>NC_134141.1:70850384-71472307 GCF_033958435.1 Carettochelys insculpta
TTTATTACAGGTTAGATGCCATAGCTAGAGATGCCGAATTAGTTGATAAATCTGAGACAGATCTTAGGCGACTGGGGGAGCTTGTACACAATGGATGCATTAAGGCTTTAAAGGACAGTTCCTCTGGACAAGAAAGAGCAGGTACAGTATATACAAGCAAAACAAAATGGGATAAAAACTTACTAGGTTACATAAAGTAGTAAGTGTAATATTGGAAATATTAATATGATTCTAACTATTGCATATACATTAAAAACATCAAAAAGATGGGTTGACAAATGCCAGTGTCTGTTTTTTTGTTTTTGTTTTTGTTTTCTGGGTGAATTGCAAGGGTGTGCAGTATGTTTTCACTGTATCCAAAAGTTTAAATTAACTCTGGGTATCAGTACTTGGTAATACATGAGATTCTGGGGTTGACTGAAGTTTTGTTTAACCAAAATTAATTTGAGTTGGTGGATAAATGTTACGGTGCACTCGTGCATAATCGACATTGAAGGTCAGAATCAGACTATTTTTCTTTAAATTTGCCAGTAGGTAAACTACACATAACATTTATGCATTTTCTGTACAATGTGTTACCCTGTTCTGGTTCTTAATTCAAGGGGGCAGACTTGGAAAAGTTAAAGGCCCAACGTTTCGAATATCAGGAGTACAAGTGAATGCAAAGCTCGTCATCTCCCATGAGGAAGAGTTGGCACCGTTGCACAAATCTATTCCTTCTGATCCAGAAGAAAGAAAACGGTAAGTAGTAATTGTTTTTAATATGAAAAAGCTGTTTTCTGTTAAATGTCTTCTTATATACTGAGCTGTACATACATTTTTAGCACCAGGGCCTGCTTAACACAATCTGGACTTGAGGCATAATAGGGCTCAAGTGGGGCTTCCATGCTGTTTCCAGTCTCTAGTTAGAATGGTGGTGGTGAGTCCCACTTCTTTTCCTTTCTCTTCCATTTCCCTCCTCTCTCTCCCCCCACTGAAGAAGCATGGGGGCTGGGGGGGTGACAGTACATACCCTGGTTACTGGAGTGTATCTACTTGACTGTCTGTGCTGGGCACTTTGTTTTGGCCACATGCAGAAGACACTTCTTCAACGGTAATGGCAGGGCCTCCTCAAGCATGGATCTTTTGGGTGACCCACTGAGATTCACACCTTTATAGTTATTGTTTTAGGTTGTCTGTAGTGGTTTCACAGGTCACAGTTTCAAGATTTTATTCAGAACTATGTGAGGTTAGAGACTTTAAAATGACTGCTTAGAATGTGATGAATCACATGACTTCAACAACAGTGGTCCCAAACGCAAGCCTTACAGTGCCTTTGTCGTGGTCTTAGTCTGTTTGGTGCACAGCTCATAGAACTAATTTAATTAAACAAAATAAACATTGTTGTAAAATGTTTTTTAAAACCTTAAATGTATTTTAGTTACGTTTTCAGCAAGTCAAAATCCAACCTTTTCTCACCTTTTACATTTTCAGAAATAATATTTGACTCTCTAATTTCTTCCCTCTAGATATGCCATTCCATGCCACACTAAGGCAGCTCATTTTGATATAGATTGGGGCAAAGAGGATGACTCCAATCTTTTAATAGGCATCTATGAATATGGGTATGGCAGTTGGGAAATGATAAAAATGGATCCTGACCTTAGTTTGACACACAAGGTATGTCATGTCATCCAGGTAGTAAGTATATTTTAAATCAATTATGTTTAGTGTTTTAATAGAAATTTGAAATCTCACAAAAATATGTCAAGTGATTTATTGGAACCCCTCTTGTGATCAGCATGGTCATCTTTTTCCCCATTCTTCCATGTCTTTTTGTACAATAATTATATTGTCTTTTTTCAGTCTGTTAGCACTCTCCTCCCTGTTTTCTGTCATTCCGTTTTTATTTTGCCTGTTTCCATTCGTTTATACTCTTGTTTTTGGCTCCCTGTCCCTGATGGCTCCCTTGTCTCATTCCCTCACTAAGTAGAAGCAAGTATGCTGTTTGAGGTGAAAGTCCCATCCATTGGTGTCCATGTGATGCAGGTATCCAGCTTCTCCTAGCTGAATTACATGTTATGAGAGCAGAAACACAAAGCTGGGGCTGGTAACTCTTGTGTTGGTGAGTTGCTTTTGAGACTCCATATATTAGAGTACATTGTGGGAGGGAGCAAATAGTAGAAGGTGAGTTTCAAGAAGTTTTCCAGTCCCTCAGGCACTCTAGCACATTTAGGGTCAGAGCGGATCCCGAATCATGCAACTTTTTCCCCAGCACCAGTGCTTTGCTCCTGTTTCTCTGCTGCTCCATCCTGCTTCTGCTTCTCCATTCAGCCATCTTCCAAATTGGAAATATTAGTGTTATACTTTCTTTTAAATTATTTTCCCCTCAGATTCTACCAGATGATCCAGATAAGAAACCCCAAGCCAAGCAGTTGCAGACCCGTGCAGACTACCTCATTAAATTACTCAATAAAGATCTTGCAAGGAAGGAAGCACAAAGACTTTCTGGTGCAGTAAGTGAAATTTCTTATCTTTGACTGACATAAAATTGTAATCTGCTTGTAAGCAGATCCTCTCTCCCACACCTACCCATACTTTTGACCTTTTAATCAGAGGACGTTTGGCTAGGTCAAATGATTTATGAGACCAAATTATGTAGGACTTTTGTCTTAAGTTTATGTATGCTCTTTGTTGTCAGGCTAGCTCCCTTTCCCATTTCTGATCAAAACAAGTAACTTGTATGTCTGAATGTAATTTAATATAGAAATAAGTCTTTCTGTATGGCTTGCGACAATGAGACATTTCAGTCAGTTGGCAGCAATAAGGTGTGTGTGTGTGTGTGTGTTTTTTATTCAGGGAAACTCAAAGAGGAGGAAGACAAGAACTAAGAAGAATAAAGTGGTAAAACTTGCAAAAGTTAAAGAGGAGGTAAAAAGTGATTCTTCTCCACTACCCTCAGAAAAATCTGAGGATGAGGAAGAGGAAGATAATAAGGTGGGTAATTTTGAAATGTTTTCTGTTTAAAAGAAACATTTCTGTAGTTCTGTTTGTTCCATTTCACTTAAATGGTTTCTTTTACACAGAATAGTTAGAATGGCACTCTCATAGCAAACCATGTTTCACACTTGAGTTTTTCATGTTTTCTGTGATAGCTCTTGTTAATATTATATTCATTAAACATTATGGAGGATTAATCCCTTTAGTTTAATCACAAAAAGCAGCAGCTGTGGCTGTATTCTTACATAATAAAGGCAGTGTCTACAGTAGCCAAAAGCTTTGAAATGGCCATGCAAATGCCATTTCGAAGTGTACTAATGAAGCACGGAAATACATATTCTTTGCCTCATTAGCATGTGGGCGGCCGCAACACTTCAAAGTAGCCGGGGTCCTTTTGAAAAGGAGCCCCATCTGGATGAGCCGCGTCAGTTTTGAAGTCCCCTTATTCCTATCTGCTGATCGGAATAAGGGGACTTGGAAGTAGCTGGGGTCCTTTCAAAAAGCAGCCCCATCTGGACGAGCCGCGCCAATTTCGATGTGCTGCAAAATGGCCATTTCGAAGTTTTTGGCTAGTGTAGACGTAGCCAAAGTGTGATTATAGTCTGAAAAATGATAGTGTGATTTCAAGTTTTTTTTTTTAATTCAGTGTGAAATTTGCTAGAAATGCTAATCTGGCATTAGAGCAGTAGATAAGGCTGTACTGCTGTGCCTAAGGCATCATTACTAGCTGCATTGATTCTTCAGTTGGAACTTCTGACAATTGTGTTGGTGTGCCCACAACCATTTCTAGTACTTGAAACATTTTTACTCAGATGTTCAAATGAGAGTGAATAAATGATAAATAGAGAATAGTTATCTCTATTTATCATTTAGAAAAAACAAGACACAGCAAGGTTAAGTAGCTTATCTCACACACACCTTCCTCATTTCTGCTACTTTGCTGCTGTTTATTTTTAATGTGAACAAACATGTAAACCAATTAAAAATAAACATATTTTATGTTAAAGCCTTGGTAGGCATTTGACAATGTAATGCTTAAACCAATATTAAAAGAAACTAGTGCAAACTTTAGGGGGGATTACTTATTTTAGTTTCAGCCAAGCTTATTTTGCTTTATCTTCACTATGTTAGAAATTGTTTTGAACTAACCTAAATAAGCCACCTTTAAACTGAAATAAGAGCATTATCATACAGTTTGACTAGTTAAAATAATCTAGTTTTTAAAAGGTAGGTTAACTTGGGCCATATCTGTTGTATAAGCCAGGACTACATACAAATACAATAGCAAAAATCGACCAAGGTGTAAAGACAACCAAGATGAATTACTGTAATGATCAATACTTAATTTTAGTTTAAGAATTCATTTGTGAACTCCATTTTGATTACAGAGTAAAACTCTCCGGTCTGACAACATTCGTGGTCCAGCATGATTTTAGTCAGTCATATGTGCACTTATCGTGGGCATGGTCAAGTTTCTCATAGTCCCATAAAGTTTGTATACAGCTAACAATCCTGGTTTTCAGTGTTCTGTGCTGTCATTTAGCTTTAAATTACCCTAAATGTCTTTTAAGAGACCAGAAAGCAGTAGAAGTGTTGGTACTGCTGCTAAGTATAAGCATGTTTTTTTACAGTTTATCTATTTGTTTCCTTGTGACAATACAGTAAAATTATGTAACAACACTAATACTTTGTTATGAATCAGAAAAAAAATTATCAAGGTGAGCAAATTGGAGAACAGAGGGACGGGGGGAGGTCAAGAATTAAATGAAGCCAAGTATTCAAAAGAGCCCCTATAGTGTCCCAGAATATTTGCATCCCGGTTCAAACCACGTGTTAATGTGTCAAATTTGAATATGAAAGAGAGTTCAGCAGTCTCTCTTTCCAAAGCAGAGTGAAAATTCTGAGAGGTGGTAAGACTTCTTTAGGCATAGGCTTAATAGGATGTATTGGTATAGTCATATGTTATGAACCACGATAGCAAGCGGCATTCCATTTATTCACCTCAGTGGAGACCAGTTCACTAAAATATTAACCTCCTGTGGTCTGACATATTCTCTAGTTCGGCACCAGACTAGAAACATTCAGCTTTATATATATATAATCTGTCTAAAAAACCACCAAGACCATTTTCTTAAATCTTTTTTACTTCTTTCAATTAAATTTGATATTTTAGCGTACAGTCAGACTCCTGAATAGCCTCAGAAACTTGACCTGTTGAATTACTTTGAGATTAAAAACTGAGTCCTGAAGCAAAATTATGACTCTTCACTTACATTCCGAGCAAAGGCTCCTCTGAGATTTCCCATTTGATTTTTCTGTTCCCTTCTCAAGACAGCTAAACAATTCAGTTTGTTCCCAGCTAGTGTTGACCAATTCAGTGTTGTCTGTCACATGCCGATTGATTCAAAAGTGTAATTGTTTTTACACAATCGCTTTATAATCTAGCCTGCACTTTATCAGTATTAAAGTTTTTTTTTAAAAAAATCACACTTAAAGTAAGAGTGCTATATTTTTAATCTGTTTCCTGTAACTTTTATAAAGCTAGGAATTGAGTTTGCAATGTGATGCCTATGCTTAAATATTGCAGGATGAGCTCGCTTCAGTGAAACATCCAAATAAAAAAATAAAAGCAGAAAAAGAAAATGATGAGAAATCTGATCCAGATGTTGGTATAAAGAAGGAGGGTGAAGAAAAGAGAGAAACAAAAGGAAAGGAAAATAAGAGGGAACTGAAAAGGGAGAAAAAAGAAAAAGAGGATAAGAAAGAATTAAAGGAAAAAGATATGAAAGAAAAGAAAGACAGCAAAGTAAAGGAGTCCACACAGAAAGACAAAGAAATAAAGGAAGAGAAGGTAATTAGGTTTCAGTGTATTATGTAATACTCAAAAAAAAAAAAAGGTTTGGTTGTGAGGTAGGAAAGCATTTCAGATCACTTCTTTCTCCATTAATGTTACAACAAAACTTTTCTCTTTACTGGTATTTTACTTGCACCACTTTCAGCTAGAAGAGATTGCAAATGGTCATGAAACCTATGTCTTTACTGCCATGTGCTTTAACTGGTTGAAAATGCACGTGGGATAAGATGCTTTCGCACTCCTGTCCCCTCTCTCTGTAGCTGACATCCCTAGGCAAGAACCGAAAGAAAACATATAGATCTAAACTGCAATTTCATTTTCAGATCTATTTCCTTATGTTATTTATAGATAAATGAAGTCAAATCTGACAACAGAGACAAAACCAAGAAAGCTATCCTAGCAGATACTCCAGTTCACATTACTGCAAGTAGTGAGCCGGTTCCTATATCTGAAGAATCTGAAGAACTGGATCAGAAGACATTCAGCGTAGTAAGTTCCTTATTGCTGTGTTACAGCTTATATTTAACATGAAAAGAATAATGTTCTGAATTAAAACTGTTTCTGTTGGCTCAGTTTTAATACCAATGTGCTTAGGCATTGTGGTACTTGAGCAATAAGTTTGTGACAAATTACGGTAAGGTGTCAGAGTACGCGACCCCACTCTTATGCAGCTGACCTTCAGTTCCTACAGTAAACCCTGGAAATGCACGATTTCCAGTTGTGCTTAACTTCCTCTTCCCCCGGCCCTGGCTCAACCTCCCTGGATCCGCATGGCCCCAGCTCAGTCCCCTTCTCCTCCAGGCACAGCTCTGCTCCCTGCCTCCACCCCTGCCTCTGGCTGTAGCTCACCACCCTTCAGGCGCAACTCCGGCTAACCTTCCGGGCCCTGGTTCAACCACACCCGCCAGCTCACCACCCAGGCCAGGTTCTGGCTTTGGCTCACCACCCCTCATGTGTGGGTCTGGTTTAAACCCCCCTGTGGCCCACCTCACAACCCCCGCACACAGCTCTGGCTCAGCTCCACCCCTTGTCCCCTGCAACCTTAACCCACCCCAGGCTTATCTTCCAGTTTCCCACGGCCCCAGGTTTAACCCACCCTCCCCAACTGCCCCCCCCACCCCAAGACTTACCCTTCTGCTGCTTCCCCAGCTGCAGAATATGTGTTCTGCCAGGGGGAAAAGTGGGGCTCCAGCTTATGAGAAATTTGGGTTACGTGAGTGTGTGTGGAATGGAACTCTCACGTAACTCAGGGATCTACTGTGCGTTAGGGGCAACATGCACCCAGTGTAGACTTCGACATCCATACCTGGTTACCAATGTATAGTCTACATCCACTTTTACATTCCACCTGATTTTGGTTCACTGAATCTAAAGTATTCCAAAGTGGTTTAATTCATAGTTGACAATCATAGATGGATAGGTAACAAGAAAATCACTTCTCCCCTTGTTTTTTGTTTTGTTTTGTTTTTTCCTGATAACTACTCTTTGAGTCTTTCAATCAGATTTGCATCCATCTAATAGCATATCAACTATGTCAAAAGCCTTAGAAGAATAAGCTATATCATGCCTGCATTCATCAGGCAAGTAATCCTGTCAAAGAAGGGACTTAGGCTGGTTTAGCACAATTTGTTCTTGACAGAGCTAAGCTGGTTATTGCTTATTCTCTCATTACGCTGTAGGTGTTTACCAAATGTGGAATAAGAGAATTTGTCGAATGCTCTGGTCGAGTGACAATTTGAAAAAAAGAAAAAATTGTATTCTTAAGAAGAAAAAAGATGAAGAGAGTAATCTGGGTGCTTTTAGAACTCAAGGTGCTGAACCCTTTGATAAAGGAGACAAAGTTGTAGTGGAGATCATAGCACGTCTCTTGCAGTTTCTCCAGAAAACCACCTAATATCAACGAATCAGGCAGGAGCTTATCTATATAGTCCTGTTTTTGGCAGTTTCTCATATTCAGCTGCTGAAAGCATCTCTTCCAAGTATCAGATGTTATGTTCGGTCAGGAACATTCCACCTCCACCCCCGCTTTTTTCCTCAACCATTTTCCCTTAACGGTGTCAAGATAGGTACAAGAAGACAGAATTATACTTTTGTTTCCACTTTTTTCTCATTTATTCATAAATAAATGGGTATTGGGGAGGGCAGGATATGGGGACAAGGAAAGCCAGCCTCTTTCACTCTTTTGCTTGCAAGGAGAGTGTGAATTTAGTTTCATGTGTGAATCTCTACCAGCATCTCCTTGGTTCTCTTCATTCATAAGAATCAATCCACTAATTTCTCAAGATTGAGAGAGAGCTTCTGGGATTTTTTTTTTTTTTGACAGGTATAGCACCTTTCCCAACAGAAGAGGAAGAGGAATGCAGGTCCTCTCCTGAGTGGAATCTGACTGTCTCTAGGTGCCAGTTGTTTCAGGAGTCATTTACGCTAGATTTATTGAATAGTAATAGAGAGGTAGCCATGTTAGTTTGTACTCCAACAGAGCAAAACAGCAGAAATATATTTCTTGAAAAACTAACAAAATGATTGGTTCAGTGATGAGTTTTCGTGAGACAGACCCACTTCATCAGATCTGATAAAGTGGGTCTGTCCCACGAAAGCTCATCACCAAATAAATCATTTTGTTAGTCTTTAAAGTGCTACATTTCTAGATTTAATATTTTCATTTATGGTCTTGACACTGAATTTGTAAACAAATTTCTTGAAAGTCATGGGGTGGGTGTGTATATGGGGGTGTGTGTGTGTGTGTGAAGTTGCCAGAAAAGTCATAATAGACGTGAATTATGTGTAACGTCATCTTATGTATATAAAATCCTAGTTCTAAGCAAATTTTGCCTATTAAATTTGTTTGATTTAATGTAATACTATATTGTGTTTTCACATAGATGCTGATTTCAGTGATTTATATTATTTTTCCAAAGGAAGCCTGTAGTAAAAGAATTTTAACAGCTGTGAGACAGAGGCTTGGTGTTTCATTTTGCTTAGAGTAGCATAATCTTTGCATGTGTAGATATCACAGTAGTAAGGGTAGGTTTAGAATTTAGCTTTTCATTTCATCCACCTGACATATATTTTTCTACTTTACAGTGCAAAGAAAGAATGAGGCCTGTCAAAGCAGCACTGAAACAGCTGGACAGACCAGAAAAAGGTCTTTCAGAAAGGGAACAGCTGGAGCATACTAGACAATGTCTAATTAAAATTGGGGATCACATCACTGAATGTCTAAAAGAGTACACAAATCCTGAACAAATTAAACAGTGGAGGAAGTAAGTAACCCTATATTTTTCATGAGTGAAAGGGGGAAACTGTTTCTATTAATGAGCAATTTCTATCCATCTTTATTGGTTTCCAGCTCTCACTGTTTTGTATCTTCTTATGGGTGTTTTAAAATAGCATATGAGAATCTGTAAAGTGGGCAAAAACGTGTAGTGGATTTTTGCCACTACAGAGTCGTGTTCTTCCACATACTGAACTGTGTGTCATGGTTTCAGAGGTAGCCATGTTTGTCTGTTTCAGCAAAAACAACATGGAGTCCACCAGCACCTTTAAAACTGCTAACAGTTCTATTATGGCATAACCTTTTGAGAGTTGCAACTCATTGCATTAGATTCGTGATGGGAAAGGAGAAGAAAGATATAGTAGGGATACAGAGATGGGAATATTACATCAGAGCTAGTTCCGTCAGGGTTGATGTGAATAAGAAGGTGAGAGTGATACTTCTGGTAATGATCAAGCCATTCCAAGTCGCTGTTCAGACTGATTCTGATGATGTCAAATTTTTCCAGTACAGCAGTTTCATGTTGCAGCCTGTTATTGACATTTTTATGCCAGTAATGTGTATCTGCCACATGCACTGGACAAACTAGACTGTCTCTGTGAAACAGAACAAATAGACACAAAGCAAGAACAGTAACAATACAAAACGAGTGGGGCACACAGTTAGATTTGAATGGTGCATTCCTCAAGCGTATGATGCATTTCAACTCTCTAAAACTTTTGCCATAATAGTAACAGAGAAGGAGCTGTGTTAGTCTGTATACTGTCAAAACAAAAAAGCAGTCAAGTAGCACTTTAAAGACTAACAAAATAATTGTGGACAGACCACAAAAGCTCACCTAATAAATTACTTCATTCGTATTTAAAGTGCTACTTGACTGCTTTTTTGTTTTTATGCCATAATAGAACCTCAGGTTTAATAGTGTAATGTAAACTGTAATTTGTCCACTAGGTGGAACTGCCTCCCTGTTTTAAAAGGGACATCTGTTAAGTTCCTGAGTAGTTTCTGAGCGGCCTCTTAGTGACACAGAATTTTTTCCTGTAAAGACTGAAGATGGCATTTAATTTTTCATCTTGATTATTGTATTGTGTATGTTTTGATAGAGAACACTTGTGAAGTTTTACTGTTGTAAATATGCTTAAAGCTGCCATTTTAGGAAATTACTAAAATACATTGTGAAGCTAGATTGTTTTGTCATCAGTGGCTTTACAATGAAATACTAATTTTTTGGCACAATATACTAAGATGTTTTACAGCTATTATCTTTAAAACTTTAAATATAATAGCAAGAGTAGATCAGAACAATATCTGAGTTTGTTTTTGTGCTTAATTATAACCCAATAACTTCACCTGGTCTTTATTATACTTTTAGATAAAAGGTCAGGGTGATATTTTCCATCATTTCACACAAATCTGACCAGATAATAAAAGTCCTGATCCCTTAGGCTACGTTAATTATCTCTGGAAAAAATAAAATCCTGAACTTTGAGAAATATCAGTTAATGGAATGTTTTAATTTATTTAAGGACAAATTTTAGTCTAGAAGTGCTGCTGGGCTTAGTTAATTATTGTATTTAAACATTGTATGAAGCACTTTAGACAAGTATGAAAGCAACATCAATGCTCCAGAAACCATAAAACCTATAGGCAATTATATTCTGTTAAGAAAAAATTATAAACATTCACACTTATTATCATCCATGCTACCTTATCTCCACCCCGTGTATCACTGCCCTAAAATATCAGCAAATATTAAGAAATCTTACCTATCCATAACATGCATGATGGTTACATTAGATTACCTTATATTTAACCATGTAGTGACTGTACAAATTCTGGTTTCTTTTTGGCCATATATAGAGGGCACTGAGGAACAGACTGCAACAATATCTATTTGGACAAACATCATGCTTAAAGCCAGTCGTTCCCTACACAGAATCTTTGAGAAGTGTATGGCCAATTATGCCAGTTTCATTAAATATATCTATTATATGCACTTAAACAAACCTCTCTGTAGTAGTAATAAATCATTTGCAGTTTAGTGTACTGAAGAAATAGGAAACTAAGCGCTGAAGAAGTGTTTTGGAACCCTGTGAAAAGTCAGTGAATGCTCTTTGGTTTGAGTTTTCAGCACTATGCCTGCAAATTTCAAAAGCAGTGAATCATTATGTACAACCGTCAAAGCAAAACCCCCTTTTTAAAAAGGATTCTGACCTCTCCACAGCCCAAGAACTTCAGTTGCACCTCCTTCCTTCCTCCAAATAGTATTAGGCAGATTAGAATAGTTCCACACTTTTGCCACTTCTCCCTCTCTTTCAAATTTTTTTTCAACCATGACAAAGTGGCAGTTTAATGCTTTGACACTGTATATTGTCATCCAGGCTTTTAACATGTAACTGGGGACAGCAGCAAGCACATTTTGCTTTCTTCTTCAAGTTGTGTCCCTGAGGGTGCTCCACTCTGGGTGTCGGTGCATCCTCTCTCAGCTGCTTGGAGATTCTTTGGTAGCTGTCGTTTCCTGTGCCGCACGTGCATAGCAGTGCCTCCTCATGCTATGTGGCACCATGCAGCACAGGCCCCTCTATAGAGAAGGAATGTTCCTCAGCAGCAGACAAGAGTTCTTCTCTCTCTGGGAAAAAACAAACAGTTAGCTAGATTAGTTTACTGTTCTACCCTTGGAGTGAACTAACTATAACAAGTTCATTACCCTTGTTTTAGAAAGAAAAAAAAAAAGTTGTTAGACTAGTTTTAGCTGCTGTGTCATCACCAAGCCACCTTCCCTGGGCTTCAAGCGATGAGCAACATGCACGGAAGCCGTGCCTGCCTCCGATGGCCACGCATCGTGTATTAAGTGCTGGGGTGCAAACTTCAGTGGAAACTGATTTGCTCCTTCCCTCCATGAAAGACTCTCACACAACCATAAGTACATTGGAGATACACACTTCCCCCCTACAAATGGGCTCAGTACTACTCCTACCAGAGGCAGAGAGAGCAGTTCCGGCAGCAGCCTCAGCAGTATCACAATCAGCAGAGGCACAGGCCCCTGCAGCACAAACCACACCGTTGACAACATTGACAGTCTGCCACATCACACCCTCAACAGTTCAAGCAGCAGTTTGGAGGATTTGGTCAGGAGCCCAAGATATATCTTCCCATTCCAGTCATTCCACACTCTAGTCACCAATATTTCCGCCAGTGGGCCTCCATTACATCAGACAAGTGAGTCCTAGTTCTACATGGCCAGTGGTTACGCTGTCCTGTTCATATGTACCCATCCCCCCTACCCTGTCCCTCTTCAGGGACCTTTCTCATGAGAATCCAGTCTGTCAAGAGGTGAGATACCTACTGGGTCTGGGTGTCATAGAGCCGGTGCCAGTGGAGTTTCAAGGCAGGGAGGTTTACTCAATGTACTTCCTAACTCAGTAAAAAGAACAGGGTGGGAGGGGTCAGACACCCATCCTCCCCCCTCCCTCTCTCAACCTCAGGAGGCTCAACAAATGCATCCTCTATTGACATTTTGGTGACCCTTGCAACCATTATTCCAGCAGTGGACAAAGAAGATTGACTCTCGATTGTCAACCTACAAGATGCCTATTTTCATATCACAATTCACCTGGTGCACAGGCGCTTCCTGCATTTTACAGTGGGGTTCCACCATTCTCAATACTGGGTGTTCCCATTTGGGCTTTCGACTGCTTCCAGGGTATTCTCAAAGACTTTTGCGTTCAAGGCCACCCATCTATGATGTCTCGGGGTCGTCATCTTCCTGTACCTGGGTGATGGCCTGATAAAGGGACCTTCATTTCTGGAGGCACTTCAGGTGGTCTGTGTTACAAGAGATCTTCTGCTCAGCCTAGGTTTTCACATAAACTACAAAAAAGTCTTCACTTCAGCCCACTCGGACTCTAGAGTTTATAGTGGCCCGCATAGACACCACCACTGACAAATCCACTGTTCCTCCCCACAGATTTGAAGCTCTTTGCGACCTTATTCAGTGGTGGGGTTGTCTGCCACCATCACGGTTCATGTTTGTCTAAAGCTTCTGGGACACATGGAAGCCAACATGTTTGTGATCAAACTGGCCAGACTTCACATGTGGTATCTCCAATCCAGGCTAGCCATGTGCTATGCCCTGGCTAGGGATACGCTGTCTAAGTCAGTAGCCATACCACCACATGTTCTCATTCTCTCCAGTGGTGAAGGAATCCAGACAACATTCTAACTGGGATGCCATTTCGTCAAGTACCCAACTTCTATTTTTACCCTTACTACAGATGCCTCCCTTTGGGTGCCCTTACAGACCGGGGCAAATGGTCCTTCCCTGAACAAGCACTCCACACAAATATGCTAGAGCTCAGGGTGGTCCAATACACTTGTCAACATTTCCGACAGCACCTCATGCACAGGACTGTGAGTGTAATAATAGACAACACCACCTCCGTGTAATACATCAACTGATCGGATGGGGCTCGGTTTCCATCCCTGTGTGCGGAAGCCCTCAAACTGTGGACCTGATGGCTTGAACACCATGTCACTCCAGTCACCACATACCTGCCTGAGATCCTGAATGTGACCACAGATACCTTCAGCCACTCATTCAGCAACCACCACAAGTGGGAGATAAATACAATGGCCAGCGATCATGTGTTTCACCTAGTGGGCCAGCCTTGCATAGATCTGTTTTCAACCCAGGTCAGTAAGAAGTGTCACCAATACTGCTCCGGAGCAGGTCTGGGAAAACAGTCCCTTGGGGATGCTTTCTCCATCAAAGGGGATGCACCCCTCCTCTGTGCATTCCAACCCCAACCCCTTCCCATGATTCACTGGGCTTGCCTGATCCAAATAGCCCTAGTGTGGCCAAGACAGACACGGTATCCTTACCTTTGCAGGTAGTCTGTAGCAGATCCATATCCCTTTCCTCCCTGTCACAACCTTCTGTCTCAGGACTTTGGCCACAACCTTCACCCAGATCCACTCAGACTGCTTCTCCACACGTGGCTGCTGCATGGCTCCAGGATGCCGAAATCACATGCTCTGCAGGAGTGAAACAGGTTTTGGTTATCAGCAGAGGGGAGTCTACTTGCAAGTCTTATTTCTACAAATGGACGAGAGTCTCCCAGTGGCTGGGTGCGAATCATCCTATGCCGCCTCACACCACTTCCATCCCTGTCCTCCTCGACTAAACGTTGCACCTGCACAAGTGAGGCCTAGCACTCAGTGCTGTCAGGGTACATGCCACAGCTGTGGTGGTGTTCCACCAATAGAAAGACAGCATCTTTTCTCACCCATCCTATCGCTAAAAGACTCTTCATGGTTCTACAAAATACCTTTTCCATCTGTATGTCTTCCGGTCCCTATCTAGGACTTTAACCATGTCCTCAACTAGTAAATGAGGCCACCCTTTGAACTCCTGGCAATGTGTTCCCGGCTTCGCTTGTCAATGAAAGTCTCGTTCCTGCTTGCCATCATGTCAGCCAGGAAGGTTGGGGAGCACACCACTCTTATGGCTGACCCTCCTTACATGGCGTTTACCAAGGATAGGTTCAGGCTCCAGTCTCATCCCAAGTTCTTCCATAGGATTCCCTCTCCTTTTCACATCAGTGAACACATCCGCTTACTTGTCTTCTTCCGGAATCCACAGTCTTCTCCTACAGATGTGGCAGGGCATACCCTGGATGTTTGTCGGGCACTAGCCTTTACATTAATCGCATGAAGCCTTGGTTCAAGTCTCCTCAGCTCTTCCTGCCCTTTGTGGCATGCTCTAGGGGTCATCCTGTTTCATCTCAATGGCTTTCTAAGTGGATCTCAATCTGCATTTATGCCTCTTATGCTCTTCACCAGAAAGATCTTTAGGGTTCTGTCACCACACATTCTACCAGGGCTGTGTCCTCCACCACTTCCTTTCCCGTAAACATACCCTTACACATATACACAAGGCAGTGACGTGGTCTTCCAGCAATGCATTTGCACAGAACTATGCTTTCTTGTCTTCAATTGCTTCCTCCATTCAAGTGGGTCAAGCAGTTCTGTTGACTGTAATTGTCACTGGATTCCAGACCCACCTCCAGAGAGTGACTACTGCTTTAGGGTCCCCAAGGGTAGAGCACCCACGAGGTGGGGGGGATAATAATTCAAGTTGTGTGTCCCCCTGTGGGGGCTCCACTGTCCGCCCTCCGTCCCCTGCTTTGGAATCTTATGCTCTGTTTTCTAGGGTAGAGAAGGAATGGAGGGGCCAACACTGCACATGTGCCAGGTAGCACAAAGACATGCTTCTGCACATGCATGGCATGGGTAACCACAACTATTGAAGAATCTGAGTGCTGGCACAGGGACGTACCAACATCTAGATTGGAGCACCCATGGGGACACATGTCTCGAAGAACCATCATTCGTGCACAAGAACAGTGAGAAATCCTGTGGCACCTTACGAACTAACAGATTTTTTTGGAACATAACCTTTTGTGGGCAAAGACCCACTTCATCAGATATATGTAGTAGAGAGTCTATAAGGTAGCACAGGAGTTCTCATTGTTTTTGTGGATACAAACTAACATGGTTATCTTGATGCACAAGGTAACTTTCTCTTCCCATTGTCTTGAAATAGGGGTCTGAAATTTCAAGGAATTTGTTCCCCATATGAGACCTTTCACCAAACTCTTTATCACCAATTGTTTCCAATATGGACGTGCTTTCAGAAGTGAAATAAGACTCATTTCCCCCAGTACCTTTTGTGATTTTTCACTTGTAAATATTTGTCTGGTTTTAAGGCGGTAGATGCATGACCAAACTTTGAACTCATACGGACACGTCTGATCTGCCTGTGCTGTTTTCAGGAAATTAACATGGAGCACAAAAACCTTGGACTGGGGAAGAAGTCCATCTTAAAATTTACATAATTGAGTAACAGTTTCCATTTTAGAATGGTTTTCCCTGCCCCCGCCAAAAAAAAGAGAGGGAGAGGAGCAATTTTTGATCTTCAAGAAGAGATCTGTGTAGCTCAATAGCTTGTGTCTTTCACCAACAGTTTGGGTTTTTTTGTTCAAGATGTTACACCACCCATCCTGTTTCTCTTAAGTGAACTGAGCACTCAGCTCCTATTGTAAAGTCAGGTCCATTGTACCTTTTAACTAGCAGAGTTTTCATTAATGCCAGTTACCTCTTTGTGGTCATATCCGCATTCTAAAGTAATTATTGCAAATGTGACAGAGCAGTAAAGAAAAATAAGAACAAATAATACATGTGTAACATTTAGTGCTTTATATCTTCAGAACATTGTGCAAAATTGTTTCTTGTACTACTACATATGGTGCCTACTCATGAAATGGGACCTGATTCACCACTGCGATACAATTCCATTAACTTCAATGTAGTTATACCAGTGTGATACTGAAAGATCACATTGGTGAATCGAGCCGATTGTATGCAAAGTAGTATGAAGGAAAACCAGCCTATGCAGGAAGGTTAACCTGTCATTTTTCTTTTTCTGTCTCTAGAAATTTGTGGATCTTTGTTTCAAAGTTTACGGAATTTGATGCTAGAAAGCTGCACAAACTATATAAACATGCAATCAAAAAACGGCAGGAATCTCAGGTAAGAGATTTTTAAGTGTTAAAACTTGTTTTATGAGGGTAAAGTTGTAATGGATTCTGAATTTACCTTGTGCAATGAAAATATCAAAACTAAAGGGTATGTTTGTGTGTGTTAACATCTATCACCTTTTTGCTCAGATGGAATGTTTTAGCACCTAGTATTTGTAATTTTGAGATTTAGCAGTGTCTGTTGTATTTATTTATTTTAGCAACATAATGACCAGAACATCAGCAGCAATGTGAATACGCATGTGATTAGAAATCCAGGTAAGAAGTTCTGCATGATCTTGTGTTTAAATGTTGTAGAGAGAGGAGGGTATTTGAAATGAGATAAACTTTAGTAACTCTGAAATCTTCTTATACTTCCCCTAGCATTATGCCCCAACATGTATGCTTCTGCTCATGAAACTTAGTCAAGCACAAATCCAACCGTGGGTAGTGGTTTTTAACAATAATTTGCTATATAGCAATCCTTTTTTATTAGCACACATTGGAAAATATACGTTTGAGTTGATTTTAAGGAAGCGAGGACTTGATGAGTCTAAGCTAGTTACAGGCTTCAACATGAGACTGGTGTGTGTTTTGGTTTGGGGTTTTTGTTTTATTGTAGTTTTTTAATCAGTATCGTGGATTCCAAAGCCTTCATGTAAAGCAGAGACCAGCAGACTGTGGTATAGGATGCAGTACCCCTTTTTTATTGACAATAACATTATTCCCCCAATCTGATGAGCCACAAAGCAGTATTTCACTTTTTTATTTCCCCTTCACTGTAGCTATCCAATCATTCATGAAGCCATGGTGCTGCTTCCTCTGAATTTGCACTAATATGCCCCTTTTTTCATTAGTTGCACTACTAAGACTTTTGTCCATGCCATGAACATATCTCATCTTGAATACTCTATCTTTCTCTGATCCTCTACCACTCTTCAGAATTTCCCTGGTAAGGGCAATATTACCATCATTGATTTCTCATTGAAACACTTTTAGGTTCCTGTCCTGTAATCAAATTAAACTTTTCATCTGTGCATTCTAGATTCTACAATATCTCTCCACCTCTAGACTCTACTCATCTGCCTATGCACCCCTCAGATTTCTCTCAACCACATGGTTTTTCTCCAATTTTTAGTTTGTTACAAATCATTGTGTTTCTCTCAGGCTACATCTACACGACAGCAATTTCACTAAAGTTTTGGAAGATCTCTTCCGAAAAAACCTTTGAAAGAACACATCCACCCACAAAAAAGTGGAACAAATATCAATCCACTCTTTCCACAGAGAGCGTCCACACAGCCCCCTGTCTTTTGAAAGAACGAGACAGGGATTGAAAAATCCATACCATGAGGACTGCTCTTTTGGAAAAAATACCCCCAGGGCAACTACACTCCCCCCCCCCCCGAAAGAATCTTTTGGAAAAATGCACTCTTCCTCATCTGGGGGAGGAAGAGGGCCATTGGGAAAAGTGCTACGTTCTTTTGGTTTCTTATAGACAGAGCTCATTTTGTGTGTAAACAGTCTGCAGGTTCTTTCAGAAAAGGCCAAGTTTTTTCAAAAGAACTTGCTAGTGTAGACGCAGCCTCATAGTGTTAAGTGTATGAGTTGAAGTGTTGTCCCATACAATAATCCTTTGGTACTTTTCAACTAGAAATTTTATAGTGTATGAAATTCCCTTGCACAGTTCAGTATAGCTTTCTGTTTTATCAAGCAGATGTGGAAAGACTGAAAGAGAATACGAACCATGACGACAGTAGCAGGGACAGTTATTCCTCTGACCGACATTTGTCACAATACCATGATCATCACAAAGACAGACATCAGGGAGACGCTTATAAAAAAAGCGACTCTAGAAAAAGACCCTATTCTGCCTTCAGCAATGGGAAAGACCACAGGGATTGGGATCACTACAAACAGGACAGCAGGTGAATTTTGTCAATAATCCATAAAAATCTTGGTGGGGGATGTTTTATGTTTTATTGTTGGTATTTGTTTCTGGACATTTCTTTAATTGCATTTCATCTAAATGTGTAGTTCACATCAAAATCAAGTTGCAAGTTTGTTAGGTCTTTGGAGATAGGCAACCAATGTGTTTTCACTTTAAAAAAAATTCAGAAACTGAAACTCACACTCAGTTGATTGGAATACTATGCTGTAATTCAAATGTTCGTTCTTCCACACATACCCAATACCATAATGTTTCTCCTGATTTTATCCACAAGGCCACAGATCCTCTGTTCATTTAAATCCCTCATGAAGGGTTTGTGTGAAAGAGAGAGAGAGAGAGAGAGAGATATGAACCCTATTTTGCCAAGATGCAGTTAAGCATCATTTTGAATCTTCAGTTGTGTCAGGATGAAACCATTAAACTGGACACCTCCATCCCCCTCTGCATCCACATATACAAATCTTGTGCATCTGTTGCTTTCCCTAACATCTGTAATCTCCTTTCAGCCTGGACCTTGTCATTTTTTTAAAGAACATCTACCAAATTAGGTGTTCTACTACAAACTTATCATAAATAATATTGTAAGTAAGATTTGAAGTCAGTTCAAGGAATAGAAACTTCTCATGAAAAATGATACTCTGACACTAAAGGAAATAGAGAAGTAGAAGGTGGTAACATAAAACTGGATGGCTGACAGTGGAAATCATAGGCATCAAAATGAAGGAAATTATGGTGGGCAAGAGGCAAAAAGGGTATTCTGATATCAGAAAAGGTAGATGCTCATGTTAATGGAATACAAGTTAGACATCAGTGATCACAGGGCATGAGAGCATGGAAAGAAACATGGTTAACAGGGTCATTAGAATCTCTCTTCATTTTGTAACACTGCCATTTTTTTTAATTGAATTTGGTAAAGTGTATATCTCATCTGGTTTTTTATATCCATGCTTCCTATGACAAATGTACGAATATCTAAATTTCTGAACACCAAAGCATCGTTTTTGTGCATAGTGGAGAATTTAAAAGAATGAGTTTTTGAAGTATTTCTTCTAGATTGACATTTCAACCCTTTTTAAATTACTGTTACCAATAAAGAAATTTATCTTTCAGATACTACAGCGATAATAAACATAGAAAGCTGGATGACCACAGGAGTAGAGATCACAGGTCAAGCCTGGAAGGAAATTTAAAAGACAGTCGGTCTCATTCAGATCACCGTTCCCATTCAGACCATCGGATACACTCAGATCACCGATCCAGTTCAGAGTACAGCCATCATAAATCTTCCAGGGACTATAGGTACCACTCAGACTGGCAGATGGACCATAGAGCTTCCAGTAGTGGCCCTAGGTCACCACTAGATCAGAGGTCTCCTTATGGCTCAAGGTCTCCCTTAGGACACAGATCTCCATTTGAACACTCAGCAGATCACAAAAGTACACCTGAACATACATGGAGTATCCGGAAAACATAACAAAGACTAATATTTTCTGGACCTTCTTTTAGCCATATACAGTAAACTAACACAGTAATTGCCTTACATGACTTGAAAGACATGGACTGGATATTCTATCAGTAGCAGTATTGTTACTTCTTTCCAGGATGCAAGGTCTATTATCCCAACAGAAGAAAAAAAATATTTTTGTATTTAAAGTTTATGCTGCACTGTGCTGCAAATGTTGCAGCACTTTTTTTAAGAAATGGAAGATGTTTACTTTTACAGGGACCTCAACACTGCCCCATTCAGACTGGATCTTATAAAATCTTCATGTCAAAGTGCTTTTAGGCTGAACAGTTTAAATTATGTTTGTAAATGAACTTTTACACACTGACCTGTGATCGTGTTTCAGGAAGGAATGAGGCATTTGGATTTTATTTTGTTTTATTTTCTTAGTAAAGAACTCTCAAGGACCTTGTTCACTTTCCAAAGCTACTTGTTTACATTGTACACTGCGACCACCTTGCCGCTTTTCATCACAAGCTTGAATATTTAAATTCTGTACCAAGAACTGTAAAATAGCCAGGATTTTTCCTGTTTGTGATCAATTGCAATGCCTTTTTACAAAAAAAAAAAAAAAAAAAGCTGTAAATTATTGTAAATTAATTAAATGAGCTTTTTTTCCCTTCTTGAGCTTTTTTTTTTTTTTGACTGTTCCTTTCCTCAACCAACTCAGGCCTTCTTGTCACAAGTATGAAACAAAATCAGTGTTGTACTACACTTTTGAATAAAATATCGTGATGGAATCACTGTTCAGAATGTAAAATTGGGGAAAAGGAACACTTTCCTTTAGTGCTCCTTTTTTGTTGGATTCTGTGTGTGATACACGTTTTGTTTTTCTATTAAAGTGTCCATGTTGTGATTGTTGTAATGAAATGGTGAAAAATATACAGCTAAATTGGGATCTGAAAAAAAAATTAGAAGAATTTGTTTTAAAAGGAAAAGGAGCGAGTTCAATACATGAAACCTTCGGAATCCCTATCAGCCAAAATTTATTGTAAATCTATTTGTTTTCTCTTTGCAGTATAGGCAATAATGTAAAATGTGCTATGCAGCCAGTCAATATTTTAGATTTGAGTGACTTTATTAATAAAAATTGTTGCAATGCACACTGATTGTAAATAGGTAACTTTTATCTGACAAATTAAATTTAAGTAAAGGATATGTGGCCTCTTGTAGTTTTCTGATGCTGTTTTTTATTATGTTACCTTTATCAATTAAATATTACTAAAATCTTCAACCCCCTTAAATGTATATTAATTTTAGTGATTATACCAAATTTCAGAATATTGTGGCAAAATCAGATATTTTAAACTGTATGACAGAAGGAATAATTTAATAAGGTTAAAACCCACTGACTTGTTGGAGTACTTTTAAGTTATATTTTTTAGGATGCTGGGATAGTGTTTGTCTTTTATTTATTTTTTTTTTTTTTTAATTTTCCATGTTATTTCTTTAGGCCATATGTCTAAAACTAGTATCTCAGTTTAGTGAATTTATTTCATGTTTAGTAGTCCCTGTCTGCAATCTGTCTTTGGGGGTTGTTGATTTTTTCTATTATGATAATCATCAGAACAGCAATTATTTTGTGAGGTCACGAATAGGGGATGGTAAGCCCCGAGGGATAATACGTACATGCAATCTAAGACACATCAAAGATCCTGGATGGTTATATGAATATCCTTAATAAAATTTATAATGTAACTTCTCATTTGAAACAAATACAAAGAAATGATAGGTGCTCTTCTGTTGTTAATCCACAATTTGTCAGCTGCCTTTGTTGGAACACAATGAATCTAGGAAAATAAGCTTTCCCCTAAATAATTTTTGATCTAGTTCTGTATAGAGAAAATTATATTACAAAATAAAATAGAAATGATAGATGTGTTTTGACACACAATTTTTCATCCCTAAATTTCAGACTAACGTCAGATAAATTGCTCAGATTTCTCATTCTGGTTTCTAATTGTATAAAATAATCTTTTCAGACATGGGAAAGTTTTAAGTTGAAGGAGAGTTCTTCAGGCATTGACCCACATGGATCTCCCTGTAGGTTTGTGTACCCTGTGCATGCAAACCTAGAATTTCATAGCCACCAGTCTCTGGAAGCCCCATGGTGCCCCCTTACACATCTTCATGCCCCTTGCTGCAAGAGTATCAAAAGCAGAGCAGCTCCAACCATCGTTCAGAGTTCCTTCTCACTGCCTGTGGTAGAAGCTTAAGTTTCAAAGCCCATCTGGAAAAGTGGAAAGGTGAAAACAAGGACTCAGATACAACACAAGACGCCAGTCATGTAGGTATTATCATCATTGGAACAGTTTCCTTCATCCACTATGACTCCTTTCATATCACTTGCAGACCTTACAATTGTTCCAGAACTGGAGTCGCTTTTTACTTGATCCTTGTCCACTATCTAGTATATCCAGAGCTTTGTAAGTACTAGAGACTGGAGCTGAAGGTGACCATTTCTGCTTACCTTAAATCATTGGTACCAGTGCCCCAAGAATTCTGGACTAAAGGATCTATACATCCTCTCCCCTCCCTTTGTCACATCTTTCCTTTTTTGCATATGCATAGTATCTAACTACTACATAGTAGATCTTAAGGACTGTCTGAAAAGGATATGCAATTTGATCTTACTCTGCCTACTCCACAGCCCTTTGCCCCCTAACCTGTACATTTTCTGGGACCTTTCTTGCAATATCCTGCTGCATTTGTGCTATTCACACTACTTTCTCATACTGAAAAAGAAAGGAGGTTAGACAGATCTTAGGATTCAGATATCTCAATAGAGCATTGCCATTCAAATCCTCACACCCAGGGTAACTGCTATGCACTATATAAACACATGGAGATGGGGAGCAAAGGAATTGCTGTTAAAAGGAAGCATTATGCCTATGGCACTGTATAACTGCTTGATCAAGTTTGGTAGCTCTATTTCGATCCCTAGAATGGTCGGGCAAATCACCTTAGCATGTATACTTCATCTCATGGATAGGTATTGAAAGTTGGGATCTTACATGGGGAAGCCCTTTGGTAGATCTGTTTGCTACAAACACATGAAGCAACCAGTGTGCTGCTTCTGGGCAGGAGTAGTAAGTATGAGGTCTGTAAGGTAATTCAATGGGGAAAGTCTGACAGTCTTTCCCTTCTGATAACCCAGTCTGTTAATTCCATTTGGCTAGATACAACTTTCCTGAGGAAAATTAATTAAAATTCAAGTAATGTAAATAATTCCAGCATGGGCACATCAATTTTTGGCACTCGGTTTTGCTGCATATGTCAGTCAGTCCACCACTTCTACTTCTAAAGCAATAAGACGTCACTTTTCAGAGCCAGGCCCGTAACTGTTGGAACTAGGAGTGCAGGAGGTTCTCCGGCATCCGCTAACCTGAAATGGTTTCCATTCTATATACAGGACTTACAGTTTGGTTCAATGGCTCTCAACACCCCAGCTATACAAATTGTTCCAGCATCTCTGGCCCAGGCCTAGTACCTCACCTAGCCCCAGGAGACCCTCCACTGGGCAGAATGGAGGCCAATTTCTGTGGACAGAAGCTGTCTATGAGAAAGCTGTATCTAGCCAAATGGAAGTTTTTCTCTGTGGTCTACCCAAAATCTTATTCAACCTTTGGAGTCTCTTATTTCAAATATCTTTATTGTCATTGAAATGTGGGTTTTTACTTTGCTCTGTGAAAATCTGCCTTGAATGTCACATGATGTTTTTCCCCTCCTGTGGTTTCTAGATTTTTAAAGTGCTAATACATGTTTCCACCAATTAAGGAACCATTCTGTACCTGGGATTTTTATTTGGTGCTCACATTCTTGATGGCATGTTCTACGCAACACCTTTCTATTAAAATGGTGGTTTAACTCATCACTGCCAGCTTTTGTTGGATAGATGAATTTAACCTGTTGTTTGAACTGCCATTGTGATATTTCATAAAAGCAACATCACACTCATACCACACACAGTTTCTTCAGAGAATAGTTTTTCATATAAGCCAGTCTAATCATCTATTAACGTTTTTTCCTAAGTCTTGTCATTTGACTCCCTGATGAAGGCCAAACTTCACATGCTAGATATTCTTTAAGCTACATCTTTTTATCCTTCCAAACACAGTCTTTCATTAAATCTCAGCCTTTTGTAAGAAGTCTAAAGGGCTGACACTTTCATCACAAAGGCCGAATTAAAATGTTCTACTTGTTGAAAAAATTGTTAATTTCCTCTCAGCTGAAGGCAAATTTCACTACAGCCCAATTATCCTCGGTGGCTTGTTGAAGGGGCTCCCAGTCTCCAAAAATCTTTAGAGCAGCTACCTGTATTTGGTACACATTTATCAATCATTATTACTCCATTGTTACAGCTTCTAGATATGATGGCCTGTTTGATGGGGCTGTTCTACATGATTTAGATAGGAAATCCAACTACTTACCTTCTTGGAGGGAAACTGCTAGCCAGCCACTTGTAGTAGGATGCATATGGACAAATGCATGAAAAGGAAAGGTGACTTATCTTAGAGCAACTGGTGTTCTTGAAGACATTTTTGTCTCTCTGTATCTTATAGACCTTCTCCCTTCTTCCTCGGTGATCTGGAGTCCTTACTTGGACTTCTGTGTTGGGAAAGGAACTGAGCGGTAGATGGGACTGCCTCATTGTAGGGGACATGGGTGCACAATGCACAAGTACAGCCTCAAGAGAGACTGCTAGATTCTAAGCCTGAATGCACAAGCCCTGCACACCCTCAGTGACGTTCTTTTCATTTTCTAGGTTAAATAAGCAATTTGGTTTCCAAATATACCGTATACTGAACAGTGGTTGAGCTTTCACTATTTTTTAATAGCAAAACCTGTAGGCATCTCTCTTTGACATAGAAATTCTATCCTGAGTTCTAAATCCTGATGATACGAGTGAAATTCTAGAGGTTTCAGGCAGACAAATGATTTATGCAGCAGGCAAGAAGTATTTCCAATGGTAAATATCTAAGGTAACGGGAGTCTGTAAGCATGCTTAAAATTTTTTTTTCTTTGTACTTCACTAAGGCTTAGTAGATGTGTGCATTAGTGAGCATATATTTCTGACTTACTCTCTTCCATTATATAATACAGTGAAATATACAAGAAGCTCCAGGGCCCTACTGGATACTAAACCTTGGTATCAAGGTAGGTAATTTTTATATCCATCTTATTTATGGAGAAGTTTGACTAAATAAAAGGTAAATGATGATTTATTGACTCAGTGACAGAAATGAAATCAGAACCCAAAGGGCTTACAGCACTGTCTGATAGTCTGATCACTAGACTACATGCACTGTCTTTTATTTTGGCTAAGGGCAGGAAAACATTGTAACTGAATGGTTTACAATGCTAACATAAAGCTAGCATTGATGTAGTCACTCTGAGACCTGGTTCACTTCTCTTTTATCGCCCTAAACAAATGAATCCAGCTGTACCAGGCCTATATTAAAACTGAACTTCAAACTTTGGATACAAATTAGTATCTTTTTGTGGAATTTTTGCATTAAAACCAATGAAAATACATACTAATGACTGAAATGCACGTGAAATATTCTGCTTTAGGATTTCTGCCAACAAATATTAATCCACAAATATGAGTGAGTTGTATAACTAACACAAGAGCTGGAAATTTACTATAGCTCACCTCTCCCAAGATTTGTTTGGTATCCTTCGACCATAATTAAATGAAATGTTGACTACTGATGTTTCTTAATATCAGTTATGGCGACACCTCCTTGCACAATGCATGAGGTTGTTTATATAGCTACAGTATGCATTGCAAAAACATATTAAAGGTATTTCATGTGGAAGTGGGCCAATTATTAAAAACTTTAGGGCCCTGAGTTGTTGTTATTTTATAAAGCATTTAAACACTTAGATTAAATTATCTCTTAACATCTTGCTTCAGAAGATTTAATACAAGCTTTGTGTCTGACAAAAATAGCTTTTTAGATTGAGATCTAGGATACATCCACTCACTGAAAACTTTGGAGCAAAGGATGCATATTTTGTTCTGGTGGGATTGATCTTATTCCATAATGCTAAATACGCAACAAACTCAGAGTTTTGAGTCAGTATCTCTATGATGCAAGTTACTGTAGCAGAAAACTATACCATAAGACATGAATGGTCTGTTCCTGTTCCTCATTTGCTTGTACTTCACATGGTGCTAAACTGAAACAAATTTCATACACTGGCGTAATCTGTAGCATCTCGCTTTGAAACCAGAAGCACTGAGATTTGAAAAACATTTTTCCTCCTTTAATAAAATAAGCTATTGCTTGTGGATGGCATTGACTTTGACACTGAATCTTTGTTGTGCAATGCAATGTTTCTTTAGTTATAAACCATAGGGATGTGATAAGCTCTTGGAAGCATTTGATATGTGTTAAATGACTTATTGTTTTAGGATTAGAGCAGAAGATGCTTAGGTGAAAATAATTATCTTTCACGAATCCACCTGTGCAGATGATTGATAATGTATTAGCCATATGCTATGGCTTGTGAATCTTTAAACCATTAAGCACATTAATCCTGGAGACACACATGCAACTAGCATGGCACTGACTGAGAATATGAGAGGTCCATAGGCTCAAATGTGCATCAGTTCATTTTTTCCCCCGTTTCTCCTGGAGCCTCTTGAGCTTCTGATATCCTTATAGTAAGGAAGCTATTAACATGAGAGGAATTATTAGTAGTTCATCTATTTTTCCCCTCTTGTAAAATCTAGATTTCATGGTTTTATATCCTGTCTCCCTTCCCAGGATAGAGAAGCAGGAGAAGGGATCAAGCTTTAAAAATCTGCAGCAATAAAGGGGTGATCCTGCCCAACTGAAGTTAATCAAAACCCCAGTTGAATATGGTGAAGCAGGATCTGTCCTAAATGTCCATTTTGGAACAGTATATTTAAGATGTCTGGAAGGAAGAGGACATTCTCCGAGGGGCTCATTAGTCTACCTCACTGTTATCCTTGGGGTTCAAACTAAACAAGAATGGGTATGTATCTGTATCCTCCAGAGGTCTTGATGGCTCACTCAGCCAAGGCAATTTTTGAGTGACTGACTAAATCCTTAACCTTCGATTTTAATCATGCACCATATTAGAGCGAGAAATTGACTGGGAATAGACTGTTCTACTATCAATTGCAATTAAGCAAAAAAGACCCTGAAACCTTTTTTCTAGAACCATATTGTTTCTCTTGGGCACATTGGATGAAGATAATCTCTGGTTAATAGGGGAAGACAGGTGTCTAACCAAATGTACACCAATACCAATGGACAATTGGAATTTAAATAAATATTTCATAGCCCCTCCTCTAGTCTGTGTTCAGATCAAATTGTTGATGTGTGAATAGATTGGGATTTCAGTCAGTTCTGGCACAGTTTTCAAAGTACCTCACCCTTTTTGTTTGAAGCAGAAACTCTTTGTAAAACATACGATATGTTTAAAACAGATAATGTTTCATTTTTGAAAAGCATTGGGACATGTCTTGGTTTCTGGGACAAGAAGGTGAAAGCAGATGGAAGGAAGATCTTTATTTCTGTTTTCTATTAAATGGACCTATTACAAAGATATTGTAGGTTAAGGTTGTTTCTGCCTCTGAAGTGAATTTTACCTTTATGAAGTCAATGCATTAGTCTTAAGACCACAAAGACACACTTCCAACTCTTAAAACTATAAACTTCAACAGAGTTCTATCAGTTACATTTCATAAGCTTTATTGTAATCGTTGTGCAACTTCCCAAGTTCAGAAACAGAATTGAAAATACTAGCAGATCACTTCCTTTCTGTGACCAGTCTGCTCATTCAGACCACTCCAAAAAGATTTAATGATTCGCTAATAGTAATTTTGTTGTGGATGAGCTTTACAATCTTCTTTATCACTAAACGTAAAGCTGAAGTCTTTGCCCACAAAAACATATGCTCCAAAGTATCTGTTAGCTTATAAGGTGCCACAGGACTTCTCATTGCTTTTGTGAATTTTCACTGATGACCAAATTTGATAGGTTATTTGTACAGCTTTACAAACATAAGATATAATGAAGAAAAATGTTAAATAAGGAATTTAGCTACCTTTGGGTCCTATTCATAGGAAGCCCACTTAGGTTAGTGGCCAAAGAAATTGAACTATCAAGTAACACATTTTCTGATCTGCAGCTGCCACTGCTGAAAATTCAGAGAGAAACATACAAAAGATACTACTGGAGCAGGATGTTCTAAGAAAATGTTTTGAGAGTTCCATCTGTACTTAGAATAAACTGTGTAATTTTGGGAAAGATTCACTTCATTCTTCATACACAACGAAGAGATTGAACCCCCAGTTTGAATGCAAAACTCAACTTTAATTATGGATCAGTCAAAACATCCAGTACTTCCAGAATTAAGGAAACACAATGTATTAAAATTACTACTTTTAACTTTCCTGTTTTAATAACGAATCATTTTTTGCATTCATAACAGATTTAACATACAATGAAAGTTTGTAATGACATAAAATTAGCAGATAGGCTGACAATCTGAATTTCAACTGAATGCTTTCGGAAAATTGTACATATTAAATAGAAGACAAGAAACCATCTTCAATGTTTTGTAGTATTTAAAAGAATTTTCACAGCACTGCTTGAGTGGTTGACGCTTTACTACACCACAAAGCTCAACGTTTGCAATAATATGCTAAGATTGCAAAGTCTAGCACTCACAACTTACCAAATACCAAATTTTAGAATTGTTCATGCAACCTTAACTGAGCCCTCTTTTGTTTACACATTCTAACAGTCTTTAATTATGTGGCCACATATTATTTTTTCCATGGCCCCCAGCTCTGTTTGTAGGGAGGACTGTGGTTACTGAAAGGGTAACTTCAGTATTCCCTTTTTGACTCTTCATACAGTATTTGGCTCCAGCACACCTATCCAAATTTTGCACTAAATACAAAATTATTAATTTTCTCAAGACTGTTCCTATAGCGTATTCCCCAGAGTATCTGCATATTTTACAAACATTAAAGAGTTTACCTTCCCTGTGAGGTCAGGGAGGATGTCATCCCCATTTTACAGCTGAGGAACTGAGGCACAGAGAAGTTAAAGCCAAAATTATCAATGTCTGCCACCTTAGGTACCCATCTTGATACAACAAAACCATTTAAAGGGAGACTTTTCTTCCTGCTATCTTTTATCCTCCCTGGATCCTTGCCTTGTTCTTGTTCTTCTAAGACTTCTCTGTTCCATCAAAGGATCAAAGTCCATTTGGTGTCTCCAGGTAGGTACCATAATGCCTTATTTTCAACCATCAGGATTTCTTCAGACCTTGTGATCTTTGAGTAGCTTACTTCTACAACTCTTGTTTATATCTTACAGAAACTACTTCAGGTTCAAGCTGGGAAGCAAACATGAGCTGAGCCAAGTGCTCAAATCTGAAGTAGTTGGGAGGACGGGGAGTGGCTCATTCTCTTTTCTCAGGAAATTTTGTCTATGGGACTGCTGTCTGAGTGCTGGCACATGTCCATTCCAAGATAGGTGCACATAAAACTCGTGCAGCTGAGAGACATGTTTTTCCCTTACTGGTATCCATCAGGGTGGCTTGAGCACTCACCATTGTCACACACCACAGAGTGCTGGTATAAGAGGCCCAACCTGCCCCCAACTCATCTTGTTTCCTTCACACTGCCAATAACCATTGTTGGAGCAATTCAGACTTATCATAAGCTCCCAATCATTTGTATGTATATCCTGTTACTGACAGGAACTCATTAAGCTTTACTGATAAATTTTGATTTTAAGACTTTTTGGACTAGTTTTCATTTTTTGACACTGGGATCAGTACTGAAACTTTGTTATGCTTGTGATATGGTTGGGATGTTCCCCACTGTGCTGATCATGCCACTGACAACCACTTTCTTTCTCTCTGGGGCTCCCTACCACCCTGTCCTGCTGAGCTGGGCTTTCTGGTCTCCCCACTCCCCCTCAGCCAAGACATAGAGTTGGGGTTACTGCCCCCCCACACACACACAGCTATACAGACACTGTTAAACCATAGTTCTGGGTAGATACAGTTATAGGGCACAGCACCTTGGATATCTACCACCAGAATGAATCAAAGCCCCGAATAAATCCATCCCTGTCTACGCAAAAGATTTGCACTGGAGGACTCCTTAGATAAGTTTCTTTATCAATGAAAGGGAGATGGGCACAGGTAATGTCAGTTTAGACTGGGCATAGTTATTTAAATAAAAACAGCTTTTATTAAGCAAAACAGTAGGATTTAAGTGGTTCTAAGAAAACAGGCGAATCGCAATGAGTTACCAAATTTAAATAAAAGGAAACTCATCACTATTTTTGTTCCACTGAGACTCTAGTTACTTGTGAGTTCTTACCCTAAATAGCAGTTCTCATATCAGGCAACAGCTTCAAGTCAGGAAAGATCTTACCCTGACATGGGTCTTCAGTTCACTGTAATGTAAAGTTCCCTTTCTCAGGGTCTTTCAGGAAATTTCCAAGGCAGCTCAACACAAAAGATGGCAGAATCCCAGCATCCTCTTTAGCCTTTTCTCCCGTGGAGGAAATTCCATTGTTCTTTGTGTAAAATTATATTGCAAGTCCTTTATAGGCAATCACCCATTACCTACTCACTGCTCTGAATGTAGACAGCAAAGTTCGTCAGACGTGCATTGACACCCATTAAAGGCCCTTTGTTAGGGTGATCATATTTCCCTAGGCTAAATACGAGACACCTAGGAATGGGGAGAAGAAATGACGCCTTCCTGTCACCTGAAATAGAGGACAGTCCTGACCAAAATGGGATAGATGCTCACCCTACTCAGGCAGTGGCTGCTCTGTGGGGGCTACCACCCTGCTGGCGGGGAGCGTGGGGCTTCCTGTCTGTGGGCACCTTGGGGCACCGGGAATGGGGCTGTGGCCTTATTAGGGACCTCCCTGTGCTGCTGCTCCTCCTGGATCCCCTGAGCAGTGAGAAACCGAGAGCCAGGCAGCAGCTGAGATGGTCTGGCTCCTGGCTCCCCCAAGTGAATACAGGGCAATTAGCCCCTTTGTTAAAATAAATCGGGACTCCTTCCTGGCACCTGAAATACAGAGCTGTCCTGGCTAAAATGGGACAGAGGGCTCAGACTTGTGGTCTGGCCAAGCAAATAGTCAATATGACTAGATTTAAAGGTTATGATTTGAGCAACTGAAAATGAGAGTGAGCACAATGTGAGCAGGGGGAGCTCCATCGCCCACCGTTTGGAAAGCATTGCTGTCAATGAAAGGTCTCGGCAAGCCATTTACTCAGCTTGATCCCTTCTGATTTTTATTTTCTAAATTGTCTTTGAATTATTTGGTGTCTCTATCATTATATATTTCATCATGTTCTGGTGTTTGCCAACTCTTTTCACATGATATATACGCATTCCTGCAACTGTGGTTTCATCTTTTACTGTGGTAGAAAACACTGATCCATGGGGGAAAAATTGTTCCTTTCCTAATAATAAATTGAAAGGAGCAGTTCAAACCACTAGAGGGTAGTATGCCTTCAGTTACTGTGCTGAACACCTGTCTGGTCCTAACACATCTCTTCGAAAATTCACATCTGTATCCAGTTTCTGAAAGACTCCTCTGAAAAATGCCTAAATGGTAAGAAATAAAATTCTCAGGGACAAAGTGCTAACTTTTGTTTATATAGTTCTGCCAGAATAGTAAACACTGATTTTGTTTTTTATTTTTTTTAATTTGTAATGGGAGATAATTTCCAAAAAGGTGCTTCTGTGAATTTATTTAATATGGATGATTTCTCTTGGAGAGGTGAGGCTATGCAGATAGTGAATTATTGAAGAGTAACCATAAGCTTCCTGTTTAATTATAAGGCCAGTGGATGTTCCAGTTTCTAGAGGGAAGATTTTATGTTCAGTGATTTTATTTCCTCTTGATCTAAATTCATATGTAAATGAAATTTAATTTAGCCACACTTGCAATTCCACAGCAAGAGTCATCATCTTGGTTACACTCCAGAAATTGGAAATTTGAAGATGGTGTAGCCAACGTGTTCATTTAAAATCATAAACGGAGATAGCTACAAAATGATCTTGCCAGCACAAATATAGAAGAGACCAGTTATGTCTATGGCTGAAGTAATTTAGAAGTTTAGAATCCTAGGGAAAATCTCACTGCACAGCCTTGGGACAGGTCTACATTACAAGCCTAGGTTGATGTATGCATTATGTTGAATTTCTAAAGAATGTCCTACTCAAATGCTAAGGCCCCATGGAAGCCAAGGAATAGAGCAATTTGTCTCCTCCCTCCTCTTTCTGCTGTTGCATTTGCTTCCCTTTCTGACCCTATCACCTCCAAACTGAAGCACAGGGGTGTTCTCATCACCGGCTTCTGGACAAAGATTAGTGAGCTGCTCTGTATTGCAGAGCTGCTTAGAATTATTGCACTGTCGTGGAGCTGAGCACTGTAAGCAGAAAGGAGTGAATGAGGGAGAGAAGCAGTAGTCTAGGGATTTTCATCTATCCTGTTGCAAATGAAGTTTTGTTGCTAGCGGGGTGGGGGGGGGCAACAGTTTCTGGTGGCCCCCACACAAAGTCATGGGGAGCTGTCTCCATGTGGCAGAGCCTAAGGCAGAAAAGGTGGAGCTGGGTCTCCCAGCCCTCAGAGCCATGCAGAGTGCAATACTCTGGTGTCAGTTTAAAGGGTCTTCAGTAGCAGCTGGGGTAGCCTGGACCATGGGGCCCCTTAGAATCAATAGGCCCCTGGGCAACTTCTCCTTTTGTTCTTCCCTCATCCCCACCTCCCACCCTCTTTGGTAGTCCTGGTTGCCAGCCTGTCATCCATTCAAATTGTCTAGTCCTTGAGTGGCAGAGCTTCCTTCCCTTCTCTTGAAAGGTAATTCTTCTATCATCTTTTCGGATGTTATTTACCTCTTTGTTGTAATACATGGCACAATGAAGATCTTGCCGTCTAATAGAGGTCTGCACAGCAAAAGAAAGCCAAACATTTCCTAAAGCGAACAGGACCTTTTTTGGTTCCACTTATGCCCTTCCTCTCTAGTTGTCTGTCCTTCAAGCACCTTTACGACCACAAAGCCACTGGCTTTCGAATATGGTGGTTTCCTTGAAGGCCACAAGATTCATACCAGCCTTCCAGAACTCCTCAGGAACTAGGCCCCAGGCTTTGCATTAAGATAGACAGATCTGTATTGCCAGTGTCCCCAGTGCAGCGTTCCCTCAAAGTCAGTGGCAAATTAAAGTCATTTAAAAATGAGGTTTTTAATGAATTAAAGATGCAAATAAATAATCCAAACAAAGCAGTGTTCCTTGTTTCTTACACTATCCATTTAAGTCATTGTATGCTGTCCCCAAGCTTTCAATGTGCTGGTGATTTTTGTATTTTAATGAGGAACAAACATTTACAACATGCCAGGAGAAAGATGGCGAGTGGCTCTTGGAAATTCCGTGATGTAGGTTTTCTGCAGAGGCAGTTGAGGCTTCTCTATCAGATGCAAAAGACCGAACAGGCTGGCGTGCTCTCGTATGACACGTGTATGACAACTTTGAAGAGCAGCGATGCATGTGCCTCATTGATGCTCGTGAGAGGAAGAAAGCAAAAGCAGCAGCCACACCAACAGAGCCAGGACAATTCTCTTGCTCCCACTGTGAATGCCCATGCCGCTCAAAGCTTGGACTCCTCAGCCACATGCGAGTCCACAACCGATGAGCTTGTGCAAGCTCAAGATATCATTGTCGGACACGACGGACTACCTACATGTATCAGACAGGAAGTGCCTCCTCTTTCTCCTCCCTTTTGAGCAGGGCCTGAGGTTACTTTAAATGCATATGTCAAGGAGGGGCTTTGGCTTTTTCAGTCCTTTGCAACCCTATGCTAGAAGCTAGCTGCCAAACTGCACGCTGCCTGATGTCTGCTGTTATAGCCAATGGAGAGCTACATCTCTGTTTCTACCAGAGATGCGCCTGATTTCATCCTCTCTATTATTCCTTTTCAGCTTTGTATTCAGCCAAGGCCTTTATTTTAAAGACAATGGAAATGGATGCTAGTCTTTAAAGAACAGTACCCTTTGCCAGGGCTCAAAACAATCAGGTGTAGGATTCAAGTGATATTTTTTGAATTTTATAAATGATGTGGTAAACTCAGAGGTGCCAGGCTCAGCTATAACAAGTGCTGGCGCAATCTAAGCACTGCCTATTTTCAACTATACTGGTGTATTACTTTCTGGTCTTTAATCAATTTTTAGCCGCTATTTTGAATGAAGTGTCTACAGTGTGTCCCCTTTTGTTCTGAATGTGTTAATAAACCATTAATATTTAAGCTGACGGTAAAGCCATTGTAATTTGAGATGTGTGGGGTTTTAAAACAGTCAACCATAACTAGAAATGGAATGAAATAGTTGCATTGGCATCACTGGCCAGCGATGGCATCAGACCATCAATGGGATGATGCTGGACGCCTTGCTATTGATAGATTGCAACAGAGATACGAAATGCCTTTTTCAATCTTCCATTGACCAGAAGATTGCCTCCTTTGCTCTCAGACAAGGACCAACCACCTGGGAGCAATACTAAACTTTCAGGTTAGATTATTAGCATTTACTCCGCAGGACTGATAGTCATTGCCACAGGGAGACTACCTGTTAAGCACCACTCAGCCTATTTCCTAAGCAACAAAGGTAGCTATGAATATACGTCACTATTAAAACAAAAAAGCAGTCATGTAGCACTTTAAAGACTAACAAAATAATTTATTAGGTGGTGAGCCTTTGTGGAAGAGACCCACTCCTTCAGATCACAGACTTACCAGAACAGGCTCAATATAAAGCACAGCAGTCCAAAAATTGTTTATCAAGGTTGACAAATCAGAAGAATTTATTTTATTACTTCCCCCACTCTTGTACCAGTGCTCCCAACCACAGAAAAGCAAAGCATTGTGAAGAAACACAAAACTGGCACACAGCAAAGCAAAGAAATTCAGGGCTAAAACTGACTCTTGAATTGATGGCAGGGTTCTTAATAGCTATTGTATTTCAGCATGCTTTGAGACACTTGCAATACCAAGGCACAACAGAGTGATTTATGGACAAATTAGCAGCCATCTGCCTGAATATCCTTGCTTTTGATAGCTATTAGGCCTGTAAAATGTGTGTTTGGCAGTATTCTATATGCAAGCCTGGCACTAATAGCAAAGGCAATAAATCGGTAGCTTTTAAAGATGGCTTTTGGGACATGAGGCACAACGCTAGATGGGAATTCAGAGAAACAGCTGAGACAGCACCCTGCTTTATGCCACAGCATTAACTAATAAGGCTTCAATCCTGCAAACACTTCACATGCATGCAGAATTTTACTATAATGAGGCAGGCCAGTTCAGTCAATGGTGCTAGGGCCCATTATTGAAATGGATAGGAACTTTTGAAAGAAAGTGGAAAGACAGCTTGCCAAGAATACTTGTGCCAAGGGGATTGGTAACATTCTGTGGTCTGCACTTTTTCAGGCTGTACATTGGCATCAGCAGATTCAACTAGAGTGTTTGTGACGTATGCATGAGTAAGAGGTGGTGTAGTTGGTTAGTTTCAAAGGGTTAAAAAATCTGTCTGCTTTTTTAGTCACTTAAGATCCTTTGTTTCTGATGGACGCCTGCATGCTCTTCCAGGGAATAGTGACAAACCAGGCTATAATAAATGTATTCTTCCTGTGGCATAAATCTGACTTGATTAGGTTATTACCATGTCAAGTCTGCAAATTTAATTTCTCTTAGGGTTCTGGAGAACACACAACCATAAAGAAACGTGTAAATTGAGGTCATGAGTATACAAAGGTTGTGACTTCATCAATGGAACCACCTGAGCTCAGCATTTCCACCTCCTTCAACCCCTCTAGGCAGAATGTTCCCCAGCAACCCATCCTGCAATAATTTTATCAGAATCACTGTCAATCAGCAAGAGACAGACTGTTGGCCTCAGTAATATCAACCCGTCCTTTTCGTCTAGGGATGGCAACTTGGCATGAAATGCTGGGGGCAGGTGGGTTTTAATACAGTACCAGGTTACAAGGTTCCTCGGTGCCACCAAATTAGCCTCAGCTGGGGCGGAAAAGACATTATGCTATCATTCCTCCCAAGAGAGGCTTTCTGCCTTGCTAATTTAAGCTGCTTTCATTAGGACAAGCCTAAAGATAAAATTGAACATCTAAAAGGTTGGAACAAAATACTGTATATCAAAGAGAGGACCACTTTAGGGAACGGAACAAGCCATAAGTTGAGAATGCCCAGCGCAAAAAATGTCTCCAATTAACAATATTTTGCTTTATAATCATCAAACCAGCTAGTGATGTGCTTCCATTTTCTTCTTTGTTCAGCAAGATGATAATTTACATAAACATTAAAAATGTGATGGGCACTTTCAGTGTGTACAAAGACATTGTTAATGTTCTGATTTCCTAACTATCTATATACAGAGTAGGCAGATACAAGGAATGACAAAAAAGCTGTTTCAATGAACTGTGAAGTGAAGCAACTTTATGGTGGGTTTCATCTATCTTGTTGTTTGCTTAAATTATATTTTAAATTATGGGAGGTGGGGAGAGAATTGTGGTTGCTTTTCTGTGATGAGGCATAGATAGCAACTGCCAGAGCTTCCACAAGTTCTCTGAAATGATTTGCTCAGGGTGAAGACGGTACTAAATTGCTATTTTGGATCTCTGAACGTAAATGTCATTCATGGTGTCTTGACCAGAAACACCTGCAAATAAGATGGAGGCAGCCAGGGGAAAGTATTCTGTTTAGCGTTAGTAACTCAAAGCCAAGATTTGAATTTGTCTGAATGCTTGCCTGGCTCTCTCTTGTGTGGAAGATAAGCAGCCAACTGCATGGGGCCCTCCAGAGGGATCCAACAAATCAATGAAAGTAGCAGAGAGAGGTACCTGGGAGTGGCAGGGAGCCAGAGTAAGCACCTCCCCATGGCCAACCCGCACATTCTAATCCCTCTCAGATGCCCCCCTCCTACTCAGTTCACACACACACACACACACACACTCTCTCTCTCTCTCTCTCTCTCTCAGGGGCCTTTTCTACACAGGCCACTTTCTTTCCCTGCACCTCATTAGCATAACGTCATGTGATTTGGAGTCCGGAAGACCGTTCTTCCGGACTCCAAAATGCCATTGAGAAGCACAGGCCCCCCACCCCCCCGGGGGGGGGGAGTGGAGTCTTCCGGAAGGAAGTCCTTCTTCCCAAAAATTTTTGGGAAGAAGGGGCATCTGGAAGAAGGACTTCCTTCCGGAAGCTTCCCCAAGGCCATGCTTCTACACAGCATTTTGGAGTCTGGAAGAACCGACTTCCGGACTCCAAATCATGTGATGTTATGCTAACAAAGCATGGGGAATTTGCAGCCATGCCTCATTAGCATATTTTGGGCCATGTATTACCATGCCACTTTTGAAGAAAGTGGCCTGTGTAGAAACGGCCAGGGTGTGTCTACACTTGCATTCCAGGGTGTGTCGACACATTGCACTGTTGAAAGAGGCATGCAAATGAGGTAAGGCAAAAATGCAAATGAGGTGTAAATTTGCATATTCAGTACGTCATTTGCATATTCTGATTTCAAAAGACCGTCTTTCAAAAGAAGAAATCCCATGTAGCTGCTGCTCTTTCGAAAGAAAACCCATGTTCTAAAGAGTCTTTCTTCGCTTTAGTTAATAGGAAGAAGGCTTCATTCGCAGGTGGGGCGGGGATCTATGTTTGAAAGAGCAGCGTCTACACTAGGTTTCTTCTTTTGAAAGAAGCCCTTTCAAAATTAGAACATGCAAATGAGGTGTGAAATATGCAAATGTATCACAGCCCCCACCCCAGGCCAAGCTCACTAAGCTCTCCCATGCCTGGTCTGATCCTGCGCCTCACGCCCCGCCCCCCCCCGCATGGAGCTGAAGTGCCAGAGGAATGAAGTCGCTCAGTTGGGGGGTGGGGGGGTGCCACATCATTGAGGATTGGGGTAGCTTTGAGGGGCGATTACTTCTTACTTGTGAGGTTCCCCCGGCTGATTTTTCTGTAACTCAGTGGTCCCTAACCCAAAAAAGGGTTTTACCTCTGCTGTAAATAAAGGCAACCTTAAAATCTTTTGTTGCGAACATGTTAATATTTTTTTTCTTTATGTAAAACAAAGTTAAAGAACTTACCCTGTTTACTTATGTTCATTAATATTTTCTTTCTTACCAGTCATATATGCCCTCTTCCTTTATAGCTCCAGTTGTCTAATACAAATAATTTAGTATTTAAGGTATTTAGAAATTAAACAAAGATATTTTTGATATCCTGGGTGATTAGCTGGTGGGCCATGGACAGAAGCCAATGTAGCTACAACACATGCTAATCCATAACACTGAATTACTGAGAATCTGACTGGAGACAAAAATGCCTCCAAATTAACCCTAAATTACTATCCATGTAGGTCTCAGTGGTATGTGTCAGTTTTGTTAAATAGACAAGACAGCCAATGAGTTGGAAAAAAGACAAGCAGTGTTGAAGAGACTAACTCAAGGTCTCACAACATGTGTTGAGAATACAATCCAAGGCTCCTGACGCTCATCTAGTTCTGTTTCCTGGACCATAACATTAACTAGTTTGTACCATGGTGTGAATTTTCTGGCTGTCTATTATTTTACCCTTTTGTTCCCTTGCAAAACAAGTTGCTTGAGTAAGAAAAACAGGCGCTGTCACACAGCATGGGACTGTATAAGTTACTGAATAAATTCTCTGTTCAACACTGCTAGCCCAATGGCCCTCTTCCAGCATTAAGGCTATGTCTACACTAACCATCCTTTTGAAAGGGGGAAACTAATGAGACACTTTGGGATATGCTACTGAGGAGCTGTAATGAATATGCAGCCCCTCATTAGCATAATGCCGGTCACAGCGCTTCCAAAGTGCTGCTTTCAACCACGCACAGCTCATCGACACAGGGTCCTTCTCAAAAGTACCCTGCACCCTTCGAAAGCCCCTTATTCCTGTTTGGGTATAGGAATAAGAGGATTTCAAAGTGCGCTGGGTCCTTTTGAAGAGACCCCAGTGTAAACGAGCCGTATGTGATTGAAAGCGGCACTTTTGAAGTGCTGCAGCTGCCATTGTGCTAATGAGGTGCTGCATATTCATTGCATCAACTCATCAGCATATCCCAAAGTGGCTCATTAGCATCCCTCTTTGAAAGCAGGGTGCTAGTGTAGACACAGCATAAGAGCATCAATACTGGCAGAGCTGAACACAGGTCCAGTCAGTTCCTGTTTCATAATTGTAAAATTGGATATAACACTTGTGCCTAGAGAGAGGCAGTGTCTCCATTTTTTTAAAGTGCTTTATTTCCTACCTGAAGTAGGCAAATTCCTGATATTGCGCGTGTCTTATTGGATTGAAAGTCAATGAGAACTTCATGGTGAAAACCAAATGTTAAGCAGCGTTTCCATGATGCGCATTTAGCAGTTTAATCAGTACCTATGCATGCACAAGTTTTGTAAAAGGAATAATTGAAGGACTTCAAATAACTCTCAAATGAGGCGTAGCAGCGTGAGACCCAATATGTTGCATTAAGATTAAAATATTCAGTACTGTGTGCTTGCTGAAAGTCTGCAATTAGTCCCCAGTGTGTGAGGGTCTGTAATCACTTTAGACAAGGGTTGCCAACTTTGAAGCTCAGCCAGGAATATTTTTCCCCCAATGTAACATCATGTGATTTTTCTTAAACTCCCCTATTAAAATCTCCAGCACTCACCAGGAGATTGATGCTGATTCCAGGAGACTCCAAGCCAATCCTCGATGAGCAGCAACCCTACCTAAGGCATGATGGATAACTTTACTAGGCTGCTATGTCCATTTTCTGATCCTTTAAACACACACAGGTAGACTGAATTCCACAAAGTGGTAACACATGAAGTTTTACGTATGTATAGGAGGTTATGGTATACTAGAAGTGATGGTCTTCTAGAAATGCCTATGCATGGTATCTGCAACCCACAATATGATTGTTCCATATCTTGTGTTTCCATTATATGGCTTAAGTACTTTTATATCATCTGGAATTGGATCCACTTTGGTTGGGCAGGAAGAGAAAGTTTTGCGTTTATACAGATGTCATCTTCAGGTCTTGGACATAGACTCACGCCAGTCTATGCTACAGACCTATGTTAGTATAAGTATGTTGTTCAGGGACATGAAAAACCAACATCCCTTCAATCACAGAAGGGAAAAGAGCAGGGCACACTGGAAGACTGTGGAGGGGTTGTCAATAAGTTATAGATTGTGCTAATAAGCCATAAATGTGGCACAGTTTGAAACGCTCATTTGGCAACATACATAGCCAGCATGATTTTATTTAGCTGGATGCCCATTTATCATGGGTGTGGCTGAGTTTCCCATGGGCACATAAAGTTTTTTTTTACAGCCACCAGTCCTGGCTCTCAAGCTCCTGTGCTGTTATTTAGCTGTAATTTACCCCTAAACGTCTTCGAAGAGCCCAGTAAGCAGTGGAAGTGTTGGTAAAGCTGCTAGACAATTTTGACTGCTGGTGGGCTGGCAAATGCTCTCTTTTGGCACCAGTCAGCTCCTGCTGGTGCTAGATTAAAGAGGTTCAGCATGTAGCGCTGCTCAGGCCTTGATTTTCAGTATCTAGCAAAATTATCAATGTAAGCTTCCAGGCTCATCATCTGACGGTGTTGTGCAGATTTCCTTTGAGAATGAGGCCTGAAAGGTCCCACAGGTGATGTGTGATTTTTGTCTTTTATCAGTTTCTGGAGTGAGGCCATTCTGGAGTGCAGGGATTGGTCCAGCGCCTGTTGTTGTTAGGGTACTTAGTGCCCTCCATGAGGTACATTTACTTGTTTTGATTGGCCTGTATAAGACCCATGGATCTTGTAAAGTGGGTGGTAGTGTTCATCATACCAATGAAGGGAGAGAGGTCTACAGGTTTTGTGCTTGGTGCTGCTTTGCATTGGTGCACTCTTCTGGTCTGTGGGGTGCTTGCTGCAGCTTATTAGTTGGAACAGGTTGGGGTTTTTTTGAGGGCCAAAAGAGGGGATTCCAGAAAGCATTCCATTGATTATGGGTTGCAATTGTTTGATACTCTGCGGGGGTGGGGGTCCAGTGTGCCAACCAGGGAAGTGTGAGCAAAGAGGGTTTAATTTCCATAGTAAAGTAGGTTTCCTCTGGGTATATGGGTGAGCTTAGGCAGACTTACTCTATCTGAGCATGACACTCTTATGATGCGGCTACACTTGCACGCCTCTTTAGAAAGAGGTATGCAAATGAGGTAAATAAAAATGCAAATGAGGCTTAAATTTGCATATTTGGCACCTCATTTGCATATTCTAATGTCAAAAGAGCTTCTTTCAAAAGAAGAAAGCCAGTGTGGATGCTGCTCTTTTGACAGTAAACTCCCATCTTCGAAAGAATCCTTCTTCCCATTAAATAAAGGGAAGAAGGATTCTTTCAAAGATGGATTAACTTTCAAAAGAGCAACATCGACACTGGCTTTCTTCTTTTGAAAGATGGTCTTTTGAAATTAGAATATGCAAATGATACACTGAATATGCAAATTTATACATTATTTGCTTTTTCGATTTGCCTCATTTTCATACCTCTTTCGAAAGAGGAATGCAAGTGTAGACACACCCTTAGTGAAGATGCTCTTTGAGAGACTGAGAATCACCATCTATTGTATCTGCTTTACTAAATCTTCCTGTCACAATGTAGTTCATGTTCATGTTCATGTTTCCATTGTCTCACAGTTTTAATTCTGTTAGATATACTTCTACTTTGCAGTGCTTTACAAACATACCCTGTTCAACCACCTTGCATGCTATTGGCTCCTATCTCTTAGTGAAGGAATATTGACTCACAGACACCACGCCCCCCACCCCCCCCAAAGTCACTCACCGAACAACAGCCATGTCCAGAAATTCTGCAACATTACCACTCTCCCCTGGCATACCATCCTTGCCATAGTTACATTACATATCAATGTCTGGAATGGCATTTTTAAAATGTATTTCCTCTACCTAGCAAAAAATCCAGTGTTGACTTAGTACACATAACTAATTCGAGCAGCCTTATGGCAAAAGCGCAGCACTGACTAGCCTTTGCTCTTCATACAAAGCATTCTGGCTCTCAATTTTTAATCTCTTATTTTTGCCGGGAAGCGAAGACAGGTTGGAGGCAGATAGGGAAGTTCTCCGTTTCCCCAATTCCATAGTCTCATATGTGTATCATTGAGTATTTATCTGTCAAGCTACCAAAAATATATACATATATAGTTTTGGGAGTCCCCTGCAGTAGGAAGTTAGAGGGAGTCTTCCTTAGCGAATATTGTAATTTTTTTTCTGGGGGAATGGAGCTGAGTGGCTGGGCCCATGTGCTGGCTCAAAAGCTGTTCCTGAGTGTCGTCCTCCTTCCATTGCTGCAGCTGCCTGGACTTCCTAGCACAGTCTGTGCTGGAGTCTGAGCCCAGCCTGCGCAGTTGTGATTTTTGGCACGCTGCTCAAGCTTTCCTGCTCAATAAAAGCAATAGAAAGGAAATTTCAAAAATCTATGTTCCACAGGAAAAATATGGCACTTGCGTCAAAAATGAGACACTTTGCTAGCTCAACAGTCCCGCCCCCGCCACTGAATTTTTAAAGGCCTGTTGCAAAAAGAGGTTAGCACTTCTTTAAAAAAGGGGGGGTCATGACCCTTCTACTGGAAGGGGTGAGGACACATGAGGGAAACTAGTCAGAACCCCTTAACATATATATAAAAGCATGGAGCGCCTCTCATCCACAAAGAGCCTTAGGTCCCTAAACCCCAGCTTTAGGCACCCAAGTCCCAGGTGTCGGGTACTGCTATGATCCACGCAATGCCTGGATGACTGTCACATAACTCTGTAGGTGTCTAAAATCACTTGGTACCGAACGTTCTGCTCTAAAGTCTCCTAGGTGCCCATGTCCATCTCGCCAAGTGCACTGTGGCCTCATTTTTGGGCATCTGAACACGTAGCTAATAGCTAAGATGCAGGACAAGCCACAAAGAGGGAAGCTAGCCTAGCTCTGCCTATTTAGCATGTGGCATCACATCCAATAGGTGGGCTCAGATCATAGCCACTAGCTCAGGCCCAGGCGAAGATGCCATCACTTTCATAACTTTTAGCCCAGGGACTTCAGAGACCCCTGCATCTGCCATACCCTTCTGTGCCTGAGGGAGCAATTATGTACATGTCACATTCTTGTCAGGAGTGCTTTCTAATCAGAGCCATCAGGTAGCATGCGGTGTAGCTCCTTCACCCTTTCCTGTCTCACTTTGAATCAATACTTAGCGACTCATTTAAAGGTGAAAGTGTTACAGCCAGGGCATTAGGGAACACAGGGACCAGTTCCCTTACACAGAGTGGACCTGAAACTGAGTCAGTCACTTGCAGGATGAGTGTGCTAAACCCTAGAATTTAAAGCTGTACGTTTTGCCACCTCTTCTGGTGTTTCTCACAGGACTGGCTGAGGTGCCTAACCCACCGTAATCCCGAAGCCAGTTGACAGAAATAGGTAACCGTCCCTGAAGCCCAGACTGAGGTACCTAACTGCGTAACAGGTGGGGCTTAGGATACACCTTGCTTGTCACCCTCTCAGCGTGGATAGCTTAAGCGGCTCCCCACTTAGCAAGCTAGCTTTTTTTTTTTTGGTGGGCAGGGTGGTCCAATTGTTAGGCTGTCTGTCTCCACACAAATTGTATAGTGAGCCTAGGCACATTTGTGGAGCCTCGTTTCATCCCACCGATTGTCTCGCTGTTTCATAGGTCAGGCCTTAGGTAATTCCACGGTACATTTTGGTTAATTTAAAACTCACAGGATTTAAAAAAAAAAAAATCACATTTCATGATTCCAGCTATTTAAAGCTGAAATTTCAGCACTGGAATCATGGGGCGCCCACAAACTCATTGGCAGGGGGATTGCAGTACTGCTACCCTTCTTACCCTGCTGCTACTGGTAGAGCTGCCATCAAAGCTGGGCAGCAGGATAGGGGCTAGGTGGAGCCTGTGCCAGCAGCAGCACAGAGATAAGGGTGACATGGTATGGTATTGCCACCCTTACCTCTGCATTGCTGCCTGCAGAGCTACGTGCTGTTGGCAGTTGCCATTCTTTGGGCACCCGGCTCTGAAGGTAGCTGCACAGACATAAGGGTGACCATACCATACCATACTGTAGTGGAGGGGTCTTGCCTTGAGAGTTGTCTATCTGGCCAAAAATTGTTGCCTTCCAGCTGCTCAGCTCTGAAGGCAGCTCAATGTGTCTTTCCCATGAAATCTGCATAGTATGGGGCAAAAGCACCTGTGCGTGCACACACACAAGATCTCAGGCTGTGACATGTTTTTAATAGCCATGAATTTGGTAGGGTCTCATTAACAGTAAGGCATTGCAATGCCTGTCTGTTATGCTTCCAGGCTGTAAATTAACAGGGTATTTATGAATCCGGGGACATAAACATGCTGCTGCATCTTTGATCTAGAATGTGCTGACAAGAGTTCTCTTTCAGCAGACTCAATTCAGCTCCCCAAGAGCACTTCCTGATGAGACAATGCTGTCTGCACTGGTGCTTAGGCAGGTGTAACTTGCATTGCTCAGTGGGGCGGGGGCTTTTTCACACCCAAGCAATGTACATTGTGTCATCCTAAGCAGTAACGCAGACCTGCCCCTAGCACCAAGCTCGCACTGAAAACTGGCTAGGCGAGTCCTTGCACTCAGGCAGTTCTCAGCGCAAACTCAGCATCGCTGGTTGTTGCCTTCTCAGAACAGTTCAGTCTAAATCTGGCCCTGGAAGTTGTGGGAACTAACAGGTGAAAGAAGGGAGCAGAGAGATGAGTACTTGTTTCCAGGGCAGCATGATAGGGGACATAAAAGTGAGGCATAGTGGTCAAAGCTAAGGGTGAAGTGCTGAGATGCGTTGCCATAAGATGCAATGTGGTCTCTCAAATTTGCCTCTGGTGTCTTAACCTCTATGTCCCCATCTCAGTCTCGCTTCCTATCCACTTCACATTATTTCCCGCTTTAGCTTGCCTTACTGCCACAGGGCCCGGCCAGGACCAAGGGCATCCTTCTGTGCATACTGCCCGTTTGGGGGTTGTAGCCAGACAAAGTCTCCCCCTTACAAGCCAGCTTGCTCGCTGCCCCCCCCCCCCACCGAGGAGCACACAGGGCACGGAAATGGCTGCTGACAGCACAGTCTTTGATGCCCTCATTGAGGCCCAGATATGCTAGCTTATCGTGACCCTGAGAAGCAGAAAGTACAGCTAGAAGGCTAACAGGCCAGACTGTCAACAACCGGGGGGGGACCCTCAGAAATCACCCCAGCTGGCATTGATCAATATGATGCACACACACAATCACCCAGAAGGGGACGTGCCCTGCCCGCACAAAAGAATGTCCTGTACTCCTAAGTTGCTTATCTCTTGTCTTACAAGTGCAAACTAAGTAGAAATGCCCTTGTAACAAACTGGCATCACAAAGACAGACCAGTATGATCTGGCACCGTAGATAAGAAAGAGAATACATAACCCAAAAGGGGTATAAAAGATGGGTCCAGCAGAACTCTAACTTTGAGTGCATTCAACCAACTTCCTGCTGGTCGGGTCAGGTGAGTGCCTGCCGAGGTCCACTACTGGGGACGCCCAACCTCGTATTCGTCTTTCCGCGGAATTGAGTGACCGATCCGGCTTGGCTACACTGGTATTGAGAGACGCAGAGAGGGTAAGATACACCCATGCTAGGTCTCTGACTTTTTTTGTGCACAGCTAAAGAATTAGAGCTCTGTAACTAGTATCAAGATATCATTGTGTTAGATGGTAACAGATATCTTTGTATTGGATTGTAAAGTAACTTGTTAACACCTGTACTTTGCTAGCATATAAGAAGTAAACAATAGCCTTTTGTAACCACACACTTATAACTGTAGCTTAAATAAACTTGTAACTAGTTAAGCTCCGAGCCTAACCATTTTGTTAACCCTTTTATTACTGCAACACAGCCGGCACAACAAAAAGAACTTTAACCATTTGGTTACTACAGCCTGGCCGTGGGTGAGAGTGCTAGGAGCTCCCTGCTCTAACAGTAAAAAAACTGGGTTTCTTAGGACCCAGGGGAGTACCTCACCGCACATTACCTGGCCACCGGCTAACGGGGGTTTCTTTCAATGTCTCTGGGGAAAGGCGCTCTAATGCACTGTGCACACCCACCCGTCTCCAACCAAGCCCGGAGCTCTTCCCTTTTCCTGTAGGTTGAGAAACCTTGGGGGTGAGGTACTGATGTCATCCAACAAAGTGAACCCCTTGATCACTTACAATCCATGCTCAATGCCTTGTTTTCCAGTCCGTTCTGCAAGGCTAGTGATTGGTAAATAATGAAATGGCAGATCCCTTCAAACAATGGGTCAGCTTGAGAGCATGTAGCATTCTTCCTTTTGTGGGGATTTTTTACATATTGTTTTCATATAATAATTGTCACAAATAGGGGTTATTTTTATCCCAGATGCACAAACACTTCATAAAACTGCATATACTGAAGGTATTTTTACAGCTGGTTACTGGCTCCGTGTTCAAGCACTCTAATCAATCTTGCCCGCTCCCCATTGAGTGTCTAATCAGCAACATTTAGTCTCAAAGTAATTCTCAAACAAGTTGAATCAGATGTGATTGTTTTTTGTGACAGTACTACAATAAATACCTGCATAATTTTAGCTGATTTTCTGTTACTATATGACACAAATTAGCCTTATTGTGGAGGTGGAGAGAATCAGCACATTAAGAAAACTCATCAGAACAATGAATGCCTAAAATTGTGTCATTAACATGCATCTCCGAGCATGACCTAGATAAGTTACAGTGTTGCTCTGTTAGGACTCTTCTACACCAGCCCCCTCCTTTGAAGGGGGGCAAGTAAACTAGCATGATCCGTGAGTAGCAATGAGGTGCTGCGCTGCAGATGAGGCGTACCTCATTAGCATAATTCTCACCATGCAAACTTCAAAGGGGCAGCTGTGTAGCCATGGGCACTTCAAAGTGCCCTCACTCCCAAAGCATTTGGGAGTAAAGGAACTCTGAAGCTGTGCAGGTAGCTCGTAGTGCCCGCGGCTACGTGGCTTGCCAGCACTTCGAAGTTCGTGTGGTGAGAATTATACTAATGAGGTGCTGCACATGCAGCGCAGCACCTCATTGCTATTTACTGCTGGGGCTCGTTTACATGCCCCCTTCAAAGGAGGCTGGTCTCAAGATCTTAGAAAACCAGGGTCAGTCAGTGAGGTAACATCTTCAACGTCTACTAATGAAAGCAGCTCTCAAGCTACACACAGCTCTTCAGAGCATCTGTCTCACCCACAGAAGTTGGTCCAATAGAAAAAGGGTTCTCAACTTTCCCAAACTACAGTAAACTCTTTCGTATCTGGCATTTATCATCTGGAACTCTTCAATAACCAGCATTTTAACCAGAATTAAATTTGAGTTATGTTTTGCATAAGTGCAGTATAGTGAAAGTAAACACAACTAAATACAGTATATTTACAGAGCAACGAAGGGTCCTGTGGCACCTTATAGACTAACAGAAAAGTTTAGAGCATGAGCTTTCGTGAGTTAACTCACTTCTTCAGATGCTCAAATGTATATTTACAGTGTACAATACTATTGGTGGTAAAGTACTCTGCATACATTTTGTTTTTTTAATATCTAATCTTGTTTTTCCTTAGTGTTATGCTTTGCTAGGTATACCTCTCCATTATGCAGAACATTTGAACATCTCCTGGGATTAGGGCTGCTGGATATTAAAGAATTTACTGTACTGTACCCGTTTCAGGAGAAGGATTTGTCTTGCATATCCCAAATATCATCTCGCTTAAAAACTGTTCGCAATATCAGACAATACAAAAGTGACAGCACATTTGTCACTGAGAACTTGCTTACTTGAGTCATTTTGCCAGGATGACATTTTAATTTGTATTGACTTTGCTAACATAGCCTGGTGAAAAACTATGCAAAACACCTAGATGAGCTGATGTATGCTCTGAAAAACCTCTGTGGACCCCTGCAATAGAAAATACTACCTCACCCATCTTGTCTCATTACACAGTGACATTTGTAATAATCTCAAGTCATGACAATATGCAATATACATGAATTACACACACCAGTACAAATGGCTTGGGCTCTATTTACCAAGATCATTGTTTTCTTTTACAGGGAGATGAACTTTTTAACTTGAGCAGCACCTTAGTTTATCCACCAATGGTCTACGGCCAGCGCATTTTCACAGAAGTGGCCTTGTCCTTGGAATTTGCTTTCTCTCTTATGGCATGAGGCCCACAATCTGTTCAAAGTCTACAGGGTGCAAGGTTTATCTTACAAGGCATTTTGGGAAGGGGGACAGGTTATTACAAGAAAACTCAAAAGGTCCTTCCCTGCCAACCCCACCCCGAACTACTGCACAAGGCACTGAACGTACAGTTAAGACACTAGCAAGGGATTAAATCTTGGGTTCTTTGGCTGTGTGGCCTGCAGAAAGTCACTCCGTGCCTCAGTTTCTTCATTTGCAAAATGGAGATCATGATCATCTCACAATGTTATGAAGATGAATCTGCTTCAGTTTGAGAAATCTGTTCATGACAAGTGCTACAGCAAAGCTTATGTTTATTTAATTCTGTGAACGACAGGTGATTGGTGCCTATGGGAGGAGGGGGTCCAGGGAGGGTCACCCACCAGAGGAAGGAGCACCCATTTAGCAGTTAAAATGTTGGCAGTGGCATTGGTGTATGATGAACCTTTTCAGTTCTACGAAGAGTCGCCTGTGCTATGAAAAATAGTGTTCATACCACCAAACATAATGAAAAATCAAAGTGCCAGGTTTTTTTTTTTTAAAAAGAAAAGAAAAAAAAAGTTGCTCTCTGTGCTTTAATGTATGAGCTTCTACAGAGCGAGAAATGGTATATCATACACACATTCAACAACTATATTCTCGGGAAGCTGCCGTCAGCCTGCTCTACATATTGGGGATACACATGCATTTAAAATCTCCTCTATCTACAACTTTTCTAAATGGGGCATCTGCTGTATTAGATGTAACTAGTTACCAATTCTAGCCCTATTAAATATTGCAAGAAGAATATTCGAACTTGTATTTATTGGGCCTTACTCTTTGCAAAAAGCAGTTAATTATAATCCAACTTTGACTGAGTGCCATAGGGGTTGGATGCAACATACTGTTAGCTTTCTATCTAAAATATGTTCTATGAACATTTCGGAAATCTGAGATCCAAAAATACCATGCATTTGTGAAGTCCACAGACATAGGGCTTTTTTTTAAAAAAAAAAAAAAAAAAAAAAAACATACCAACATCCACCTACAGTTTGTGGTAAATTTTCTCCATCTTTCAAAGATTTTTCTGATTTGAGACACATTGCACAGCTGCAGAATAGGAAACACTGATGAAATGTATCATCTTTCTTGAAACAGAAGCAACAAGAGAAGACTGCCGAGTTTACAATTTGCCAATTGTGTCCACGAAATGCAGGGGAAGAGTCCCTAAATGAGATGCTAAGCGGATGTATCCCGAGATCAGTAGCCACACAATGTACTCACTTAACTTAGCTTGTTTCATCAATACTGATCATAAATTTCACTACCCTTATCTTATAACTGGCAAAGAATTTATAAGAGGCAAATAACTGTGTAAGTGAGCATGGAGGTTGGGTACAGCATGGTCTTGTATAGCAAATGACTTGCAGAAAATACAGGTCTGCGGGCCTAAGGGTTACCAGCTTCTGTAACTGCATGTGTACAAGTTTCTCTATCAAGCCACCAGAGGTCACTAATACCACATTACAAACATTCCACAGAATGATATGTAACTTTATTCTTCTATCATAATAACTTAAAGTATTTACACACTGCACAGTCACTCTTTTACACAAACATTTACTTACTGGTATATCCATGAACCACATCTAGAAGGTTTTGCAAAGACTGACACATTGTGGGGTTTCCAGGCACAAAAATAAAATCTGAAGCCTTCTAAAAGACAGTCAGTTGGAGTGTCTGTGAAAACCAGTGTTCTGTCTAAGCATAAGCTCTCCCCAGAGACCATTCACTAAGCTTCAAAATATCCAGATGTTTGGCATTAAATAAAGCTCTTTTGGCTAGGGTGGACTTCAAGAAACAACATGTGCAAATAACATTCTCTCAAGAAATCCCACAGCAGGAACAAGAAAACGAAAATGCTTTAAAGGACGCACTACAGTTCTGAAATATTACTTGTCTAGGGGGCTCACAATTGGCTACTAGTGTATATACAGATATTCGTGGGACTGGGGAACACAGGAAACTAGCCAGCAGGCCAGCATCATTTACCAGCTATTTGTATTGGGGCAGCAACTGTAGGTTTAGCCTCCAAAATTATTTCACAATACTTTAACTCAGTCTACTAATAGAGAAATTCAGTGACCCAAAGTGTATGGATTCCCCTTCCCCACCATGCAGAATGTTAGAGCAGCAAAACAGGAATGTTGCCCTCCTCTACTAACTTGTACACTACGTCAGAAACCACATTACCTAGAGGAGTTGGGAAACCATTTCCAGCTAAGTGCCAGGAAGTGTTTCAACAGAAAGTCCGGAATAAGCTTTCTTGAATTGCAACTCATTTTGTCAGATGCATGAAGCAAAAGAAAAAGAAACAGCTAGTGGGGAATACAGTGATGGGAGTGTTACATCAGAGCTAATTCAATCAGGGTGGATGTGGATAACATGCTCAGAGCACTTAAAGTGGAAAATCACTCTTGTAATGAAAAAAACATTCCCAGATGCTATTCAGACCCATTCTGATGTCAAATTTGCATATGAATTTCAACTCAGCAGTTTCATATTGCAGTCAGTCTCTTTTTGAAGCTTTTTTGCTTGAGGATGGCAACTTTCAAGTCTGTGTGTCCAGGAAGGTTAAAAAGTTCTCCCTCTGGTTTTTGTACATTACTATTCTTGGTGTGATTCATGTCCATTTATTCTGTTGCACAGACAGTCCAGTTTGTGCAATGTACATGGCTGAGGGGCACTGTTGGCACAAGAGGATTTTTATCACATTAGTAGATGCACAGGTGAATGATCCTATTGTAATTTTCCATGTTAGATATTCTCACCACCTTCTCCACATCCATGCAGGTTGAATTAGCTCTGATGTCACATTCCCATCTCTATATCCCTGCTATCCATTTCATTCCTGTCACGAGTCTGATGAAGTCAGCTGCAACTCATGAAAACTTCTTCCACAATAAAATATTTAGTCTTCAAGGTACCACAGGATTCCTTGACTTTCCAGCTAACTATGTTTAAACAGTACGGCCAGGATAGGACAACCGAGCAGATTAGAGACGATTCTTGTCCGGTACACAGTTCTGCCTTCCACACTGGCTAGCCAAACCAAGCTAATTTAATTGGTTTTCAGAACAGCATTCCCATACATAAATCTTCCATTCATTCCAGTGTCAAGTCTCTCTGTCAACCAAGAGTTCCAGCAATTGTTAAAAGGTGACCATCCCTAGTCTGTTTAGGCCCTCACCATTACCTGCAAAAACAGAAGAGATTTCACTTTCAAATACCTCTCATACTACCCAAGCAACAAGCACTTAGTAAAGTTCGATTACTGAACTCTACAATAATGAAAGCAAGACTATTCCAATCAGTTATTCATGTACAATACACGCAGCTCCCTTAGCCCAAGACTGCCCCCCCCCACTCCCCAGCAAGTTTCAGTGTCTGAGTTTACAGACTAGGTCTTGCATTACAGTACTAAAAATAGCCACAACAAACCAGCCTGGGTCTGGAACACAGGCTTGGAAACTTGGAGGGGAATAGGTTCAGAGCACTGACTTTTAGCGCCACAAAGTCAACCCCCAACCCTGAGTCTGTAGGCCTGGGCTCTGAAATTCATTCCCATGGGTTTTACATTGCAGTGTAGACATACCCTTAGGATGCTAGAGACTCATTCATGTCTACTAAAATTGCTCCCAAGCGAAAACAGAATGCAACAGAAATACTTAGACCATAGTCAGCAGATGAGGTCTGGAGTGGCATACCTGTGTTTTTTTACCATTGAAAAATTTTACTACCTCTTTCTTGCAATAATTTAAGGCACTAGATTGATTTAGTGAACCAGCTGTTGACCTTTACCCCCATCCTGCATGAGAACTCTGGTGGAGTTCCCCTCTTCTTACATGTTAACAGAATTGGTAGGAGTGCTGCTCACTGAAGGGAATTTCTTATGTCACTTCAAACTTCTCCAGTGACTTGGACTCACACTGAAGGATATTGATTAACCTCATAAGAAGGTGGAGAGCTAGGCAGGGGAGGTGCACGTGCAAAGGCAAAAATTCCCAGCACACTCCTTGACATCCTACAGAGACAAAAATCAATTTTACTAACTAGTCCTATGCAATGTTTAAAATCTCAGTTGCTTTCTGTAAGCCGAGATAAAAGTCTCCACATTTCTATACTTTGATGAAATGAAATTATAATGGTCATGAGGGAAGGGGGATATTTCAATCATAAGCTAGGCAATTAAAACCATGCCAGAATGAGCTAGAGAAACATCCCCAGCTGTCCTACTTACAGCACGACTGCTGTAGAAATCGTAGACAGAGTACAAGAAGGTATGTTTTAGTGTAAATAGAGGAGTTTCATTTTCACTAAGGGAGGAAGCAAGGATAATCTGTTACTCTGGCCAGGAAAAGACGCAGTTCTGAACAATCTACTTAAAGAACAGCAAGTTAGTACTGTATTCACAAAACTGGTGGGCTTGGGATTGAAAGAAGAACATAGGAAATAAAAGCAATTACATATAAAGGCTGTTAAACCACATAATACTTAGAGGGAGCACTGGGTGTGGCGTATGTACATTTGTATTATACATATTACCCAGATACACACATAAATAGTTAATATATAAAAAATAAAGTGCTTTCTATGAGGTCCCAATGCAGGGACATTATAAAACTTTTCACCAACTGCAAAACAAATTGATACAATCAATGAATACTACATCCAACGTACACGAAAAAACAGCAACAGGATATGTACAATCTGGCGGGTGTCCCAAGACAAACATCCCTTTCATATACACGGTATATACATATATACTCTTAGCTTTACTCAATATATTATGACAATATATATTTTAAAATTTTGTTATAGACAAAAAAACCTACAAAAACGCAACAAGGATTAAGCACACAAGTCCAAGACTAACAGACATTTTACTATTCTTGCCAATGCCCCCATTTCCATTGTTGGGGAAGATATGCCAGCGCTCTTTCCTTGGGTGCAGTGCCTCTACATCCTGCAAGGCACTATGAGCTGCTGCCGTGAAGTTAGCATCACCAGTGGTGAGCAGATCAAACATGCAAGAGTAAAAATAGAGGTCCTTCACCAGCATCTTCTCCTGGCATTTGGCAGTGGCACTCTCCAGTGTGTACATGGATCGGGGATGAGCAGAGACAGCATGAGGAAGAAGCTGCCCCATAACGGGTAGCGGTAAGTGACCACTATCATCAATGCGTTCACTTGAGGGGCAGCCATTCACACACAGCTGCAGGTCCTGGCTTTCTTCATAAGCCATGGCCAGCTCTTCTGGCATGCTAATGGCCAGCGTTAGGTAACGCCCCACTTGGCGCACAAACACAGTGGTTCCAATGTACCTGGCGTGCATCTCCACGTATCTGCCACTGACTTTCTCCACAATGCGCAAGCTCTTGGTGTCACTATCACCACCGCTTGTTGTGCCATCTACAAAAGCTGCTGGTAGGTCATCAGTCACTGCCTGGTACACCTTCTGATCTGTGCAGTCTTGGTATGCTTTAAAGATAATCGTTATCTGGAAGACAACAAGGGAAATTAGAGGGGAAATTCATCTCAAAATCATTCACACAGCTGTAGACTAAGAACAATCAAGGACTGAACAGCTGCCCACCGAGCCCATTCTGGGTTCACTCCTATAGCAAAATTTATCTGGTGTACCCCTATTCCTGAAACTTTAACACACATTCTAGCTAAGGGCGACTGAAAATGGAGTTCTTAAGCTAGCAGGAAACCCAGAATACTGGAGGACAGCAATGGGAAATGAGGCCCAAAAAGAAATGGGCTCTGTATATAATCACTGAAACCCACAACACCCTCCATTAATCTTCTCAACACTTTGAAAAATCACCTGCAGAGGCAAGGAATTCCCATGTCACTATCTTCCATGAGAGAAGCAGTTTCTATGGGAGAGGTTTGGGGTGGGGGGGGGTGGAGGAGGAAGTGGGGGCGAGGCAAAGGAAGCAGTGAGCAAATAGTGAACATGGAAAGAAAATTCAGCATACCCTCTTCAACAACCTTAAAGTGCAGTAAAACCAGCAAAGCATCAATTAATTAAGGAAGCAGTGACTAGCTACTACTCTTTAATTATTTGACAATTGGCATTTTATTTATTCAGTATTTGGTCTTAGTCTTTGTAAACTGGGAGATCTGATACCTTCAAGTCTACTAGCAGCTACAGAACCTATATATTACAGGAAGGAAGTAAATAAAGCAGGTGGCTTATAAGAAGAACACAAGTTTGAACAATAAGAGAGAGGTAGCTGTGTTAGTCTGTACTCCAACAAAACAATGCAGCAGAAATGTAGCACTTACAATGATTTATTCGGTGATGAGCTTTTGTGGGACAGACCCACTCCATGAGATCTGATGAAGTGGATTTGTCCCACCAAATAAATCATTTTGTTAGTCTTTTAAGAGCTACGTTTCTGCTGCTTACCTTTGAACAAGACAAGGTTAGAATAAACTTCGCTTATTTAAGAGGTGGCTTGCAAAGCTTACCTGGAGGTTTGTATCTTTTTATGGTGCTTACAAATGGCCTCTTAAATGTTTGTTATTTAAACTCAACACAAGAGAAATCAGACCCTCCACCCTTCACAAGAGGAAGCAAACCAATTATGTTGTTACTTTATTTGTTAGGGTTTCTAGAACTTTGTAGAGGTATCTTATTTTTATTTAAATGGCATTTTGCAGCTCTCTCCTTAACAGTGAAGAGAAAAAGAAATACTGATGAACAGTCTAAAGGGTATTTTAAAACTGAAATAAGTGGTATCAATAGCTGTGTGTTCACACTTGACAAACTACATGCATCATACAGCAGCAAAAAAATAAACGGCTAAGCAATTTTAAGTACATGACCAAGAGATTCAAAGTACAGGTTGAACCAGTCTTGTCTAGCCCCCTCAGAACCTGACTGGTGCTGTATGAGAGAATTCGTGGGGTGACAGAAGGTCAATACTTTCTAGAACATTACCAACTTCCGCAGTTTACTGGGCTCTTAACGGACAATGAAATAACAGCACAAAACACTGAGAGCCTAGGCTGGTGGCTATAAACAAACTTTATGGGACCATGGGGAAACTTGGCCACACCCATTATAAATGACTGTCCAACTAACTAAAATAACGCTGGATTACAGAGTTTGATGGACTAGAGATTTACAGATTAGAGAGCTTCAACTATTGCTTCAAAATGTATTAGTGAACATTTCCCAGCACTATGAATCCCTTCAGTTTCTAGCAGTCCTTGAGGGTCTTAGTTTCAGTTAGCCACCACTCTAGCGCAAAACAACTTTTGTTTCTTACCATTCAGCTTTGAAATACAAGAGTTAAGGAGTTAACCATTAACTTTATGCCCTTCTTGCTATTAGCAAATAAAAGTGAAGATTTCCCTTGCTATTTCTCCTCTCCTTACGCCAAACCCTCTTCAAAACACACAACACTCCTTAGTTTTAATGTTTCATCTGTCCGAGTAAGCATTACATTCTTGCACATACAGAGCATTCACTATTTGAGTTCCACATGTTCCCACTGGGTACTGTCTGACTGGAATTTTCCAACAGTGCTTCTCTGCTAAAATCAGTTACACAGCAAGCTTGGGACCAGCTGCAATCAAACAGTCTGTTAAATTCATATGTCTGGGCCACTGCCAAAACTGAAAGACAATATATGAAGTTCTTCCCTTCAGAAAGTCACTGCTTTTGTCTAGTATAGTGAACCTAGTATCCCATTTCCAGTTTTTTTTATATTCAGTTCAGCCCAGCACCCCAGAAGGGGACACCCTGGGCATTGTCTCACGAGTAGTTTGCTGTGCCTCAACAAACCAAGCTTCCACAAAGCTGTTATAACACAAGACTGCAAAACCTATTTATCTACAAACAGAAGAGTAACGTTAATATTTTTGAAAGACATCTGCAACGGTCTGCACACGAAGAAAGATTTATGTCCCAGCTGAAGGAAAAATCTGTGTAAGTCTGCTCAGCCCTTCATTGAGTCTGAGGTTAACAGCTCAGATGGCTTTAATGACACCACACAAAACGTGCTTTTCCATATAGCCACCCACACTAATTCCCTAATAAGCGTAACATCTATGCTCCATGACTAACTTATTGCTTCTCTAAGAGCTGACTAATTTGCCTCTGGTTTCTTAAACCCAAATTTCAGTCTGTTGGTACTGCTTGGGTGGAGGGCCGCTCTCGCTGCTTGGTGAAGACCCATGAAGAAATGTGAAAATGTTTATTTCTGTCCCATTAAATCCATTCCTTGTTTCTGTCATAATCTGCCAGAAGTGGTCACTAACTGCTTCTCACTAGGGCTCTGCTTTCTTCATCAAGGGTAAAAGCTGAGAGAGAGAAAGAACAAGAACTTCCACTTCTCTCCAGCGCTGCAATGGTATTGCACAAGGACCACCATCTAAACAGCTATGAAACGGCAGGGTAGACCTGTGAGGCCTGAATGTCCCCCAATCACCTAGCAAAGAGAAGGCCACTGTAATGTGTCAGACACCATACAGTGCACAATTTGTCCCAGGGCTGAGCCCCTGCACCTCTCGGCTTCCGGCATCAGTTATGCACGTGACAACAGCCAGAGCACTTGGCATTGCTTTAATTACAAAATTAAGCACTGGTTAGAATACCCACTTAGGGTGGTCAAGAGGTTGCAACAGCCAGTCCAGTCCACAGAGTGGAAGCATGGAAAACGAAGGCTGTAGAGCTGTGGTGCATTTAATACTCCCTACCTAACTTCCTCTTCCTGGACTCTCTCTGCAACCTACAGCTTTAGAGTTCTCCATTCCTGGTTATTTTCGGGGGTGGGGGTGGGGGGAGAGAAGAGGGAGGGGAAGAAAAAGTGAATTTCAACTTGAATTTCTCTCCCCCACCTCTGCTGCATTAAACTTTGTTCCAAATACAGTTGGATATTTAGTTCTTTCAGGATGTCAGAATCTTTGCATCTAAGTTTATCATTTGCTAGTGTGCGCACATATAAAACACCACTTTATGCAGCCCACGTATAAACTCCCATGCACAGCTGCTGATCTATTACAGCCTTCAGAGACCGGGGGGAGGCCAAAGAGGAATTCTAACTACTTAAAGCACCTTAATGTACTTGCACCTGTATGAAGGAGAAACACTTTCCTAAAACAAAATCAGTCTGCCAGCCAAGTGCTCTGGGCATGTGGGGTGCTCTCAAAAGTTACTTGATTAGGGCAAACCACCCCAAAAATAGGACTTGTCAGGGCCACTCCCCAAGATTTCTCAAACCAGCCCCAGCCTCAGTTACATAAAGCTTATGCATGTAAGTCATAATTGGGGGTGAAACTTTCCATTGGTTGGTCTCATATGAAAGACAAACATGGTTCTGGAATGAGCAAAATCCTCTACATGAAAGTCCTGAACATGGGGAAAAAAATAGTACTGTAAAAACCCACAGGCCTCTTTTGCACAGAGATCTCACTAAGAACAGAGTTTTCAAAGCGGAATTTTCCCAAGTTGTTAGTAATACAGGAAAATTCTCTCTCAGTTACAGAGCAGCCATTGCCTCTCTACAGTCTTATTTATATTAAGATTAAAGAAGTATCTACTTTTTTATATGTTAAGCTAAAACTTTTCAGCCAATGTGTTTTTAAAATACCTTTCATTCTAGTCCAGATGAGCCTCATAATGCAACTATGGTATTAGAGTCAGAGTTTAGTTGGAGTGGTTTGGTGCTGCTATTTCACTGCAGTGTTCCACAGCTGGGTATGCTTGAATTTTCCACAACTGGAACAAGGTGCTAACATTTTAATCTTCCTTCTCCAAGAGGGAAAGATTTTAATAAGATTACCAGTAACACCATTCCTTATTAGGCTCTATCTAAACTCTCTTGCAGTCAGCCTCCAAATGTCCTAAGTACTAGTAACTGTTCAACACCACAGGGAAGCAGAAAGACTTTCACTCATAGGACAAAAACCAAGGAAATGCGATGCAGCAGCTAACTTTGTACTTGTGTTGTCAGCCTCAAAGATAACAGAAGAGGTCCCTTCCTTAAGAACCCAGACCCAGCCATACTACATATACATTCTCTTATCTGATTCATACATTGAAGTAACATGAATTTGCAAAGAGAGTTACGTGCACAAGAGGAAGCAGAATTTGGCTGGATTTTTTGAGCAGGATGTACTCGTAGGGGGTGTTAATAACAGACTGTAAAACAAACAGTATGAGTAATGTGAAAGAGTTAGCACTACTACTTGAACCATGGTGTTTGATATCTTAACTTTAGTGCAATTCAGCTATTCAAGTTGCATTACCAAATGCAAAGATGTTATTTTATACATGATGACTCGCAGCTTGCATTGCATTACTTCTTCCACTGTGCACTAGACGTACATGCAAACCATTGCAGGTTGCACCTCCCCAAACTGGGACACTTTTGTTTTGCAACAAGATAGCGTTTCTGGGCCTGAGAACCCCAGTGGCTGGGACTTGGTGAGCAAGAGGGCTGGCAGCTCAAGGCTGCCCTGGTGCACCCTGGCTGTGCTGCAGTAAACCCTGCTCCTAGCCCTGCTGCGGCTGCTGCAGGGCTGGGATTCAGGAAGTAGAGCCAGCAGCAGTTGCCGCAGGCAGGCAGCAGGGGACCACCCCAGTCAAGCAAAATCCCTCTTTCGGGACCAGTCTGGTCCCAAAGGTGCCAGACCAAGGAGGTCCAACTTGTAGCCCAAAATGAGTGCTAAGACAGACATTTTTCCTATGATACAGGACATGTATGCTTACATTAATTCCTGTTTCTCCTTGTAAAGCAGAGAATACTATCAAGAGCGCAAATACCAACATCTAAATAATCACCACCTTCCTTTTCTACGTCTGTTTGCTATCTCTATGGAATTCTTAGTCATTTCCTCTCCCGCCCCCCCCCACTATCTGGTTTTCTATTCTATCTAGAGTCATATACCTTGCTCAAGTAACGGAACACCTTCCAGCCAAGAGTGCATTAAGCAATGTGACTAACATCTGTTGCACGTTTGCCATCTCATTGAGAACATGAGATTTCCCCTTCACCTCTTCAGGAGTTGAACTTATACACAAAAAAGCCATATGCTTTTCTACCTGATATACTTCAAAGCCTTTGAAGTCCGTGAAAGAGTGAACCTCACCACAACTTGCTTACGTGTTTCTATGAACTAACCCATATACTGCAATAACTCAATCTGGCACATTTGCACTGTACCACACCATTTATTATTGATGGACTGTATTGCTGTGCATTTAAAACATCAATTCCTTTGTTAAACATTTCTCCCTTCTCCTCCCCATCCAAACTACTCTCTCTGCTCATTCACTTTTAATATTTCATTCCCTGTGATCTTCCCCACCCACAGCAACAAGGAAAAGATACTAAGTACAAATCCAACCCCCCATCACAATTTAACATTAAGAGCCCAATCTTCGATGCTACTGCACACAAAACCCCTACAGAAGATGGTTTTTGCCAGCACTGTCTATATGAGGTTAGGCAGAGTAAAAAAAATCACCACCACCACCACCACCTTTTTCTGATATTTGAATAGTCCAAACTAAGTGTTATTTACAACATTAAGAACACTGAAAGGTAGCACGGCCTCACGGACAGGGTATCACAATGGGAGCCATGAGATCCAAGACCCATTGCCAAATTTGTCATTGTCCTGTCTGTGCCTGTTTCTCTTCCCACCTTTTGCCTACATAAACTGTAAGCAATTGGGGAAGAGATTGTGTCTCACTGCACCTTTGCATTAAGCCTACTGAAGCCTCCCAATGCTACTGGTAGGACCAATGAACATCATCTTCGCCAAAAGGCCAAGAAGCAATTAATACATATATGCCATCACAGATAAAAGTCAGAGGATCCCCTGCCTTGAAGAAGCTGTAAGTGGCTTGCAGATATGTACAGTAAAGTTTGATATCCAGCATCCATGGGACTGGGAGGTTGCCAGATAATCAAATATTCTGGATAAAAAGAAAGAGTAGCTCACACTGGGTGGGAGAGCAGAGGAGCCTGCCAGCTGCAGTCACATGCAGCATGGAGAAAAGCAGGGCAGTGCTGAGCGGGCTGGCCCTCCTCCGAGGGGTGGGGCATTGCTCATGTGCTCTGTACACAAACCCCAGCCCTGACGCCACTTCTCTGCCCAGCAGGAACATGGAGAAGTGGCGTCAGGGCTGGGATTTACATACAGAGCGCAAGAAATGCCCTTGCCCCTTGGGAGGGGTCACAGCCCACTGAGCACTGCCCTGCATCTCTTCCTGCTACACTTGAGTGCAGCCAGCAGGCTCTTCTGTGCTCCTACCCCATTGTCCCCTGACCAGAGCTACTTGGCTGTGAGTTATGCCGAGTATTTGAGAGTGCCAGTTATGCAAATACTGGTTAAACAAGAGTTTACCTTAACAATACAGCTACACAAGTGGAAGAACAAAGGCTACAATAATAAGAAAGTTATGCAATTATTCAAAGGCACGTATTTAAGAACATAGAGTAATATTACACGTGTGCCATAAGAAATATTGAATATTTTACTACAGAGTTCCCTTTGGATCCAGAAACAGGTCTGTCTAGCTGAGGCATCATTACATCTTCTCAAGGCTCTGTAGTCAGGCAGACTGCTGAACATGCAGTTCTAATCAGCAGAAAATACTCTCTGTGCTTCTTGCATCTTAGAATTAAGACTTATCACTAATGTTTAAATCTGCAATTTGAAGGGTGTGATCTACTGGCATCAGTGACAGGAAATGCAGTATCGTGATTTAGTACGGTGCTTCTTCAGTCCACGAAAAAGGACAGGGATAGAAGCAATGTATGAAGAGATACGTAGTCCTACCAATGCACTGTAGTGAAATCACCAAATGCTGGTTTAAGAAATGGCAGAACTGGAATTTCAGCAACAGATACCTTGAAACTACGTCATCTTTGAATCTGTCAACCCAAGTTTTTACAACTTTCATGTCCACTGAATTCTGACTACCAGAAGAAAGGAGGTCAAGAAAGCTGTCCTGTTTTGTACACTCCTGCCAAAACCCTGGTACCAGCCACTGTCAAGACAGCATACCGAGCTAGATGGACCACTGATCCCACACAATGTAAAAAAAAAAAAAAAAGTCCAAAGACATCTTAAAGAATAGTCGTTTTATTTTGGCATAAGCTATATTGAGTTGTTCCACTTCATGCATCTGATGAAGTGAGTTACAAGTGAGTTGCAATTCAGGAAAACTTATGCCAAAAATAAAATGGTTAGTTTTTAAGGTGCCTCTGGACTCCTTGTTTTTGCTGAAGCAGACTAATGTGTACCTCTGTAACACAGTATAGCAGTTATGTTCTTAAGCAAAATTGAGTAACGTGGTCAAAGTTGGTAGGCTCCAAGTTAGACAGACCTACCTTTTTCCACCCTCTGCCCAGGTCTTGAATAAAAACAAAAAACCCTACTGCTCTATTGCTCTTTGTGCGCTTTCCTCAGATCCTCCAGAAACAGAAATGATGCAAGAAGCACAACATTCATGAACAATAAGAAAGGAGAGCTCTGAGGGGATAAGACATGAAAAACCATTTAGTAAGGGAAAACTCTGAATGCTGATAAAGTTGACAGAAGTATTCAGTTGGGTGATCAGCTCTCTTGACCTTACTACTAACTCCATGTCTCCTGCTGAAATTCCATTTTTCTATTATATGCTACATAAAATAAGTGGTAAGGAAGCATGCAACACTGACAATTTTGCAGCTGTTCTTCACACAATGAAAGATTCTCTTTTTCCTTCAGCTCCTGTCCACAAACCCAGCCACAGTACCACATCTGCCTGCTTCTCCCACACATCCCTCTTCTAACACTGAACCTCAATATGCACTTCTGTGAGGCCGTCAAGAAGCTGACATTCCTTTTTAATGGCTTTCTTGCTGCCACTTCATGCAGTGCACTAGTAGCCACTTGTTTGCAGTAGCCAAACGGAAAGACAGGAGGATCCCTCAAACAGGCTCCAGGGCAACACCTCTCCACTTTTTATGAATTGACAGTGCAGGAACTCACCAGTATATTTTCTCTTTAGATAGCTACCTTCCTCCCTCTCCTGCCATGCATAAAGGCAAATAACAGAAAACAAAAACAAACAGAAGTGACTGAGCAGAGACTGTGCTCCACTATAGGGCAGTGTTTCTTAATCTACCTTCTGCGTTACACTGGTTCCGTGAACAGCTCGCAGGTGAGCCACCAGCATTCGGAAAAATACACTGATGGGACGCATTTGCTGTTATTAAAACCATATACAATGTTAATTGTTCTTTGCTATGATACCTGATGGTGGCTGAAGTGAGTGCAGGTGGCCGGGCTGAGTGGGGGCAAAGTTTGGACTGGGTCTGAGACAGACCCGAACTGGGTTGGAACCAGCTGCAAAGTCCCCAGGAGTGTGTGGGGAGCAGAGCCTGACTGGTTCCAAGTGGGACCAGGACCTCCCGGGGGAAGGGAGCCCAACCAGGTCAGAATCGAGCCCAGCGCGGAAAGGTGGCCCATGTGGGCTGGCCCCATGTACTCAGGTCCTGGCTGTGTCAGAACTGTCTGGGAGGGGGCCCAGCTGGCCAAGTCCGAGCCCCACCCACGCACAGAGATCAGTCCAGAGACAGCTGATGTTAAGGGAATACACAAGAGAAGAAAGTGATGCCACTGGATACAAACACCAGAGAGCAGGGGCCTGTTCAGATGCTGCCAATGGAGAGCTGACTTGGAGACAGCAGACAGGGAAATGTTTGGACGGGACATTGCTTTGGATCCGATATTTGAGTAAGTGAGTGTGTCCCTACATGAGACTTCAGCTCTGAACGCTGGCTGGTGACCATTTGTTGCATTTTTTTTTTAAATTACATACAAATTTTCAAAAGGGGGAAGGGACAGCTCTGTGGGTTGAGCAGTGGTCTGCTAAACCCAAGGTTGTGAGTTTAATCCTTAAGGGGGCCATTTAGGGATCTGGGGCAAACAAACAGATTTAAAAAAAAAAGTATATCTGTCAGGGATAGTGATACATCCTGCTGTGAGTGCAGGAGATTGGACTCCATGACCTGTGAAAGCCCCTTCCAGCTGTATGAGATAGGTATATCTCCATATATATTTAATGGGCATCAGGTTTGAAACAGATAAAGGAAACTCCTCTTCACACAATGCACAGTTAGCCTGTGGAACTCCTTGCCACACGAGGCTGTGAAGGCTAGGACTACAATAAGGCTTAAAAAAATGACAGAGATAGCTGTGTTAGTCTGTATTCTGTCAAAACAAAAAAGCAGTCACATAGCACTTTAAAGACTAATAAAATAATTTATTAGGTGATAAGCTTTCGTGGGACAGACCCACTTCTTCAGATCATAGCCTTACCAGATTATTTCTGATTTGTCAACCCTGGTAATTTTTGGACTGTTGTGCTTTATATATTGAGTCTGTTCTGGTATGGCTATGATCCTAAGAAGCGGGTCTGTCCCACGAAAGCTCATCACCTAATCAATTATTGTATTAGTCTTTAAAGTGCTGTGTGACTGCTTTCAGTTTTGATAAGATTTAAAAAAAGAGCTAGATAAATTCATGGTTAAGAGGTCCATGAATGGCTATTAGACAGGATGGGTAAGCAATGGTGTCCCTAGCCTCTGTTTGTCAGAGGCTAGAGATGGATGGCAGGAGAGATTGTTTGATCATCACCTATTCAGTCCACTCTCTGGGGCACCTGGCATTGGCTACTGTCAGCTGACAGGATACTGGGCTGGACGGACCTTTGGTCTGACCCCGTGTGGACAGTCTTATGTTCTAATTAAATTCCTTCATTTTGTTTCTGCTGCATATGCTGCTGCTTGGGGGTGGCTTTTTGTTTGTTTTTCAGTCTGAATTTTTTTTAAAGAAAATCTTCCTAGGTGTTCTGCATAAACATTAGTTTGGTGTTCCCTGGTCTCAAAAAGTTTAAGAAACACTGTTACGAGGCTCTTCTAGGCTGACACATATTAAGAGCAACCAGGAAGAAAACTTCACTGCCAACTCTTCACCTCTTCGAGGCTAAACAGAGGACTTCAGTTACAGAGATGCTAGTCTGACACTTCACAATGATTCAGATAGATTTTAAAGATCCAGCATGTGCATTTTACTTTAGACTCATGGGAGCTTCTCTTCATTCAGAATGTTAATTTTCTTAAAATCAAGAACTATAAACACCTCTCAAAGTCAGAGGACCAGTCAGGTCTGCATGAAAGTTGCTCTGGTGACTGTATGTGAAAGCTGACTCAGCGCACACATGCAAATGGCTGCTTGGAGCCTAACAATCACCGTTTGCCCAGGTTACTACCCAGTTTGCATGCCTGATTGTTCCAATCACTTGCAGAGGCACAATGCCTCAGGCACTTCATTTTTAACCCTTTGTTCCCTTTAAGAGAAGAAAGCAGCCTGCAAACTGTCAGTCATGTAGCACTTTAAAGACTAACAAAATCATTTATTAGGTGATGCGCTTTCTGATTTGTCAACTTTGATAACAATTTTTGGACCTCTGTGCTTTATATATTGAGTCTGTTCTGGTATGGCTAGGATCTGAAGAAGTAGGTCTGTCTCACAAAAGCTCATCACCTAATAAATTATTCTGTTAGTCTTTAAAATGCTACATGACTACTTTTTTTGTTTTATTCTAAAATGCACTCTCTCAGGTCTTTAACTGTATAACCCACTCCACTGACACAGTTTGTGTGTATTCAGATTCCTAATGTCTGTGTGATCTCAGGCAGGACACTGTATTTCACTCCCCTCCTCCTCCTCTTTCACCCCTCCCCCTTTCAGTCCTATGTATCTGATTTGTCAGTTTTTATTTCAAATTGTTTTTTTGTTTGGATCTCAGTGTTACAAAACTGTCAGTGCTGTACTGGAAATGGCACATCTCCTCACCTAATAAACTATTTTGCTAGTCTTTAAAGGGCTACTTGACTGCTTTTTGTTTTTATCTCCAGAACAGAAGACGTGGGTCTGCCCCACAAAAACGTATCTAAAAAATAATTTTGATGGTTTTTAAAGTGCTTCATGACTGATTGTTTTATTAGAATACAGACTACGAACACGGCTACCTCTCTGTTACTATTCTCTTAAAGGGATCTGCTTTGTTTACAATTCTACAGATGGAGTTCTCAGTACAATTAAGTTTCTGGTTTTTCTTCTTTATTCATATAAGAAAAAAATCACTCCTAAATATTTCACTCTGCCAAGGCAAGTTTGGCCCTTTCTGAAAATTAAAACAGAGTTCATCCCAACCTCATATACTAGAGCCACTGCAGGAGGCATACAAAGGTCAATATCATTGTACATGGCTGACAATCTCCTGGTACTACTTAGAGACAAGAACAACACGTTCTCATTCCAGTTAATTATTCATTGTATGGCTACTTCCCTTTGAAAGTCCATCCTGCAAACAAACCGACTGCAAATATAAAAGGAGTTTAGGTAGAAGACAGACCACTTAACTTATCAATGTTTCACTACACTGCTAATGCAAGTGATAGTGATCCTTGTATTGCAATCACCTTTAGTTTTTAACTCTGCCCAGTATAGTCAAATCTCTGTGTTCCCCCACTGCCCATTTTCCTTCCCTTTTCTACCACTAGCCTGCTGTGCCTGCTGGCCCAAACTGTAAACTAGAGAACAGTCCTTGCCAGTTTCTAATAACTGCTACATCAGAAGAAAGTTTCCTGTGTAGGAACAGATGGGACCGTGCTGCTAACACCATTTTCTTCTGTGACTCAGAGGGGCTTGGAGACCAAGTACTGGTGAGAAGAGATTACATGCCAGTAAGGCATCTGATACACTGGTTAAGGGATGTGGTAAGTAAATATTGTCTTCCCTATAAAAGTATCACTACAAATGAGAAGAGTCTCCCTGTGAAGTACTTATCAGGCTCCTGCAATCTTTAATATATTTATGCTCCATGCCCTTTGTGAGGGAGCAAAGTATTATTCATACATATTTTGCAGATGGAGAACAGAGATACAAAGGGACTAAGTGACTTGTCAAAAGGTAACATGGTACGTTCAGTCCTGAGCCCAAGTGTATGTCCTAGGCTAGAGCCCTAGCCCACAGTACTATCCTTTCCTCCATCTAAAAGGTAGAGGGTTCCCACATTGAAGGCCAAAGTATAGAGAAATGTGAGGTATGAAAAAAAGCAAAGTTACAAGTCCCAACTATGCCCATCTTGACTACAGACTATGCAATGCCTCTAGTTTAGTTACTTCTGAAGAGAAAGGTTACCTTGTTGTCTGCGCTATAAAACCATAAACACTGGAAAAACCTAAACTGCCAACAGCACCAAGTATATAAGCACAACCCTTCCACCCTTGGGAAACAGTCCCCACATAAGCCATCGACAGTGAGCCCCCTGCTTTCTTTTATTCCATGCTAAGGAGAAGTGCACGGTACAACAAGCTGGGGAGGCCCCCTAATTTAAAAGGGCACAAGGTTACCTCCTCAGCATGTTCCTTCTCTACTTGTTGCATACAAGTTTCTGTGGGAGTCTTTGGAAAAGGGAAGCAAAGAATTACATAAGCCACGTTCCCCAAAACTGCAGGGAGATTTTCCAGAATCCATCTGCAAGCTAGCAATGGCTCATGTCACACAACCCTCTACTAGCCTGTTAAGGTGGAAGGAAGAGGTAAGTAGACACAACAAGCAACTGTATAGCTCTAGTGGTAACCATGCTAAGAGGAGAAAATACATATAGCATCTATCAATCACCCTAGATCCATCCTAATCCTATGTAATGCCTCAAAACCCTTCCCTTGCCAGAAAAGTATGCAGATGAAACTGCAAGGTAAGCATCTGCTCATTAGTTTCTCCATGGAGTGGGTCAAGAGGTTCATCATCAGGTGGTATGTGATCCAAAATTCAGAATGTTGTTGAAAAACAAGTTTCTGAAAAACTGAAAGCCAATTGGAGAAAAAATAAAATCTCTTCTACAAACCCACAACATTCTTCTGCAGTGTTTCTAATCCAAAACACTGAATACTTGATAGCATGTGCAGTACTAAAAGTAATACTGACTTGAAACTGACTAGCTTCATCGCACTCCAAGCTAAGAGAAATACAAGTAAACAGTCTAAGGTGTTTAGATTCAGAGTTTCTATTCAAAGTAAATTTTTGAAATCTGTGTAATTCCTGTTGTAGCTGATTAGTTTTAAAATTAAACCAAGTAATACCCACTATGACGAGAGTAAATTGTGCCACAAAGTGATGGAAGCACCATCACTGGCAACCAGATGGAACAAGTCAATTCTGCACTGATAAGATAATTCAATAGGCCTTCTCTCTTCCTCAAAGGAGTCTGAGTTTCATAAAGAAACTGAGGGCTCAGAAAGAGGCATTAGTTCACAACATACATCTTGCAACGCTGTTAATGCAGCAGGTACGCAGTCTTCAGCTCCCACAAAGAGGTATTCTGATAAAAATTTGATTGCCTAGCAAAGAAAGAAAAACCTCAAGACTGCACAGCATCGAGCATGATCACTGGTGCCAATAAACCACTTTCCAGCATTCTGAAATGAATGCCTTCTTCCAGCTCTTTTACTAACTGCTTCTGCATATTTAACATCCCTATTTCTTATAAAGAGAAAGCACCAAACAGAACTTCTCCAAAGGGCTTGCAGAGCCAGGAGGAGAATACCACTTGCATAGCTTTATGTTGGAAATAACACAAGAACTATATGCCTAAGAATGAACAAGTTCTTCCAGCCACACATGGTACTGAAATTTACCCTCTTACATTAGCCCAAGTGAAGTTCTGTGACAAAATGACAAATGTGGAAGTACACACAGAGCTGTATACACACTAGGTGTTTTCCCTTTTCATCTCTACCAAGAGAGCCTCCCTGTTGCAAGGATGTTTTTTTTACAGCTGCCTAGGCAAACCTAGTATGAAGAAGTGTTCTGTAGTCTGTGAAGTATTTTCCTATGTGTAAGTGTCTTCAAAAATCAGCTTCAGTAAACAAAGTTGCAAATTTGTTTTCAGAAGCAGATTATGGATAAGTATTCACCTTTCAAGTTTTATATGGACATGCAGATTGTGCTTCAGCAGATAGTGCTTTGACAAAAGGGCTCATTAAAAACATCCCAGGCTTTAAATTTTTACTAGTCAGCCTAGAACTGGTTCTTTTACACAACTCCACTACCGAACTGAACAGTGACCCAGAAAATGACAACAGCAAGGCTGCTCTTAATTATTTTTTTAAGTGTTACCACAATGTTGCCTTAGGATTAAATTTGCAGATCCTGTCCTCAATAGCCAGCAACTGAGAGGAGAACACCTCAAGATTAGACTATGGGGAGGTGGTGTCTGGGCACAGTAAACAGAGTTTAAATATTAAAGTATTTTCCCCCAGATTGTGTGTGGTGATTACTGTTTCACCTCTGAATGTGATTTCCATGAGGAACCACTGTTTTATTAAAGGAAGGGAATCTGCTTCCATTTTTAAGAAATATTTAACTATAGTTTTTTTTAAGAATAGTTTATTCTGTAGTTGAAAGAACACACCAGGCTATGTATTATATTTCCTTTAATGATCTAAGAACAACCTCAAGCATGTCCACCTCATCCTTCTCTTGGCGCACACATGCTTGCTGGCTTTTCACTGTTTTCCTTTCTACCTTTCTGTTCTTATTACTGGTAAGAATCCTCTCTGGGGTGGTCAGGGCATTCATCCTCAATCAAAACAGAGAAGCTGATAATACAATGTACCACACCACCACTTTTAGCAACAGACATGTTAAAGTTATTTGTCATACAGTACATATTTCAGACAAATTAGACTTGATAATTGAAATGGCCCAATAAATTCCATGACAATTCATCTGGTCTCTCAAGACAATTCATCTGATCTCTCCTGCATTTTGCACATCTTTCTACTTTCAAATATACTTTACAGTTCTTTTTCCTTCTCTGTTAGCTCAGAGCTCTTGAGTCCTATGTACTTTTCCAAAAGCATGAGTCTAGAAGTGTGGGACAGTACTGGATGCTCAACTCTGTTACACTGTGAAGTTTTGTAGATTAACACAAAGCAGCTAAAACAGTCACCTTCTGCTTAAATCTCAAAGAATTTCAGTTTACATCCAGTTCCACCTACTGTGGATTTAAGTGTTAATCTTCGATCTCAAGCATTCCTGACGAGGAGAGGCAGGTTCCTCCTTTATTTAAAAAAAGGTTTCCCTTTTGCTCAGACAGGCTTTCAGAAAAAAAACCTGCTCATCTATGTATCAACAGAACATATTGAACAAAACACTTCTGCCCTGTAAGTCTAAAAACAGAGTCGTAAATGGTTTAGTCCGTATTGTAATTTTGTTCTTTACTCCCAGGTCCACTCACAAACACTGCAGGGTGGGCATGGGGAAAGGAGGAGAAAGAAAACAACGCATACCTTATTTGTAGCAGTAGCACTGGATCCTGGGACCAGAGGGACATTTGTCACTTGAACGGATAAGTAGTTATTGTCTATGAGAGGCCAGGCACCTTCCACTTTGCAGGTCTGAAAGTGATCCTTAAAAGTCCTAAGGTGAGGATCACCAAACAAACCACAAAACAGTTCAGCAGGAGGGGTTTGCTCCCTTCCCCGAAGTTCTCTGGTTCCTATGCGGCCACTGTAATTACAGGGATCATGGGTAGCTTCAGGGTTAGTAGATGACGTTGGCCCATCCTTGGAGCAGTTTCTCTGGCTCATGAGGTCGCTGATTCCAAGCACAGCAGAATGGTAAACTAGGTTTCCACGACAGACTTTGGAATTGCGATAGGTGCAGGCAGAATATGCCCGCAGGGCTTTGCAGAATTCCAAATCAAAGCCATCAAGAGCAGAGTTTAGATGTGAAGTTAATGACACAAAGTCTGTGGTACACTTTTGGATTCGGCATGGTGTTTGTAGCTGGCAGTCACCTAAGCACACAAATGAAAAGGGGTGGGGAAGAGAGAGTAAACATTTTAGAGCACAATTCATTTCTTCCCCTGAAGACTATGATAGGAGCCTTAAGGTAACTCACCAGATAATTTCTCTAATTGGAAAGTTTGCGGCCATATTGATTAAAAGAAAAAAGTTAGAAAACTAAGAAGCAATAAAGACTGTCTCTCTTAAAACACTGAGATGACACAGAGGTGGGTAATTTCCACACAAAATGGCAGGGGGGTAGTTGATTTTAAAAAGTGATGAGTTTCTGGATACAAATGCAGTGCTCCTTCTCCATGTTATACCAAAATATTACAGATCCATGCTTAAATAAATAATTTAAATCAACAACTATATATCTTCTAATATTTATAATGACAAGTTAAAGGTATTAGTTGTTTTTTTAAATAGTATTTCTGAATAGAGAGGTGATTTTGCCACAAGTTTAAGCATACAGATAGTGTCCTCTACTGTAGGATATGCTCAAATAATGCACAGACCATAGTAACACCCTTTCCAAAAAGAGGGGAAAAAAATGCAGCTATAGAACTCAGATGACTTTCATTCTCAGGCACTAACTGATGCAGAACTACTAGTGGCATTTTCTTCACACAAATAAAAAAAAACTGTGTTATACTTTAAAGCAACAGTTAAGGTTTTGTCAGCTGTGGGAACCAAGCACAGCAATAGCACCTTGGATCTTGGGATGCAGGGCACACATGGAGAGGGAAACAGATCATGAATTGCAAGTGTTTTCATATAGATAAGACAGACCAGTTTCACATGGTGCCATGGTCACCTGGCTTCTAGAGAGGAAGTATAGCTGCAATCCTGGCAAGTCACTGCTTCCCCCAGCCCTTAATGTCATGCTTCCCAATCCTCTAGCATTACCCTGTGCACTACACTTACCACAGAACTACTCATGGAGGAGGGGAAAACAAGACAAAGAATTGCAGGCAGGACTGAAAGAGGTACAAAAGCAGACAGATTTCAGCGCAATTAGAACCGGAAGACTTGGCTCTGTGTATAACATACACCACCTTATTGATTGCAAGAAAACATCCAACTGCATTTATTTAATTCAATAAACTGGAACAGCCATATAACATTTATTTTAATAAACGCACTGAGTGGGGACCCTAATCAGCTATTCAATGCCAAGTGTAGATGACTTGGGAAAGAAAAGCAAGCAGGTATTTCACACGAATGGCTTGTGTTCACTAAACAGAAACAACTTTGTGCAACACATCTGGCTACATATAGATATATTTTTTAAAAAAATGTTACTTAGGTATTCTACATGCTATTTTGCTTTTTTATAATCTAGCGTCATCCACAGTATACCAGACGCACTGAACATAAGCTCTGCCCTAAAGAATTCACAATCTAGAAAGACTCAATCATATGCAACACACTATGACTGAAAAAAAGACAAGACTGTGTTCACATACCACCCTGGAGAAGGGAAGGGTTAAGGAAGTGGAATGATTAGGACAGGAAAAAGGTTACATTAATACTTAGATATCCAGTCAGATACCAAGTTTTGGTGATCTTTTACTTAATACTCCTCTTATACAGACGCTAAAAAAAAAAAAAATCAAGAACTATAGGCTTATATCCAGCATTTACACATTCCTGTATCCTGTCAAATTTTAATCAGGAAGGTATAAAAGCTTTGAGAGTGAAAATGCTTTTAATGAACATTCAAACTTTCATAAGTTAACATTCAAGTCTAGGTAAACTTAGAAAGAAACATGTGAAATATTAGTCCATCTTTCTTACACCAAAAATAAATTTCTTTCTGATTCTGGAGTGTAGAGCTGGATACATTTCCTATTTAAACAACTGACAATATTACTTTAAATACTCTACACTGCAGTTAAATTAAGCTTCTCTCTACCTGACACTATTAAAAGTATTAAAATAATTAAAAGATGTTTTTCGTCTAATTCCAACTAGAATATCCTTGAGGTGTCTCATGACTAATCACTGACTGTCTTTAAACCCTACTCTGGAGAACAAGATTTTTAAAAATCACGTTATGTATTAAGGAACTTAATACTACATAATTTAGGACTTCACACAATAGCAAGCTGTCCAAGCACCAACAGCTTCCCATTAAAAATATGTTCTAGCTATTTGTTCTTTTTTATGAGCTATAAAATTCAGTTGTGCATACATTTGTTTGACATTACAAAGTCATAAAATATTAGGTGTAAGAAGAGTGTGGAAATATTTATGAAAACAACGCTTCAATGTGTAAGCTCTGTGCTGGTGGGGGAAATGCAAAAATACATTATTTTAAACAGTCTTTCCCCACCCATCAAGCTTTCTTTATAGATTGCTTTTTGCTCATATCCCTTGACTTCAAAAAATTCTGCTTAAAGTGGTCTTAAACCACATACACATTAAAATTGATGGGAAAGAAAGCAAGCCCTTAGTATTTTTAACTTTATTTGTTATCTGGAATTCAGAAGTGAAAGAGCAGTGAGAAAATAGGCTCATCAGTTTTGTCTCCTAATCTAAGATGACCCACCTTTATGATGAATAACTCACACTCAGATAAAGCCAATCTTCATGAATTTATTACACAGCACATGCTTCGCCTCTTATTGGTGAACTCTGTCATAGCACCAAAACGAGGTAAATTTTAAAAAAATATCAACACACATTTTATACCCTCTTATTGTTATAAAAACATAAAATCAAAAAGTGATATTTATGTAAGGTAAACTACAATGGTGATGAGGCAAACTATAAAAGCAGGTGCCTGCCCATCTGCAAAACTGCACTTGGCTAACCACTGCACAATAATACACAGACACCATTTCATTTCAAAAACACTGTTCTGAGAGGACCAGCACTGCAGTGAGATACAGGTAACAAGTCACTTTATTAAATCTGAAGGATGCTGTTTGGCAAACATTTATGCATGTTAAAAGTCAGCTATTAGCTAAATAGAACATTCTTCCACAGAAACAGACCGTCACTGTAGAAAATGGCTCAGCAGTTTGAGCACTGGCCTGCTAAACACAGGACTGTGAGCTCAATCCTTGAGGGGGGCCATTTAGAGATCTAGGGCAAATAGATTATAAAAAAACTGTCAGGGATGGTGACAGGTCTTGCTATGAGTGCAGGGGACTGGAATCAATGACTTCTACAGGTCCCTTCCAGCTCTATGAGATAGGTATATCTCAAATTTCTGGTTGAAAACAATATGGACTTTACTGAGGATGCTTTTATGGAATGTGGCATTTTCTAATTTTTCTTGAAATAGGCAAAAGAAAACTAACTTCTAAGCTAAACTCTACCAGTTAATGACATGTGGACTAATAAACAGATTTAATTGTTATCATACCATATTTTATTGTGTTCTATATAGGTTGCAGTCATTTGATTAGAACTTTTGCTAAAATAGTATTAGGCGTAGACTATGGCTGGCTTTTCACTGTAGATTATCTGAGGGACAGTTCAAATGAACAGTGCATGTCACTTTTGCCCATAACTCCAGCACAGAAATATTTAAGTATTACCAATAATGAGAGATACAAGTGATCAATAAACAACAAAGCCATTTCTATGGGGGCACTTTTGAAGAGGTCTGATAAGAGTTTGCCTTGCTCTCCAAAATAATTTTAAAAAATACTGGAACAATTTAAAAACCACTATACATGTCTTTTCTTTCTACTCCACTACACCTCCAGAATATTAGGACAAGCAGCAATGGATTTAAATTGCAACAAGGGAAGTTTATACTGGGCTTTAGAAAATCTTCCTGTCAGGGTGGGTAGGCACAAGAATAAACTGCCTAGGTTGGTTGTGGAATCTCCATCACTGGAAATATTTAAGAATAAGTTAGATAAACATCCATCAGGGATGATCTAGATGGTGCTTGCTCCTGCAGAGATCTGGACTTGATGACCGCTGGAGGTCCCTTCCAGTTCTGGTATTCTATGATTATTATTAAAGACACTTCCCCTCATGCACAGGAGGGGGAAAAATCACTATATTCTCCATGTGAATGCTAAACTTTTTGATTAAAAGATGTAAAATACAGATTTCTTCTTCTATATTGTCACCCTAGGGCCTGTTTAAGAGGCTGATCTTTAATGTCTATGTTTTGCTAACCCTAACGCACTCAACATAATGTGTATTCTACGAAACAGAGATAGACTCAGTGACTATCATTACTGTTCTGAATCTCTTACAAACCATGCATTTTTCCATGTGACACCTTGCAAAGGACTGCTATTCTAGACTCTTACCTACAGACAACATTGTTTTAAACTGGGTTTCTTCCCATCAACAACTTAAAGGATTGTTTCCTCTCTTAAATCACCATCACCATCATCTTCACATTCACAGACAATCCTCTTAAAATCTCAAATTACACATTACTCCATTTCAATCCCAAAGAACCTTGCTCTTCCTCCTTACTTCACCCTTCAGAAATTTTTTCAGTAGTGGAATGTGACTCCGCTAGGAAATATTTTAGAGGAAGCAAATACTAAAGGAAACTGCACATCACAAATGTGATGGATTGCCCCCATCTGATGGACATTAACCCTAGAGACCCAAAAAAGCCTAGCCAGTCTGATCAAGTTTTATGAGAAAAGGGAAAAAACACCATGAAACTACCAATCTGTGTTAAGGCATGATTTGAGAAACTTTAAAACTACATCTAGGCCGGTAAAGAAAATTAAAACTATTTTGTTAACAGCTTGTTTACCTTCCCCACCATCCCCCAACTCCAACTGCAAGGAACAGAAAAAAAAAGCAGCACAAGGTTCCCTCTCTCTCGTTCTCCGCCGAGGAGGCAGTGGAGGAAAGAGAAACCTGATATCAGTCCTGACTTTCAGTAAACATTACCGCAGTGAGCAATAAAGCCCCGTAGGTCTAAAGCTCACACGCAGCCCCTTCCCCAAACGCAGCCAGCTCCCCTCCCTCCAAGGCTGCCTAGCCAGGCTAGGGAGCGGGGATTTCCCCAAGGTTTACGGGCCGGGGGAAGAAATCAGCTCCCCCAGGATCTCACAAGCCAATCAAGGAGGAACTTCGCTCCCTTGTCCTCGCTCTTCCCGCCCCTCAAACTCCGGCGACTCCCCGTCCTAGCCCAGGAACGACTGGTCCCGAGAGACAAAAGGACACGGCTGGGGTGGGAAGCAGGTAACATGCCAGCCAGCGCCCCAGCTCCTCCACCCGAACTACGCTGGGCCAGGGGCTGTGGCGGAGCCCGGCTGCCACCCCCAGCCAAGCGGGGAAGGAGCGGCGCTGCCCCGGGCACGGAGAGGCGGCGGTACCTGTGCGCAGCAAAAGCCCCAGGCTGAAGAGGAGGACCAAAGCGGGCGGCGGCTGGTGAGGCCGGCGGCGGCGCTGCTCAGCCCCGGCGGCGGCGCAGGAAGGTGCTGCTCTCCCCATGCCAGTCCATGCAGGTCTGCGGGACTCCAGCGGAGGCGGAGGCGGCGACGGGACAGGGCTGCTGCATAGGCAGGCGAGCGGGCCTCCTCGCTTCCTCTTCTTCCTCCTTCAGCCCCACGGCGGGCAGAGACCGCCAGCAGGCCAGGCGGGGGCGGAGGCGGGGGCGGAGGCGGGCGCAGCCAGGCGGCACAGCATTGCGGGGGAGACACAAACACAAAGAGTGAGGCTAGCCCCCAAAACGCGCGGAGCGCTAGAGCTCGGCCTGCGCCGCTCCCGCACCGCTCTCCCGACCAACCAATCAATCTCAACTCCGCACTCGCCCGCCTCCCATTGGCTCACCACGCCTGTCCGACAAGCCCGGCGCGAGCCTCATAGGAGGCCGGCCCTTCCCGCCCGCCCCCGCCCCCGCCCCCGCCGAGCCCTCTCCTCTCAGAAGAGAGTTGGGCGGACTGTGGAGGAGGCTCTGAGGTGGTTTGCTGGCGGCTCGCCGCCTGCCGGGTTTATTGTTTTCGTGCAGCGGATTCGCGATGCACCCGGCAGCCCCAGACAGAGCGTCTCTCCAGCAGGCCGCCTGCCCGGACTCTCGCCTCACTTAGGCACCTCCCTGCCTCTTTCAGCTGCCTTTCCTCCCGGTGGGAGCCCCACCCTAGTGCTCTGCGCCCTTAAAGCTGCGGGTTCATTTCTGGCGCTGATCCCTGCCTCGGCAGACGCTGCTTTCTAACGAGTACAGGTTCGGTCCAAGGCCCTGGTTGTGTCATCTAAGAAACGCTTTCCAAAATCACGTGCTTCAGATGGCTTCATCTTCGCAGCAGCAGCTCACATCCTCGGGACCGCTGCGCCAAGCATTCGCATTTGGAACGTGGGGTTTGCCAGCGTTCCTAATCGGAATGCAGGCGCAGCGGTGCCTGCCTTGTGATTGGCTGCGGTGGGTATCAATGGGCTGTGGGAGGAGTCCGCTCGAGGGAATGACTTCACCTTCTGCCAGTGCTCCGTAGCTAGTTTCCGGTGATTTTCTATCCTTAAGTTAATATCGCAACACTCTATCGGCCTCGGCTGACAGCCGTGTTGTTCCCGCATGCTCTGATTAAACAGGCATGTCGGATTCGTGAATGTTGTGTTTACACGAGACTGGGCGAATTTTAACATCTTGCTTATTTTACGAAAACTTAGATTTTGGCGACATCGCTAAAATCTAAGTAGAAGGAATCTCACAGTTGTAAGGCTGCTAATTTGCATGCAGGGGCATCAGGCGAACTGCTGACTGGCTCCTATGCAAGCAAATAGGCCCTTGATTATGGAGAGGAAACTTCAGACAAAGGGACAGAAGAAGAGGAAATACACAAAAGGGAATTGTTCTGACTGATATCCAATTTTGTTGTCAGTAGGTGTGAAGTGAAATCTAATCTTCATGAATTGCTTCACTGCTTGAATCCACTTTCCCTTCCTCTTTCATAAGCAGCCACATTTCTCTTTGGTGTAGTAAGTGGGACATACTTTACCCCTTTCCTTCCAGCTCCCAGAACTGCTCTGTGTTGAGGAGACCAGGTACAGAAAAATGGGATTTCTATAAGCAGTGCTTCTTTTTTTAATAATAATAGTTAATCATATTAAAACTAGCAGGCCTATCCGATAGGCCTCATATAATGATGTATATTTGCATAGGTGCTAGAACTAGAGGTGCCGCGGCACCCCTTGGCTCGAAATGTTTTCCATATACAGGTTTTATAGTTGTCTCAGCACGCCCACTCTGCATATTTTTCAGCACTGGTGATCACAGCCACAGCAATTCCCTCATTTCTTTGTTAAGTTGTACTGAAATTTGGCCAGGGTGATACACCTTCTCCCTCCCCATTTCTCTACCCCAATCAAAGGCATAAGGCATCAAGGAAAAATAATTCAGTGGAATGAAAAAAGGAAAGAAAAGTTTTAGAAACTGCCATTTCTTGGATTAATCCATTTGTTTTTACAAAAAAGCCTGTATCTGCACAAACTACTGTGCCAGTATAATAACTTGTCCACATCTATTTGCTATGAATGACAAAGACTGCCATGGTTAACTTTTGTCAAGCGAACGTAATTATATATTAAACTAAACAGATTTACAGTGACCTTTTGCACTGCTGCATCCTGTAGTTGTGCCCAGAACAAAGCTCTGACTTCCCCTTAGGCATGATACTAACCTCGCATTTTACATTCACAATATCCTACTGGCACCAGTATTGCACATAGGAATTGATTTGTTCTGTACCCTGGACATTAACCATCACCTTTAGAGCAATTATCCTACAGAATTATGCTATGCATAATTAGTTAAAACAACAACACATGCAACACAAGTGGACACATCCCAAGAATTTCGAAAATAGAGCTTTCACTCCATCCTTAAGGCATCCCATTTGATGACTCACTAAAGAAACATGAAAGGCTATGTCTACACAGCTCTGCACCAGGAAAACTCCAAGTGACTTGATTTTCTTGCTTGCGTTGACTTTTTAGAGTCACCATTTTCACGCTGGGGTTCCTTAAGTTATTTATTTTTCTCCAATGTGCATTACTTTACATTTATCCACATTAAATTCAATTTAGAATCAGATCCTAAAATCCCTACTGAGGTAACATTCTCACTGAAGTCAGTGGGGCCTTTGCCTGATTGAAGCCGCCTGGTTTTGTTGCAGTTCTCTCCCAGAGCGCCTTAGTTCTGTTCTTTGACATTAGAGGGCGGACTTGAGTTACTCCAAATACTGTATTTGAGCCCTGAAATGTAACTGTGTTCATTCAAAGGAGAAACTACATTTGAGCTGAGGTTGGATTGTAAAATTTGTCAAACCTTTGATCCAGATGCCTAATAGTTGCATTTGTATTATTATAAAATGTATAATCCTCGAGCAGGTCTCTGTTAATTTTCACAGTAATACCGGGAGATAAAACAAAGCAGCAGAAATGTAGCACTTTAAAGACTAACAAAATGATTTATTTGGTGATGAGCTTTCCTGGGACAGACCCACTTCAGCAGAGGTTCCTGTGTCAGGTTATTGAACTGGCTGAGCTGTTGGCATGGAAAGGTCATCCTTAGCGTGCGCTGCGCTTTGGAACGGGAGTCAATTACTAATTAATTGAAATTAATTACACTTTGTTACTAACACCAACCGAGTTGTCTGCATGGATTTTTGAGGCTTACGTTGAATTTTATAAAGGAGGAGCCCAGAGGTGAGAGGGGAAATGTAAAAACAAGCAAGGAAGTCAAGATTTTTAAAAGCCTCGGATCTTTCCTTCTTGCTTTCCCTTTCCCCACGGCAATGGAAGGGAAAAGGAAACAAAACAGCAAAATAAGCAATGACCTGGCCAGAAAACAAAACAAAACAAAACAAAACAAAGCGAACTTTCAGGAACGGTAACTGCGCAGAAGTCAAACACCTGCAAGCATTACTGCGTTTGAAACAACAGGCGGTTCCTTTGCCACAGGGAACATGCCCCAGTTGCTACCCTCTCCGTTCCAGACCCACAAAACGCGTGTGCTCTTGGTCTGCTTATTCCACTGGTGTCTGTAGGAGGAAGAGCGGGGACTCAAGCCTGGGCGATCGCTTTGCAAAACGCGTCATTCTACTCCCCGCTCTTTCTCTTTGCCGGTGCGACGAAAGCAGAAATATCAGCAATAAGTGCTTAATAAATCGACTGCGAAATAGTTTTGTACTTACATCATATTTAACCCTTAAGGCGCTCCGCGGATCGCTGGAGTCAACGCTGCATCGGGTTCTCCTAGAGGGTGGGATACTTTGCAAATTAGGACCTGTATATTAGACAATAAAAAACGTTATGTCGGAAGGCCTGGGAAGCGTTCAGTATTTGGCCCTAGAGACACTAGATTGCTGTGGTCCTGGACTATGCAGATACCGACTAAAGTAGCAGGTGCAGAAAGCATTTGGAAGCCGCCTGCCAGAACTGGTGAGGTGCTTCTCTTCCTGCCCGTTGCTCTCAGGAAACCAGCCCAATCTTCCCTCCGGATTAACCTTTCCCGAGCCAGAAACTCCCAAGGAAGCTTGAAGAATCTGCCGTGTTCACCCCCCGCTCCACCCGCACGCACACACACCCGCTCACACTTTGCAGGCAACGCAGTTCCTGCCATCAATGACACTTTCGTTTTCCTAACGCTGCCCGGGTTTGAATTTAGCTGCCAAGAACCTGATAAGCGGAGAAAGTGGCAATGCAAAAATGGAAACACCCCGGCCAACTTCTTCTTTCTCCCACAGGGCTTCAAAACAAAAACAAAAACAAAAAACAACAGAAAAACCCCAACCCCACAAAACCACAGCTTTCGGGTCCTCCAGAGGAACCTCCCATCAATGCCCCTGCACCTGATGCCGCGTCTTCCTCTCAGTGCCAAGGACCCTCCCTTAGTCTTGTGGTCAGCTAGCCCGTGAGAACTGGCAGCCCCGCGCTGCAGAGCGATAGAATCTCCAAGCCCTCCCGGGTCCCCCCAGCTGAAAGCCACGCGGCGCACGAGGGGTTTATGTGACCGGCTGCGGCGTGCACCCTGCGGGCAGGTGAGTGAGCACCCGTGCCCGGCTGCCCACTGGCTCGTGTGATTTCCCTCCTCGCCCCTACGGCTCCCTCGGAAGCTGGAGACAGGTGGACGGGCGCGTGTCGCATCCCACCCACAGCCCCGGGCCCCCCCACGGCAACCGAGCAGACGACTCACCGCCAACATCCCGCTGTCTTCATCCCCGCCGCGTGCCAGGCGGACAAACGACAGCCAGGCGGGCGCAGCGAGTCACTGAGCTCTTTCGCGGAGGGGGAGGGCCGGGGCGACGGAGCGGCCCCTTTCCCCTGGGGAGGTGGGACTCGCAGTGACACCTCGGGGAGCGAGCGGCGTCATCTGGAGCGAGCATGAACCCCCCCCCCGGCGCGCGCGCCCGCGCACACACACGCACAGACACAGAGCCGGGGAGCGTCCGTGTAGCCGGCTCGCTCTTCCCGGCCCGGCACAAAGGGAGGGGATGCGCCTTTAACGCCAGCGCGCTCCTTCCCCCACCCAGCGCAAACAAATGACAGGAGGGGGTGAGCCAGGGAGCGATTCCCGTCTCCCGCCTGGGCCGCTGGTCTCTCCAAGGGGGGCTGGAGCAGCCCCCTCCTCCTCCAGGCCGCAGCCCCCTGCGGCCGCTGGAATGTACCTGCACATCTGGCGGATCAGCTGGGCGGGGCCGCGCCAGCCCTCCCCGCGCGCGGCTTTCCGTGCACAAAGGCGCCTTTCACTGGCCCGCGGAGCCCTGCCTCGGGGGGCGCTGCCTCGCTCGGCCCCGCTGCACGACATAGCGTCGGGCCTCTTCGCGCTGAGCTGCGAGCAAACGTAGGCAGCGTGCGCGTGGGACGGGATCAAAGCCCCCGCACCCCAAGCCGCCCACAAACCCCTCAGTTACTCGGGCATGAGCCGCCCTTTCGCAACCCCAGCACGCCAGGCGGGTTCAAGCCCCCCGCGCATCTCCGGCCTTTGCCAGGTTTCTCCAGCTGCTTTGCTGCCCGCGCACAATCTGTTTTCCACCCGTCCTGGTGGCGGTTGATTATTTACATTGTTGTCCTGTTATTGGGCTCCCCTGACACTTGCATTTCAGTAACGTCAGCGAAGAACTTTTTGGCCGAGAATCCCAGCCAGCAAATCCGTGGCCGCGTTAAACCCGGGGTGGGGGGGGAGGCCTGGGGCTCCTTGTTTAGAAATCTCGAAACGATTGGGGTAGAAACGCTGCGGTGCCGCCCGAGGAGCCAGTCCCGCCAGTCTCCTTCGAGCCCCTCTCCTTTTCAACCAGGACCTCCCCTGCCAAGTGCGGAGGAGCGGCGCGTGACGGTGCGTCGCAAACACGGAGCAGACGCACCGCGAGATGCTGCTAGCTGCTTCTTTCCCTTCTGCGGTGCGAGCTCCTGGTCTCTCGTGTGCTCCGCCTTGCCGCCGTTGCCCATCGAGAAACCCTTCAAGGACTTCGGAGGGCTTTGGATCAGGGCCTAAGGCAGCTTGATACGGGAGAGCAACCAGCCTTAGTCCAGCCTTTCCCTCCCCTTAGTTAATTTCACTTTCTCTGTCTTCCTTTGCGAGGTGACCCTGGAGATAAGATCTCTTCGGGGCTTCTCAGCTCGGGCAAGCGAAACAATAGGAACATGCTCTCCTCGTTAAAGGACTTTTCAAACAGCTCTGTTCCTAGCCCACAGGAACATGGGATTTTAATTTACCAACTTGCTGAGGCGTTTGAAAATCCACTGATCTCCAATCAGTAGCAGTAGCTTTGATTAAAAATCCTAAAGGCCAGTCTGGTGTGTTTCTCTTTCCTCCCTTCTCAAGTACAGAGAAGACTGGGCACATGAAATAATGATGAATGAGAGTTCAAAGCAGTCCCAGGAAGGAGGCCTGAGAGAATGTTTTCTAACGCAATCCCAGTCCTTTACCATTCTTTCTCTACTTTCTTGAGTGGTTGCCAGTGCAGGAGAGATAAACAAGCAAGGCATGGTTCCTTTCTTCTCTTCAGAAACATTAGTCACTATGTCTTAGAAGTTCCCATCAATGCCCCTGCACCTTAAAAGTCAGGACGAAAATAAATAGAACAATTAAACAAATACTTCTTAAATTTTGTCTAGACTAGCTCCATTTATCTTATTGCCAACCCAACTTGTCTAGGGCAGCAGCCCCTCCTGTACTTTTTGTTTGATTTCCCACAGTTCTAACACTACATGAATTATTTTTGTGGGGGGAGGAGTGGGGAGACAGGTGATCCTTAAGCTCTGGAGAAATCAGAAAGAGCATAAGCCCCACAATTACATTTACACTGTTAGTTAGGAGGCATCTGAAATGTCTGTACATTCACAGTGATCTTTATTATTCACAAATTGAAGTTTGCTCTTAACACTGTGACCCAACATTAAGGTAGATAATCTTTTACATTTATAACACAACTTCCATCTAAGAAGCTGAACCTGCTGCTTTCCCAGCACTAATTAAGCCTCATAACATTCCTAAAAATCAAACTTGTATATTTTCCCTACACATTTTCATGTGATAAAAGCACAGCAGCAGGCACAGTATTGCAAAACACGGGAGTGAAGAAAGATCATTAGATGCTTGATGTCCGCCTTCCATAGGCATTCGCACTCCCACCTGACATAGTAAACATCACCCCTTTTAGGGCAGGTGCATTGAGGAAAGAATGACATGCCCTCATCAAAAATGGTTTGCGTTGTTTGTTTTTTTAAACTGATTTTTTAAAAATGTTTGACAAAAAAAAGAGAGGTTTTCCATCCCAGTTTCTCCTGTCTCCTTTCTTATGCACCCCATCCTTTTACACTTTTATGCCAGAAGAAAAGAGGGAAGGAGGAGGACATGTTGAAGGGGATAGGGAGAACGAGGGGAAACTATACTGCAAAATAGAACATGAGGGTTTTTTGGTTTTGTTTTCATTGTTTCGATTAAAGAGTCCAAAATGTTGAAAAAAAGTGTTCTAAAAAAGCCCATCTTTCACTTTCAAACCAGATCCAGATGAAAAAATACTCAGCCAGTTCTTCTCTTGTCTCCCCACCTTCTCCCCTGACAGAAAAGATTACCTTACCCTCAATACAGCAGGAAACCCAGATCTGCTCAAGCCTACATCTTGGCTACTCAAAGGGAAAGAATGCATTGTGCAAGAGTCCCAGGGACAACCTGTGGGCTATGTCTACACTAGCACCCCCCTTTCGAAAGGGGGATGCTAATGAGACACTTCAGGATATGCTAATGAGGCGCTGCAATGAATATGCATGACCAAGATGGTCTTCTGGGACGGGGTAGTTTTGCCGACTGTGGTATGCGGATTGAACTGTAGCAGCGCTGTGGATGCAGAATGAATACGTGGCTCTCTCATTTAATTTTGTGCGCAATCAGCACGCACCTTACATCATATGCCCATGCTTTATATTTGTGGCACTTTCGTAGTAGTGATAGGAGAAAAACAACACAGATGGAAACCAGTGGATTCTGGCAACTTGCACATGGCGAACAGTACACAAAACATTTTGTGGGCCATGAATAGAACCCCAATGGAATTCATGTGGCCTGTGGGCCTCACATTGCCTACCACTGGCCTTTACGTTATCCATTTCTTATACCCTGTGACTACACGTGTCCCTTCCTTTCAAAAGGGGCATGTTAATGAGAGGGTTTGAAAGATGCTAATGAGGCACTGCAATGAATATGCAGTGTTTCATTAGCATAATTGCGGCTGCAGCGATTCAAAAGTGTGGCTTTTTGAATTGCGCACCACCGGTGGAGACGGGACCTTCTGAAAGGACCCCCCCAGTTTTCGAAAACCCTTCTTCCTATCTGGTGATCGGAAGAAGGGCTTTCGAAAACTGGGGGTGGTCCTTTCGGAAGGTCCCATCTCCACAGGCGGCACATGATTCAAAAAGCTGCACTTTCGAATCACCATGGCTGCCATTATGCTAATGAAGCACTGCATATTAGTTGCAGTGCTTCATTATCATCTTTCGAACCTGCTAATTAACATGCCCCTTTTGAAAGGAAGGGGCATGTGTAGACCCAGCCATAGTGTTTGTTACTCTACTCAGTTCATCATCATGAGCAAATGTGCATCATTACCACACTAAGGGTGCGTCTACACTAGCCGGCTACTTCAAAGTAGCCAGCACAATGTCGAAATAGCACACGGTGCTTCTACACGCGCCGTATGCTATTTCGATGTTGAAATTGACGTTAGGCGGTGACACGTCGAAATCGCTATTCCCATCCAAAGATGGCAATACTGCCCTACTTCGACATTCAATGTCGAAGTAGGACGTGTGTAGACGATCCGCGTCCTGCTACTTCCAAATAGTGGGGTCCTCCGTGGCAGCCATCAGCTGAGGGGTTGAGAGACACTCTGTCCAGCCCCTGCGGGGCTCTATGGCCACTGCGTGCAGCAGCCCTTAGCTCAGGGCTTCTGGCTGCTGCTGCAGCTGGGGGTCCATGCTGCATGCACAGGGTCTGCAACCGGTTGTCGGCTCTGTTGATCTCGTTCTGTGCAGGCCGAGTGTGTCTGGGAGGGACCCTTTAAGGGAGCAGCTTGGGGCTTTGCTGGCCCCTTATTTCAAAGGGGAGCACTTGTGTGTGTGGACGCTCTGCATTTCCTTCCAGGGCGGCTCCTTTCGATGTTCTCCATCGCTACTTCAATGTTGAACGTTGATGGCACCAGCCCTGGAGGACGTGTAGATGATATGTCCTTACTTTGAAATAGGCTACTTCGATGTAGTGTGCGAGTGTAGATGTAGCCTAAGGGTGCATCTACACTTACATTCCTCTTTCGAAAGAGGAATGCAAATGAGGTAAATCAAAAGTGCAAATGAGGTATAAATTTGCATATTTGGCACCTTATTTGTATATTCTAACTTTGAAAGAGCTTCTTTCAAAAGAAAGCCAGTGTAGACGCTGCTTTTTCGAAAGTAAACCCATCTTTGAAAGAATCCTTCCCATCCTTTACTCTGGCTTTCTTCTTTTGAAAGAAGCTCTTTCGAAATCAGAATATGCAAATGAGGTGCCAAATAGGCAAATTTATGCATCATTTGCATTTTTATTTACCTCATTTGCACACCTCTTTCAAAAGAGAAATACAAGTGTAGATGCACCCTAAGAGTGACACCTTAGCCTCTAATTACATATGTACTCCCAACAAAGTAAGTAAACAACATGCAAGTACATTTATAAAATCTTTTACAAATGTTGATTTTAGGAAAATACTACTTTTAGATTCAAAAGGAGGTGGTGGAGAAAGCCTAAAGAAAGAGAGATATTCTTTCAGTTAAAGGAAAACAGGCATTCTTGATCCACACATGGTTAGAAATATAATCACAGTTCCTACTTTACCCACACTACGATTTGAGCTACCAGTGTTCAGTGACTTCAGGGGAAGCTGCCATAAGTTCAGATTTGCAGAAATGGGTGATTTTTATGCAGGCATTTGTTTAGATGCCAATCTAAGGACTTAGGACCCATCTGTTTCTATGATCTTGTGCTGGTGTAACTCCACTTACTTCAGCTGTATTACTTTCTGGTCTATGCTGGTGTATAAGGTAAAAAGAGAAAAATAGACCTTCTGTTTGTTTTAGATTTGCATCTGACTTTACAAACTACCGCCATGCAATCAAAACAAATATACTGCATCCACCCACATCCTATTCTGTCAAAGCTGTAGATCTCAAACACTTTTAAATAAAAAACATTATGATGCTAGACTAGGAATCTTCAAAACTACCAGCTCTCACTAGGCTTTTGGAGGAAAAGGGACTTTTTCTGGTTTGAGGAGAGAAAGTGGTATGAGGCGTACGTGGATAATTATTTATTACCTCACAGCATGAAACATTCTCAGCTGGCGGAAATCAGTGTAATTCCATTGAGGTCAATGGAACTATGCCAATATACAGCAGCTAAGAACCAACCTGGCCTACTATTTACTATATGGTGTTTCATGTTCAATATAATATATTTATCATGAGATAATAGACATTTTTCCCACTTAGCAGCTATATATTCTAACACAGTAGCAATCCATTGCACTACATGTAGATACACAATTTGTACAAAGTTTGTTTTTAGTTCCAATACACATTCTAGTCCAGTGAAAAATCCCCATGTAAATAACGCGTAACAGCCTGATCCTATAAGGGACTGAATGCAACCTGCAGGATACAGCTATTGAAGTCATCCAAGCTGAGAATGCTCAGCACATCAGAGGATGCTTTTTTATACATTTTCACCAAGCATATAGATTGTATAGATTACTGCACTGCTGTGCCAAAGATTTACAAATCTGGTTGTGGAAGAAGCTACTCCTTGGGCCGCATTCACATCAGTGTTGTTTGTTTATTTTTGCTTGTGGACAACCTGTTTTTCGTGATGACTTGGTTGTCAGAAAGGAAGAGGCAGCTGAAGCATGAGCCTCTTACACAAGTTGTTATAATTGATTAAGTTCTTCTAGCAATACCATCTTTGAGCTATAGGGACAGTCACATCAGCTGCTGGATGTGTCAGCCACGTTCCATTCAGGCCAAATGAGAAAACAATGTCCCTTTTTGATAGAAACAATGGAAGCCGCCACCCAAAGACAAGACTGACTAGAAATATAGAGGATGGAGATTGTTTTGCTTGTAGCCCTCTTTCTGTGTGTTGGAAACAAAGGCAAGCAGAAACCAGGAGGCAGGAAGAGAAGTACTAGTACAGTAAAGCCCCAGTTACCTGACATAATCGGGGCTGACTGATGGTCAGATACCCAAAAATGTTGGATAAATGGGGGTGGAGTGGGGGAGCTGTGGATGGGGAGGCCAGAATGGGGGGTGTTGCCTGGCCCCCTCTTGAAATGAGGGCAGCTGGCTCCCTGGGGAGGGCTGCAGGATGCTAGCTGCTGCAGAGCGGCAACCCAGGAGGGCAACTCTCGCCAGTCCCAGGGAGCTGAGACCTGCCTGTCCCCAGACCAGAGCCACAGCCAGCCCAAGGGAGAAGAGCCTTGGTGGGCAGGGCATGGAGCTGCAGTCGTCCCAGGAGGGCAGCCCCTGCTGGGCCTGAGGTGCAGAGCCCCAGCTGATCACAGGGCCCAAGCGACTGCCAGCCCCAGGGCACAGAGTGCCTACTGCCCTGGGATGGCTCCCTGGAGCCATGTCCCAGGCAGTCATCTACTGCCAGCCCTGGGGCAGAGAGCTACTGCTGGGCCCTGGGCACAGAGCTGCTGCTGGCCCTATGGGCTCGGGATCCCTGGCTGGCCTTGGGCTGGGAGCACCAGCTGGCCAGGGACTGGATCCCTGGGAGAGCAGCTGCCACCAGCTTCAGGGTACAGAGTCCCACCAGGCTACCAGCTGCCCTGGCCCCATCTCCCCTGGCTAGTTCCATGGGCAGGCAGCCACCCCCGACTCAGGTGGGGAGCCTCAGCTGGCCTGGGTGGGATTCGCCCTGGCCCCTGTGGGGCTGCCAGCTACTCAGGGTGGGCTGCTGGCTGCACAGTTCTGGGGGAGATTATCCAACCCCAGTTATCAAACATTCTGTTTCATCCCACACCACCTCAGGAGTGTTAGTTACCAGCGGGTCAGATAACCATGGCTTGCCTGTACAGTGGCACTGAGAGAAAACAAGGAGAGAGAATTTGGGCCAGATTTCTAGCTTGAAAGTGAGAATGGAACTGTGAGCAACCTGCCTCCTTTTGTTTGAGCTGCTGTTTTCAGAGAAACAAGATTTTTTGAGTGTTCTTTGGAAATGAACAGAATTGCATCAGAGGAATATCTGACTATCATTGATTTCTCCAACGGGAACAATCTATGAGACCTTGAAAGCTGAGTACTTGCTCAGACCAAATGGGATAACATTGTTTTGAAACACAGCCTTGGAACATGGCAATGCAGAAAAGGCTGTCCAGAAAGGTGCAGGAATTGCACAACCAGAAGATAAACAGTTCTGGGTTCCTTATATATTTTGCCAAATGAGGTACTTCCAATATTTGTCTCTTTCTAGGAGACATAAGTCTTGTGTCTCAAGCTGCTTGATGACAGCTGACCTGGCAGAATGAATCACATATTGTGCAACTTCCATTTAGCACTTTCCCTGCTTACTTTCTTTTTCTTACATTGCAGATGTTCTCTATACTTCAGACATCTGGACTGATTGATAGTTTGCTTGAAAGGAGAATCTCTCTCTCTCTCTCTAGTTTGTGAATGCTAGATAAGCAATGAATATTAATACATTCTGTGCAACAATGTTAGCTTGTCATTAATTTTGGCTTAAACAGTTCGCAGAATCCTTTTGGTATGGGATAAACATCTAGTGGGTCATCTAGTCCATCTTTCTGTGGCAGGATTAATTCAATTGGTCTTAAATAGTTTTTAATTAATTGGTGTCAGGACTAACCTGGAATATGTGCACTGACAGCATTCCAGGGCATCCTTTGACAGCTGGCTCTGTTACAAAACTGTTTCTATTGTTACTGTTTCTCTCTCAATATATCCCTTACCCCATAACTTTTGCCCTCATAAGCTCAGGAAATAACTGATCAGTAGTTTCTTAATAGCATCGTCTGATGGATGGATTGCTAATTAATGTACATTACCTCTTCTTCATCTTTTTTTTGGATTAGTTATGCCAAGAACAAATTTTTCTCACAATTTTTGCTATCCAAAGATTTAATCCCTTTTGTTGCTCTCTGAGTTCTCTCCAGTTTATTTGTCTTTTTAAAAACAATGTACCCAAAATGAATTGTTCTGCTTTGACCGAGTTCTACACACTAACAAGTAAAGTAAAATAATTACTCTTGTTTACCCCAATTCTCCTAGTAAGTGTCACACTGAGTTCTATTGCTCTCTTCAATGACCAAATCCCATTGCTGACTCTTGTTTATTTTATCCTGTTAAAGCAAATTAGTTAATCAGCTTTAATTTTTGGTCTGTACCACAGCTCAATTATACCGTAAACTATGGTACTTTTATACCTTTCCTCCACTAACAAATAACTGCTCTGTAACTTTGCATTCATTTTTAAACATTTTGTGAGTGCATTGGAATCCTACATGTCCTGTCTGACCCTCTAAACAATAAGGCTGTGTCTATAATACAGTCTTGGAAAGGGGAATCCAAATGAGGCAAATCGGAAATGCAACCAAAGCACCAATTTTCATATCTCATGCTTCATTTGCATAATCACATTTTCGAAAGAGCGTCTTTTGGAAGAAAAACAGCAGTGTAGACAGGGTTCTTTTGAAATAAATCGCTGTTTTCGAACGCACCCTTCTTCCTAATTATTTCCCATCTACATTGCTGGTTTTCTTTCAAAAGACTTTCTTTAGAAAATGTGATTATGCAAATAAAGCATGAGATATATATATTGGTACTTTGGTTGCATTCCCAATTTGCCTCACTTGCATTCCCCTTTCCAAAGGGGACTGTAGTGTAGCTGCAGCCTAAATGAACATCTCTGACAATGATACAAACTAATGTGACATTGTTTACAAATCTTAATATTGTCAATCGTACTTTTCAATTATACAAAAGGGCAGAATAAGGATTGTGGGTACAAATATCAGACTCTTCTTTGGTGCATCCTAACCGGTACAGCCACTATTTGAACCACTTCCACTAAGCCCCCCTTAAAAATCCTATAAATCCTGGCTCCAATGGATCCAGCAACAAAATGCCCATTGATTGCAATAGGCCTGGATTTCCACCTTTGTTTTAGGAAAGGACAATATGTCGGGTAGCTCATTAAGAGCTGAATGCAGAAGAAATCTGTTTTCAATGTGTAGAAGGGATGAAAAATGTGCTGTACATAAGCAGAAAATAAAGTCATTAATGCAAAATAAACAAGGTGATTACATTTCACACCTGATTCTGATCTCACTTGCACACAAATCATCAGAGCTGTTAATCCTAGGAGAGCTGACTCTGATAATCCCTTCTATTACACCTCATATAATGTAATTGATTCCATTGGAGTTATATGGATACAATGACATAGATGTGTTCACTTTTCAATTCAGTGAGGTTACGGACATGAATGCTTTATTTGTATTGCTGTGGCACCTATGGATTTAAGATTAGTGTAAGAATAGCAAGAATAAAGAGAGAGGAGTCTTGGAAGAAGGGGTGGGAGCAAGAAAAAAGAGTGAAAAGGCAGAGTATCCATGTCTAGGGAGAAATGATAGAGATGGCCCTCAGCAGGTGAGATTTATGGATTAAGGTATGGTATTTTGAAGACGGTCCCAGAGGAAATATCATCCAAGTTCTTCCTGCTTGGCAGAATGACTTTCTCCATAGTAAGGTTGAGGAAATCTACTGCTTACCTCGACTTTATTGACTTTAATCTTGTCTACAGATTCTCAAGACTACACTGTATGAATTGAATTGTAACCCCTCCATGTTTAATAGCTGCCTGAAATTTGATTAGTCTACTCTCCCCTTCCAGTTGTTAAAATGTCCAGGTCCTGAATAATTATTACCTCTCTAATCTGACAATGAACCATCTGTATCACAGTAGTGTTCAGAGCCCAGAAAATCAGGACTCCATTGCAATAGACACTGTACAAATATATAATGACAAGGTATGGTCCCTGGCACTGAGCTTACTATCTAAAGAGACAAGACAAAGGCTAAGAGGGCAGACAGGGCCCGGAGAGGTGAAGTGACTTACTCAACATTGCAAAACAGGACAATGATAGAGCTAGGGTAAGAATACAGGTCTCACAACTATCATCAAATGTCCTGTCCCACAGATCCCATTGCCATTAATAATTTTCAGCATTTGGTTTTCAGCAGCTAATTGTATTCTCCTTTCACAACAGGGGCTTTTTGTTATGGTAGATTTCCTGTGAATCTGTGCAATGGCACCATATCAAGCATCTTGCTGTCATTAAGAACACTAAATCTGCTACACTGATTTAATTCACTAAGGCCCTGATCTTGCAAGCTACTTCAACAGCGGTTGAACGGGATTGTACGTGGAGCCTCACTGACTTTCATGGGGCCCTGTGTGAGCATAAGGATCTCCTTGCGTGGATCAGTTTTCAGGAATGAGGGGAAACTTCAGTGCCAAAACCTAATCATTCGGGCCACCAGCTGTGTAGGGTGGAAGGAATGAAACTCTCATTGAAATTAAAGTGCAGTGTAGAAGCATCTTCAAAATTACTCCCGTATGAACTGTCCCTCAAACAACAAACAAATATGTGTGTAAAAAAAACCAAAATCAGACTCTGCATCAACAGCTAAACTCATTGAATTATTACTTGAAAACAAATTAGCTGATCAGCTTTAATTTTTGGTCTGTTTCCCTGCTCAGCTGTACAGCAAAATATTGAACTTTTACTCCTTTCCTCCACTGATAAATAACTGCCCTGTAACTTTGCTTACATTTTTAAATATTTAATGGTGGTATTGGAATCCTATATGTCCTCTTCGACCCTTTAAACAGTAAATGAACATCTGACAATGATGCAAACTAATGTGACATTGTATACAAATGTTAATATTGTCAATCTTACTTTTCAATTATACCAAAGGACAGAAGAAGGATTGTGAGGGCTTTTTTTATCCCTCTCTCTATTGTTTTGTGGTGCAGTGAATAGTGATTTCAGCAATTTAATTATTTCACGGGTAAAGTTTTAACATTATTTTAATATTGTATTTATTTGGGATCAATTTAATCTATAAATAAATTTCATACTGGGTAAAAGAAAGCTAAAACTTAGGCCCGGGAGGTCCTACACTGTGTTGTCTCATTTGTGGGTGGGTTGTGTCATAATGCTTGGCATAGGTCTATTGCTAGAGCCACATTCACCAGTCACTATATGGGGATAACAATGATCCTCACATCATTAGGCAGCGGGCCAAGTTTTGGAAAATGAGAAGGATCGCCAATGGATTCTTACAAATATATGCCACATATAGCTCGGTCTCTTACATCTTCAGGTTTTGTTATTGTATACACACAGTCTCTTGCTGCAGAACTGGGGCCTGTGCTTAATTGCCAGACACATTTGTAAGATCTTTTGCTAGGGTTAATTATCTAAATAAAATGGGACTTGGAATGCTCTCATCTCCCTTCCATTCTCTACACCTCTGTCCTCACTCCCTCCACTGGAGGATATTGCATGGCATTCTAGCAAATTTTAACATTTACCTTACTTTCTTAACATTAAGTCCAGATGCTCAATAGTATTTGGATGCTTAACTCATCTTGATTTAAATGGATATTAGAAACCTCAAATCTTTATTGGGATCTGGACCTAACTTCTGAGTTGTTACAACCTTTGCTGCCAGAGAATCTCAAGCAGAAAGGTTCATGGATCAAGGGCGCAGTGGGAGTCAGAGTTAGCACAGGATTTAGCATGCAAGAGCCCTTTGCTTTCAGCCACATATCGACTCAGTATTTGCTTTGCAGTCTATTGAGGCCATGTCTACAGTTACTAGGTGGAAATGTTGATCTCCCAGAGTTTGATGTCCTGCATCTGGTAAACAGATGCAAAAGCGATCTCTCTGGGGTCCACAGTCAATCCCCTTTACTCCTGCTCTCATGACAAATAATGAGGGTCCATGGGAGAAATGCCCCCTGTCGACCTCCCTCAGTAAGCACAGACCTTACAGTGGACTGCAGATATGTTGATTCTAGCTATGCAAATGCCATAGCTAGAATTGCATATCTGCATTCAACTGTAAGGTCTAATGTTGATCAAGCCTGAGCTGTCCATCCTGTGAGCAGAGTTTGTATTGACTGTCCAGTAGAGTGGCTGAGCTGCAAGCAATTGATTAGGAAGGAACATGTGTCAACCCCAACGCCTGCACCCACAGTCTGAGCAGCACAGCCATTTCTCTCCCTGCCCTGTCCACAAATTGTTCTAGTGTCTTTCCAGAAATTAAGGAACCTCTGTGAGCATAAGCCTTAAAAGCCACTCATAAATGGCCATAGGGAACATCAAGTTTGTAAACTTAGCCATCAGTATTGTTTTCTGGGCTCTCTTCATGAGGGAAAAGATGACAGAGGTACTTAAAAATAGTGAAACTACAATTCTTCTTTTACATTTTTAAGTCCAAAAATGTCTATTTGTCTAAACTAGCTATATATCTGAGTTTTCATACCACATAGATCATTACTATCTGAATACTGTATTCAAAGACTAGCTAAACTTGGATGCCAGGGAATTCAGACAATAGTGCTTCTTTAAGATTGCCTTCTATATAATTTCTTTTTTGTGAAAGCCCTATGCAACTGCTCTTCAAGCAAAAACAATTTTTGTTTCATTTTCCCCAGAAAATGTTTTTAATCAGGAAATTTAAAAGTCTGAAGCAATCTTACACTTACAATGCAAGAGGAAAGACTGCTTCTGTGCTGCAGTCACGTTGTTTTTATTACAGGCCTTTGTTCCAAGAACAGCAGGCAGCTGATAAAGTGCTTGGAGTTTCCAATCATCTTCCTGTTATTAGCTTGATGAGTGTTCCATTTTTATCTCTATATTGTAATTTAGTGTCACAGAATTTCCTGTCTATTTTTTAGCTGAATTATGCCATAATTGTTATGAGATACATAAAAAGGCTTTTGATTATACCATAACATTATGAATTATTGTTTCATATAGCAATATAGTATGCTACTGTGCACACCTGAGCTTTAGCAGACACTTTATCTTTGATTGCTTTACATTGCTGTGCTGCCAGGAAACTTTCATTTAAAAATAAGAGAAGGAAAATAGAGTTCTTAGCCTACTACTCTAAAACAAACAGTTATTAATAAATCTACTTTATGAACTTCCTTTCCCGGCTATGATGGGAGCATGATATTACAGCCCAAGTAGAGTGAGTGAATGGCATAGGAAAGACTGACATGCTAATCAGCATTGTTGTGGAAATATTTATTCAGGATCAGAGAGGGATGGGCGAACCTTTCCAGCTTAGAGTTTCAGGTTGCAGACAATGGGAGAACCTTAAGATTTCTAGTTGTTCTAGAGATGTTTCAGACCTCAGTTATTGTTTTTGATCTTTGTTCACCTGTCGTATAAACCCATATTTTCATTTTTTAAAGGATTATTCTATTTGTAAAAACATTTTTATAGCTAAAGTCAAGTCTTTGAGGGAGAGAGACATTTTCTAAGGCACATATAGCAGATGTGTCCATCTTCCAGGACCGTTCAGTGGGAGTTGGGCATGTTTAGAAATTCCAGTCAAAACTAGAATGTTCTCTGGGTATATCTTTACTATGTGGAAGATTGACCTCATCAGGGTCAATCTCCAGGGGTTCAATTTCATGAGCCTAGTAGAGATGTGTGAAATCAAACTATCATGGGTTGATAGTTGACCCCTGTAGCCCTTAATATCACAAGCAGTAATGGAGGTCAATGACACAGTTTCTCCCGTTGACCTCCTTCTGTGAGGGTGGCCAGGTAAATTGATTATAGATAAGTAGATTCTAGCTGAGCAATTGCCATAGCTAGAATCAAAATAATCTAACAAAGAAGATCTGAAGAAGTGGGTCTGTCCTACGAAAGCTCATCACCTAATAAATTATTTTGTTAGTCTTTAAATTGCTATCTGACTGCTTTTTGGTTTTGATAGCATACAGACCAACATGGCTATCTCTCTGTTACTACTTAGCTAGAATCACGTATCTACAATTAACTTTAATGTCTAGTGTAGACCTAGCCTCTGACTTTTTCAGCTGTATGAGGACTGGCTGTTTGCTGTAACCTGCCCTCTCCTTCAGGCACTTCTCCTCAGCTTCATGCCACACCTACCCTACCTGCCCTCGCTACCTTCCCATGCAGCTGATCTCTATACACTCTCCGGGGAAAGAACTGTCCTTTTTTATTCTGCATTTATACAGTCCCTAGCACTATGGGGTCCAGGTCCACAACTAGGGCTTCCAGATGCTACAGAAATACAAATAATAAATAATAATGACCATTGGAAATCTGGAGAGTTTAACCCCTCACTCTGAAAGCTACGCTGAGGAGAACTGGGTGCCCTCTTCAAACTCTGGTGATTTCTTTACAGTCACATCATCCCCATCTGACTCTGCCATGAAGTTTCCCTTGGGGTGCTTGGCATATATTTTAAGTGGACCATTAGACCAAACAGTCTGTCTTCCTGCATAACACAGAACATTTCATTTCACCCAGTTATGCTGTTCTGACTCCCCGTAATTTGTATTTGACTAATGTTCATCTTCTTTCAGGAGGGCTCAGAGTCCTAAACTATTTCTGTGTGTTTTCCCTTTGAGTAAGGGTTTGCTTCACCTGTGAAAAAAAGCAGGCGTTTCAGCTCCCACAGTCAACGGATTGTGTGGAATCCACATAGATCCCATGGGGGCTGCAGAGAATCTTGACTCCTATAGTTATTTTAAATGAAATATTCTAGCTAGATTGCTTGTCATCAGTAAGTTCAGCATCCTCAGTGATTCAAAGAGCAATAAAATAAGAGGGGGAGGCGGCAGAGGCAGCACAATGAACCCCATTTTGAATTTTGATATGAATCAGAGGAACATGATTGGTCTCAGGCTCAGCCCTGCAAGGTGCTGAACAGTTGGGCTCTAATCCCATAAAGCATTTAAGCATGTGTGTACCTTAAAGTATTTGAGCACTACCTTTATGGTCAGTGGGAATACTAACATTTAAAGTTCTTTAAGTATCTTGCTGGATTTAGGCCTAAAAAGTGACCAAGAAAGGATTAAAAACTTTGTTCTCTCAACACTCTACATAAAAAATAAAGAAGGCCTGAAAAGTCATGCTGTTTGTTTGCTTTTTTCATGTTTGCTTTATATTTTGGTAATATTAGGAATGATTTTGCTAGGATATCTCAGGTACCTGCTTTGATTGCTTCTTAATTGAAGGTGTGAGGATGCTGTGTCTTTAGTGAAAATCACTTTTCTCCAAAATGTTTAATAGTCATTGATGCTAAGTGTTTTTACACACACACACACACACACACACAACGGCTTTTAAAGTGTCAACTTTCAGTCTCTTGAGTCTTGTGATGTCAGCATGTCAGCATGATACAGTCTCCCTGGCTAGCCAAACCCCAAGTTTCTATTGTTTAAAAAAAAAACAAACTCAAGACCCCCATCACACTTTATTACATATTCAAAGCAAAAACAAGTGGAGCAAATCCATTTTTTCATTTTACATGCCACCTTCAAGCCTCAAGTAAGCCTCATTTTTTAAACAATTTATTATGCTTTTCCTAAAATTCTTACCCTTAGGAAGAATAACCGTGAATATGTCACAATATAAACATATGTTACCAAACTCGTGAGTTTTTTTCAGAAATGGTCTCTACAATTGAACCCTACTTCTCAAGAATAAACTCCATCAGTAATTAAGGAGAAAATGCCATATGTTCTCTGATTCTGTTCAGTAAACACAACGGTGTGCTAGATGCATCCTGTTATACTATCATGACTGGTTCACAGAATCATAGAATCTTAGGTCTGGAAGAGACCTCAGGAGGTCATTGAGTCCACCCCCTCACCCCAATATCATGCTTCTGCCTGGTTCACGACTGTTAGTGCCAACCACAGGGCAGATAGTTAAGAAGGGCAGAGACCCCAAATTGACCGTATGTTCTATAACTAGATTTCACCTACCCACTAATACATGTGAACTCCTAAAGCACTATAACAATCTTACTATGGAGTTACAGGAAGTCCCTTGAGCATTCCAGGCTATTTGGCAAGCTCGACTTAGTGATAGTTTGTGGTTATATGCCACAGATCACAAAAAGATTCAGGTTGCTTCCACTCCCAGGGGACCGGTCATTTATCCTAGGTTAGTTTGTACCTTAGATCTCTCACCAGAGACATTGCTTGTCTCCAATTCTGTAATAAATGTACTGAAGAGTTATTAACTACGGAAAAGAAATTAATTATTACAGGGTTAAAGCAAGCAAACATTTACACACAAGTATCTTACAGTTTATGGTTTTAAAATGCGACAAAGCTATAATAATCTGTCAGCTTTGATTGTCTTTTAGGACTATCCCAGCCTGACCCTAAGGATCACTGCTTCTGTTTTGTAGCTCCAGCCTTATGAGAGTCCAAACAGATAAAGTGTGGGAAGAAAAAAGTTTTTGTCAGATATTTTTATTCCCCTCTTCCAGAGTTCAAGCCACTGGTACAATGGTTTTTTCCACATTGCCTCTTCGTGGATGTGGAAGTAAAATTAATAAGTACTTTGGTGTCCCACAATGGCTCATTTGATTTCGATGAACCTTCTTGCCGGTTTGTCTTCACTCCTCATTGTTTCACATTTAAAAGCAAATATTTTTTACAGTCATAAAGCAACAACTCAACTCTTACCTTATAGCACATAAGTTATTTTTAAGTGAGTGTAATCATAGAATCACAGGGACCTCAAGGGGTCATCGCATCCAGTTTCCTGCCCTCTTGGCAGGACCAAACATCATCTAGATCACTCTCAATAGGTGTCTGTCTAACCTGCTCTTAAATATCTCCAGAGATGGAGATTCCACAACCTCCCTAGGTAACTTATTCCAGTGTTTAACCAGCCTGATAGGAAATTTTTCCTGTCTAAGCTAAACCTTTCTTGCTGCAGTTTAAGCCCATTGCTCCTTGCCCCATCCTCAGAGGCCAAGGAGAACAATTTTTCTCCCTCCTCCCTGTAAACCTCTCTGAGGCACTTGAAAACTGATATCATGTCCCCTCTAAATCTTATCTTTTTTAAACTAAGCAAGCCCAGTTCTTTCAGTCTTCCCCCATAGCCCATGTTCTCCAGACCTTCAATAACTCTTGTTGCTCTTCTCTGGACCCTTCCAATGTCTCCACATCTTTCCTGAAATGTGATGTCCAGAACTGGACACAATACTTCAATTGAGGCCTAATGAGTGCTGAGTAGAGCGGAAGAATGACTTCTCATGTCTTGCTCACAACACTCCTGTTAATACATCCCAGAATCATGTTTGCTTTTTTGGCAACAGCATCACACTGTTGACTCATATTTAGCTTGTTGTCCACCGTGACCCCCAAGTCCCGCTCTGCAGCACTCCCTCCAAGACAGTCACACCCATTCCATATGTATGAAGCTGATTGTTTCCTCCCAGATGGAGCACTCCGCACCTGTCCCCATCAAACTCCATCCCATTTACCCCAGATCACTTCTCCAGTTTGTCTAGATCACTCTGAACCACAAGCCGACCCTCCAAAGCAGTTGAAACCCCTCCCAGCCTAGCACCATTCGCAAACTCAACAAGCATACTCTCCATGCCAACATCCAAATTGTTGATGAAGATATTGAACAGAACCAGTCCAAAAACAGATTGCTGCAGAACCCCACTCACCATGCCCCTCCAGCATGACTGTGAACCACTAACAATTACTGTCTCAGAACAGCTATCTAGCCAGTTATGCACCCACCTTATAGTGGCCCCATACAGGTTAAACAAACAGATTTTCAGCCATGAATTTGTCCATGGCTAATGCCTCAAGCCTTGCAAGAGCTAGCACTTGAGCTGCCAAAGTCACACAGCTCTAGCTCCAAACTTTCACACATCCAGCTGTGTGTGTCCTACACAGCAAAACACAAGTTGCTAGGCTCACATGGCAAACAGCTTGGATTTTACTGGATTTCTTTTTTTAAAGTCAGGAATAAAAGATACATTAATTGTTTCTGCTTTCACATGGCTCATGAAATTTACCTATCTTTAGACATAGAAATAAAAATGGACTTTTCATCTGCTGGTATTTCTTTAAATAACATGAAAATAAAAAAAAGAAGTTTAGCAAATGACACTAGTCTCATTTCTTTACCTCAAGGCTTAATTTCCTGTTCATAAGTGTACAATGAAGGGAAGAGTGCAAAAAGGTGCAATTTAACTGTAAATAAGATTTTTTTCTAAAATAATGTATATTGTGCTAAACAGGGTGGACTTAGGAGTCACTGCAGGCAGGGGAGTTACCCTTTGGGACAGGGTGGTGGAAAGAATCTTGAAGACGAACAATTAATTCAGAGCTCAGTATGGCCCCTTTCCTTTCTGTGTACACGGATTTATCTTCTCTCTGCTCTTCTTCCATCTGGATTTTTTTTTCAGCTCCCAAATGGCATCCAGGCAGTCTGATTTTAGAGGATTAAGTTACAATGGTCACAACCATGGTGGGTTCCATTGCGGCTGGGGCATTTGTAAGCGTCTGACTGAGCTCCCTGTAACCCAACAGGTTGCCTGGAAACTGGTCCTAGGTGTGACTCTGCATGGTGAAAGGGGGACTTCTCTGCATCTCATGCACCCTGTAGCACTCCTTAGCTCCCTTTCCTCTGGCATGGGAACTGGGTAGGATTCTAGCTGCCAGTCAGTATTCCTTGGCCAAGCCTGAGGGCATAGAGGGGGCCTGGCTTTCATACACCTCCTCAAGTTAATAGTCCACTGAGGCTATTGGTGAGCATGGAGCACTGCACTGGAACAACGAAGGGGTATACTTTGGGATGGCTAAATAATATGAAAAGTAACACCAGTGAAAGTTGCAGCCTCTATATTGAACCATCTGATGGTGCCTGTGCATCATTATTTCCCTGTCAACATCAGGGGTTCTGTGTGTGCATGTCTGTGTATTTACGGTTAATAAAAAAGTTCCAGGTAAGTAAGCAGGTGTTGTTCTATATGTAGCTAAAACAACAGACTCTTAAGACTCAATGCATTATTATTGTAGATGAGGTAAGTAGAAACATTTGTTGGTAAGGGGGGAAATAACAAATCTGTGGGTTTCTTTTTTTTTTTTTTTTGACATTTCAAAAGATGATAAAGTGGCCCTGTTTTGGTTCTATTCACTCTTTCTTATTTATTCCTCCAATTTCCTGTTTCCTCTTCAAATCTTTATTTCCCCAGATGTTTCCCCTCTCTTTTGTTATGGGCATCATTCACTTTCTGCTTTACTGTTTCTTTCATTTCTGTCCCCATCTGGCTTTGTCTCATTGTGTCCATTTCACCCCATTTTCTCTTATCTTTTCTCTGTCCTAGAAGGCTCCTTTTGTCCTTTCTTTCTCAATTAATCTTTGATTTCTCTTCTCAATTTTCTACTTTCTTCCTTTCAGTAGTTCTCTCTCTCTCTTTTCCTCTGAACTACTCCTGTCTCTGTGGTCTGCCTTTCCCAGTTGTGGCATTCCACACACAAACAAGATGTGCCTGATCATAGCACAACAGTGGGACTGACTGGAATTTGACAGCCCTCTACAGTATGATCCCAGAGCAGCAAGGGAGACTTGGAATCTTCTCAGTTTCAAATTGCTTCAGCTGTGATGCTGTTTTGACTGGGAACTACAATGACAGGTGCATCTCATGAGGCATGTGCAGCTGTCATGCAATGTGCGGCATACCAGTTGTCCCCTCCTTATGCATTTTACCTTTGGTCCAGGGCAGTTATATATTGCCTGTGTGCACTGGGGAATACATTTCCCCCCCTCCCCCAAGTATGCTTTATACTGTACTATAAGTCATTACTCCCCTAGCCACCAGTCAGATTTCAGGATCTCAAGTGGTCTGAAGCATTTTTATTTTTCTAAGACGTGGACTTTATGTTCTTTTCCTTTGGCCATGTACATAGCCACGGTCACCTCATGTGGGCATGCATGAATATTGTAAGGATGCAACAATAATTATTATTCGTTTCTATTTAAGGCATGACTAGAGGCCCTAAGACTGGAACCCCATTGTGCTATGCACCAAACAAACCCAGACTAACAGACAAATGCAGCCCCAAAGATCTACAATCTAAATAGACAAGACAGCGACCAAGGATGGGAGACAGGGGTGGTACGCATAGCATTTATAAATGTGTCCTGAATCATCCTTCGGGGGCTTTGTATTTAAATCTTTAATAGTACATTTGCAACTCTTGCATCACCACCATGGGAGCTTCACACTTCTGCTTTTATGGAGGCCTCTGAGGAAAAATCCATGTGGCTCATCTACCACAAGAAATGGAGTGTCACCAGGTTGCAGGGAGGAAGTGAGTGAGAGCTGCTTTCCTTGGAATGACCCTTTCCTCTGTGGCCTCACACCTGGGCTATGTCTACACGTGAAGCCTACATCGAAGTAGCTTATTTCGATGTAGCGACATCGAAATAGGCTATTTCGATGAATAACGTCTACACGTCCTCCAGGGCTGGCAATGTCGACGTTCAACATCGACGTTGTGCAGCACCACATCAAAATAGGCGCTGCGAGGGAACGTCTACACGCCAAAGTAGCACACATCGAAATAAGGGTGCCAGGCACAGCTGCAGACAGGGTCACAGGGCGGACGCAACAGCAAGCCGCTCCCTTAAAGGGCCCCTCCCAGACACAGTTGCACTAAACAACACAAGATTCACAGAGCCAACAACTGGTTGCAGACCCTGTGCATGCAGCATGGATCCCCAGCTGCAGTAGCAGCAGCCAGAAGCCCTGGGCTAAGGGCTGCTGCACACGGTGACCATAGAGCCCTGCAGGGGCTGGAGAGAGAGCGTCTCTCAACCCCTCAGCTGATGGCCGCCATGGCGGACCCCGCTATTTCGATGTTGCGGGATGCGGATCAGCTACACGTGCCCTACTTCGATGTTCAACTTCGAAGTAGGGCGCTATTCCCATCCCCTCATGGGGTTAGCGGCTTCGACGTCTCGCCGCCTAACGTCGATGTTAACATGGAAATAGCACCCAACACGTGTAGCCGTGACGGGCGCTATTTCGAAGTTAGTGCCGCTACTTCGAAGTAGCGTGCACGTGTAGACACAGCTCTGCAGTCCTAAAAGGGATTTGTTAATGGTGGCTGCAGGAGAATTAGCTAATCTCTCCAAGTGGGATTTCCAAGGCCATTCATTCAGTGCCAGCCTACTCTGTTTCCACTGGAATCAAAGTCTGAGGCATTTGTGTACTAGATATGTTGCCATTGTGGAGTGGAAGAATGAGCAGGGTCCAAGGGTAGGCCAGAAATAATGGCTATCTTTGCTCATCGGCTTGCACGTTCACAGTGGTAGGGTCATATCTGGTCTCATCCCTGCCTTACAAATTTTTGACCTACACAGAAAAGGAGGCCCTGACTCCACGCTGTGTTTACATCGTGTCCCTGCAAATCCACTCAGGAACGGGAAGGCTGTGTTGGAAAGGAAGGTCCCCAAGTTCTGTGGCAAAATCTGAAGCAAGTGTTTTCCTCCTGTGCTTGAAAAAGAAAACAGTTGCAGATCTCAGAACACTGAGAAATTATAACTGACTGGCTGGTAAAGAGGCAAGCTGATTGCCTTGTGGTATAATATAAATTAACACATAAAATACTTGCATAGCTTGTAATATGTTAATATTCACTGTTAGGAGTTATTTCTAACGGCCACATCCTCAGTGGCATAATCATTTATATGCACTGAGGGTCTGACCTAAAATTGCCTTCCCTTTCTAGGTATGGCTGATGGAAGATCTCTGCCTGGCCTGGTGTTCCTCACATGTGGACCTTTGATGACACAATACTATTATGTATTAAAACAGCCTGCTGGCATTCATTTATATTAAAATAAGAAAAAGAGAGCCAGGCAGGGACTTATTATAAACCAACATAGCTCCTTTGACTGCAGCAGAGCTGTATTGTTTGCATAGATGACTCAATGAACTTATCTTTCAGTGCTTTAATTTAAAGTTGAAATAAATAAAGAAAAACCAAATATGACATTGTAGGCCCTCCACCTAAATAAAGTTGAGAGCCAGAAAAGCAACTGGTATTCATGCATAACTCAGCATTAGTTCCAAACATGAAGAGATAAAGTGTTTCCCTTAAAACAATCAGAATTGCTCATTCCTCTACATTTTTTTCGTGTGGCCTTAAGAGCTTATTTCCTCATTGGTTTATTAAATAAACTGCATTGGTGTTACTGTTGTAATGTTTATTTTTCCAGTATCTCCAGTGCAAACAGTGGCCGGCAAGGGCTCGTGATTTATTGTTATTCTAGGCAAAGGGAAAAGACAGTTTTAAGTAAAAAGCAAAATTCCACAAACCCTGATCACTGTCAGACTTTAAAAAAAATGGTGGTGCTGTACCTGTAACTACATTTATGGGTATGAGAAGCTTCTTGCAGTTTAATCTGCTAGAAATGTTCATCTGAAATAGAGTTCCAGAATAGTATTTGGGATTTTATATGTTTGACAAGCGCTATTACCACATACTAAAGCCTCTTTTATGTGTACAACATGAATGCACAATATGCAAATAAACACAAACATTTTTCATTTTAAAACTGGGATCAATGGAATTATTAATACTGTACATTTATGTACAAGATCCATGTTTTCTTCATAAAATAGTCAGTGAATAACACTTTGAAATTGTCTAAGTGGATCAATCAACATTGTCACTCAACAAAATAACGTAGTGAAGGTTATGGAGATCATTTAAATGCTCCCCTTTGAATAGGTAATTTTTACATTTGAAACCCTATTGTGCTTTGTTGAGTGTTCATGCTGAAAAATATCTTCTTTTATACTTTCCCCTTAAATTCCGTTTGGCAAACACTTACAAATGGCTCTTTAAGGCTTTTCTATTTTGAATAATTTGTTTTAAAGGAGATTTGAAAACACATGGATGTCGTGTGATCTGGAAAATTTCAGAACCTTCTGGAACAGAGGATATGCTTAACTCACCCCTGGAGGAAAAGATTTAAGATGACTGTCTGCTAGGTAAGATCACTTCTGTTACATCAGGGAATTTGTTGCATTTCCAAAGGCAAATTTCCCCAACAATCCATCTGTCACTGAGATGCTTCCAAAAGGAATACATAGACCATCTGCCTATATCATTGTTAAGTAAAAATACTGTGGCTAATGCTTGCTTGTTTCTCATGTTGCTCCCTTAATAGACATTTGTGTGAATTCTTGTTCTCATGAAAAACAATAAACCTCTGTGAAGAGAGTGAAAGTCAACAGCAATCGTGAAATATGAAAACTTTTGTCTATGTTGTGAAACTGTCGTTTCAACCAAGATTTGGAGAAGGCCCAGAGAACACAACGAGAATGATCGAAAGTCTAGAGAACATGAGCTATGCGGGAAAACTGAAAGAACTGGCCTTTTTTAGTTTAGAAAAGAGATGATTTAGAGGGGATATGATAGTGGTTTTCAAGCACCTAAAAAGAGGGTTATAAGGAGGAAGGAGAAAATTGTTCTTCTTGGCCTCTGAGGGTAGGACAAGATGCAATGGACAAACTGCAACAAGGAAGGTTTAGGTTGGACATTAGGAAAAAACTTAACTGTCAGGGTGGTTAAACACTGGAATAAATTGCCTAGGGAGGTTGTGGAATCTCCATCTCTAGAGATATTTAAGAGCAGGTTAGACAGACATCTGTCAGCAATAGTCTAGATGGTGCTTGATTCTGCCAGGAAGCCAAGGGACTGCACTCTATGACCTCTTGAGCTCCCTTCCAGTTCTAGGCTACGTCTACACGTGAAGCCTACATCGAAGTAGCCTATTTCGATGTGGCGACATCGAAATAGGCTATTTCGATGAATAACGTCTACACGTCCTCCAGGGCTGCCAACGTCGATGTTCAACATCGACGTTGCGCAGCACCACATCGAAATAGGCGCAGCGAGGGAACGTCTACACGCCACAGTAGCACACATCGAAATAAGGGTGCCAGGCACAGCTGCAGACAGGGTCACAGGGCGGACTCAACAGCCAGCCGCTCCCTTAAAGGGCCCCTCCCAGACACACTTGCACTAAACAGCACAAGATACACAGAGCCGACAACGAGTTGCAGACCCTGTGCATGCAGCATGAATCCCCCGCTGCAGCAGCAGCAGCCAGAAGCCCTGGGCTAAGGGCTGCTGCACACGGTGACCATAGAGCCCCACACGGGCTGGAGAGACAGCGTCTCTCAACCCCCCAGCTGATGGCTGCCATGGAGGACCCCACAATTTCGACGTTGCGGGACGCGGATCGTCTACATGGTCCCTACTTCGACGTTGAACGTCGAAGTAGGGCGCTATTCCGATCCCCTCATGAGGTTAGCGACTTCGACGTCTCGCCGCCTAATGTCGAAGTTAACTTCGAAATAGCGCACGACGCGTGTAGCCGCGACGGGAGCTATTTCGAAGTTAGTGCCGCTACTTCGAAGTAGCGTGCACGTGTAGACACAGCTCTAGTGTTCCATGATTCTACACAAATCATGACCTATCATCTATACTGCTTTTGTGTATTCACAGAGCCAGTTATCCCATCATAGAAGGCAATTAGGTTGGTCAACCCTGACTTGTCATTGATGTATCTATGTTGACTGGTCCTGAGAACACTTTCCTCTTCTCCAAGTGTTTAAAAATTGATTCCTTGAGGTCATGCTCCATGATTTTTTTTTTCAGGGATTAAGGTGAGGCTGACCATTCTGTAGTGCTCCAGCTTCTCCTTCTTCCTTTTTTAAAAGATGCGTACTACATTTGCCTTTTTCCAGTCATCCAGGATTTCCCTTGAGTGCCATGAGTTTTCAGAGACAATGGCCAATGGCTCATCAATCACGTCAGCCAACTCTCTCAGCACTGTCAGATGGATTAGGTCTGGCACATGGACTTGTGCATGTTCACCTTTTTTAAAAAAAACCTTAACCTGTTATTTCACTATAAAGAGATGGCTTTTCATCCTCTTCCCATACTGTGCTGCCCAGTGCAGCTGACCTTATCTGCAAAGACTGAGGCAAAAAACAGCTTAAGTACTTCAGTTTTTTTTTCATACTATCTGTCACCAGGTTACCTTTCCAATTCAGTAAGAGTCCCACACTTTTCCTGACTGACTTTTTATTATCCTTCACATTCCTTGCTAGCTGTAACTCCAGTTGTGCTTTGACCTTTCTGATTACACCCCTGCATGCTCAACAATGTTCCTCCTTAGTCATTGGTCTAAGTTTCCACTTCTTGTAAGCTTCCTTTGTGTGTTCAAGCCCACTGAATATTGTTCTCTTAACCCAAGGAAGTCGTTTGCCATATTTGCTATTTCTCTTACACATGGGGATGGTTTATTCTGGCACCCACAATAAGGTTTCTTTAAAATACAGCAAGCTCTTCTGGCCTCCTTTCCCCCCACATAGCCTTTGAGAGCACCCTGCCCATCAGGTCCCTGAGGAAGTCAATTCTGCTTTTCTGAAAGTCCAGGTCTGTATTTCTGCTGTTCTCCTTTCTCCCTTTTGTCAGACTCTTGAACTCAACCATCTTATGGCCACTGTTAGCTGGGTTGCCATCTACTTCTACTTCCCCTGCCAATTCTTCCCTGCTTATGAGCAGCAGGTGAAGAAGAACATGACCCCTATTTGGTTCCTCCAACACTTGCATGAGGAAGTTGTCCCAACACTCCAAAAATCTCCTGGATTATCTGTTCATTGCTGTATTGTTTCCCCAGCACATGACAGAATGATTGAAGTCCCCCAAGAGAACCAGGGTCTGTGATCCGGAAACTTCTATTAGCTATCCAAAGAATGCCCTTCTACCTCATAGTCCTGAGCCAGTGATCTATATCAGATGCCCACCACAGTATCACATTTTTGCTCTTGCCTCTAATCTTAACCAAACAGCTCTCAATGGACGTTTCTCCAGTTTTATACTGGAGCTCTGAGGCAATCTCACTGCTTTGCTACGCAGGCTCACTGATGGGCGTGTTGAGGGGTATTGTAATTACTAGCTGTGTTAAATATGTTAATGGTAATAATGGTTATGAGGTATCTGGATGCTTGTGCCTATCCTGACGAAGAGACTCTATCTTAGAAAGAGGGAGCACATCTTGGAACTCAGGGTCAAGGCCTAAGATGGTCTGGAATGGATCTTCCTGTCATAATCTGACTGAGAATTCCATTACCATAGGAAAGTGAATAACTCTGCATATGGCGCTAATTTGTGCCCATGGCACGAAGCCTGTTGCACATGGCCCAGAGACTAATATAGTACCTGGCTCTCAAGCGGGGGCTGGAGCTTTCTATTCCATCTGAGAAGCATTTGAGTGTGGCAGTTCCATCTAAGAGAGGTGTGAGCACTCCAGTCTGCACTTCTAGCTGTACTGGGCTACAGTAGCTGTACCACCGAAAGAGGAGACAGAGCATCTTCACTGGGATCTGCTTGGAGTTCCTCCGCAAGAGCTTAAATTTAGCTTAAGGGTTGTAGGTCCCAGGCTTCGGCTACATATCACCCAAATTATAAACTTTTTTATTTTCCTTTCTAGGGTTCTTCCTCCTTCTGATTAAATGGGTATTCGGGCCTAGGCTTCATGCCTTTTGTATACAATCCAGACACTGCTATTAAGGTGTATGTTTCTGATTAGATGCTTGTTATGGCTTGATTGTTCAGTTATTCTCATTCCCATTTTCAAGTTGCAGTAATTTAACCTTGTAATACATTTTGTGAATTTACTTAACGTGTTTCCCTCATTATTTATGTTACACTGGGAGGGAGGAACACACTGGGATTATCCAATATTGATGATAGATATGGGAAGAGAAGGGTTCCTATATCTTTTGCAATAGGGGCTGCCTTACCTTTCCCCTTTCCACTTACGCTTTCCCTTAGTTGCATCTGTCCCTTGGGTAACAGGAGGGAGGAAAGTGGGCAAAGGGGACAGTTGTCCTGGGGCCCAGAGTTATGAATGCTGGTGCTCCCACTTGTGCAGCAGTGGCAGCCAGAGATCCAGACCCCTCTGAAGTGCTGCAGCAGCTCCATGTGGCTATTGGGGAGCAATGCTGTGGTCTAGGTGGTGCTAAGGGCTGACTGCCCTAGGCCCCACCCCTTGCACTGCTGGCCGCTCCCTTTCTGGGTGCATGGAGCTGGCTTCCCCTCCCACCCTGCCCCAGGGTCTGCTGTGGCTGTTGGCCCCACTGCTCCTACATACAGTGCAACTCCCTCACCTTTTTTTCACTCTCCTGTCCCTCCTGAACAGATTATACCAAGAGCTCCAGTCATTTCAGTTACCACACCAGGGGCTCTGTTATTCCAATCACATCATAGTTCCTTGACTGCGCTAGGACTTCCAGTTGTTCCCAATTGTTTCCCAGGCTTCTTGTGTTTGAGTAAAGACATCTAATTAGCTAACTGACCTACCTTCTCAGTATGAAGCAGGATGGTTCCCCGGTTGCAACCTGCGCCTGTTATTCCACTTCCCCACTTACCACAGGGCTTAGGTCACCATTCCTTGGAGAACCTAGTTTAAAGCCCTCCTCACTAGGGCTGTATTTACATAAAGATGCATTTACAGCACCAAACATTGTTTGGGAGAAGTGTGTGTGTGTTTTTAAGTGAGGGAATTTTCTACTCCTATTGAAAATGCCTAAAGAATGAATAAGGATGGGTAATACTTTCATGCCAGAAAAATGCCAGAGTGTGCCCTTCCTATACTGTGGGATGCCGACGAAGTAGCACAAAGATTATTTTATTACCAATATGTAGGAGCAGAATTCTCTCTCTCTCTCTCTCTCTCTCTCTCTCTGTGTGTGTGAGAGAGTTACAGATTTTGACAGAGGTAAAAGGTTAAAAACAACTTTTGATATAGACATAATGTACATTGATGGGTCCTCCCCAGAGCAAGTGCACTAGCAAACATACTTTATGTTGCTGGCATCAGACAAGATTCTTCTAGACGGATCATACGTGACTGCTATCTTTGCTGCTTTGCGTTAGATCAGCTTAGCAATTTTCTGACCCTATCTTTGGTTGCAGCTACACATCCCCCTCACTTCTGGAAGGGGCATGGTAATGAGCAAAGGGGACTATTCAAATGAGGTGCAGATTTAAATATCTCGTGCCTCATTTACATAGTCCCATGAGATTTCACTTCCGGAAGAGCCCCTTCTGGAAGCTACAGAGCTATGTAGATGGGGTCCTTCCAGAAGGAACCCCACCTTCCAAAAACCCTCTTATTTCGGAAACTTTTAAGGAATAAGGGGGCTTTCAGAAGGTGGGGGAGGTTCCTTCCAGAAGGGCCCCATATACAAAGATCTGTAGCTTCCGGAAGGGGCTCTTCTGGAAGTGAAATCTCATGGGACTATGCAAATGAGGCATGAGATATTTAAATCTGCACCTCATTTGAATAGGCCCCTTTGCTCACTATCATGCCCTTTCCAGAAGGGAGAGGGCTGTGTAGATGTGACAAAATGTATGGACATGCCAGGAAGTCTACCCACTTTCTGTCTGGTCATCATTTTGAGCTTTCTCTCCACCCACTCACCTCCCAGTGTTTTGCTTGTACTGGGTAACTGGTCAAAACTTTTGAAAATAAATTCCTATTTAAAAGGTTAAAGTACTACAAATAACATGACCAAACTACTGAAATGAACAAATGTAAGAGATAACAAGAAAGGCAAACACCCAGGACTCGTACTTTATTTAGGGATTTTATACATTTCATTTAAATTACAAATGGAATAAATCTGATGGATTATATTTTTGCAGTAATGATGTGTGACCTAAAGCAGAGAGCATTGTTTACTGCCAGAAGTGACAGGGAAGCTACCTGGTACTCTTTGGGTAAGACTTGTGTTAGTGCAGAGAGTCCTGGGAATTATTTGAACCCCGTTTATATGCTGAAATCAGGATTAAGTATTTGTGTGGGCCATACTGGGGTAAATGACATCCATACAATTTATTTAAATCTGTTTGATTCATCTTACAGAGACATCCAGGTACAGGGGCCAGGAGAAAAACTTCATGAACCTGTAAAGTGGCAATAAACATTAATCCACCTGCCTTTGCTTTCCAATCCAGTGGCTTTTCTCCTGTACCAGAAAAGCCAAACAGACCATTATGATATTGAAAAAAAGACTTGTTTATCACCCTGTTACTATGTCTTGTTTGATAGTAGCATTTAGTAAAACTGCTATATACACTGTCAGAACTGTCGTGAGTCACAAAAATAAAAAACCTAAGCTTTAATATGATTAAAATAAATGTAAATTGCTGTGACAAAGCAAGAAAAATATTTGGCTTTCTTCATAAAACAGAAGTCTGTATTTCTGACAACATACATTGGTCTTTGCCTTCTGTTGCATTTTTAAAAAAGCAAATTCACACTTCCAGCATTTCTCTGTTACAAGGCAGCTCTTGCCTTCACTGATGTTTGTACAGTTCCTAATATTTTATAGATGCAACTAGAGACAAATAAGAAATAAAATATGGTGCTTCTCACCACAGCTAACCTCCACTGTGTGGCTAGGGCTACACTGCAGTGGTCCTTCAAAAGAAGTTCTTTCAGAAGATCTCTTCTGAAAAAACTTCTTTAAAAAGATCGTGACCACACACAAAAAGCAGATAGATTTTAAGCAGATTAAAAAAAATCGATCTGCTCTTTCACTAGAGAGTGACCACATCCCAGCTGCATTTTTGAAAGAATGGGCCAGGAAACACCTTGGATTAAAAAAATGGCTCCATGGAGGGCTGTTCTTTTGAAAAAATGGCCCCTAAAGTGTCTACATATGTTTAAAGGCTTTCTTCCTCATCCGGGAGTGGAAGAGGGCTGCCGGAGGAAGTGCCGCATTCTTCCGATTTAATATCAAAAGAATGCATTTTGTGTGTAGATGCTCCATGGGATTTTTTGAAAGATCCTCAGCTTTTTTGAAAAAAACTCACCAGTGTAGATATAGCCTGTTAGAAAGCTCCACCTGCTGTGGGGGTGGCACCCAATAAGAAAGGATCAGACTTCAGTCCATATTTTCATCTATTTACCCCACTAAATATAATTTTGGTAATCACACTTTGCTGGAGGTGGCATATCACCTCTCCTTTCTTTTAAGAGCTGTTTCTGCCACCCTTTTAATTGTTTCTCCTACTTAAATAAGAAAGGGGACTTAGGAAGCAAAGTGCTACGCAAGAGTTAAGGAACCCAGTTCTACCCTCCCAATTTAAACTGAATAGTGATTCACGCTACAAGTACTGTCACCAGGCTGAATAGCTCAGTTTATGCCACTTTTATGCATGACAGTGGTTAGAAAATGTGTGTGTAAAGAAGAAGCTGGATTCAGGGTGTTCCAAGCAACTGCAACCATTGCATTAGGCAAGATTATATTCATGAGGTTCACTTAGCTGTTTTTACATGAGTGTTTATAAGAGGCATTAATACACAAGAAAAATATCTTGTTAGGCTGCTGAGAGCCAGTAAACCCAACTGTAAACCCAGCGTATGATAGAAACCACTCATTGGCAGGAGGTGTGTCAGTACCCTACCACCCCTAGTTCCAGCACCAATCCTTCCCAATATTTTGCTTGGAGGTACATAGTTGGCCAAAACTTTTGAAATAGTTTATTTTCAAATTTGAAGTACTAAAAATAATGAGAACTAACTTATGGAAAAGAATATGCAGTGGTGGTAGTAGACTGTCACTTTCTTCAATGCCACAACTATCCATTACAATGCAGGAATCTGGTCTCCTGTGCTGAGTTTCTTAGAGATGACGACATTACACATGCTACTGTATTATGTTGGTCTCTCTTTTCCTACAAAGCCTAGATCACATTTAACATATTGTTCCAGCCTTTTCTGCTTAGAAAAACACAGAGCTGTCATAAGTGATTTATCAGTATATTGGTGAACACTTGATTTATTGCAGTTAGGAGACTGACCTGCTGTTCCCAGCTGTTTGTGTCAACTTTCTGAAATGGAAAGTTAAAAAAACCCTTTTTTTTAAAAGTTAAAGAAAAAGTTAAAAGTTAAAAAGTTGTGTTTCTCAGAACAACTAGAACATAATTAAGTAAAAACATCTCCATCAAATAATATGTGCGGTGCAGTTAGAATTACACAGCATTCAATATGACAAAAGCAAAGATTTCTACAGTACGGATGAACGTTTTATTCCTGTTACAACCATGACCTCACTTATCATAGCAATTGCCAAAGACAAGCGTGGTCTTCCAGCTTAGAGTTAATAGATTCTTCCAGCATTATTGACAGAGTCAAGGTCAGAGCTAGGATTAGAATTCAAGTTGTTTCTGACTCTTAGCTTTGCTTCAATGGACATCTTACATAAGCTTTCCCATCATACTAGCAACATATATGTATAGTGGGAATTCAACCACAACAAAATATACTGCCAATCACTAGCTAAAATATTCATTCAGGAAACTCTGGACATGCTCTGCCTGTCCTGGCTCTATCTGCAAGAGGATGAGTATAAATGACTTATATCAAAGACATAATTGCTTATGAACATTAGTTAGACAAACATTGAAGTGCTGCACCAGTGACAAGTCTGTGGCTTGCTCACAGCTGAAGCAAGCTACAGACATACTGAAATCCTGCCTATTTGCTGTTACCAAAAGGATTGTCACCAGTCAATCCTTGGGGGCAGAAAAAAACCTGAAGACCATTCTCTTTGTTGTTTACAATGTTGCATGGCTATGGCTAAAAGATTAATACCTGTATGAAAGTGAAACTGGGCTTTTAATAAGTAGGTAATAGAGTATTCATGGAATCCTCCTTGGATACTGAAAAACTGCTTCAAAAACTTTTGTAGCAACTCACCGAGAAACAAGAGATTACAAATAAGGCTCAAAATGCATTGTTCATATTGAAATTACTATAAATCAAGATGCTTGTCCAGTTCCAGAGTACAATTATTCTTAGGCAAGTCAGGAAAAGAAATCTGAGAACATTAGGTTACTCTCAACTGGTGTTATTGCAGTCACCGTTTATATATAAAATAGATCGAATGCCTACCTTGTACCAACAAAAAAGCCTCCAAATTAATTATTGATCTGCTTATATGGCTTATAATTTCTGTATCAACCAGAACTAAATATCAGAACATTTTTCATTAGTAAATGAAGGAAAATAATACAAATAGTAGTTCTTATGTTTCCTAGTTTTCAGGAATCGTATCTAGACAGTCCCTCTGACAGGGGTGGATTCAGGGCTCAAACATTTATTTTTGTCCAAGTACAGTGGAGCAGCTATTTCCTCTTTGTTGATGCCTTCCAGAGGTGACTCTAGTCCCCTGATGGCCTAGCTGACAGGTCAAGATTGGAATTCACCTTTTCTAGGGAAACAGAGTTCCACAGATAAAAGTCCATAAAAGTATTTTTATCAGGTCTCCAGCTACAATTCTGAGCTTCATGATCCTTGTATACTCTTACTTCAGGGGTTCCAGCTGGCATAATTCTTTCTTAGGAACATTATAGCTGCTTCTTTAGTGCCTGGAAGGGAAACCCAGACCCTGACTATAGCAGGTTCCTGCCAAGGGCCCCAGCAATCAAGTCTGCTGCTTCTGTTTGCTGCAGCCTCCCTGGACTTCTTCCTACTGCCACCCTTCTTAAGTTTTCTCCCCAGCAACTTCTTAGGCTGACCCTTCTTTTGGGGCCAGGATGTTCAGAGATTCCACTGGAGTCCCTGACAAACATCCAAAGCTAAAAGTATAAATTTAAATCAGCTTCTGAGCTACTTAGGCGTGGCTTTTCATCCTTTTCCTCTGCTCTGTTCCTCACGTGAGCATCTATAAGGGCTCTCTCACCCTGATTTATAAATCCTGTCCATTTATCGGGCTCATTGCTAGAACCCCCTTCAATTCCCAGGGGCTGCTTCATCTCTCCTGGACTCTTGTCAAACTCCCTTAATTAGGAGAGGATCCCTGGGTGAATTTCCCCACTGATCTTTCTTCTCATAACCACTCTCATTTCACAGAGCAAATACAGATTCCTTTAGTACCTGTAGATTCCTTCTTCAGTTTTGTAACATAGAAGATTTGCTTCCTGAGTCTATAGCCACTTTATATCGTTATACGTACATGTGTGTGTGTGTGTGTGTGTGTGTATATATATATAAATAAAGTATACATTATATCTTATTCATGATCTAGCATTGGTCATCTTTCCTGCTATTCTTCAAGAATTGCCAAAGAGCTCTTTTATTGGGCCCTATTTCCCATATATTCTGGACATATGTTACAAGGAGGATTTCTGTTACATTAAGGCTTCTGAGTTTTCTATGCAAATACTCCTTTTCACTGGTACGGTCCATACAATCCCAAAGGACGTGAGCTATCATTTCCTGGACCTTATCATTTCCTGGACCATAAGGGTCCATCTTTGTATAATCCATCTTTGTTCATGTTAATTAGAAATAAATTGCTACCTAATCCACAATGTCCTATTAGAATTCCAAACAAAGACACTTCACTTTTCCTCTCAGAGCTTTGGATTTTATCAACATGACCAACTGCAGCACATACTTGTTAGATATTGTTCCTCTTTGTTTCATTTGCCTACAGTTCTTGCCATTCCTTCCTTAGCTCATTTTTTATTAGATATTTAAATTCCAGTTTGCTTAAGAAAATTCCTAGGTCAACGTATTCATGATTAATAGCACATTTTCCCTGTTTATGTACAAATTCATTGCCTGCTACCCCTGCATATGCCAGCATCAATGTTTGGTCTTGTAAACCCAGGATTGTGAGTTCAATCCTTCAGGGGGCCTTTCAAGGTTCTGGGGCAGATTAGATTAAAAAAAATGTCCTGTTGGGAGTTTAGAGGACTGGACGCAATGACCTCTCCAAGGTCTCTTCCAGTTCTATGAGATATGTAATTCATATTAGTATAGATAAATCCAATTGCACCCGCTCAGCTGTTAGCAGAAATATTTCACATGGAATATCATTTCTGCTGTCAGACTTCCCACTGTAAATTCTCCGCTGCCCTGATAAGGAGTCAGAGTGGATGCTCACGGCAGCTGGCCAAACACCTAAAGCCCATAAAGGGGGATACAAAGTTAGTTAGCCTGGTGACTTTCTTGAGACAGGCCCATATGTGGTGTGTGTTTGCCCCCAAATGGGCTGCTAGTATGGCCAGAGATTACAGTTGCAGGGGGTGAGCAAGCAGCAGCAGGAGCCTCAGGGGATTGCCTCTCACCATGTGGTGCTCTGCCTTGGCCTACCGGCCTGCTAAGACCCACTTCTTTGCTCAGAAATCTGTTCCCACACCTCCCATACCCTCCTCTCCAGAGCTCTCTGTATACATGTGGCAATAGTTTCACCACGTCTCACAAATATAATTATCTGTGATATCCTGTAGATTTATCAGTCTTCTCTTTTTATCTAGTTTATTATTGAATTCCACACCTATCTCTTGAGGAATGGGTTCCAGTGAGATTTTCCCATAGCTATAGGTTTTGGTCTCCTTCAGTCCTTTCTTAGCATCAACATTTGTAACACAGCCCAGAAGCCAACTTACATGGGGAATTTTTTATTTTTTTGTCTGATCTGGCCTCCACTTAATTTCCAACAATCATTATATATTAGCTTTGTGTTGTTCTCTTTGCTATTACCTAGTGCAGGGGTCAGCAACCCCTGGCACACATGCCAAGAGTGGTATGCAAGCCAATTTTCACCAGCATGCTAGGCGGGAGCTCAGGCCCAGCTCTCCTCCCCATGCAGCCTGTGGATTAACAAAGATGAGCTACTGTTACCAACTACCACCTAAATGGTAAAGCTCTGCATCTTAATTTATTTATTACTGAAGCTGTTGTGAGTAGGACTATTAGTGACTTTAAAAAGTATCACTGGCATTGGGCTGCACATAGAGGCCAAAAGGTCAAATTTCAGCACTCCGCCTTGGAAAGGTTGCTGACCCCTGACTTAGTGCTTTGGCCCAAGAAGTTACAGCTTCACTAAGAGTGATAGGTATTTCACTGGCTTCTACCCGTAGTACACACAGAGATATAGGAATGAAGACATCCCATGTGGTGCATAATGCCTGCGGTTGGATATAGAGGTAGTTTAGTTTTCTCACATTTGTGTGCATGGCTGAACACACCCACTTACTAATTGGTCTACTCTGAGCTGATGTTTTATTTTTTTCTTATAATGTCATGATACTAAATCAGCGATGATGTTTCTTCTTCTTTAATACAGCAGGTCACTTAAAATAGATATTTTCTTGTGGACCATCTTCCTTTCAGATTCAAATTCCATTTGGAATATGTTCCCCACAGCACACAGAGTGCTTGGATATATTAAAAATATTAAGGACAATTTTCTTCTTTCTTTCTCCTTTATGCCACTTCCTCTGCTGTGGGTCATAGCCAGCATCATGGAGAATAGGGAGGATCAGACCTCCCTTTCCTTTGCAACAGATTCCAGCTCCTCTTGGGAAATTCCCCAATCTGCGTCTACACGTGCACGCTACTTCGAAGTAGCGGCAGTAACTTCGAAATAGCGCCCGTCACGTCTACACGTGTTGGGCGCTATTTCGAAGTTGAAATCGACGTTAGGCGGCGAGACGTCGAAGTCGCTAACCCCATGAGGGGATGGGAATAGCACCCTACTTCGACGTTCAACATCGAAGTAGGGACGTGTAGACGATCCGCGTCCCGCAACATCGAAATAGCGGGGTCCTCCATGGCGGCCATCAGCTGGGGGGTTGAGAGATACTCTCTCTCCAGCCCTTGCGGGGCTCTGTGGTCACCGTGGGCAGCAGCCCTTAGCCCAGGGCTTCTGGCTGCTGCTGCTGCAGCTGGGGGTCCGTGCTGCATATACAGGGTCTGCAACTAGTTGTTGGCTCTGTGTATCTTGCACTGTTTAATGAAAGTGTGTCTGGGAGGGGCCCTTTAAGGGAGCGACTTGCTGTTGAGTCCGCCCCGTGACCCTGTCTGCAGCTGTGCCTGGCTCCCTTATTTCGATGTGTGCTACTTTGGCGTGTAGACGTTCCCTCGCTGTGCCTATTTCGATGTTGGGCTGAGCAACGTCGAAGTTGAACATCGACGTTGCCAGCCCTGGAGGACGTGTAGATGTTATTCATCGAAATAGCCTATTTCGATGTCGCAACATCGAAATAAGCTATTTCGAAGTTGGGTGCACGTGTAGACGTAGCCCCAATGTTCTCAGGCCATCTGGGTGATATAATACTTACAGGATGTCCTCAATTGGCCTCAGGACTTCCTCCTATTAGGAGATGCCTGATAGATTTCCAGTAGAAGTCTCCTAGCAGGCAACCACCTCCATGAATTCCTTTCCATTTGGAAGAGTAGCAGTTCTACTCCAATCCCCTCACTCCTCTGAATAGCTGAGCCCTCACTCTCTCTAAAGCCATGTCTACAGTAGCAAGTGCTTCTGGAAAATCAGGCCCCCTTCTGAAAGAACATGTGGTGCGTCCACATACACAATACTCTCTTAGATCTGAAATCGAAAGAACCGAGCTCTTCTTCTCAAAGCTGTCTTCTGCTTCTGGATCATGAAGAGCACCTTTTTCTAAAAGATTCTTTTGGAAAAAAGCTTGTGTAGATACTCCGGGTGCCCTTCTCTCAACAGAGCGGTCTCACAGTGGAGGATTTTTCAATCCTTGGCCCATTCTTTTGAAAGATGGGGTTGGGGTGGGGGCATGTGGATGCTGTCTTTTGAAAGAGCAGATTGCTCTTTTGATCTGGTCTTTGTGTGTATGTGTGTGTGTGTGTGCATGCGCGCGTGCATGTGTGTGTGTTGATCGGAAGAACATCTTTCAGAAGATCACTGTAGTGTAGACACGGCCTCAGAGAGTATGTCCAGTCATTCTGCGGAAAACCCTCATGCCTGTTGCTTGTGCCTACAATCTCATTTTTGGCCATTATCCAAAGTTCACGATCATAGGTGAGGATGGCAACATTGACTTGTAAACCAAGAGCTTTATCTGAAAACTCAGGTCCCACTTCACCACTATGGATCAGGGCAGCATCCACATCATTGAGGCTCTTTTTGAAAGAGTTCAAGTATCTAGCGGTCTTGTTCACAAGTCATGGTAGGAGAGGTTTCAGAAGTCAAAATGAAATTAAATTTGCTTTTATGTGATGGATGTGACTCTTTATCACATCTTCACTCTCCTTTATGTATCTATATTTCTTTTCCTCAGAGTAGAGCTTCACATTTCTTAGGACAGAGTCTTCTGTCGTTATTTGTGCACTTTCTGTTCTCACCATTTCCGTTTGGAGTTTGTTTTCCTTTTCCTGTTTGCTGAACCTCCAGAAGTATGGGCCATGTGTTTTATTACAGTGTAATTCATATCAAACGAAAACACACAGATGCACAGAAAAGAAATGTGCAAGAGTCAGGGAGAAGCTTGTTAGATGAGGTGAATCAGTCCCAAATTGTTTCTGGAAACCTAAAAGAAGCTCTGACTAGGCTACAACTGGAAGGCATGATCAGTACTTTTAAAATGCAAAATGCTTCATCACTGCGACAGGAGCAGATGTGCAAACTACTTGACAGTGTTTGAGAGCTCATAGTTTGAGAACCACTGTGTTAAATAGAGACTCATTTGTTACCAGCTCATTTGATGCCAAAATGTGAAATTCTCCTTTCAGTTGTTAGATTGGGATGAGGAATATGCCCACTCACATATCTGTCACTTTTTTACAATTGCCTGGTCTCTGTAGGGTTGGCATAAGAACAATTGCCAATTGTGTGCTTTATCCAGAGTTGTTGCCTCAATCTGAGCTTTCCAAGATGTGAAAGGAAACAGATGTTGTTGTTCTAGCATTCAGGGAGGAGATTGTTCAGACACAGGGACCAATTTCCAGTGCTGTCTTAAGGTTAGTTAGCTCACACATGCCACCCTTACCAGCACTGGGGCATAGAGACTGATGTATGAAGCAAGCTTCTCCTTGCCCATAGCAACATGAGTCAATAAAAATATATGGAAAAACCAGGAAAATTTGTGGAAAAAATCAAGAAAATCTGCCAACTTTCCACTCCAATGTCACACAAAAGTAAACAAATAGTCAAGAGAACATTCAGCTGCACTTTACAGCTCCTTTGGCTGACACAGACATGAGGAATTCGGGCCAGTAGTCTGAAATACCTTCAGCTGTAGATTCTCATCCTCTTATGCCTTATGAACGAGGTATGTGATATAAACCCGGATTCAGGTTAGGAACCATTTCCCCTGCTAAGTACACTTTGTGTTACAGTGGAACACTGGATTCCACTGTACTCCTAGCAGCACAAAGGAAAAATGCCTCAGTGTGCTTCACAACAGAGAACACATCAGTGAAACCACACATGCATGTGCAAACTAAATATTTCACTAGTTAATTGGTCTGCTAAAATACTATCATGCATAATTTTTAACATAGAAATTAGCCTTATATCATACTTTTATAACATAAAGTATTTCATATTTATGTTCCAGTGATTAGAGATGGCGTTTTTGATTTTATTTAAAACTGTGAAAACATTCTTATCAAAAAACAGACTGAAGTTAATGCTCAGCTAGTTCAGACCACTGCTGGTGATACAGATTTCATTCTGCGTTGTTGGAGAGCAACCAAAACAGCACTACACTACACTGATTTACAGTATGAAATCATCTGTACCTTCGCCACCAGGACTGGAAAATGTTTCTTTGTTTTCATTTCACTGAAAACTCGGATAGTACTGCTCAGCTCAAAGGCTGCTCTTAATTTGCATGTTAATGTACATAATGCTTTTCAGAGATAAATGGATGCAACCACACTATTTGCTTCTACTTGTACTTTCCTTAATAGTCAAAGAGAAATTGCTTGTTCATTGAGTTCAAAAGCAATAAATGCCTGAAATTAATCTGTATTGTATCCCCCAGCCTGCAGTTACTGAGAGAGGGTAGCTGCTCTCTGCACATTGTATCTTCAGCGGCCACATGCAAGTCACTCAGCTTAGTAAATTTTTCAGTGGTATTTTTCCCTCTACTTACAGATTTCTATTATAGGACTATATGTCACAGAGCAGTGCAATAAACAAGCGCTTGTTACCTTTATTTGGCTCATCTAGAAAAGGGAAAATTCTCCAACCTTCCATCCCAAATGTAAATTCTTCTAGTGTGTTCAAGACTAATTAATGCCATGTTTCATTATTAATTATTATTATTATAGTTATGGAGCAGGACTACACTGTGCAAGGCACTGTACAAACTCAAAACAAAAAGATAGTGACTGTCCCAAAGAGTCTTGCATTTAAATATGAAGTCAAGAGAAAACAAGGAGATACAGACAGTGGCACAAAAGCAAAAAAAAAAAAAACAGTCTGAGTCAGCATGATAGGCAGTGATCTCAGCATACAGCTGTGCTGTTTAACTGTTGCCAATTCTTTTTGCAGGCCTCATGGCAAAAGACAATTTTAAGGAGGAATTTGAAGGACTATGAGTCAGCTTTGTGAATGGAGAGTTCAGGTTAGTACTGCTTCCTCTCTAAAATATATTCGTTTGTATGTGAGATTACTTTATACAGGATATCTATGTTCAGAATCCAATCTGCTGGGAAAATATTTAAACGGTATGATTTAAGCAATATTCTCTTTACATACCCCCTTCCAGTATGACATCCAACCACAAGAGTCTGTCTTTCAGCTTAAAAGCTGAAACTAACTGGCCAAGTCTGCTCGAGTGGCTTTTCCCGGCAAAGCCGGGCTTTTGGCAGAAAAAAACACTGAGTGTCTACACGGCAAATGCGCTCTGTTGGCAATTTCAGGTCACCCGTTTTGTAGAGAGAGGGCTGGGCAGTCTGGCTGCTCTCTCTTGCCAGAGCGAATTGCTGTTTTGATCCGCTTTTATGTGTAGATGCAATCTGTCAACAGAAGTTTTGCAGGGAAATTCCTTCCAACAGTAACTTCTGTCGACAGAGGTTCCTCATGTAGATGTGACCAATATGCATAATGTATTTTATATAAGAACCCAGTTAGTCTTTGATGGGACATACACATCAGTACAAAAGACTTTAGATGGGTAAAAGATATTGGACATATTTTCAGACCATACAGGCTCATAACCTCCTAAGTTATGCATCCAGAAAAGCAACAGAGAATACATACAAATAGCAAATGTTACTGTGTTGCTTAGAAACAATAAAATACACTTTTTAAAGTTGGAAAGGCAGCCAAGAATCTACTCTGATCTATATTTCCTACTTTATTCCACATTCTTTTTGAATTGGAAACAGAATATTTATAAAATTGCTTCTCGCCATTTTTATTTTAATTATTTTTACACTAGAAACGGAGTATTTTCACAATTATCCAGGACAGGCTTACTTCGAACAATAAACACCTCTCCCTAACGATGCATTGAAAAACATATTAAAGCTCCCGCTAATGACAGTAAGCTACAGGATGTTCCTACGTAATGTTCTTCTTGTTTGCTGTTAACAAACTTAGTTCAGCACTGGCTCTGTGTGTGTATTTGCTCCTCATGCTGCAGCTGGTCCCTAAGAAAGATGCCACAGTTAAGTGCTATGATTTTTGTTATTTATTTGGCAAAATAGAGGGTGCTGTAAAAGGCAAAGAATAAAGAAGATGTTCTGCACAAAGGAGATTACAAGGTCTTGTCCCCACTAAAGTAATGGGGAAATTCTTTGTTGACTTCAGTCTGAACCAGATAAGGTCCCAAAACAGAGATAAATAAGGCACGCTGCTCTGGGAGAGAAACGACATAGTTTAGAATGATTTTAAAACTCTTACACTGACTGTCAGTGATCGTAGCTTTGTCAGCAGAAATACAGTGAAATTTAGACTGAAAATGGAAACTTGTAAAAGAACAACATTTTAAAAGCAATGTGGGCCTCATACTGTGTCTTTAAAAAATAAAGCAGTCCAGTAGCACTTTAAAGACTAACAAAATAATTTCTTAGGCGATGAGCTTTCATGGGACAGACCCACTTCTTCAGACCATAGCCATACCAGAACAGACTCAATATGTAAGGCACAGAGAACCAAAAATAGTAATCAATGTTGACAAATCAGAAAAATATATCAAGGTGAGCAAATCAGAGAGCAGAGGGGCAGAAGGGGGCAGGGAGTCAAGAAATAGATTAAGCCAAGTATGCAAAAGAGCCCCTATAATGACCTAAAAAATTCCCATCCCAGTTCAAACCATGTGTTAATGTGTCAAATTTGAATATAAAAGAGAACAAGAAGTCTTGTGGCACCTTATAGACTAGGGCTGCGTCTACACGTGCACGCTACTTCGAAGTAGCGGCAGTAACTTCGAAATAGCGCCCGTCACGTCTACACGTGTTGGGCGCTATTTCGAAGTTGAAATCGACGTTAGGCGGCGAGACGTCGAAGTCGCTAACCCCATGAGCGGATGGGAATAGCGCCCTACTTCGACGTTCAACATCGAAGTAGGGACGTGTAGACGATCCGCGTCCCGCAACATCGAAATAGCGAGGTCCTCCATGGCGGCCATCAGCTGGGGGGTTGAGAGATACTCTCTCTCCAGCCCTTGCGGGGCTCTGTGGTCACCGTGGGCAGCAGCCCTTAGCCCAGGGCTTCTGGCTGCTGCTGCTGCAGCTGGGGGTCCGTGCTGCATATACAGGGTCTGCAACTAGTTGTTGGCTCTGTGTATCTTGCACTGTTTAATGAAAGTGTGTCTGGGAGGGGCCCTTTAAGGGAGCGGCTTGCTGTTGAGTCCGCCCCGTGACCCTGTCTGCAGCTGTGCCTGGCTCCCTTATTTCGATGTGTGCTACTTTGCCGTGTAGACGTTCCCTCGCTGTGCCTATTTCGATGTTGGGCTGAGCAACGTCGAAGTTGAACATCGACGTTGCCAGCCCTGGAGGACGTGTAGACGTTATTCATCGAAATAGCCTATTTCGATGTCGCAACATCGAAATAAGCTATTTCGAAGTTGGGTGCACGTGTAGACGTAGCCTAGGAGATATTTTGGAGCACAAGCTTTCGTGGGCAAAGACCAACTTCATCAGATGCATGAAATGCATGTAAAAGAGAGTTCAGCAGCCTCTCTTTCCAAAGGGTTGTGAAAATTCCTGTTCAGTAAGATGCAAACTTTCAGGTCATTAACAGAATGGCCCACTCCATTAAAGTGGTGACTGACTGGTTCGTGGATCAGGAGTGTTTTTATGTCTGTTTTATGCCCATTAATTCTTTGTCTAAGAGAGTTTGAAGTCTATCTAATATACAAAGCATCTGGGTATTGTTGGCACATGATGGCATATATGATGTTAGTTGAGGAACATGAGAATGTGCCTGTGATTCTGTGAATAACCTAGTTAGGTCCAGTGATGGTATCTCCGGAATAGATATGTGGACAAAGCTGGCAGCAGGCTTTATTGGAAGGAAAAGTCCCAGGACTGATGTTCCTGCAGTATAGACTGTAGTTGTGGGTGAGACTCCTCATAAGGTTGGGAGGTTGTCTGTAGGAGAGAACAGGTCTGTCACCTAGGGCCGTTTGGTGTGTGGCATCCTGATTAAGGATAGGTTGTAGGTCTTTAATAATGCATTGCAGTGGTTTGAGTTGGGGGCTGTAGGTCTTGACCAGTGGTGTTCTCTTTAAAGTGTGCGTGTGCGTGTGTATGAGAGAGAGAGAGAGAAATCTTATCCCCACTAAAGCCAAACACAAATTCAAATGAGGCAAGATTTCACCTTGGGCTTTTGGGGTCTCTCTCTCTCTTTAGGCCCTTATCCCACATATAAAATGGTTCATTTTCCACATTCCTTCAGTCTTTCTTTGCCATCTCTTTACTTTACGTAGACTACTGCAGACACTATACAGCCTCAGAATGTACAAATGCACCTGCTGTGGAAGCTAGGGGGAAGAAGGAAAAATTATCAGTCTTTGTCAAAACTGTCATCCTCCAGGACATAAGCAAATAAGGTTTAGGTAACGACATTTCATACCTTGCTATTCCTGTCACCTAGGGCTTTACATAAAACTAATTATTGCGTTACCCATCAAGTCTTTGCATGATCAGCACTAGAATAGTGGCACCATCATATCAGCATTGCATGAAAGGCCTGTCTAGGAAAGCAGCTATCTAAATACAAAAGTAAATTTATTTTCCCTTTCAAAATGAAAGAATACATTTTACTTATCGTGTTTTAACAGGTTGTAAAACACATTTGTGCCACTGTTAAGGCAGCAAAGGCAACTCAGTCAAATACCAAGTCCTTGTACATTTGTATTCTACAGATAAAACTTTGCACACTTCCAAGCTTTTAAATGAGTCTCCTGATAACAAGTGAGCCAGTTAATTCTGATAGTCATGAACTCATGGGAAAGTGCTGGTGGTAAGGATTGAATACTCACTGACTACACCAGAGAGGAGACTCCCTTAGGCTATGTCTAGAACAGAGGGATTTGTTGGCAAAATGGTCATTTTGTCGACAAAACCTGCAGAATGTCCAGATTCCCAAGGGCATTCTCTCATCAGTAAGTCAACAGAATGCAACTCACCACCCAGCTTGCCATGAGGAAGAATACCTCTGTCGACAGACATCTGTCGACAAAAGGCTGGTCTGAACATTCCGGGGGCCTTCTGTCAACAGAAAAGACCTCCGGGACACTGTGCAACCCTGCCTGCTATGCTACTGGGTGGCTGTTTTGCCAGTAGAGCAGCTGGCAGTCCAGCTGCTCTCTGTCAACTTCTGCTGACAAATTCCTGTAATCTAAACATAGCCTTAGAGTTGAACAACACAAGCTGAATTAAAATAAGCCTAAATAAGCATTGCGAATACGCTCATCCAAGCTGAGGAGCAGTTTATGTCAAATGTGCTGTGTTACTGCAGGGCAACACTTTCAAGTACATTATTGAACCATTACAGATTCAGAGCTTCAGGGTACCCAATTACAACATCTTCTATGCAGCATCATGAAAACTGCTACAGGTGTTTTTAAAAAATCTTGAAAGAAGAAGAAAACAGGCAGTTTTGTGTCTGCAAATCCCTGCTCCCCCTTCCCCCGTCCATCAATGCTAAAGCACTGGACTTAAGGCTGCTGTTTACTGTCTGTTCCCTTAAGGCCCAAACAATCTGCATTTTACAATCAATAACTACATTTTCAAAAATGGCCAGTGATTTTGGGGGTCTGATATTTTGGGTCCCCTTGAATTGGACTGACTTTCAAAGAGGAGGAATCAGCACATTCAGAAATCAGGTCCTCTTAGGTTGCCACAAGTTTAGCATTCAAAACACCAAAGCTCTGAACACTGTTAGTCACTTTTGAATGTCTTGACCTTGTTTTTATTGTCTCTGAAAAAAGGCCTTTTCTACCAGAACATCAGATGGCAAACAACTCTCTCCCTGCCCCAGTCCCAACTACACAGTTCTAAGGACTAGAAAAATCTTTCCAATTAGAGCATAAAAATGGCTATACTGGGTCAGACCAAAGGACGATCTAGCTGAGTATCCTGTCTTCCAACAGAAACCAATGCCAGGTGCTTCACAGTGCATGCACAGAATAGGTAATCTAGATCCATTCATAATTTCTGATACAGAAGTTCAATTAAGTGACAGGTTTATATCATAGTCTGAGGACTTCAATAACTCAGCCAGGTGTTAGAGGTCAACTACAGGAGTGGGTGGGTCAAGTTCACCAGCCTGCAGTTTGCCAGACTAGAGCTGTGTCTACACGTGCACGCTACTTCGAAGTAGCGGCACTAACTTCGAAATAGCGCCCGTCGCGGCTACACGCGTCGGGCGCTATTTCGAAGTTAACTTCGACGTTAGGCGGCGAGACGTCGAAGTCGCTAACCTCATGAGGGGATCAGAATAGCACCCTACTTCAACGTTCAACGTCGAAGTAGGGACCGTGTAGACGATCCGCGTCCCGCAACGTTGAAATTGCTGGGTCCTCCATGGCGGCCATCAGCTGGGGGGTTGAGAGATGCTCTCTCTCCAGCCCCTGCGGGGCTCTATGGTCACCGTGGGCAGCAGCCCTTAGCCCAGGGCTTCTGGCTGCTGCTGCGGCAGCTGGGGATCCATGCTGCAGGCACAGGGTCTGCAACCAGTTGTCGGCTCTGTGTATCTTGTGTTGTTTAGTACAACTGTGTCTGGGAGGGGCCCTTTAAGGGAGCGGCTTGCTGTTGAGTCCGCCCTGTGACCCTGTCTGCAGCTGTGCCTGGCACCCTTATTTCGATGTGTGCTACTTTGGCGTGTAGACGTACCCTCGCAGCGCCTATTTCGATGTGGTGCCGCGCAACGTCGAAGTTGAACATCGACGTTGCCAGCCCTGGAGGACGTGTGGACGTTATTCATCGAAATAGCGTATTTCGATGTTGCTACATCGAAATAAGCTATTTCGATGTTGGCTTCACGTGTAGACGTAGCCTAGATGAGCATCCCGGTTTCTTCTGACCTTAAAGTCTATCAGTCTGGGTTCGTCTACATTAGTTCCCTCCTTCAAAGGGGGCATGTAAATGAGCCTGATCGGTGAATAACAATGAGGTGCTGCGCTGCATATGCTGTATGATGTGCTGGTACAAAAGGCCTTTTTTCGGAGACAATAAAAACAAGGTCAAGACTTTCAATAGTGATTAAAAATGTTCAGAGCTTTGGTGTTTTGGATGCCAGACTTGTGACAACTTAAGAGAGCCTGATTTGCTGAAAGTGCTGATTCCTTCTCTCTGAAAGTCAGTCCCATTCCAGGGCACCCAAAATATGAGACCCCTCGCACAGGCAGTGCAGCACCTCATTGCTATTCACCGATCAAGCTCATTTACATGCCGAGCCCTTTGAGTTTTATATCAAAGTTGATAATTATTTCCAATACTCTGAAACAAACATATGCAGCCACCTAGGAGTTTGTGCACTTCCTGAAGTTGTCTCACTCTGTGAGCATCTGCAGGAGCTGGAAGCAGACAGCTCCTGGAAATGTACTAGGAAGTCTGGATTTCAGAGAATCTGTATCACTAAGGGGAAATGCCTACTTCCCAAAGACACAGTCAGCCTACCTTCAATTAGGGTAAGGTGCACTATGACACTGAGAGCACCTTCCATGCAGGGGCCTTTATGACTTATGTAGAGCTGGCACAAGGGCTCTACAATGTCTCTGCTCATATCTCACAGGTGGATTGGGCCCGTGACCAGAATATACTTCACGAGAGCTATTTTATTCTTCTCACAAGCATAGGATGTGGAATGTAACGTAAAGCAGCCTCACTGGGGTAGGGTAGGTGCTTGTCTGACTCCAACGTATGGGTTCACCATGGCAATTTAGTGCCGCTTTGGCCTTCGTCTCATCAGACACTTCAGTTTAATCCATTTGTACCTGTATTTTAAACCCAAATAGCATATGCTGGACTAAAGCATATGTAACACCAACAGACTTGGGTTGCCAGCACTAGGGATTGAACCTGTGATTGTAAGGTCTAAAGCCCTGTGCTCTAGCACGAGCTAAAGGCCAGCTGGCTCTCAAACAAGCCTGGGGAACAGAAACTTCACTCGCCCTAGTATGAGGTCTCAGTGCCTCTGGGTACTACACATAATGGCATTCAATTTTCATATGAAAACATTAAGACCACAGCAACATGAGCAGTTTTTCCCTGCAAAACTGGGCTTTTGCTGGAAAAAAAGCAGGGAGAGTCCACACGGCAAATGTGCTTTGTCTCTCGACAGCGTTCTGGTGACAAAAGAGCCACCATTGTAGATGCTCTGGGGCCCTTTTGTCGACAGACAGGGCTTCTGGTTCACTGGGCAGCCCTGTTTGTTGAGCTTCTGGTGTCAAGAGATGGCCGGGCAGTGTGGCAGTTCTCTGTCAACAGAGTGGATTGCTCTTTTGATCTGCTTTTACGTGTAGATGTGATCGCTCAGCAGAAGCTTTTCTGGGAAATCCCTTCCAACAGTGACTTCTGTTGATAGAGTCTTCTCATGTAGACATGGACCAAGAGACTTTACTTTAGTTTGTTCCAAAGAGTAATGTCCCTCATTGTTAAAAAAATTGTGATATATTTACCATTTGTATTCATCTGGCCTCAGCTTCCAGCCATTGGTTCTTGTTTTGCCTTTCTCCATTGGAATAAGCAGTCCTTTAGAGTCCAGTGTTTTCTCCCTATGAAGAACTTCCACTCTATAATCTGCCCCGCCCCTCAGTTTTCTTTTCAATATGCTAAACAGATTGAGCATTTTCACTGCAAGGTATTTCCTCCAATCATTGAGTCACTTTCATGTCTTTTTTTTTCGCCCTCTCCAATTTTTCAACATCTTTTTCAAAATGTGACTATCACAACTGGCTGCAATATTCCTGTGTCAGTCTCAGCAACAGGATATACTGAAGAAAATAATCTCTGGATTCCGGATCACAACTCTGCTGTTTATACATCCAAGAGTCACACTACCTCCCTTTTTTGTCATGCAAATACTCACTGTGCCTATTCTCATGCCCGCAGGTGCCACAAATATAACAGAGATGCAGATTATTTTATACAACCCTGCTTGGTTCATTCAGTATCTATAGTAATGTGTTTCCCTTTGATATGAAACAATTCTTGCTTTGCAGATAAAATATAAAGCCTTAAATAAACTCTCAGTGATTAGTAGAAATCGTGTGCCCTAATGATAAATTACCCCTTTGACTTTATACATAACACCATGTTGAACATGGAAAGAAAGAGGTAAGATTTCTTTAAAGGATAAGAAACAAAGTGCAACACAAGTTCCAGTTGTTATTTGGAGACTAAAAGGGGCCAACCTTCCAATATCAGGAATAAATTCTCCCAAATACATCTCTATGGCTACGTCTACACGTGAAGCCTACATCGAAGTAGCCTATTTCGATGTCGCCACATCGAAATAGGCTATTTCGATGAATAACGTCTACACGTCCTCCAGGGCTGGCAACGTCGATGTTCAACATCGACGTTGCGCAGCACCACATCGAAATAGGCGCTGCAAGGGAACGTCTACACGCCACAGTAGCACACATCGAAATAAGGGTGCCAGGCACAGCTGCAGACAGGGTCACAGGGCAGACTCAACAGCCAGCCGCTCCCTTAAAGGGCCCCTCCCAGACACACTTGCACTAAACAGCACAAGATCCACAGAGCCGACAACGAGTTGCAGACCCTGTGCATGCGGCATGAATGCCCCGCTGCAGCAGCAGCAGCCAGAAGCCCTGGGCTAAAGGCTGCTGCACACGGTGACCATAGAGCCCTGCACGGGCTGGAGAGACAGCGTCTCTCAACCCCCCAGCTGATGGCTGCCATGGAGGACCCCACAATTTCGACGTTGCGGGACGCGGATCGTCTACACGGTCCCTACTTCGACGTTGAACGTCGAAATAGGGCGCTATTCCTATCCCCTCATGAGGTTAGCGACTTCGACGTCTCGCCGCCTAACATCGAAGTTAACTTCGAAATAGCGCCCGACGCGTGTAGCCGCGACGGGTGCTATTTCGAAGTTAGTGCCGCTACTTCGAAGTAGCGTGCACGTGTAGACACAGCCTATGATGAGGGAACTCTCAAGCCTTCCAAATTATTCATGTCAGAAGAGTCTGAGTTCTCTTGGACTGCCATCAGGGTTAGACAATTATAAGGTACTAAAGACACCAAAACTTCAAATTAATGGGAGCAGACCTTCGCTTCTTGATCAGATCTGGCTGATCTTCCTGGACATTTTTTCTCTGCCTCCAATTTTCCTGAAGCTTTGATCTCCATTTCACAGACCATGTTTATCAAAGGGTGAGCTGACCTATTGGCTGCCAGCTCATTTCTTCAACAACACAACATGGAACAAAAGTGTTTTTTCTTTTTAAAGACTCATCTCTAGCCTTGCTAAGTAGAAATACACCCAGCTCATTAACTCTGGTAGCAAAAGAATACAGTAAAATATTTTAAAAGGATTAATTCCAATGTTGAACTTGATTGGACAGGGTGAAGATTTTAAATCCATATTTTTTACTTATTTTCATAGCTATTTTATTCTGTTGGTATAACTTCAATGTAGTGTTGCTGGCTTTTCTAAAAAAAATGATCCTCAAGAAGTAATGATTTCTATTTAAAAAGCAAAGACCTGGCATTATTTCATTCTTAAGATAAATACAGCTATGTGCATATACTTTCCTTTGTTAAAGCACGCATGCACATTATTGTTTATGCCAGGACCTAGAAAAGTCACAGACTTTTAAAAAATTACGGCCATTTGCAGGATTGATTTTTAAGAGTTACTGTATCCAGCTGGAATCAAAAGGGCATGGCAATTTAGTGGCACTTCAGCCTTCAAAGAAAAAAAATCTCAGGACATAACATATAAGCCGCGTCTACACGTGCCGGCTACTTTGAAGTAGCCGCGCCAACTTCGAAATAGCGCCCGCCACGTCTACACGTGGCGAGCGCTATTTCGAAGTTGACATCGATGTAAGGCGGCGAGACGTTGAGGTCGCTATCCTCATGAGGAGATGGGAATAGCATCCTACTTCGACGTTGAACGTCGAAGTAGGGCACGTGTAGCCGATCTGCGTCCCGCAACATCGAAATAGCGGGGTCCGCCATGGCGGCCATCAGCTGAGGGGTTGAGAGACTCTCTCTCCAGCCCCTGCGGGGCTCTATGGTCACCGTTTGCAGCAGCCCTTAGCCCAGGGCTTCTGGCTGCTGCTGCGGCAGCTGGGGATCCATGCTGCATGCACAGGGTCTGCAACCAGTTGTCGGCTCTGTGGATCTTGTGCTGTTTAGTGCAAGTGTGTCTGGGAGGGGCCCTTTAAGGGAGCGGCTTGCTGTCTGCCCTGTGACCCTGTCTGCAGCTGTTCCTGGCACCCTTATTTCAATGTGGGCCACTTTGGTGTGTAGACGCTCCCCTGCAGCGCCTACTTCGATGTAGTGCTGCCCAACGTCAATGTTGAACGTTGACGGCACCAGCCCTGGAGGACGTGTAGACGTTATTCATCGAAAAGCTTATTTCGATGTCGCTACATCGAAATAAGCTATTTCGATGTAGCATTCATGTGTAGACGTAGCTATAGTAACTGTAATTCTTAATCTAAAATTTACAGAAGGTCCTTTTATCCAGGAGCAGCAAGGAACCAGGCAATGTAATTTTACTTCCTAACAATGTAAGCTATACCATAAGAGTGATAATGATTCTCCCTGCTGTTTTTTAAAAAATAAAATTTTCCTTCTCCATTCGAAACTCCTATCTTTCATAATGTGCTATAAGCACACATATCACTTTACAGATAAATGCAAGTGACAGGCACTTGACTTAAATAGATTACAAGATAAACTCCTAACAATGTGATAAAATCAGGTGTATCAGGGAGCTCTGTTAAAAATCAGAATTTTCAAAATCTGTATAAAATAGGGTTCAGTTTCATAGCTTTGATAGGAGCAAACCATGAGCTAAACACATTCCCAGATTATGCTGTATTTAGAGCTATCAAATCCATAACAGGGCAAGGGAACATGTTTCAGCCCCATTTGTACCTCCCAGACTGAATCATATTTTCACTGCTTCAGGAGACTAGTATGTTATAACTATAGTCATGAGGTTGATCTAGGAAAATGAGTAAGAGAAGACAATAAATAAATATAATAGTAGATGTTAGATATTCATCATTATTATTCTTCACTTAATAGATTTTCTCTACACCTTTCACATTTGAGTATTGTGGTCCATCACGATTTCCCTCCACTCTGTCAACAGAGATCAACCAGACTACTTGGCTGCTCTCTTGACAAAACAGCCAACCAGAAGTACAGCAGACAGGGTTGCCTGGTGTCCCAGAAGCCCTGTCTGTTGACAGAGGGCCCCCCAGAATGTCCACACTGGCTTTCTTTCGACAGAGATCTATTGAGAAAGGTGTTCTGCCTCATGGAGGAACAGCAGAACTCCATCGACAAAACGCCTTTGTAATCTGGACACTAAACAAGTTTTGTTGACAAAACTCTCTAGTGTAGATGTACCCAAAGGGAATAATCTCAGCACCTAAACCAACATCTCCGGCATGCCAACATTTTGTGATGATTCTCAGTCCAGCAGGATGGAAATGGGGCATACCATCACTTTTTGTTTATTGTCATTCTAGTGGTTAAACTCACAAATAAATATGGTGACATTTTACATACCACTACCAAAACAACATTTGCATAAAAATGTATAAGATCAGAGTGGGGTTCTGTGCTGCATCTCTAAGGGCCTGTCTACACTGCCCGGGCTGACTTTGGAGAAAATATTGCTTGGGATAAACTTGTATTTTGGTGCCTTTTTATTTTTTTGAGTTTGAGAATAGCAGTGTAGGTTGCAAGCTACGAGGACCAATTTCCTGCTCTGGAGCCTGACTGGGCTGCACTTTTTCTGAGCCCAGGAGCACTACTGGCCATAAAACTCATGACTGCCGAACAGGCAAAAAGGTGCGTGTGTGCCTAGGGGAAGTGAGCCTCAGGGACTGGCCCCACTGGATCTGCAGGTGTTAGCCCTTTTGCCGGTGCTTCCCTGCTGAGGGATAAAAACCCAGACTTAAGATCCACACTGGGCTGAAATTTTTTTGAGGGCAGGCATCTTTTCATTTTGGACACTCCTTGCTCTTCCCTTCAGGTCTCCCCTCTCCCTCTCTCTTGCCCATGCCTGGGGACTACAGATGTGCATTCTCTCTCTCCCACTTCTGGGCCTGGGTGTCTGTGTGTGCCTGGAGGCTGCAGTGGGGTGTTCCCTCCACTCTCCCACACTGGGTGTGCTCTGGAGGTTCCCCGTTTCTCTCTCCAGGGTGTGTGTGTGCGCATGCACACACACACGCACGCACACACGCCCAGTGTCTCGGTGTGTGTGTGTACCCAGTGTCTGTGTGCCAGTCCCTCCTACAAGCAGAGAATGTCACCAGCCCACTCTTGGGTATGTTTGGTCCCCCCAGTGTGTATATGACAATTGGTTGACTGGTGGGTTAACTAAAATGGTATAAACATGATGACAACAAAACATTAGTGAATCAGCCATTAAGATTTTGTGTAGAAGCAGGACACAGGCCTTCTAAAATGCTTGGGTGAGCTGTATACAGCCTGTGGGCCATGGATTGGGAAGCCTTGCTGAAAAGGGCTATATATTTCCTTCAGTGCTGGGCTATTCCAAGCCCTGAGATGGGAGCAGTTGTGGGAGCCCTGCCTAAATTATAGCAGCCACCTATAGCGGTCACACAGACTTCAGCTCCGCTCAGAATTTCTGCAGTACTGGTTGAACCTTGCTAATCTGGCACTCTCTTGCCCAGCAACATCTCTAATCTGACTTAATTTTACTCACCCAGATGACCACTTATCATGGGTATGGCCAAGTTTTCTGGGGCCCATAAAGTTTGTTTACAGTCATCAGTTCTGGCTCTCAGTATTCTGTGCTATCGTGTGGCTGTAATTTACCCTTAAATGTCTTCCATGAGCCCAGTAAACAGTGAAAGTCTCGGTAATGCTGCTAGACAATATTGGCCTCCCGTGGTCCAGCAAATTCTCTTGTTTGACACCATTCAGATCCCAAGGGTGCCAGAATAGAGAGGTTCAACCTGTATTACATGCTGCAGCTCCCACACACTCAACACGCCTTCTGGGTCTAGGAGGCCCCATCTGAAGGGTATACGAGGAAAGTCTTACAACTATCTGCATCAATGCTTTATGGGGCTCCTCCCTCACCTGGATCTCAGATATTTTGAGAACCTATTTATGCTACCTTGGCTCTTTTGCCTGATGTAAAATGGACACGGGGGAAGCAAGAATCTCACCATAGGTCTATCAATCTGAAAATGTCCAACTTCTGCCTCCTTAAATTATCAGAAAAGGAGTAATCTCCTTTGAACACAAAGCTGTCTGATTTTAAATACATTTCTGTGGGTCATGTTCTCATTAAAAGATTTTCTCTGCTCTAATTTACCATTTTCCATTTCCATTAGAAATGCAAAACCATTATTATCCAAGTTCCTTATAATAAAACATGCCCCACATTAACTCTTTTCCTACCTGCATTATATTATCTTTGAGCAGATTCCTCTAGAACACCAGGAAGTCTTGTTAGATTTGCAACACTTAATTTTATTTTGTGAAATCTGATACTAGCAGAGGCCCTTGAAAGATTTATATGTGTTAACTTTACACATTGAACAGTGACATCAGAAACAGCGGGAATACAGCGTGGGCATTTAAACATTTGTATAAGTCCCTGGCAGGATCAGAGTAATAGCTATCCTTTTGTGCCCCTCTAGAAATGATATTGTCCAAGTTCCTTATAAAATTCTGTTTTATATACAAAAGGGAAAACAGAAAAATATTTCTTGCTATTTCTTTTAGATAAAATCTAGGGTTAATAAGGAATCCTCAAATACAATTAACATCAACTGTGAGCACCGCTTCTATTGGTATTCAATAGCAGGACCTCCCTGTATTTCATCACTTATAATCTCCTATTTAATCAGACTAATTCCATAAACAAATTTTCATTCAAATAGTTCCTTTCTGTACTTTCAAGTTGGGGATCAGACAAAAGCTTTGTGTGAAATATCTCCAGTTGTTCAAAGGGCCACCATCAAATGGTTGATAGGGACTAGTTAGAAGAATGGACAAAATGCATCAAATTTACAGCGACAGATTTAAAAACTGTGCTGCAAGTGAAATCATGTACAGTATCACAGAAGATGTTAAATAGCTCACCAAACAACACTGCTTACACCTTTGCTATTGGTGAACAGAACAAGAACAAAGTGCTATGATAGCTTCCAATAAGTCCTGCCACATACTTCACAGTGATGATAAAAAGAAATTTAGAAAAAAACCAAACAGTAGGAAATGTTTTAAATGAATATCTACTCACATTGATTTCTAGTGGACTTTCTTCTTTCAAAACCTTCATCCCTTTTTGTTGTTTGACTTAATTAGTGTAGCTAAAGCTTGTGTATGGCTTTGAAAATAGAGAAGTATAAAAACTTATGATTGCTTATTTATTTATTTTATAACAATTGCAAATCCTAAAGTCCTATGTGCAAGTTTTTACTGAGCTTGATTTTTAGGACCCAGATTGATTTGATGTGACTAGTAGAAAAATCTTTTCCCTTTCTGTACTATAACATTTCTAGAGCATCCTCTAACCATTCATCTCAAAAGCTACATCTACACTGCCCCTTCATTTTGGAAGGGGCATGCAAATACTGCATGTAGGAAATGGAAATGAGGCATGGATTTAAATATTTCGTGCCTCATTTGTGTACTCCTGCGGGATCTAGCTTCCGGAACAGCTGTTTTTGAAAGCCAAAATGTCTGTGTAGCCCTGGCTCATCCAAAAGGAAACCCCGCTTTTGAATGCACCCTTCTTCCTAATTTTTTACCACTTCTTCCTATGACACTATACACCATTAACAGCCATGATCTCAAGCTACCTCCACTAGCCACTTACAGACCTACTAGTGATGCTGATTCACTGTGCAGAAAGAAACATTAATGATGTACTGATTAGTTTTGTCTGATTCTGTAAGTAAAACAAACACAACTTATTCTTCACTCTTCACAGAGTGTCTGGCTTAAGTAGTAGCAGTAGTACTGTGTATAATGACAGTTTCCTAGGATAAGGTAAGAGCAGCTCTCAAGCTGTTCCAGTCTGAACTGGCTGCTAATGGTTTTGAGGTCCTAAGATGGTGGCAATCATTCAACACGGCACAGAGTCCCCTATGTCATCTCAGACATTTGATGATACAGTAACTGATATCAGTAATGCTACACCATCGCCCTAGACTGGAGCTGGCCTTCCTTTGGCTAGCCACACTAATTGTAGCATCTCTACACTGTCAGCACAAAACAGTTTCAGGGCTATCCAGGATCTGGATCAAAATCTTCAATAGCTTCACTGATTGTCAGTAGAAAGCTCTTTTTTGAACTAGTCATGACCATAATTGTGGAGATGTTTTTGAATTCCCAATGTAGGACTCTCTTGTATATTAACTTTTTTCTAAACAAGGTCTAATGGTTTAGCTATCCGTTTGTCAGAAGTTTAAGCTAATTACACCTGAGTTGTTCTCCTATCTATTTCACAGTGTCTCTGCTGCCCGAGCAAACGACAAAGATCTCAGTGCCATGCATTAATCTTTCTTCTTGGTAGCATCTTCAGTTTTCCTTTGAGATACAGATTTAACTGCATGAAGTAGAAGAGAATTTTCTCTGCATAGGTGCCTTCTAGCTGTTTTTTGATTTAATCTATCATCTTGTGTTAATTCATTTATTTTTCCCCTCTCTTTCTGCATGTACTAATGGACCTGTGAGTTGAAACCTGTCTGGAAGAATGTTTGCAGGGCAACCTGAAATAATTTCTCTGTTGATTTTGTGCTATGTTGAAAGTAATGTTCATATAAAAGAAGGCTGCAAGTTTCTACTTCAGGTATCTGCCTTCCATTTGTACTTATGACACAATCACAGACTGACCTGCGGCATTTTTGGATGTCTTTGAATGAAACCAATGTGAAAAGTTACTGGAAGATCTGGAAGTTTGTGCTTTGATAATAGCAATAGCATTGACTTTGTCTCTCTTGCAGAGCCATCAATATTCAGCTCTTCTATGGGAACTGGCAATTCTACTCTCGAGAGAGCTCTAACCATTTCTTGCAGTTTCTGAATACACTTACTGAGCACATAGAGCATGCTGATGTTCTCATCATTCTATATTTAACTTTTTAGAATGGTTCCATTTTTGATATACATGTTGAAATTAGCACCTAATGTTTCTAGAATCAAACTTTCAAATACACATATTCTATCACTGATGTAGTGACTTGAAGCTGAAAAATTAACAGAAAGTTAAAAAATATCACACCACCAAATCCCAACAAATCATAAAATCCTAAATGGGATTGGCTCCCACACTACTTCTGCTCCAAATCCTATTTTAATTCCAGTAGGAGTTTTCACAGCACTGGTTGAATCTTTTCTTTATCTGGTTGATGCTGTATTGTATGCAACCCTTCTTCAGATTTTGTTTGTTCAGTAATTTATTTTAAACTGAGGGGCCACTGCCAGTTATTAACTGGATTCGGAACATTTATTTCACTAATATACAGACTTAGTTTCTTAATTAGATGTGCAGATGACAACATGTTTATTGATAGCTGAATCAAGCCCAGACAGATTCCAATCCAGCTTGATTCTAGCAGGAACAGACAGTTCAACAGTGGCCATTTTCTGAACTGACATTGCTTTGACCCCTCTCATTGAGTGAATAAAGGTCTGCATACTATAGAAGGCTGAGTGATGATGCAGTCGCTGGGTGTGTCTGGGAAACAGCATGTGTTGTCCTCTACTGTTCTTTCCATTGACATGCCAGCATGTAATTGCAAATCTTTCTGACGCTATTTTTCTTCTTTAAATTAAATCGCACATCTGACAGTCTTTCTTCTTCTACACTTGACTTCCTTTTTAATCTCACTTCTTAATTTCAGTGTTATGATTTAAACTCCTGTCCACAAGCATTTGTCTAAGAATGGAAAGATGAGAAGAAGATACATTTAGGAACACCGATGCTAATGAGAATTTTATAAAAAGCTCAAGGGAAGCACATATCCTTTACTGGCATATTGCCACATGTTCAGTATGGCTGATGCAACATATGATTAGTGAATCTGACAACAAAAAAGGTATGATTGTATTTTTGAATTCAATATTTTTATTAACAACTGATTCAAAAGAACAATACATCTTTTCGTCGCGGGGAAATGTAGTTGGATTTATGAGCCACATACTGTGGATTAAAGTGATGGAACTTTCGCTAAGAAATAAGCTTTAAAAAGTTAAAAAAAAATTTTAATATAGCAAACTTTTAAATGTTTACATGGCTATTATCTGGCTTGGTGGAAAACCTGATGTTTCTGATGGATGCATAAAAATATTGATAGTGTTTTCCTAACCGTCAGGGTGCCCAGATGTATAGGCATGCATGTGCACACACAAAAAATCAACTATGACATTTAAATTTGCAGAAAATAACAATCCCAAAGACTTTTAGCCAGGTGGCAGGTGTGCTTAGTCACATATATCCAAATACAACTGCACAGACTGTCTTCAAAAGCAAATGTCCTTCTTTCACAATTATTTTTGACAGCTGCCCTTTCAAAGCTGCCCTGTCAAACTATCAGCTATTGAACTGAAAGCAAAAGTATAAAAACCTCCACCAACATCCCAGCATAACCCAAACAGCATCACCAAATCCTCCCCTTAAAAATCTCAGAGATTCCTCTTGTGACTTTCAATGATTTCAAACCTATAAAGTAATACACATGAGCTGAATTGCTCTCCTGCCCCGGCTCCTGCAGGCATCTTATTTTAAAGTTGTCTTATATGATACACAGTGTAGTTTATTGCTAGGAGCATTGCCAGAGAAGTCACTAGGAGGCAGTCACTGAGTTTGCAAGCATCATTTGTATTTCACTTTGACACAGCAAACGAGAATGTTCTGATAAAGAAACTACTGGTTGGAAATCAAAAAAGAAGTCCTGTACATCTTTAAAGACTAATAAAATAATTTACTAGGTGATGAGCTTTCATTCAACAGACCCACTTCTTCAGATCTGGAAAATTCTGATAAATGAAAGCTGAAATGAAGGGAATTTAGCAGAAAGATAGAAACAATTAAATAAAAACTGGTGAATCAGCTACGTAGGATAGAAGGAGGGTTGTAGAGGGGAAAGAAAAATACTTACTGCAAGTGTCTATTAAGTTAAGTTGGCTGCCTGGGATCACTACAAATATCAAAGATGGCAAAACTGTCTTTGTAATGCGTAAGGTAATTGATATCTTTGTTGAGTCTGAGGTGTAAAGTGTCAAACTTGAGAATGAATTCCAATTCAGACGTTTCCCTTTGTAATTTGGCGTTAAAGTCTCTTTGTTTTAGCATGCAGCTTTTTAAGTTTTGAGTGCTATGACTTGCAAGGTTGAAATGTTCACTGACAGGTTTATGTGTGTTCAGATTCCTAATGTCTGATTTGTGTCCATTTATTCTTTGGTAAACGATTGTCCAGTTTGTCCAATATACATGGCAGAAGGGCACTGCTAGCACATAATGCCATATATCACATTGGTGGAAGTACAGGAATATGAGCCCGTGATTATGTAACTGATGTTAGGTCCAGTGATGGCGTCTCTAATGTAAATATGTGGACAGAGTTGGCAACAGGGCTTATTGCAAGGAAAAGTTCAAGGATTAGTATTTCTGTGATGTGGCGTGTGGTTGCTAGTGAGAATTTTCCTGAGGTAGGGCAGTGTCTGTAGGAAAGGACAGGTTTGTCACCCGAAGCCTATGAGAGTGTAACACCATGTTCCAGTATAGGTTATAGGCTGTCGATAATGTGCTGGAGGGGTTTGAGTCGGGGGGGCCATAGGTGATGACAAGTGGTGTTCTATTATTAATCTTCTTGAGCTTATCTAGAACTAGCTGGTTTCTGGGTATTTGTCTGGGCACATCACTCTGTTTTTTTACTTTGCCCAGTAGATACTTCCTGGTTGGAAGAGCCCTCGAACATTCTTTCTCAGTGACGATGCCCACTTTGGAACACAAATCCTGGTGTCTTTTTAGTTTTACAGTTCTAATGGCTATTGTATTGTCAAACTGAAGCTAGCAGATGGGCTATGGCTCTAAGTGAACCATGTGAATGGCACTATTTTACGGGCCCTTTATTCCATGCATCTTCCTGTACCACATCATTAATCCTTAGACAAAACACTAATAGAGGAGGCCAGAAGGCTGCTTCAGAGCAATATTTTGCTAATAACCACCCATGCTTCCACCAGCATGGGACAAATCGGTACTGCAAAGACCTTTGTTGTTCTCTTTCATCACTCTGCTCGAGAATCAGTCACACCACAATTTTCTTTTTCCTGCCAAAGTGACCTTTTTACCCCACTACAAAAATGGGTCCCCCCATGGGTATATTGATTTCAGTGTACAGTTCAGCCACCAAATGACACCTAAGGTCTTGAACTGGTCTGTGCAAGGTTGCCAGATTTCTACACATCAAACACTGGGAAGGCTCCATACTTTTTCTGAATGCTATGTAAAGCTTTCAAAAATCACTGAATGTGCTTTTACCATGGGGTTGCTAAGGCTTTGATAATAGAACTAATCACACTATTCAGGTCTGAGCTGTGACACAATAGTGGTGATGGCACTAATAGCTTATTGACTGGCTCTGGCTGACTAGCCCGTGAAGCATCATTTAATCACCAAAGGATAGCAATTCCAGCTACTGAACAAAGGTCAATGACTATTTCAGAGCCCAGAACTCTTTCTTTTCCACAAAGGAGCACAAAGTGAAACAAAGTATCAGGATTATTGTACCCAGGTGTTTTCATAACAGAAGCTGTACACTTCATCTGATAAGGTTTATGAGAGCCAATAATTTACACATCACTTTTCTATCAAGAGTAACACATTAAGCTGCCAGAGGTTTGTGTCAGAGGCAAGAGTCTTAAAAGAAGTGCTTCCCGATGATTGCTTTAAGTATTTTAAAAGCTTGTCTCAAAGTCACAATGCGTGTAGCCGGAGAGAGGGGAATAGAGAGAGAGAGAGAGAGAGAGAATTGGTATAACATGAAATGAATCGTATATCTGACTGGTGAAACTGCACTAATGCCTCTCTTCATGCTCACTGCTCATGGCAGGGGGACAAGCTCAATGTCAGCAGCATGACTTAGCAACATGTCACGCATCTTTTAGGTCTATCTAAGCTGACTTTAGTCTTCAGGCAAAACCACCATGTTCACTTCCAAAACACAGCTCTTCTACCCACTGTCTGCTTTCATTTCATCTACTTGTTCTTCTTCAATGACTGCCTTTAAAATGGAAATGCCAGCTCAGGTTGCTTATGAGTTAAAGCAGGCAATTTCCATGAGCCCTCCCGTAAGCAAGGAACATTAATCATTCCCCGAAAATCAAAAATACAAATACAAAATAGACATATTTTATGCCACAACACTTTTGAGGGGAAGGACTGCACAGTCATTAGGGCTCTGTTTAGGAGAGCTGGGGAATAAATACCAGTTCTGCCACAGACTACCTGGCATGACCTTTTGGTAGCCTCTCTGTGCTACAGTTTCCATTTGTAAAAGGAAGATAATTATATGCCCCACCTTACAGGAGTGTTATGAGGGTGAAAACAACAAAGAGAATGAGGTGTTCAGAGGCCATAGTGATGGGGTCTGTACAAGTATCTACGGTAGATACATAGGTCAACTCCATACATTGTAAACTTTTTGGGGCAGGGTCCTATTTTGTTCTGTATTTGTACAGTGCCTGCGATTTTGCTCCTAGCTGGGCACCATAATACAAATTAATCGTAATGACCAGGAGCCAAATTTAATGTTATCTCATTAAAATATGAAGACTTGAACTACAGAAGCATAGAAAGATCCCCAGGTCATATAAAAATGGTATAACTCAATTGGATTTAGCTGTCAATTTATACCTGTGTATTGGGCCCATAAAAACATCTGAAGTTGTAGACTTCCAGATATTTTAAATTTTCTGTAAATTTAAAAGACCCAAATGCTGTGTGTGTGTAAAAAAATTAAATTTATTTATTTATTTTGGGCCAAAGGGGAAAATTTTGGAAATAAGTGCCCACAAACTAAAACCTGAGTAATAGTTTTCCTCATCAGGAAATGGGAGGATTTGTAATAGTGTGGCTGACACAATGCTAATGAGTGACAGAGATTAGTGGCATTGTAATAATTGGCAGCTTGCAGTGGCTAGAGCCATTTACCTGAATTATTTATATGTAAAACCTGACAGGAATTTCATAAGAGCAAATAAGGCAAGTCTAGAGGGTGTCGTTTACATGATGCAATACCATGTCTGATTGACTGGAGGCCTCATCTGCAGCCGATGCTTTAAAACCCCTTGGGAAGGGTTTAGTTTACGACAATCACACATCCTTTGTTGTACCTCATCACAGCTTGATTATTCGTTCATCACCTGGGTATCACTCATGGCTAAAAGTGCTCTTACATAAATAGGGATGATTCAATGCATGTTGTTTATTTTAAAAAATCAGTCAGCAGCATTTGTGAGTGTGGTGCCACATTAGACTAGAAAATTATCCCTCTTTCTTTCATACAATAGGCTTTTCTTCTCTGTCAGTTCTCACCCCGGGGGATCTTGCTCATATTCCCCACTGCTAGGTACTGAAGCTTTGAAAGAAAGGGATCTCTTTTTATTGTTCCTACATGCAGTTCAGGGCACAAGAAGCAAACTACATCCACTGTAAAGCCTAGTGGGCCAGCAAGCTTACTCCAAGTGATTCAAGCTCACTAGGCAATCAGAAAAGAAGTAAATACCTACCTACCTACCTATAACTGGCTGAAACACACTGCCACCAAAACACTGTTTATTGGCTTATTGGAAAAGAGGGAGTGGTCTCCATCCAATACCTGGTGGACAGCTGTTTGAGTCACAGAACACAGGCCCACAATTGGCAGCATCTCTGGCTCTCTCAGCAGGGAACCTATTAGACATGGAGTTTAATCTGTTTTCTTAATGGCATCCTTGGTCTCTGTAGGACATGCCTGAGACTCCTGGTCAAGAGGGTGTAGTGACATTGCTAGTGCTGCTTCCACAGTGTGGCTAACCCAGACGTGCAATCTCCTCCTCTAACTGCCATTTCAACATTGGAGCTTTACAAATTTTGAGTTTTCTACGACAAGGGCCATTTGCTGCAAAAACTCCAGAGGCTATGAACAGCTTGTCATGACAGCTTTCTAATCACTAAAATGGGTTTACTTTAGGACCTCATCCTGATCACAGTTTTTAATCATGATTTTATAACTGGTGGGAAGTGTGGTCGCCCATGTTCTATGTACGCTGAGTACTTGGGCAGCCGCCCAGGAGAGAGTCAGGTGCTGCCCAGCTGATTAGCTCAGTGCTTGCAGCGCCCACAGCTGGCAGCACGTTTCTCGGGGTGGTGCACATCCTCATATGCCTTGGTGCAAATAACAAAATTAATTTCACCCGAGGATGGAAATTATGAGGGAATCCTGATGGCCACCTTAATCAGTTATAAGTAACATGCTTGAATTTGCATTCACCCAGTAGCTTTTCTGCCATTGCAACCAATGTTAGCTAGATCTATTACGCAGCCTAAAAGTTGTCTCATTAGTTCATACTGGGTAAAACTGGGCAGCCATCTTACCACTTCCCTAGCACAGGACAGAGTAGAGAACTTGCAACAAGAGCATGTGCAGTCATGCACTCTGGATTACCCTACCCTACCACACGGATGTGAGCAAACAGGACTGGCCAAGCCAGGTGCAGAACATAGGGGAGCTTGTCTGCTCAGAAAAAAAGAAAAACCAACACCGCTCCCCACCACCCCTCCACCTTAGTATGTTGGAATGGTTCAAGGAATATGCTGATGTGGCAGCTTGGGCCTCTGACTGTGGCAGTACATGGCCAACCATTACAGTTCCTAAACAAGCTCTTACCATATAATGTACAGATTTAACCCATACTGACAGCGTATGGTGTTAATAACTGATTACAGTAGGTTAAAAGTTGTCACCTACTCAGGGCCTAAAGCTGTCCCATTTTGCTCTCACTGAACCTGGCAGGAATTTGACTAATGTCTTCAAAGGAAACAGATGTGAATTCATAATAACAAAACACACAGTGCAGGTTGTGTTCAAAGTTTATCCTGATAACTTGTTGTAAAACTTGGTCTCAATCCAAATATTATGCATGCTGTTGAGGGGAACCATCAGTCTTTGACAGCTCAGAAAAATCAGACTGTTTAGTTAAGTACGTACAGATGGATGTAGATGCCTAAATATGGGCACTAATCTATCTAAATAAAAAGCAGTCAAGTAGCACTTTAAAGACTAGCAAAATAGTTTATTAGGTGAGCTTTCGTGGGACGGACCCACTTCTTCAGACCATAGCCAGACCAGAACAGACTTAATACTTAAGACACAGAGAACCAAAAACAGTAAGCAAGGAGGACAAATCAGAAAAAGATAATCAAGGCTCACCTTTAGATAGATAAATTTTGTTATTTGCACCAAGGCTCACCTTGATTATCTTTTTCTGATTTGTCCTCCTTGCTTACTGTTTTTGGTTCTCTGTGCCTTAAATATTGAGTCTGTTCTGGTCTGGCTATGGTCTGAAGAAGTGGGTCCGTCCCATGAAAGCTCACCTAATAAACTATTTTGCTAGTCTTTAAAGTGCTACTTGACTGCTTTTTGTTTTGCTAGTGTATAGACTAGCACGGCTTCCTCTCTGTTACTTATCTATCTAAATGTTGGCTTTAGGGTTTATGTGTCCTTGCCCTTGCTCTCCTTCTGTTTTACTTTCTGCTTCATTATAGTATCTATTCTACCTTTAAGGCTTACATTTTTAGTTTTGTATTGCATTTCATCTTTTGAATGGATGGGCAGAAAGTGAAAGGGGGAAAAGTAACAAGCCTGGCATGAACAATGTTTGGATGATGTAGCACAGGGGTCAGCCACCCCTAGCATGGGTGCTAAGAGTGACACATGAGCCAATTTTCATAGGCATATGAGGCAAGAACTCAGCTCAACCGGCATAGACTCGCTCCATCTGTGGTCCACAACAGTGGTCTGCCGTGGTCCCCCATGCTACTGGGGGATTGCTCAATGCCATCTGTGAATTAACAAAATACCAGCTAATACTACCAACTACCACTAAATAAATTAAGAAGCAGAACTTTACCATTTATTAATGAAGCCATTATAAGTACAGGTTGAACCCCTCTAATCTGGAACTTTCTTAGCTGGCAAATTCGATAATCCGGCATGATTTTAGTTAGCTTGAAGACCACTTATTGAGGGTGTGGCCATGTTTCCCATGGTTCCAAAAGGTTTGTTTACAACTACCAGTCCTGGTTCTCAGTGTTCTGTGCTGTTGTTTAGCTGTAATTTACCCCTAAATGTCTTCTAAGAACCCAGTAAGCAGTGGAAGTGTTGGTCACATTCTAGAAAATATTGACCTCCTGTGGTCCAGGAAATTCTCCTGTCTGACACAGGTCCCAAGGGTGCCAGATGAGAGAGGTTTAACCTGTAAGGCTATTAGTGACTTTAAAATGTATCAATGGCACTTGGACTGCACATAGAGGTCAAAAGGTCAAATTCTGGCATACCATCTCAGAAAGGTTGTGGACCACTGATTTAGCGAGTCTATGCCGTTATTGCTTAATTGAACAATTTGTTCTTTTAAAGCTCAGTAAAGACTTAGTATCTATTTCTAAGTGTGCTTGTGTGTTTGCAACATGGGGCTTATTGGTACCTTGAATTTCATGGAAGTTTGTCAAGTTTTTATTGATATTTGGCTGAAAAATACAGAAAGCTTTATTTTAGTGTGAAGTGTGTAATTTTTCAAATGAATCAGTAGGACTGTAAGAACATACCCTTTGTCATGCCAACAATCTCTCTTGGTCACTTCCCTGGTTAATTTTTCCACCACTGACAGTGGAAAATGCTGCCTGCACCACTTCATTGTCACCACATGGATTTCTCTGCTTCTGGAATAAAACTTTCCCATGAATCACAACTGACTTTTCAAAAGCTTTTTATAGAATCTTTTGCCAGAACACATGTGAAGGGTTCCAACCAAGCACTGTTATGATATTTGAAAAAGATTTGCTGGACATCTGGAACACAAGGTGATGATCTTTCATAACCCATTAAGTTTTAACCAACCCATATGGAAAAAAGTTTTTGAAATTTACTGAATCATCTGATTCACAGCAGTCTTTCCCTGGGAACCAAAATCTGTGAATTTTGATACATCCTTTATTGGCTCCTGTACAGAGAAAAAATAGTTTCTCATATCTGTGCTTGAGTTTCCTTTACCAAATGAGTTTGAAAATGTTTCTGGTGGGAACACAAGCACAGGAAAATTGGGAAGGAAACTCTTTTCAAATCTGTCAAGAAACAATGAAAATGATTATTTTTTAAAACATTAATATTAAACATGTTAAAATACTGACAAGAAAGGACAAAAAACATGAACAAAACAAATTAAAACAAAGCACTGCATCAGGTAAATTGAACCACTAAAGTTCTTCCACTTCAGGGCTCTAATGATGTCTTGCTTGTGCTTGGACTACGCTCAGGACAGTTACTCAGGTCATATAGTGTGTATTTATACAGCTTGGAAATTCTCTACAGAAAGTTTAGCTTATTATTTGTAATAGCTCAGGAAATACATTTAGATGTACTTTCTATTGTAACTAGTTTTCAGGGAAACAAATATCCTGAACATCTCTACAGGATACAAAATAGCATACAAAGTTTCCTTAGAGCCATGTTGATTTATGGCAGCTGAACATCCACTTCAACACACTATCACTCTTATCCAGAAATTCAGTGTATTGATTATAATAGATGGGTAAGCAGGCTAATGGCTGCATGCCACTGGATGGATTCTTCTTCACCAGTGATCACTGAATGAGAAAACAAAAGCGAAAACCACATTTTTTCTTCCATATCCAGAGTACAAACAGGTAGAAAAATCAAAGGTCAACATGTCCTCAGAGAGACTAAACTTTCCTTCACCACCAATTTTTTTTTCCTGTTTGTCCTTTATATTCTTGGCAGCTGGCCCTGTAGTTTAATGACCCTCCAGCTGTTGTAACTTAATCCTTCTTGATATGGTCCTCAATCCCTGTAAACTTATCACGAAAACTTACCAAGAAAACTGGGTTGTGGACTTCAGACCTACTTGGGTGACCTATGCCAGGTTAGTCGGAGGTCTACCAGGATGCAGAAAGGTGGTATACCTCACTCTGGTATACTGTTTTTATTTTCACTATCCCATATGTTGTTGTATGTTTTTTATCGTGTACAGCTGTATTTACGTCATGACTGGAGTGGAGTGGAGTGGCCAAGAAGAACTATTTAATTTTGATTCAGTCAGAATACCAGCTCCTAATAGTCAGTTCATAAGTTATTTGGAAGAAAAGTAACTAGGTTCCACAACTCAGGAAGCATTGCAGTGAATCCCAAACAGCAGCCAAGTTTTGGGAGAAAGTTTGTGGAAAGGTTTAGGTTTTGCTAATTGCATTACCAATAAAATCATACGCAAGGAAGCAGATCAACTGGATCATATATATATGTGGCTTGTACTGCAATCTGTTCAAAACAGGATATAAGCTTCATTTGATTACAAGCCTTATGGCAGTTCTTATTTTAAGGGGAAAGTCCAAAGAACCTTCCTGGCTTATGAAGGGCCTCCCCAACCTGTCTAATGTAATCCAAACCGACAGCAATTTCAGTTATGTTCATATGGAAAAAAATTGGCACGTGGAAGAATATAAATATGTAAAATGTAAAAATGTATTCATCTGTATATAAATGTAAATACATATACATCAAATCAGTAATGTATTTCAACATTTTTAATGAGATGGATGAACCTGATACCCAGGATGCTCATTGTGATGTGCCCTACCTAGGCTGTGTCTACACTAGCCCAAAACTTGTAAATGGCCATGCAAATGTCCATTTCGAAGTTTACTAATGAAGTGCTGATATACATATTCAGCGCCTCATTAGAATGCCAGCAGCTGCGGCACTTTGAAATTGACGCAGCTCACCACCGCACGGCTCATTCAGACAGGGCTCCTTTTCGAAAGGACCCCGGCAACTTCAAAATCCCCTTATGCCTATCTGCTGTTAGGTATAAGGGGATTTTGAAGTTACTGGGGTCCTTTCGAAAAGGAGCCCCATCTGGATGGGTGGCAAAATAGGAAGTGTGTTGGTAATTTGCTAGTCAGAACTCCTCCCCAGTCTCCTTCACTATTATTACTGTTTAAATATGTCTCTCTCAATATGTATTTCAGCTGGTTATTCCTCACTCATTTTTTAAAACATCTGGTCCATACTTGTAACCTTTCTAGGAATCCTTGCAGATCAGAAAAATTGTTATCAAGGCTGGCAAATTGGATGACAATTTATCTGATTTCTCAACCTTGATAACAATTTTTGGACCTCTGTGCTTTATATATTGAGTCTGTTCTGGTCTGGCTAGGATCTGAAAAAGTGGGTCTGTCCCACGAAAGCTCATCACCTAATAAATTATTTTGTTAGTCTTTAAAGTGCTACTTGACTGCTTTTTGTCTTGATAGAATACAGACTAACACAGCTATCTCTCTGTCACTACACTGTGATTAGAGACCTTCAGCTGGTTTTCACTTCATCTGTGCTCAGTCACTTCCAAGGCTATTTGAATTATTTTTAAAGTAACATGTTTTTAAAAATTATATAAATGATTTAACAGAGTCTTGGTAGTTAATATGGTGCATTCTCTTCACTGATGTGGGACCAAACTCCGTAAAGAGCCGAGCACTTTCCAGTGACAAGCACGGTCACCTGTTGTGGGGGACATACAGTTGGTGATAAAGGCTGGTGGGAAGTCAAAGGATGGGGCCTTAATTCAGAATTCGTTCAAAATGTTAACACTTTTTGCCTGACCTAAATTTTTTTTTGTAGAAAGACATGAAACTCATTGATCTTGGTGGTGATTGTTTCTTAGCTTTTAGAATCTCACATAGTTTTTTTTATAGCAGCAGGCCAGACTGATAAATCAAGCTACACATTAACTATCCAGTTGTATTTGTTCCACTTTTATACAGTTTTAAAGATACACTCATGAGATGGCAAACCTTGGAGTTGCTTTTTTTTTTTTAATTCTTTTTTGAAGAACATTATCATAGTTCCCCCACACTCTCCATACCGGCAGTGGTTGGGTACTTCCCCAGTCCCATCTTTTGATTTGCTTATGTTCAGTTTCTTTCTTTCCTCAGCTACTTTTTAGCAACTGCTTATTGACAAGGGTTTCATTCCTTCCTAGGGGTGAAATCTGATTAAAAATGGGGAGGGATAATTAGATGAAATGTTCACAGTTATCGTTGTTTGTATGATGTTAGTAGCTAAGAGCTCTAGACACAGACAGCAACCTACTTGTGTGAGGGGTTGATTACCTCTAGATTTTGACCAGCTCTCACCTGATCAAAATTTTTGGAATTCAGTTATTTTGATCCTAATTTTCTGCCACCACTTGTTTCGGGTTCACGTGTTTTACCAGCTCTAATAATGTGGCCTGTGGTACTTTTTGTGATTATTACTGCTAGGTATATTTTAAAGTTTTATTTACATCCAGGCACAACACAAATTTTTAAAAACACTGTCATTCAAAATGCATGACTTGTTATTACTTAGGAGATACAAAGTCTGTCCACTGATTATCCCGCACTATGGGCTGCATAAATGCTCAGTGGGGAGACCTGACATTCCTTAGCTTTTGTCTGGTTTTTCCTGTGTACTGAGAAAAAGCCTTTTTCTTCTTTTCCTTTTTTAATATCCCAGACTACTCTGGCAAACTGTTTTCACCAGTTTTTTATGTGTGTGCATGGCTGAGAACATTTTCCTTTACGGTGAATTCTGTATTTCCTTGTTGACTTGTGTCTCTTTGGCTACGTCTACACGTGCAGCCAACATCGAAATAGTCTATTTCGATGAATAACGTCTACACGTCCGCCAGGGCCGGCAACGTCGATGTTCAACTTCGACGTTGCTCAGCCCAACATCGAAATAGGCGCAGCGAGGGAACGTCTACATGTCAAAGTAGCACACATCGAAATAGGGATGCCAGGCACAGCTGCAGACAGGGTCACAGGGCAGACTCAACAGCCAGCCGCTCCCTTAAAGGGCCCCTCCCAGACACAGTTGCACTAAACAACACAAGATACACAGAGCTGACAACTGGTTGCAGACCCTGTGCCTGCAGCATAGATCCCCAGTTGCCGCAGAAGCAGCCAGAAGCCCTGGGCTAAGGGCTGCTGCCCACGGTGACCATAGAGCCCCGCAGGGGCTGGAGAGAGAGCATCTCTCAACCCCCCAGCTGATGGCCGCCATGGAGGACCCAGCAATTTTGACGTTGCGGGACGCGGATCGTCTACACGGTCCCTACTTCGACGTTGAACGTTGAAGTAGGGCGCTATTCCTATCTCCTCATGAGGTTAGCGACTTCGACATCTCGCCGCCTAACGTCGAAGTTAACTTCGAAATAGCGCCTGACGCGTGTAGACGCGATGGGCGCTATTTCGAAGTTGGTGCCGCTACTTCGAAGTAGTGTGCACGTGTAGACGCAGCTTTTATGAGCTATAAATCAGTTCAGCAGACACTATGCCTCAGTACAGACACTGTCCAAGAGAGAACAGGTCATCTACTGAAAACAAATGCAGAATGACTATTCTTTTCCAGTGAGACTAATCCATATCAGTCCTTACTGAAGTTTCACACCCTGCAGCACATCAAAGCTTCATTTTGAAGGAAGATGTCAGCTTTGGGATTAAGAGCTAGGATGCGCTGCCTTTGATTTTACCCAAGTCGCTACCTACAGAAATGGTTTAACACCTGCATTGGGATGGAAATCATTTCAGAAACTCAAGGGACTCACTCTTTTCTGCACTTTGAAATGGAAAAGGTGCCTCCCCTCTCAGCTTTCCTTGAATATCTTTAATGGAGCACCAGGATTTATAAATAAAGCTCTAAAACAGAATAGCTATGTTTGATGGGGACAGTGACTATACTCAGTCTGTTTCTGGGTCAGTGTGATTTTTCACACTGGCCCTCCTGAAAATAGGTTATACACTAGAGGAGGTGGGAGTGGAAAAAAATGATGAAAAGATGAAACTGTGAGCAGGAGGAGGGGGCATAATAGGTTTTCAGAGAAAATGAACCCAATCACATTTCCTTTCTTGCGACCTGTACCTCATCACAGCACCCTGATGAAAGGGAAATTAGATAGGTATGTTTATAGAGCTCCTTTCTCCCTAGATTACTAGTCAACACTGATGGCCATTAAAAAAAAAAAACCTTTTATGATAGCTACATTTTCTAAATGCAAGCCTTTTATAAAAAGGTTATAATAGTAATTAAATTTTAATTATAGTAGAGCTTCACTTACAAACACCTTGGGATTGGAGGTTGTTTGTAACTTGGAAACGTTTGTTACTCTGAACCAAATATTATTTGTTCTTTCAAAAGTTTACAACTGATCATTGACTTAATACAGCTTTTAAAAATTTACTGTGTAGAAGAAAAATGCTGCTTCCCCCCATTTTATTTAATAGTCTATGTTTAACTTGGTACAGGTTGAACCTCCATAGTCTGACACCACTGGGACCTGACTGGTGCCGAATGAAAGAATTTGTCAGACCACAGGAGGTCAATATTGTCTAGCAGCATTACCAACACTTCCACTACTACTTACTAAACTCCCAGGTAAAATTTAGCAGGTAAATTACAGCTGAATAACAGCACCATGCATCGAGAACCAGGCCTGGTGACTATAAACAAACTTTATGGGATCACAGGAAACCTGGCCATACTCATGATAAGTGGCTGTGCAGCTAACTAATATCATGCCAGATTACAAATGTTGCCGGATGAGAGAGTTCCAGACTAGAGAGGTTCAACCTATACTGTACTATATTTGTTTTCGTTTCTTTTTTATCTCTGTGGCAGCTGGATTGTGTACTGCTGGGTCCAAGCGAGGTGTATGGTTGACTGGTCAGTTTGTAACTCTGATATTTGTAATTCTGAAGTTCTACTGTAATTATAGACCATCCCCTGCCCCCATGCATGACATGAAAAGAACATTATTAAGGTTGTAAATTCAAACACTCAGTATTTGCCTGGGCAACTTTAATTCAGCATCTTTGTGCACAGACATTGTAATGCAGTTTTTAATGACTGGATCACATATTTTTCCGCAGAACTTCTGCCTCACTCAGTGCACAGAATGGATGGTGCTCATTTAATGACTAGCTATTCAATATATTGTTCTATCCTTATTCATAACATAACCTCAGGTCTTATTTACTGTGCACTACTGAACTCCTGCTCTGAAACAGAATTCTTCATTTCTATGGCACTCATTACTGTAACATCTCAGTGTTTCAGAAACGTGAATGAATTTATTTTCTTAACACTCTGGAAAGTAAGGTAGTGGTATTACCCCATTCTACAAATGGGGAACTGAGGCACAAGGGAGAATGAGATTTAAAGTTTCACAGGTGTCATTAATTATGTGTTCCTCATTTTCTGGGTTCCTGACCTGAGACCTTGGGGTTTGATTTGGAATGATCAAAGCTGCAACTGTAATCAATAGAGCTGGGGGTGGAGGGACACGGGGAGAACAATAGTTCTGTTTTGCAGCAACTTTTGAGACTTTGTTATTGTTCCACACTGGAATGAAAACATAACCTTTCAAATGTTTTTGCAAATCAGAAAGGTGTCAACAATCTTTCTGCAGTTCAGGAAGGTCAGGTTTTCTACGTGGGCATTTTAGCTAGCATTAAACAGGCTGTGTAGACCTGCCTCTGCTGGCTAAAAGCCCCTCTGTCCACATAAGCTGTTTAATGTCAGCAGCAGCCTCTGCGAGCAGGAAGATCTCATGTGGCTATGCTAATTAACCCTGGGATTATGCAAATGAGAAGCCACTTGCAATTGCGACACTGTTCAGTAGCATGAAACTACCAGGAGAACAGGTCAGTGTAGCCCCAGCCTAAGTGACCAAAGTGCCATGAAATGTGTTAATCAGCTCCCTACTTAACCATATTGCTAAAAAAACACCATCAGAACATAGCCAAAAATCCCACTGCATCCTTTGTTTGATTCCAAAGCAGTTTTAAGTTTCTGAAAGCTCAGGCAAAGCAAACAGCAATTAAACAAGCAAACCTACAGAGCACAGGTCCAAGGTCTTAAAGCTATTTCCAAAAGTCCCGGAAGAGAGCTAGGCTTAGTGCCAAGAGGGATCCACTCTGTCCTGGAACAATACATCCCAAGTCTAGTGTTTGGAATAATGCCAGCTTTCTTCCACTCTACAGTGGAACTTAATTCTCCCCGATGAAGTGGGTCTGTCCCATGAAAGCTCATCACCAAATAAATCATTTTGCTAGTCTTTAAAATGCTACTTTTCTGCTGTTTTGTTTTGTTGGAGTACAGACTAACACGGCTACCTCTCTGTTTCTTACCTACTGTAGTCAAGTCCCTGAACATTTCCAGCTTCACTCAAGAGACTCTGAAGATACTTGTTGAAGATTTAACTAATAGAAGCAATCCATAGATGCTACCTTTAAAATCCATTATGCTCTTCCCCAGCTGATTAATTTAGATACCTACTTAACTCCCAACACTGCGTGGGAGATTCCTGAATTGTCCTTTGGATCACTTTGTGCAGGCAAGCAAGGTCAGACAAGCACGTGCCAACCAAAAAATGTTTACTAAGAATTAGTGGAAACAAATTCAGACATCTTTATTCATTTGTTACTCATTCCTTATGCAGATAACTTCTAATGGACCCAGTGGCAGTTTTGCCTCCACACATCTTAAGTAAAAAACAAACAAACAAAACCAGATTAAAGATGCTGAGATTTGGCCCCCTTATTTACCTTGGACAGCAAACATTACTATACTTATCTATATAGTGTCATTGTTAGATAGCATTTAAGTGATTGCAGGAGTATTATGAATGCTGCTGAAAGGCTTCTGTTTTATAGGAAGCCAAAAAACTGATAATGGAGAAATGGCAGTTTACATAAGAGAAGAGATTCATTCAAAAGTGCGAAGTGTGCATTTTATATACTTCAGCTATTTAGATTTTTGAAGCCCAAAGAGCTTCAATGACCTATTCTAAGAAATAGTACTTGTTCTTCTGGTGCAAGAAATGACATACATTTCACACAAGTCTAGAGTGTTATCATTGCCTTTTGCCATTTATTACACTGTGCGGCTGAAGAGAACCCATTTAAAAAATAAAAGATTCTGCACTGTTGCTGTTAAATTCCCTCCTATAAGGTTACCTTCAATAAAGAATACTGCTGCTTATATGCCCTTATGCTGAACTCCATTCTAAACAATCTCTTTAAAATGTGCTGTCACACTCAGCATGCTAACTTCTGAAGGGAACTTATAAAATGAGGACACAATTGGGTAAAAAATATCAGTGGCTGCTCATTACATTAACATTTCACTGCAAGTACGAAGTGAGATGGTTTTAACAGCTACAACCAAGGTTATTAGCTAGGAAGTTTGTCCCCTAAGCTCCTACACTCAATTTAAAATGAGTCATTCACCTGATACTCTAAATATAGCTTGTCTAAAATACTGATCAAACTAAAGATGAGCAAACTGTCTAGAATAAAATAAAAATTTATCAGAATCTTCACCAGAAGTTTGAACAATTTCTACCTTTTATATTTTAATTTTTTTTATTATTCTTTAACTCCTAGTTGGAGCAAAACTAGAGACATAGTATCACTGAGAAAAGTCTGGTCCCATAATTAGAGCTCATTGAAATTTTTGATCATGTTTCCCCCCAGTGAAAAACACAGATATAATTGATTTTAACATTCCATAGATTTATGCTGATTTCTGTAAATTTTGGGGAGTTTGGAAAATAAGTTTAAAAAAAGCTGCAATGTTTTCATTTTGATTTTTTTGAAATGAAATGTTTCAGCTTTGATTTGAAACAACTGGTCACTTCAAAATTACTTCAATGTAACTTTGAACTTTTAAATTAAAAAAAAAAAAGGTCAAAATCCAAACCAAGTATTCTCTTTCAGGTCAAACACAACATTTTGCCTTTTTGTTCTCTTCGAATCCCAACTTTCTGATTTGCCAAAAGTTCAGAAAAATTTTGTTTTCAGGTTGATCCCCACCTGCCCCCATTTTTTTTGGAACTGCCAGTTAATGACTAAATCCATTGTTAACCCAGATCTACCTGTAATATTTCTGGGCTGACAAAACATATGATATCCCAAATTTTGCTGGGGGTGAGTGGTGTGTTTGGGGAAGTGGCGTGAGAGACAGCTGCTCAGAGCATGACTTCCTCAGTAGCTGGTTTGGCTCCTGCTGCTGTGGAGCAGCACTCCTGCAGGAAATAATGTCTCTCACTTTCTCGCTCCCACACACACTTCCCTGGGGCTGCTGAACTCCTTTTACTCTGGATTTCTCCACAGGTATATGCTCATTGGGGTCTTCTATCCCACTACTACTCCAGCCCTTCCCCTCCCTTGTTGCCATGTTGACTCCAGCATAAAGATTAATGACTTCTCATCACCATCACTCTGGGATCAAGCCAATGATGTAGTGGCCAAAAGGCATACGTGCCCCTTACCAATCTGAGGAGTTATCCAGGGCCCTCAAAGGAGCATTTGATAGCAAGACAAAGCTTAAATACTTAAATTATGGTCCTTCTCATCTCAGATGAGAGAATTCAAAGTGACAACATAATACCTATTAATTCATTTGTAAAAGGTACTCTTCATGGATGTATTTTAGATAGCACACACACAGAATTGAACAGCAGTCACATATGAACACACCTTTTATAAAAGCAAAAGATCAGGATAACCTTAACTCCTCCCATTCTACAACCACTTCAGAAGAGAGATTGACCCTGGGCTGTGACGTAAACATCAACAATCTGAGACTTCATTGAAACACAGGTGCTATGTCTACACTAGCAAGTTCTTTTGAAAGATTTTTCAAAAGAAAGGGTCTTTTTCAAAAGATCCCATGGAGCATCTATACACAAAGTTTTCTTTTGAAAGTGAATTGAAAGAATGCAGCACTTCTTTTGAAAGCACTCTTCCACTCCCGTTTCAGGGGGAGTGCCTCCTTTCAAAAGTTTATGGAAGGGCTTCTTTCAAAAGATCTCTGTCGTGTAGACATAGCCAGGAGGAAGGAAGCCTTAATCCTCTTGGAACATCATTCCACTGGACCTCCAGCCGTCTGCATCTCAGAACTGTGAACTCTGGTGTCCCAGCTAATCTGAACTACTCTTAGGATTCAACCCTTATGGTTTTGATCATTTAGTTTCTAGATGCCCAGCTTGAGATGCCTTGCATATTATTTTCACAGGTGAAGAGTGAGTTCAGGCAAATTCAGAGGTCATGTCTGAACATTTTGGGCTTTAGAGATATTACTCCTCACCTGCTCCTTGAGTTGTCTTCCCTACTTCTCTGGTTCTATGTTGCCTTCTGGATTTATATAGCCTTTTTTCTGCTATCCAGTTATGTAACATTCCTTCCCCTTGTCCCTTCTTTTTATTAGCTTCTATGTGGGCTCTCATTTGCTCTCTGATCAGGTTCTTGTAATTTCTACCTGCATATATTGTTTTTTTCACAGAGACAGGACAATCAAACTAATTTTGTGCCTTGACTACTATAATCTCCTCCCTTTTGTCCTTGATGCCTTTAATCTTACCTGCTCACATCCATACAAATGGCTACAGCAAAGAGCATCCTCCTGACTCATTATTCTCACTGTGTCACAACTCCCTCCACATCTGTCTTTAAGTCTCTTCTGAAGCTCTCATTTTTCCACCTCATTAAGCACAAACTTCTTTTCCTGACTTTCAAAGCTCTGCACAGTTTAGTTCCTTCCTACCTGTGTATATTCTCTTATCTCATTGCAAGGTTAACTTTGACCTTCAGTCTGCCAGTGATAGCAGCCTTAATCACCCAAGATCTATGCTACCCAATCTTTGCCTCACAACCCTGGAAATACAACAACAAACACATTTTGTCCTTTCTCTCATCCCTTTCCTTTATAGAGGAAAAATTCCAAATCGAAAATCTGCAAAAATCAACACCTTATCCTTCTTCAAATCCTTCTTAAAAATCCACTGTATTCATGATGCATAGAATAAACTGCAACTCAATAATGGCCAGGTAGGTAATAAAATTGTGATTACTGCCTAGCTATGAATTGTACACATCCTGGCCTGTCTCTGCGTCCTCCACCCTGAACCTTCTCATTATTGCCCTCTATTTGTTTGTCTAATGCACTGCAAGCTCTTTGGGGGCAAGGACTGGTATTTTCTATGGTGTTTATACATAGCACAACAGATGTGCAAGCCAGCTGGCTTCTAGCTGTGACCATCATATAAATGATACACAGCAGCGGCTGCTGGGGTCATAACTGAAGTGCCAGAAGACAATTTTTCAGAGAATTCCAGCAGGTATTATTTTACTGCAGTGTGTTAATTAGAAGACTGATGACAACTGAAGAATCCTTGCCAGGAGTGTACATCATGAGAACTATTGTCCCTGTATATAGGGTGCATTTCTGATTATATCAATTCACCACCTCCAACTCTTCCAAACATGACAATTGTGTCATCAGAAATGGGTAAGTGGCAGCATCTTTCCAAATGAAACGAAAGGAAGAAAAAGAGCAGGAAAGGAATGAAAAACAGAGGAAGGGTATTTTGGTTGCTGTTGCATGCCTTGAATTGGGCTGATACAAGTTAACTGTCATCGAGTGAGGGTTGACACAGAGGCAGCTGGCCAGATTAACCTTGTCTGACTTGCAGATCTGCATTCCAGTGTGGCACAAGAAGCCACAAATGCTGGTGATTAGGCAGATGCCAAGAGGAACTCTAGTGAGAAGGCAGCAAATGAACAAAAGGCCAAGCTGCACAGAATGTGCTTTTTTGAAAAACAAGTTTATTTTTAAGTCATTTTATAGCCAATATTTACTCCCTCTGGGAAAGTCTTTTGTCTTCTTGATAGTGGAGAGTTGGCAGGTGAAATATGGACATGTTACTATTGCTCTAAAATCTTTGTCTTTTCTTGGCAAGAAGAGAGTGACTCTGAGAAGGGAAGAACTACCCAAGGAGAGAGATTTTCTTGAAAGTACCGACAGTTATGAAGTCAAATTCCTGGGCTTGGCTTTTGGAGGCATGATGCAAGTTTCTTTTGAGAATAAGAGCTGAGAGGTCAGACACAACAGAGTGAAAAGTGTTCATCCATGGCAACATAATATTTTCTCCTTTATCATTTTCCTGTTTGAGTTCATCTGAGCATGTAGTGACTGTGTGGTTTGACTCCCATAGTTGGTATTAGGGCATTTAGTCCACGGGACAAGATAAATAGTAACAGAGAGTAAGCCGTGCTAGTCTATACACTATCAAAACAAAAAGCTAAACTGCATGTGATGATGGGCATGTATAGGACCATGAAAAATGTGTTGTAGGAGGTACTGATCACTGTAGCCATGGAAATATGTCTGCAGATTCTGCAGTGATTCCTATCTGTGTTATTGTCTGCTGTCAATTTGAGTTGTTGTGTCATGGTTCTTGGAGAGCTTGCTTCTGATGACAAGGGGCATGGCACTATTGCAGGGAGTGTTGTTTGGAGGCCAGAAGAGAGGGTTCAGGAAAGGGTTCTCTGCGATTGTACTTCCCAGCAAGGATGGGTTGTAATTGTTTAAGGATGCCTCACAACAGCTCCAGTGTGAGGTGGTAGGTGAAAATGGGTGAGTAGTTAGAGGTATTGCCTCCCTCCCTTCTTTTCTGTATTGCATCATGGTCTCTTATGATGCATGGGTTCCAGTTCCAAGAGTTGACGTACTTTGCTGATGGACTACCCTGGTTTGATTAAAGTAGTTTTGCATGTGTTAATGTGTATATCCTGGGTTTTCTCTTTCGAGCATATTTTGTTGTGGTTTTGTGCCTGGCATCTTTATGGTAATTAATGGAGGGAGCGTGGTGATCAGTGGGTTTCTTCTGGAAAAATACCGAGTAAAATATATATAGGACATGTATTATATCACCTCTTGGAACCGAAATAGCATGAGAGACCACGATGCAATATTGAGAAGGGAGAGGATGGGGAAATTTTTTTCTGAAAAACCCATGGAGCATCTACCCACAAAATGCACTCTTTAGATCTGAAATCGAAAGAATGCAGCACCTTTTCCAGTGGCCCTTTTCCTCTCCCAGCCGAGGAAGAACGCCTTTTTCCAAATGATTCTGTCAGAAAAAACATATGTAGAGAATCCAGGGACCCTTTTCACAAAAGAGTAGTTTTCATGGTGCCAGATTTTTTGATCCCCAGCTGTGTTGACGCTTTCTGTTGAAAGAGTGGATCAATTTTTTGATCCAGTTGTTTGTGTGTGGAAGTGCTCTTTTGCATGAAGTGTTTTTCAGAAGAGATCTTCCAGAAAAACTTCTTTCAAAAGATCGCTACAGTGTAGATATAGCCCTGGTATTTTATATTCCCATTTCACCTTGAATGGCCTACTGCAACACTCACCATCAGCCTGCAGAATGAAGTGAGCCAACTAAACTGATATATCCATGTTACTTGTAAATTATTTATAACTCTACACGAAATCAAAGCTTTTCTATCCAGTTTTGACCTCCTCTAAAACCCATAATAAAAGCACATTGCAAGTGGCAAAACAACGCTAATTAATTGAGGTAGTAAATATGGTGAATCTAAGTAAATTACTTTTTCTTTCTGTCACCTCTCATTGGAGCAGAGTCTAAAAGCACTTGTTTCACATCTAGAATTGATGAGTCAGATGAGTCATAGTGAAAATAATTCATGTTAAACCCTTCCACCAACATTGAACTATGCTTTTGGGGCTTCAGATGCCATTAGTCTATAAAGATACTTTTTAATTAAATAAATGATAGAGACAGGACATATCCTGTATTGATCCTGATTCCCTGGATACTAAGCTTTAGGGCCAAACTAAATTGCTGAAGTCTGGAATTCAGGGAAAGCTGGTCAGTTCTCTGTCTAGCTTCATATTTTAGGCCAGTTTCATTGACTTTGTCACTGGTAGTGTTATTCACAACTCTCCCTTCACTGCTGTGGTCCCTTAGACAGTGTGGTAGTTGATTCATACAGAAAGCGAGAGTTATTACCTCGGCTACTCTTCTTCAGCCCTCTTCTGGGCAGGATCATCCTGACATTGAAGAAGGGAATCCATAAGAGTCCTGCCAGAGGAGGCTGCTAAAGGGATGTGCTGAAGAATACTTCAATTAATCTAGATATGCAACCGTTCTGGTCAATACTACACACTTTTTGGGCAATACTAGCTCCCAGTGGCCCATAATCAATGTGAGAGAACCTAGAACATCTGGAAGAAACCAGGCCTGGCTGAATTTCACCTTACATCTTTCCAAGTAGATTTCTCCAACATAGCACTGATTAGAAGAATGCTGGAGGAAAGGTTTTTTATCTGTATAAGAAGAATTTCCCTTCACCTACCTCTACCCAGTCAGACACTGGAGTCTCCTGTTCAGTTACTTATTCTACAACAGCATGCAGAGTAGGGCACAGGCAAACAAAGAAGCAACTCTATTTTCAGATTAATATCACCATAACCCTCCTTTATTGGTCTCTAATAGCTAGTGGGGAGTTCTTAATTTAACTCCCAGGCATGCTTTCTTTGCCACCAGCTAATTCTTTATGCATGGAAAAACTTCCCTGTGGTGTTTGCGTCTTTCATTTCCCCCTTTTTAAGCCTAGTCCAGACTATCAAAACTGTTTTATTCTAAGATATATTAGATAATATGTTTTATTTATGTGCTATTTAAAACCTTAGTGCCTAGGGAAAATTAATTCTAAAACCTATAAAAATGTGTTAGTTGGTCATTGTTATGCCTAGGCAAGGCCCTGATGAACACTAACCAAAGCTTTACAGATGCTTTGACACCATGAAATGATCGGCTCTTTATTCCACTCCCATTGTATTGTTATAGATTGGGTTAAAAATTGATGGTGTGAACATGTTCTTCATTTACGATAGTCAGACAGTCAAGGGCCTCATTTAAAACAAGACAAAATGTGGTCTTCCCAAAAACTAGCATCACTTTGATGAGGGTGTATGTATGGGCGAGGAAGCTGAAGTGCAAAGAGTGCAAGGAAAAACACCAGGATAGAAACTGACAAAAGACATACAGAGAGAGATGAGGTGAGACAGCCTGAACAAGCTTGGTATATGATTCTGGGAACAGCTAGAGATGGGCTTTTGGGTCTGGTGATGATTGAATTGGCATGCAGCTGTAAGCAAATAAACAATCTCATTTTGTTTTGATTTCCCCTGTGTTCTGAGAAGCAGGCCTCTGTACGCTCTTTAAAAAAGACAAATTTACATCAAAGAAAATTCCAGACTCCATTGTTAATTTCTATTCACAGCAAATATTGTTATCCTTTTTTTGACTCGAATGGCAAGTCAAAGTTTTGGGCCTTTCTATGGGTGCTCTCTCCCTATCTGCCTACCTTCAGAGTCTGCTCTGCAGCTACACAGCAAAGTTTTTGGGCACTCTACACCTTGTTCATGGGCAGGTCAATTACTCTGTTTTCTACTATTTAGGAAATACCATTGCGATCAGGGCCAGATTTAGGGGCAAGCAACCACCAGGCTTCTGGTCTTGGGTATTGCTAAGACCAGAATTCAACACAAGGCACAAATTTCTGGTCTTGATTGTGATTTGACACAACAATCTGTTCCACATAAATAAGCAAGCAAGGCATTACAAACTCTTTTGATGGACGTCACAACTTCTACTACTTTGAAGAAAAGTTGTCTTGATTTTGTTGTGGCTTACAGAGACAGCAAATTTGAAGATGCTACCACCATTGCAAAAGAAATTGTGGAAAAATTCAGAGTTGAATCTGTCTTCAAGGAAACTCAAGTTCATCGGCAGAAAAGACAGTTTGGTTATAAGAGCAGAGATGAGGTGATGGGAAGTTTGGAAATAAAATTCCAGAGGTAATTTTTGTTTGCTCATTGATATCAAAGAAAGATTTGGACAAATGAAGCAACATGAAAAGACCTGGGGTGGCAGAAGGGAACAGTTGTGTGACCTTAGTAAGCTTCCAATGGACATGAAACCTCTCTTGAACAATTGTAGACACTTTCACTGGAAGATGATGCATGGAGAAGTTTCGGATGTCAATGATAAAGATGAGTATGTGGATCTTCCTCATCCTGTGCTTCAGCTCATGAGCACAGAGGTGAGTAAGTGACCTTTTGAACTAAAGGACTAGGGCTGACATTCAAAGGCTATCACCTACAGCAACAATTTTTAGTACTGGTCAACCTAATCTTGGCACACAGTTCAATGTTTTGATGTTAGTATATTTTATTTATTCTTAACATTAAAAAAAGTTTCTGTAAGCTTAGAAAAAACAATTTTTGCTTCCTTATGGCTACGTCTACACATGAAGCCAACATCGAAATAGGCTATTTCGATGAGTAACGTCTACACGTCCTCCAGGGCTGGCAACGTCGATGTTCAACTTCGACGTTGCGCGGCACCACATCGAAATAGGCGCTGCGAGGGAACATCTACACGCCAAAGTAGCACACATCGAAATAAGGGTGCCAGGCACAGCTGCAGACAGGGTCACAGGGCGGACTCAACAGCAAGCCGCTCCCTTAAAGGGCCCCTCCCAGACACAGTTGCACTAAACAACACAAGATACACAGAGCCGACAACTGGTTGCAGACCCTGTGCCTGCAGCATGGATCCCCAGCTGCCGCAGCAGCAGCCAGAAGCCCTGGGCTAAGGGCTGCTGCCCACGGTGACCATAGAGCCCCGCAGGGGCTGGAGAGAGAGCATCTCTCAACCCCTCAGCTGATGGCCGCCATGGCGGACCCCGCTATTTCGAAGTTGCGGGACGCGCAATGACTACACGACGTTGAACGTCGAAGTAGGGCGCTATTCCTATCCCCTCATGGAGTTAGCGACTTCGACGTCTCGCCGCCTAACGTCGAAGTTAACTTCGAAATAGCGCCCGGCGCGTGTAGCCGTGACGGGCGCTATTTCGAAGTTAGTGCCGCTACTTCAAAGTAGCGTGCACGTGTAGACACGGCTTATATATGGCATAAATAAACAGATGTGCAGATCTTAGCATGCAAATATTTTGTCTTATATGACAGGAGTAAATCATACAAAGTCATGAAATGGGCTACAAAGGCAACTAAAATAAGGCATTTACTAGTTTAGCACCCTCCCTCCATTTCTTAAAGAGAGTCCTTGCTGTCTGGCCTAGGGCCAGCCCCTACTTGCAATGCTGCCTTTGACTCCTGTCTTGTCAATACTACCTTCTGCACTGCTCCCACAGTAACAGTGGTCTGTAGAGGTAAAGACTGAGTCAACACACACTTATCACCAACCTACACCCTTCTAGCTTCCATCCTGCACAATAACTAGATCCATTGATTACTGTCAAACTCTTAGATACAATTGCATTTGCTCTGATCCAACTGACAGAAACCAAAAACTACAAGATCTTTACCAAATATTCATAAACCTGAATTACCCACCAGGACAAATAAAAAACAAATTGACAGGGCCAGACGAATACCCAGAGACCAGCTACTCCAAGATAGGCCCAAAAAAGCCAAGAACAGAACACCGCTAGTCATCACCTACAGTCCCCAATTCAAACCACTGCAACCAACTATTAAAGACCTACAACCTATCCTTATCCAAAAGGCCCTAGGTGACAGGCCTGTTCTCTCCTATGGACAACCTCCCAACCTTATGAGGATCCTCACCAACAGCCACAATCTATACCCCAGGAATACCAGTCCTGGAACCTTTCCTTGCAACAAAGCCCGCTGCCAGCTTTGTCCACATATCTTTTCTGGAAATACCATCACTGGACCTAACCAGGTTATTCACAGAATCACAGGCACATTCTCATGTTCCTCAACTAACAGCATATGTGCCAACAATGCCCAGATGCTTTGTACATTGGACAGACTTCTAACTCCCTTAGACAAAGAGTTAATGGGCACAAAACAGACATAAAAACACTCCAGATCCACAAACCGGTTAGTCAACATTTTAATGGAGTGGTCCATTCTGTTAATGACTTAAGAGTTTGCGTGTTACTGAAGAAAAATTTTCGTACCACTATTGAAAGTGAGACAGCTAAGCTGTCTTTTATATTCAAATTCGGCACATTAGCATGTGGTTTGAACCGGTATGAGAATTTTCTGAGTCACTATAGGGGCTCGATTGCATACTTGGCTTCATCTAATTCTTGACCTCCCCCTCCCCCACCCCCCCTGCACCCTTCTATCCCTCTACTCTCTGATTTGCTCACCTTGATCATTTTTTTCTGATTTGTCCTCCTTGATTACTGTTTTTGGTTCTCTGTGCCTTAAATATTGAGTCTGTTCTGGTCTGGCTATGGTCTGAAGAAGTGGGTCTGTCCCAGGAAAGCTCACCTAATAAACTATTTTGTTAATCTTTAAAGTGCTACTTGACTGCTTTTTGTTTTTATCACCATCAAGCTGTTAAATCAAGTGTAAGCAAAGTTTGTAACAGTGGGGAGAAAATGACCCAAACACAACTATGAATCTGGCCCACAATAGCTATAAATAGAGATCACATATATAGACAATGACCCAGTCTTAATCACACAAATAGTCCCTTTCTCATGTAAGTAACCCCAACAACTGCTGAGAGTAAAGACCATGTACCTTAGGGGATTGCAGGAATTGTTACTATATTTTTAAGTAAACCATGATGTACTCAGAACTGACTAGATTCAAGAATAAGGTCTAAATTCTGAGTAAGACTTGCAAGACCTTTAACTGAATTCAAGAAAATAAAACAATGGCAAGAAACAAAATGATACCTGCTGACGGGCCCAATTGCAAAAGCTTCTGTCTCACAAGGATTTATTTGCAGGAAATTACTGCTTATCCCACTTCATAAGGTTGACATTCAGACAGCACTAGGAAGCCCAGAGGGGTGGTACATTCTATTGAAAATTTCAATTGCAATTGCTTATTATTGTCATACCTAGGAAAAAATTAACTTGGTACTCATAATGGAACATATAAAATTAGTTGTCAAGAAAGGCCATGAAAGAAATAACAAGTGAATTTAAAAGATAGCAAGACAGTATTAGCAGGAAAGAGAAGGGGAAAGGGAGAGAATTCATGGCACACTGAAAAAGGAAGAGAGAAAAAGGGTTAAGTATTTATTTATTTAAAATATTTTACCCTGCCTCTCTATTTAAAATATTCAGCTTACAAAATTTTTAAAAACAATATAAACATATATATAAAAAATTAAAGTACAAGACCCCAAAGGGACATAAAACCTACTAAAACATCTCAAGCGGAGGAACACTCCCACACCCACAGACTCAAAGACCAATAAAAGCATGAGTAAAAAGTGTGTTTTTAGCCTGATGCCGAAACCACGCTAACACTGGCACCATGCAAATATTCTGGGAAAGAGAATTCAACAGCCCAAGAGCAAAACCTGGGAAGGTACTACTCTGAGTAGATATTACTCTTACCTCCATAAGAGGGTGAACACTGAACAGAATAAATATGAAGAAAATAATAGTATGTTGTACCAAATGACTTTTTGTTGTTTGGTAATTCCTTTTGTCTTTCACGACTGCATAAGATACTTTAAATTCAAACACATGTTCATTGAAAATACAAATGATTTATGGGTAAATGAAATATGTTTCAAATGTTTTCAGGAATTCATGCACATTCAGTTCTCTAAGCTCATAAACAAGATGAACAATTTATTTTCTGGATTATTAATCAGTGAAATACTGTTGGTAACAAAATGCTTGAACTCTTGTCACTAAAAGTTAACAGCATCAAACTATATCTATGGGTTGCAGACTTAAACCCCCTCAAAAATATTTGAAAGATTTTCACTTCCCTACCATAATTTCTCCTCTTTACCCCATCTATTAATATTTGTGTGAGTTTAATGCTCATAAAATATCCTGCAGTCTGGGATATGGCCTGCAAATATTACAGAAAAATAATAATTTAGAACTCTCATATCCATTTTCCTCAGTTTCCACATGAGGAAATCAAAGAACCTAGCTTCTATTTATTGCAGATTTCCAGTTTATTTTGGTATCACTCTGATGAAATCACCACACATTAAAGAGTGGTGAACACAGAGCATAAAATGGTGTGTTAAAACAGCAATAAGAATCAGACCCACTGGAGGAAGAGAATATCATGCAATTCTTTCCTTTTATTACTTAGTAGAAACCCATGTTGATAATCTAAAGCTAGCACTATGCTGGCAGGAAGCCACTAAGGAATAAAAATGTAATGTCTCAAGCTCTCGTTGCCCAGGAAAGGCTATTACACTAGGGAATAAGCCTTCATAGCATAAGAAAGCTGTAAAGAGATGTGAATCTAATTTTTTTTTATAACTTTGAAGATGAACCCTTTTCTATTTTTAAAATTCAGAATCTACTTAATATCATCAGTCTTTCTATTCAATACTGCAAAGGACCTCTCTCCAGGGAGAAAAAAATTTTTTAAACTTTAGGAAACATGCTCAAGTTTTTTCTTGACACATTCATATACTTCACTTTTTTTTTCTTACCCTGCTTTCTCTGATGGGATTATATCATGTAAACTACTCCATTTGCCATTATACTGCAGGCCTTAAACAGCAGAGAGAGGAAACACTAGCAAATTATGAGAGGGAAAGAGTCATTCCAGGTTATTTCCAGAATGGGTCTTTAGTAATGCACTTCATCATAAAGATCAGCAGTCTGACAGGACCATATTGTAGATCATCACTGGATGGTCAAACTGACACGAACTGCAAGGAGAAATGCCAAGATACCACATTTCTGAAATTATTTCTAAATCTTTAAAGATACAGGTCAGACAGACATCCACAATAAGGATCAAAATCAATCCACTGTTTATTTCAAATGTGTCCTTGGTGACCTCATGAAAGGGACAACCACAAATATTTAGTTTGTGAGCTGTTTTGGGGGAGGAGTTGTCTTTACCTGTATACAAATAGTACAACATGCTCCTGGTTGCAATGGCAATACGGACAACCACCTTCACCAATAGGAAACGTTGATATTTTTTTAAGAAAAAGATTTTTGCAGAACACAATATTCCTAATTCACCCATCCTTATTCACATTAGCCATCCTGGTAAAATTCTACTCAAGTATGGCAAAGTTGGGCCCTACATTAATAATATTTTCATTAAAAATTTCAATGAAAATACAACCATTACAATTCAATTTGAACATTTTCCACATGTGCTGGAACACTAACGTGTGAAACTGAAACGGATGGCAAAACAAAAGTGAAACTCAATTAAATATGATTATCCAAAGTGATTGGAATGTGAAAAGGAAACAAACGAAACAAGTAGGTTAGCTACAGTTTAATTATCTTGAGATTACTACAACCAAGGCCAGATCCACACTAGACAAAGTGGATTATAGATATGCAATTCCAGCTAAGGTAATGTGAGAAACTCCCCTGTCGACCTCCTTTACTCCTTGTGATATTGAGGAGTACAGGGATCAACTGTTGACCCCAGATATTTCGAAATTGAACCCCAGAAGATTGACCCGGACCATGTCGATCTACCAGGTAATTAAGACATCTCCTAATATGTTAACAGTACCATTAAAATGGACATTTAGAAAAAAATAGATGGCCAGATCCTAAGTTTGTACAAATCAGTGTCACACTAGTGAAGTCTGTGCAGCTATGCTAATATGCAACAGCTGAGAACCTGGTCCATGAATTTTATACAGAAAGCACTCCTTTACCTCCACTTTTCTTATGTCTCACTTCTGAATGATATCTGCTTGCCTGACTCCAGCAGAGACTGAGTCACACGGTTCCACTCTAGCAGTTAAGTATGTGGTGGTGGCAGCAGATGGCTGGGAACATTGATTTGAAGAATAAATGCAGCATGCAGAGCTGGCTAGGAAAGGGATTTTGTTTGTGTGGGAACCTGGCAAATATGAAATCATTTTTGTTTTCACTGCAGTTTTTCCTTCAAAAGTTGGAGTTGGAGAAAAGCCCAGAGATTTTAATTGAAAATAGAGATTTCCCATGTAAACATACATCAAGACAAAAAAAAAAAGCTAGTTTTCCTTGGGTGGTGGTGGTCGAGGGGGAGATGTTGAATGAAAAAGGTTGACCAGCTGTAACAGCACTTTCTGGCTGGGTCTACACTACAGAGTTTTGTTGACAGAAGTTACTGTCAGGACATATTTCCCAACAGAACCTCTGTCGACAGAATGCATCCACAACAAAGAAGCTCACCCTGTTGATGCCCTCTGTCTACAGAGAGCAGCCAGGATGCCCAGCCCTCTGTCGACAGAACAGCCAACAAGAAGGTCTGCGAACAGGGCTGCCTGGTGAACTGGAAGCCCTCTCTGTCAACAGAAGGCTCCCTGGAGCATCTACACTAATTGTCTGTTGACAGAATCTATCGACAGAGGTGTTACGCCTTGTACCAGAGTGACTTAACTCTCCTTAGAAAACTACTGCGTTCTATCAACAGTTTCTTGACAGAATGTATTTGTAGTGTGGACGCTTCTTGTGTTTTGTTGACGAAAACCCCAGTTTTATTGACACAATTCTGTAGTGTAGATGCAGCCTCTGAGTAGAGGGGAAAGGGATATTGGAGGCAAAAGGCTGTGCAGAGGGATAACATTCAGTGGATCCTGTGCTGTATGGTCTGCTAGCAGACAGCACAGTATTTATTAGTCTGCCTGAACATGAGCTCAGGCAAACCAAGCAGATCACCGATGAACATGATTCCTCTGTTGTACCCAGCTTTAACAGGACGAACAAAACAAGTAATACGATTAAAGTTAATAGCACTACATACTAAAGAGCTCCTAGCATTAGCATGGGTTAAAGAATCACACCATAGCTCATGAAGGGCCAAATGAATTCATAACCAAAGGTACATTATTCTACTACGGTGTTACATTTTTGCTACCTTACACAGTCAAATACCCCCTACTGCTCTGACAAATTATTCTATGATTAACGCAGGTTTAAGTTTTAATTGTGTTTCCTACACTACAAAATTTGCAAAGTATTTGAAGTTCATTATAGAGATTTTGAAGGCAGAATTCTTGCCTGACAGGAAAAGACAAAGTGTTTTTTGTTTTTGTTTTAAACACAAAATGTCACTTAAAACAACTGAATGAATAATAATGTAATAAAAGCCACTAAAAGAGAGAGAATTTAGGATACAGTACATAAGTAAAGTTAATTCAAAGATTCAGCGTAAGCACTGCTGTCTTTTTATGGGTTCGAGGCATTAGCTACTGACAAGTTAAATTAACTCTGTAGACTAGTGCTCTGTTGACTGGTCCAGCTAAATACCTATTGCATGTGTCAGGCTATCATGAGTGCTTGTTAAGACTTTCTGACTTGCTAAACTATTAAATAAAGCAGGCAGAAGGTTTATCTGCCAAGACCTAATGAAGGCAAAATCTAAGCTTTTAGAAATTACAGTATTATCATCCAGTCAAGCCTCGTTAAAATTCCTGGGGTTTCCAGATGAACTGGCAACATAAGAAAGCCATGACTATTATAAAATTTCTAATTTCAGGTGCTTAACCTTTAAAAAAGTCTGATATTCTAATTTTCTAGCCAACCAAGTAGGTATTTACAGGCCTTTTACAAGAAAGGAATATTTCTTCTCTTAAGGCCATATCTCTGTATTGCTTTTCAGAGCAGCATATGCCACAACCACCACCAGATAGAGAACTCTGATTTTTGTGATGCATAGGTAAGATGCAACCCAAAGGATTTTTTTTCATTTGCATACATTTATTTTGGTTTTATTTATTTATTTTGTAAATCAGAAGGAGCTCATTGTGGAGATAATGGAATCTGGTGACAAGAAATGAATACCAAACAGTAGCACGCCAGAGGGGATTATTACTGTTCTTTTGACTGATGACTGAATGTTTGTGTGAGAAGTGTCCAAACTGGCATTTTTAGCCTCTTGTGCTGTATGTGACAGCCAAGATGCAGAGAGCTACTTATTTAAAAAAAAGTGTATGTTACACACGCCCATCATTATCTGCATTGATTGTGGCTGGGCACCCAGATGGAGAGGAAAGTAAATTACTCATTAGACGGGAAGAAGGGGGAAAACAGATACACAGTGCAACTGTATTGCCTTTGTTGAGCCTATCATTCAGGGGACATTGGGGAATATTGCTACATCTGTTCAAAGAGCTTTACAATAATTGATACTGTTCTAGCCAGACAAAGAAACCTGGTCTGGCCAAGCAGAAATTAACAGAATATTGCATGTCTACATTCCTGGAGTGTACACAGACTGAAGCAGCGAGGTAGTGAGAAACACAGAGCATATGCATATTATACACACAGGGCAGACAAAGCAAAATGCTTCATCTCGTGGAAGCGATTGGCAGAGCACTGGTGCAGAGCAATGCTTTGCACGTATAAGTGCAAAGGTGAAAAGTAATGCAGAGGAAAGGAAGTGCAATAATGAGAGATCTGTTGTGTGGCCACCAAGTTGCTCCTCTCACCGGGCTCCCGTCTTCCCTTGTTTCTATATGATCAAAGAGAAGCATATTCTTAGCTGGTGTAAATTGGCACAGCTCCACTGAAATCAGTGGAGTCACTGTGATTTACATCAGGGAGGATCTGGCCCTCCTCTTGCAAGCTGTCTCACACTTAAGCCCCCCATCTCTTCAGATGCCTCCACTCTCCATTCACCCCTTTTTTACCACGTGCTCTTCAGAGGGAGGAAATGGGTGTGCCAAGATGCTGACGTGTTGGCTTAGTGCAGAAAACAGCCCAATGGAAGTGATGTGACTTCCATGGGTAAAGGATCAGGCCCTAGCACTTTAATGGCACCTTGTTTCCATTCACAGTAACCCTAGAATACAACCATCCTGCTCTGCTTCCTCCATATAGTACAAGGATTCATAGAACCAAAGCCTAGTGGATGCTGTTAAAAATCCCATTTATTTTAGAAGAAATCAAAACTGGTTTAAATTCAACAAACTCTCCATTATGCTAGAAACATCAAGATATTTATTAGAAGAAACATTTAGCTTCCAGATTTCAATCAGCATGATTTCCAATATATTCCTCCTTCACTGGGATTTTAATATGTTATCTAGTACTTTCTACCTAAGGCCTGGCAAATGGTGATGTTGAATTCAATGAAGCTGTACACAATCCTGAATACTAAATGACTAAGGTTTCAGGGTTGGTCAGCTGCTAATGGTTGTGACAGACTTCTGATCTCTGAAAATTGTTTTGGATACAGGTGAACTCAGTTTATTATTGTTAAGCCACTCAGTTAGTTGCACAGGAGAAATAGAAGAGATTTTGTTTTACATTTTAACCACGACTTGTTAGAGCATCTGAAAGCTCAAATGAGACTAGATTAGAGTGCCTGATAGAGAATGCAGGCAGTTAGAGGGTTATTTTTTAAGCAGAGATTTTTCACTACAGGTTATGCATCTCATAGAGCTGAAAGGGAACTTGGAGGTCATCAAGTGCAGTCCCCTGCACTCACAGCAGGACCAAGCACCATCCCTGGCAGATTTTTTTTAAATATATTTGCCCCAGACCCCTAAATAGCCTCCTCAAGGGTTGAACCCACAACCCTGGGTTTAGCAGGCCAATGCTCAAACCAATGAGCTTGAGTCCAGCATTCTTTCATCCAGCAACATCCGTGAACCAAAATCATTTTAGTTGGCTGGACGACCGACCACTTATCATGAGTGTGGCCAAGTTTCCTGTGATCCAAAAAGTTTGTTTTACGGCCACCAGTCCTGGCTCTCAGTAGTTTGTGTTATTTGGCTGTAATTTACCCTTAAATGTCTTCTAAGAGGCCAGATAGTGGTGGTAATGCTGCTGGACAACATTGCCAGTCTAGAAAGGTTCAACATTTCAGTAAAAAAGGAAGATGCCAATAGGACAATTATCCCCTGATGGCTACATCATCTGTTCCTTCACAGCATGACTTGGCAGACTGGAAAGAAGTCATGAAGTATTAAACCCTGAGGGCTCGTCTCCACTAGCCCTCTCCTTCGAAGGGTGCATGTAAATGAGCCCAACCGAAGAATAACAAGGAGGTGCTGCACTGCATATGCAGCACCTTATTAGCATAATTCACGTGTGTGAACATCGAAGCTGCTAACTTCGAAGCAGCAGCAAGTGGTGTAGCTATGGGCACTCTGAAGTAGCTGTGCAACTTCGAAATCCCCTTACTTCCAAAACTCCAGTTGGGCTCATTTACATGCCCCCTGTGAAGGAGGGGGCTGCTGTAGATGAGCCCGGAGTGTAATTAGCCATTGGAACCGACTACCAACAGCAAAGGTGGATGATCTGTCACTGGAAATATTAAAATCAAGAACTTTCTAAAATATATGTCCAAGTTTAAATACAGCCTGTTGGGCTTGATGCATGAGCAAGTAGCTAAAGTTCTTTAGGGTTGTGTTATGCAAGAGGTCATAACGGACTTTTTCTCCTAGCCTCGAAATCTGCAAAACACAGCTTCTGCAGAATTGAGAACAATGGCATTTACAAGAACTAAATTCTGCTATCCAATGTGAAACCAGCAGGCAAGAGAGTTAGCCCTAAGGCAAGGGGCCAAAGTGAATAATGATTTTTTGTAGAAGACAAGTAAGACCTCAGCACACTTGTATGCACCCAGAAGTGTCTCTCCACCCAGGTGTTCCCATGCAGATGGTTGTTTTGAATGGCCTTGAGGCTGCCCCTTCTTTTACCCATTGATGCACTGCTGAAAATTGGAATTTTGTCTGTCATTATAAATTACTTCTGGAGACTCTGGGGATGCTTAGCAGAGAGAAAGCAGGATTTTGGAATTTGATTTCAGTACTATTTGAAAGGTCAGAAATGGAAGGTTAAATGTGTGCATGTGGGATGTGGGAAGAGTAGACTTGCAACAGCAAGATCTAACAGAGAGCAGAATGCCACAATATTGACAGAAATATAGATAATGTTTCTGAATTAGTGACCAGTAATTATGATTTCTTTTAAACAGCACGTCTATTGTTTAATGCTACTGGTTTCAAGTTCTTGAAAGGAACTTTATTCAGCTCAAAATTCTAGAACAGTACCAAATATAAAACTATGAAAAAGGATGCTGGTTTAGAGTACTTAAATCCAAATGCATCGAACACTAAAAGCTGCTGAAAATAAATGAATTTATAAAATGATCCATTGACCATTTAGTCTAACTGATTTCAGGAAGGAATAGCTTGTAAGTCTGGCACCCTGCTAAACTGGCAGCTGTTGCTGATACAATTCAAAGACCTCCACTCCCCATGCACAGCCTCACACCTCTGCTTTGGCCTTTCATTTCTGACCTTTCAAACTGCTCTGAAATTAAACAACAAAAATGTCTCTCTCTCTCTCCCTCCAAAGCTCCAAATACGATTGCTAAGGACAGATAAAACCACAATGAACTGTAGTAAAGTGGTCACTGTTAAAAAAGTCAACATTTGCCAAAAGGTTATGGCTACTGCAGTTTCCTCCTCAGCTTAGAAAGGTAACTGAGAACTGCAATATGTCTAATAACAGCATATAGGAACTGTTGAAAAATCCCAATTTATCAGTGGTGTCCATTTTATACCTACCACTGAAGTCTTCGGTTAGTCTCAGGGGGGTTCTCAAAAGAAGCAGCTGCTGGGAGAAAAGGGAACTTTAACTAAGCATTCTAATTGGCATTCATTCATTGACTGCATAACTGCTGCTTGCACTGGTAAACTGTATCCATCCACACTGGCTGTTCTGTTTCAGATACAGTGATATTCAGCTTTTCATTCTCTGTGCCTTGCACAGTGAAGGTAGGTGGTTGCACTCAGTCCACAATTCCCAGCACTGTTCCTGGGGCTGATACATAATATCTATGTCATATATAAGTCTCTGATTACATTTTCTAAAAGATGTTTCTAGTGATTTTGGTCTGCATAGGATCAATGCATATGTTATGCTGGACAGGGAACAGCCCTCACACTTACAATACAGATACCATGGCACAGAGAAACCAGATACAGCTAGAACTGCTGATCAACTGACTCTAGGCATAGAATCTTCATGATAAAAATGCCTCCTTTTAGTGTCAGGGAACTGGTATTCCAGTTCCTGGTAATCAAACTTCTCATTTTACAGGTTGTTGTTGCGTGGTAGTTTAAATCGACATGTGAACTTTATTTAAAGTTCCCAACCCAGATCCCTACCAAAATAAAACATTCCACTGCAGGGAGGATGAGAACAAATGAATCACTTGTGAAGTCAATCACTCTGCTTTACAGGTTGAACCTCTCTTGTTCCATCCCAAGGGTACCAGACAAGAGAGAGGTACAACCTATAGTGGAAGAAGCAACAGACATTCCAAAAAGCAATAAGTCTAGTCATAGGTCATGGCAGTAAAATTATTTAATAAAAAGGCAAGCTCTCATCTCAATTACATATATACCCCGAACAAATACCGAGATGGAGACTGACTTCAGAAAGGTCACCTGGGTATAACCAAACCGAAAAAGGGCCAAATCCTACTTCACTTTTACCCAATCTTTATTAGACTGGAAATTGCCTCGATCAAAGACAATTGGAATAAATTGCCTATGGAGGCTGTGGAATCTCCATCATTGGAGATTTTTAAGAGTAGGTTAGACAAAGGAGTGGTCTAGATGGTGTTTGGTCCTGTCAGTGTTCCTTTCAATCTATGAGTAAAGTCTGACTACAGGCTTGAGGAATTAGCCTGCGGTACATTAAATTTGTTAACTGAAAAATGGAATTATTTTTGTAGAGATGTTTCCTAAATGTTTGTGTGTGTTACACAAAATTTAATAGCATACGGCTGCTCTAATGCCACCATCACCATACAGAAACATAGCCATTTACCAGCCATTTCTTCATAATTTCTGCCAGACCTTCTCCAGATTTTTCACACTGAAATCACAGCACAACAATAACTTTAATAAAAATGATCATAGTGCTATAAAAGATGCTTTAGGGTAATGGTCCATTGAGAGTCGTCTTTAAAAACCTAACCACTAAGACTCACATTTGCTAATTTACCTTCTGCCCAAGTTCTCCAATTATTTATTTTTTGTCCTAAAGGAGAATTGCTTAAATGTGCCTTACTGGATGTCTGCCTCTCTTTACATATTCGTGTATTAACCAACATCATATTTTGGTCCATAAACTATGGAGGTTTCCAGAGCAACAGAACTTTCATAGAAAGCAGACAAAATGTTAGTGCTTGAAGCACTCATATTTATTGTCTGATTTATTTGTTTCTTTATTTTCATTTGGGACTGATCTAAATCTTAAAAAATCCCAAGACCACTATTTTGGCTCTTGCTAAGCACATTCAGGACTTGAAAGTTCCGCCCCAACATATTAAAATGTGTCTAGAATGGAGCACAATTTCAATGGCTTGAATGGAGCAGAGACAAGATAGACTGTCTTTAGCTTTCCCCCTAAGGAAGTGGATTGCTGTGTGATGGATGCACTACAGTTCTTTAGTTTAGTGCATTGCAGCAGATCAGTAGATCAGCCTAGAGGTAAGAAATTACATATTGAAGATTTGTCTCCTTTAAGAATAAATAGCTAACCATCCCAGTAACTGTTATACTTTGCTCATCAGCATACATAGGCTTCTGTTTACTAGGAAAAGCATGGCTTAGATAACTTTTTTTTTTCTGTTGTGCATGTGAAGGTGCTGAATGGGCTAGAGAAGGAGAATTAAGCACTTTAGTCACAAAGCCAGGACAGCATAGCTGCGCATCAGAATCAGGGCTCCATTTCCACACATTCCAGCTGATGGGCCTCACCTCCCAAGGACTGAGGGACTAGTTCATTCTTCATGAACCATTCAGTTCCATTTGCATGCTCCACTGTTGAGGCTGCCAATAAAAGGAGCTAATAAGTGTCAGTCTTCATATGGCTTTTGCACTTTGGACGCTGGTTCATTAAGAACTGGTTGGAAACTGCCAAACTCATTTAATTTATCTGCCTGCCAATGATTTAGTTGGTATTGACTAAGGGTGGAAGCTTTAAAAGTTCTCTGCACCTAATTCTGCCCCTATTGAAGTCAATGTCAATTTTATCATTGACTTGAACTGGAGTGGAGTTAGGCTGATGATGAGTAATTTTAGCGTGAACAGACATCTTTCTATTATTAGCAACATCTAAATATTAGGGGCTTTGTCAATATTTTACACACATATGCACACAACTCACATCCCCCATAAAAAGAGTTCCAATTTTTCACCTTGCTATCTGGTTACCCTAAGTAGATTTGAAATTCCCATAGGCTAACCCACAAAGGCTGTTCTCACACCCGTATTTCTAGTTTTTAAAAGAAGAGGCAGGTAGACAGAAAGCCACTAGCTAGGGAAAAGAGGTGAATAATACAGAAAAGGAGAATCAGCTTAATCCCCAGTTTTATTTCACAAATATGAACATGAGTTTTCTTGTTGAGAGAGTAAGTGATTATTACCATACACATTGTTTGCTACTGCCTGTAAGGTCTCCTTTAATTTAAAAAGGAGCAGTCTAGGGACTCTTCTGAAAATCAACCTAGAAGTTTCCATGTTATATTCTCAAGTTTCTAACCATATACTGAGAAATATTTTTTTAAAAGTTAATGAGGGTATGTGCATGGGTGAAGATGTTCTGTTGATGCATCTTTTGGATATCAGCCAGAATATCTGTGTTTCACTTCTGTTTAACTCTTTTATTTTTTAATGTCACAATGGACATACGAATACACACCACCAATGAGTCACTAATTAATAATGATGTAATATCGTCAATAATAAAAGAGGAAGTTACTAAGTTTAATTATGAACAAAACCTTGCAAGTTACATTCAACTCAAACTACTACTAAATGAAATTACACCACACATATCTGAGTGGATCTCACAGGTGGGTGGCAAACTGTGTGTGCTTTCTTGTCAACAGCAAGTTGCTAAGATATGATTTGGCTCATCAGAGAACTTAAACATCAAAAATACCCTCTTTTGAAAGTGTTTATCTTACTCCAGCAGAAATACTTTCTCTGACACTGCATTAGAATATTTCAAAATATCTAATTTTAGTGGCAAAAGCACAGGTCTGGGATTTAGGGAATCTTTATATTATTACCTTCTCTGGGCTAATTTAATGTTTATACTAAGCTGGCTGGTTTCTATAAAATGCTTGTGAGTGCTATAGAAATAATATTTTTTCTGATGTTTCAGCATGATGCATTCAGCGACATCACCATACTAAAAACTGGACAAAGGATTTTGTGGGATCCATAAAATATTTTAAAGGCTGATTTGTACTTATGTGTGTCCAAAATTCTGCCTTCATATAGCTTGGTTAGTGTGGGAAATTAAGAGTATGTTTATTCAGTTGGGTCCAATTTGTTTTTCCTTAGCAGGTCACCTCAATGTCCTGACTTCCACGATCCAACTCTCTGTTTGAGTGTTCCAATATTGTGTATCATATTGCTTTCGCTGATCTGCTGTTAAATCAAAGGAAGTGGCATACAAAGAAAGAAAATTATGTTGGAAGATCTAGAAATTCCATCTAATATCAAAGCCTCATTGCACAGGTCGGCTACGTCTACACGCGCAGCCAACATCGAAATAGCTTATTTCGATGTGGCGACATCAAAATAGTCTATTTCGATGAATAACGTCTACACGTCCTCCAGGGCCGGCAACGTCGATGTTCAACTTCGACGTTGCTCAGCCCAACATCGAAATAGGCGCAGCGAGGGAACGTCTACACGTCAAAGTAGCACACATCGAAATAGGGATGCCAGGCACAGCTGCAGACAGGGTCACAGGGCGGACTCAACAGCCAGCCGCTCCCTTAAAGGGCCCCTCCCAGACACAGTTGCACTAAACAACACAAGATACACAGAGCTGACAACTGGTTGCAGACCCTGTGCCTGCAGCATAGATTCGCAGCTGCCGCAGAAGCAGCCAGAAGCCCTGGGCTAAGGGCTGCTGCCCACGGTGACCATAGAGCCCCGCAGGGGCTGGAGAGAGAGCATCTCTCAACCCCCCAGCTGATGGCCGCCATGGAGGACCCAGCAATTTCGACGTTGCGGGACGCGGATCGTCTACACGGTCCCTACTTCGACGTTGAACGTCGAAGTAGGGCGCTATTCCTATCTCCTCATGAGGTTAGCGACTTCGACGTCTCGCCACCTAACGTCGAAGTTAACTTCGAAATAGCGCCCGATGCGTGTAGACGTGACGGGCGCTATTTCGAAGTTGGTGCCGCTACTTCGAAGTAGCGTGCACGTGTAGACGCAGCCGTCATGTCCCAATATTATCCCCCGGGGGAAAATCTGTTTATTTGTTTTAAATTTGCTGGGCCCTTCTTATGGGTGTCTGTAACAGGGCAGACTCACCACTGTGGTGCCTCCTGATGGTTGTTCTGGGAGTTAGTTCAGCAGCTGAGTATCCTGCCTTCAGATGGTATCTTGCCAAACACCACTTGCCTGTCTCCATCTACTGTAGGCTAGGGGTGAACATTGCTGCTGGACTGTGGTGTCCTCTTCAAGGCACTTCCCTCTGACTGTGCCTCAGCTGTGTTCTACTCCCTTCCAGGGGAACCAGCAGCCCTCAGTCTGGTCCTTGCTCCAGTGGCAAACTGCAGCCTGTAGTCTAGTTATTCTCTTAATGGCAACCCACAGTCCTTTTCTGGACACCTCCTTCAGCAGCCAGTGCAGCAGAAGTGTGCATGTGGAGGGAGTTGGGGGGAGGACCCAGGTCTACCCACTACTCTGGACCCACCCCAGGGACCCTGGAGTGGTAGCCAGATACTATCCTCCTCCATTCCCCACTACTGCCTACTTTCCCTGGGCCAGCTCTCCCTAGCCCTTACACCCTCTCTGGGGTCCAGTCTGGCTGTTATCAGGCTGGAGGTCTCTCTCCTGCCCAGCACTTTTCTGTCCAAGGTGCTGCTCTCCTGGCAGTCAGTCCTTTTTCCCAGGGCCTCCAGGGAGAGGCTGCCTTCCAGCTCTGCTGAGCAAACTTTCTTTGTGTTGAACACTAGTAAGGCATCCCTTCATTGGCTAGACTATTTGTGCAGCCAACATGGCCTGCTATAATCCCCCTCACATGAAAGTGGAGCAGCCACCCCACTGAAGGGTCCTTAAAATAGGTCCATTGTCAATCTCCTGTACACTATCCTAGCATTCATAGGAGGACTTCACATCATCTCTTACAAGCACTAAATAAATGTATTCTGGAATTGAAAGCAGAATGCACAAATGGAAACTTTTCCATCTCCACACTTGTATGGAGTGCAAGTTAGAGGGTCATTTGGGGTACTGGCAATTCGAATGTACTAACCAAATTTGGGGTCAAAGTGGATTATTTCTCATGCAGGTAGGTAACTTGTACTGTTTGATTTTTTCCCCCCAAAAAAGGAACATTTGCTCAGATTTCCTTATGTCCCATTCATGTTCACTTTCTGAGAAAATTTGTACAAGTAATTTTTGCTGGCTCAAACAATTAATGGAAAACAAATTTCAAAGCTACATGTTTTAAATTAAGCATTAACGTTAATGCTTGCACATCCATTATCCAGTCAGGAACAGAAATAATACCTTGTTACCTATTGGGCCAATACCAATAAGCCAGTATTTCCCAACTACTTCCAAGAATACAAGTGTGATCACGCAATGGTATTAAGAGGCTAGTACCTCCAAACAATGAATTTATTCACAGACAGCACAATCTGCTGAAGGACATTTCCTGAGCAGATTTAGAGTCTACATCTGCTGGATAAGTTATCACTTTTTTTTTCTACTCGTCCCTAGTGATTTGTTTTGGATATCAATTCTGAGGACTGAAGGAATGAGTGATCTGAGGATATAGTAAGGATATCCCATAAACTCAAAAGGTCTTTTTTTTTTTGATCTTGTCATCTTGATGTCAGGTATCAGCCATGCCAATCATTTATGGTATTTTATAGGAGGTGGGAGTAAGTCGAAAGAATGTGACACTCCTTTTGAAATCACTCTTCCTTTCCAATTTCAGGAATATCGCCCCCCCGCCCACAAAAGCTTCTTTCAAAAGAAAACGTGTGTCGATCCTCTGCATGACCCTTCTTTCAAAAGAACAGTCTTCATTTCAATCTCTGGCCTATTCTTTAGAAAGAGGGAGGGCTGTGCAGATGCTCTTTCAAAAAAGCAGATTGCTCTTTGGATCCGCATTTTTGTGTGTGGACGCTCTTTTTCGAAAAAAGCTCTTTCAGAAGAGATCTTCCAAAAGAGCTTTTTTCAAGAGATCTATGTAGCATAGATGTAGCCAATGTGTTTTAATTCCCTTTGCACAGCGATACCTATTCCACCCTTGCACCATGTGGGGGATCATTACTGAGAAGACGGCCTGATGACACCCTTCTTCCATGCACAGATAAGAGATCTGAAAGATGCTTCTCCTCAGAGAAATTATTTTAGAGGATTGCAACGCATATCTCCCCATCTCCTTTCTTTGGTAGCAACCGTAAGATACTGCTCCTATTGCTACCCACTGTACTGCAGAGCAACAAGGGAGATTTAGTGGTCAAGGGAACCTCTTTGTTATTCAACCCACAGTACGTAGATAGAAAACAGGCCAGGTAGCCTTGAAGGCATCAGGAAAGAAGGGGTATTGTGGGCCAAAAAGGTCTCCCCCAAACACTGAAAGATAAGAGGGGCATGAGAACTGGGTTCTATTGATAAGGAAGGCTCATCTACAGTGAAAGAAATAGAGAAGCCTTATCGCTCATGTTTCCAAAGCCATAATGGGGAGAGTAGTGTGAATGGAGAGAGGATATTATATTTCAGATTGAAAACCCCAAACCAGGTGTCTGTCATCTTAATTTTGGGTGTTGATGCTGGCAAAACAAAATAAAATAAAAAACCCCTGTATGCTGTTCTAGTAAACACGTTAACAGCTCGACAGGAATTCAAAGATAGATACACATAAAACATTGGGAAACACCAAGTCTTCAGCCATTTCCAGCACATCTTTTATTTCACACCATAAAACACATGACACGCACATTGGCTGAATATCCCAGCATGGACTGTATGATACCTTACAACGTTTACTAATCACTTACTGAGAATAAGTATCAGAGGGGTAGCTGTGTTAGTCTGGATATGCAAAAGCAATGAGGGGTACTGTGGCACCTTATAGACTAACAGAAATGTATGAGCATAAGCTTTCGTGGGCAAAGACCCACTTTGTCATATGCAGGTTATGCCCACGAAAGCTTATGCTCATACATTTCTGTTTATCTATAAAGTGCCACGGGGACCCCCTCGTTGCTTTTACTAAGGATAGGTTCTCAGTTTACAAAAACACACACACCATTTTCCTGAGGGACAATTTCATAATCCGTGTAGTGAAAACAAATGTAAAATAAATATTTTGGACTGTCACTTTTCTATAAAAGCAAATGCAGAGATCTTAAACATAAAACTTACTTTTAGAAAAGTAATTTGGCAGAACAGCAGCGAATTTCAAAAAAATCTGTAATTAAAATAAAAAACTGAAACTCAAGCATTTATAAATGCTTGGACATTTTTCCCTCCCCCTCCTCCAATCTCTCCCCCCACCCCTCAAAAAAAACAACAACCCTCCATTCTGCTGTGTGTAACAGCCTTATCACCAAACTAGATGTTTACCAAGCTAGATAATACCTATAGGAAAAGTGAGTTCAGGGTTCAGGTTGAACCTCTCTAGTCCAGCACCCTCAGGACCAGGTTGGTGCATAGTAGGTTCCTAGAAGGCAGTTAGGGGTAAATTACAGCTAAATAACAGCACAGAACACTGAGAGTCAGGACTGGTGGCTGTGAAAAAACTTTACAGGACCACAGCAAACTTAGCCATACCCATCACAAGGGGGCATCCAGCTAACTAAAATCATGCCAGATTAGAGATGTTGCCGGATGAGAGAGAGCTGGATTAGAGTGCTTCAACCTGCAGTAGATACAAATAAAATAACCCTCAACATCTGAAATGAGTCTACACCTCCAAAGAAGGTGCAAACATTTGTTTTTTGAGCCCATTTCCTTAGTTGTTATAACACCACCTGTCAGAGATGGTGCACATGCACTTAATCCCCCCTCAGTAGAAAGGGATGGACTAGATAGAGGTGAGCAAACTTTTTAAGTCGGGCCCCAATTTTCGTCCCTGTAATTAGCAGGGCCCCCCACCCCATCCTGTCTAATGTAATGCAAATCGATGGAAATGTTGGTTATGTTTATATGAAAACTCCTCTCATTTGGCAAGTGTAAGAAAATAAGCATTTAAGAATGCAAACACTTTATTAATTGGTACATAAATACGAATACACATACATAAAAACAGTAACCTATGCTGGCAGTTTTAATCTGCTGGATGAGCCTGAGACCCAGCAGCCGATTGCGCTGCACCCCCCCGCATGTGAAATTTCATGCCCCCTCGGGCGACCCACCCCCCACTTTGCTCACCCGTGAATGAGATGACTTGGTTCTCCTCTTCTGTACATTTCTATGATAAAAAGTTTCAGTAGCTTGGAAAGAAGACAACTAAAAGGGGGATACAACAGAGGTCTATACGATCATGTGTGGTGTGGAGAAAGTAAATAAGTGTTATATATTTTCTTTCTCATAACACAAGAACTAAGGGGTACCAAATGAAATTAAAAGGCATCGGGTTTAAAATAGGCAAAAGGAAGTACTTCTTCACACGACGGTTTGTGGAGCTCTGTGCCAGAGGATGCTGTGAAAGCCAAGACTATAACAAGAGGTAAAAAAAGGAACTCGATACAGGAAACTCTTTTTTACCTGAGTAACTGGAGCACTCACGTAACCCGCATAACTCACAACGGAAGCTCTAGGCAGTGGACACTTGGCGGGAGTATGGAGAAGTGGAGACATGGTTGGGGTGTGTGAATTATGGAGCGTGCAAGCACTGCCCCATTCCACGGGCCTGACCCACTCAGTGCCCCCCTCGTATCCCTGTCTGCTGCCTGTGTGTTCAGCCAGCAGGCCCCTCCTCTCTCCTGCTACACGCCCACTGCCCAGGACATCGCCCCGTGGGGCACAGCAAGCCCCCTGTCACCATCTTCAAGGAGCTCCATGCTGTCCCCACCAGCAAGTTAGGGGCAGCAGTTCAGCAGGATCCAGCGCTGGAGTGGGCGGGGGAGAGGGAGCTGAGCTTTGTTACTGGGGGGCCACTGACCCCACCTGTGCATCCCCCCCAGTCACTCTCTATTAACCAGAATATTTACGTGTCTGGCAACCTCTCAGTCTCGGGGATGATGGATGGGAAGGTGTTTACTGTAAATTCATGGAGGATGGGTCCATCAATAGCTGTTGGCCAGGATGGGCAAAGACTGTATCCTTCGTTCTCTTTGCCACATGCTGGGAATGGGTAACAGCTTGGATCACTGTGTGATTACCTTGCCCCTCTGGGGCACCTAGTATTGGTCACTGTGAGAACACAGGAGACAGGGCTGGTTGAAACTATAAAAATCCATACCTGAGTGGCGTAGTTAAGAATTCTTCTATCAGCCTGTTCATGCGGAGGATTACTTGTGTCTATGCAAACAGGAGAAGCCCTCCAAAACATCATAGCATTGTGAACACTGAACCACTACAACAATGCAGCTTGTACTGCAATAGCCTTTTAAATGCAGACAAGCCTTTAGAAGAGTTCCCAACACTCCCCTAGAGGTAGCAAAAAGAAATCATCCAGTTTTGACTGATTTGGCCCTTCTTCCCTAAATTTCAGGACGATCCTCAATCTCCTCAAAGTTTACAGTACAGCTATGCCCTTGTGAGGGTTCTTCTCTACTTAAATTGTTTCATACAAAGCTGGATCAACTAAAAAAAATTCACAGATGACAGTTCAACAATTAACTATTTCTGTTTGCAAGTTGTGCGCATAATGTTTTTCTGATGTTAAGTAATGATGTGAAATGAATCACCATACAGTTTTGGTAGTGATTCCAGGCCAATGGATTACTTGCAAACAGCTTGTTCTGAAGTTTAGATGTCTAGCTGAAATTTGACCTAGGCTGAGTAGCTTTGATTAACAACATAAGCTCTGATTCTGAGTGGGAATGCAGTTTCTGGTGTGAGCGCTCATGTGCAGGAATTCAAAATTCACATTCCAGGAATATCATCCAATGTTTCTTGAAGAAAAAAAACATTCTTGCAAACATTTTGGGCAGCAAATTCAACTGCTAGAAATAGTAATAGCAAGTGCATTTTAAAAGGGATGCAAATACAGTCAAAATAAATTTATTAAGCAAAGCAGAACAAATATTCCCCAGAAATATCAGTACTCAGCCCACTTTAGCCTTAAGGGAAACACATTCGAGTTCAGGAAGTTAAATGCCCAGAGCTGACATTTCTGCACTATGGTCTGAACAAAGAGCCCTATATTCATTTAGATGTTCCTTCAAAATATGCAAGTACCAAACACATGCATGCCCACACATTTGTATTACACACACATAGACTCAGTACAAATAAAATTTAATCACCACTAGCTGAGATGCTATTTTGTTTCTTTTCTGTTGCACTAAAGCCATCACCAGGTAGTTTCCATTTGATTCAGCATTAGCTTTAGTAATAAAGCCAAGATAGGAAGCCCATTACATTTCTTTACCTATTGGAAAATATACAGCTTACTGCTCAAGTACAGTTATCAGCATAGTGCAGAATGCAAGCATGAATAATTCATTAGTGTAGTAGTCGCTGTCTTTTCTACAGAACCTGAAAGTGAACAATTGTTTTGTCTTTTTTTTTAACCCTTTCTTCAGCCCAGTGGGAACAATTTGGCCTTTGAACCTACAGCTCACAACTCCCCCCCCCATCGCTATTCAGCATGGAACAGCACAGAAAGAATGATGTCCCCTGTGTTCACCTTCACCCACACACCACAGCACAGCTGTGGAGGCACACAGCAAAGCTTCTCTCACAGGACCACACAAAGAGCCAACTACCATGCTGCAGCTGTGACAAACCAGCAATTCTTCCCCTGCCACCTAAGTCACATATTCCACAGGCCAAGAACAGATGCATTTAAGCTGAGCTATGGGGAAAAAATGGCACATTATTTTAATGTGAGCTGGCCTCAGGGGTATTAAGGGTTTCAAATGTTACAGCCTGATCTGAAATGCAAGAATTTAGCAAGCAGTTTTCCTTTCATCTTCGCAATCAGTAGCATGTGCTGAATTAATACTATAATGCTCCCACTTATAACAGTTGTACCAATCAGACTATTCTCTGATCCTAAAAAAAGATGTGTTGGGGGATTGTTTTTGTTTCTCGGGGGGGCGGGGGTGTTGGGTTGTGTGCCACGGGAAATCTTGTTATTTACACTATTCTGATTCATAGATTAAATGCATCTCTTTATCTTACTTAACCTGCCATCAATCAGTATTTTATCCAATTCTCTTGAAAGCCTCAAGGGAGAAGTAAGTTGCACTACTAAATCTGGATTTTATTGTGACTGATAGGCCTAGCAGTCTGTGAAATACACTGACACACACGATTGTCTTGAGACTATTAGCCTGTCCTCTGCTTGGAGAAAACACTGAACTCAGGCCCTGCAATAACATTGTTAACATTTTATAAAACAAAAATTAGCAACAAACAGTTGAACCCTGAAAGGCGCAGAGCGCCTCCTGACAGCTGAAGTGTATGCTCAACTCCCTCACTGAATTCACCAGAAGCTGAGAGCGCTTAATATCTGGCAGGTCCAAATGAGGAAGAGACACAGTATATTTTTACCTGTTTGCCGAAAGCCCATGACAAGAAAACTTGGTAGCAAAGGGATATCTATAAGAGGCTGGCTCCCTTAATTATCATTTACTCTCACTGACTATCTTTAGCAAAAATGGGCAAAATTCAGAGGGAAATGAAGGCTGTGGTGGTAACTTCTAAGGGCAGCTAAGGTGATGAAGATGATAAAATAAGAACAGATGTGTAGTTACTTACACAGCAGTCAGCACTGAAAGATCTGAGCAACTATTGGAACCTTTTGGGAACTTGTAGTATAGTTAATTTACAGCCCTGAATCGATGGGTGTGTTCATGACTCCATTAAAAAGAAACATAAGTTCCTCCACAATTTAACCTAAATCTAGTTTTCCTATGTCCTCCTCCCTTTGCACACACCTGACTTTACACTTCACCAGCACTATACATGTGACATTATTGCAAGGTTGAAATTTACTGCAAGTCATAGTTTAGACATAAGCCTTCAAAACATTAGGTAATTTCCCTTCTTGACAACTATCAGAGAGGTAGCCATGTTAGTCTGTGTCTTTGAGAACAACAAGAAGTCTCGTGGCTCCTTATAGACTAACAGAGATTTTGGAGCATAAGCTTTCGTGGGCAAAGACCCGCTTCATCAGATGCATCTGACGAAGCGGATCTTTGCCCACGAAAGCTTATGCTCCAAAATATCTGTTAGTCTATAAGGTGCCACAGGATTTCTTGTTGTTCTCTTCTTGACAACGTGCTTTGTCATATCCAACACTGCAAAAAATTCCTCATATGGTTTGATCTGTTTTTCTTTTACTATGTACTGTGTGTAAAATAGTATATAGTTTTTACTGTGTTCCCCTCTGGTCTGATATTCCTGTCTCAGGGACTGAATCAAAAGGAAATGGGAGGGAGGGGGGAAAAAAAACCCGAAACTAATGAGGCTCAAGCCATATCACCTGACTACTCTGCTCGTACCTGTGCTTTTTGCCTGCATCTCTTCCCTTTATCTGTTTTCATTGTTTTATATCATAATGTTGGTGAGACACTTTCTTACTCTGTATTTGTACAACACTTAACACAATGGGTCTCCAAACCTCTTGGGATCTTTGTATGAAGACATAATGCTGTTTTCTCTCTGCCAAGTGATAGCAAATGTCCAGGACTATTAAGTCCAACTTCTCATTGGAGCAGTTCTTATTGACATGTGTCTGGGTATAGCCTTAGAGAAAGAAATTTTACACCACAGGTCATCAAATAGCAAGCAGGGCCTCTCATTTTTTTCTAAATCTCAGCCTAGCTGAGATTAACATCTGGTCCTATTTCCCAGGAAACAACTTTGCCTCAAACATTGAATCTAGCTAGGCTATGTCTACACTACAGGACAAAGTCAGTTTTAAGGCATTTAGCTCAATTTTACAATGTGGCTGTCTTAACTGAAAGAATTAGGTCAAATTTAATAAGTGCTAAGGTCCACATTCTTGTGTCGACCCTCTGATGCAGTGTAACGCCAAGTTGAAATTTAAAAGGTCGGATTAATGCTAGTATGGAAACATCATTTCTTCAAATTGACTTATTGGCTTCCAGAGGTATCCCACAATGCCCAGAATGCATACAATCCATCCACTTTCAACTTCCTGCTCTCAGGTGTGCAGGAAGTAGGAAACAGGAAGCCTGGCATTTTGAATTCATTTCTTTATGATCACCATGGAGGGCGCATCTAGCCATGAAAGAGCGCCCCAGCATGGACCCATCAGGAGAGCTGGGGTCTCAGTTCAACTGGCGGGCTAGCCTCTACCCCAACACACCATGTGGAGACTTGGCTGTTGGGACCAGAGATCAGCACATCAGCCAGTGGGGCAGCATGTCCTGCCATGTGTTGGGTGAAGGCTTCTGCTTCTTCCCTACACAGTATTTAGCAGGAGAGGCTAAGAAACTTCATTTCTGCACTTCATATTTGTACAGGGCAGATCCCCTACCCCGCAGGCGGCAAGCCCCTGCCTCACCACATCACATGGCTAGCACCTGCCCCACCACACCATGTGCTGGCTGTGCACTGCAGAGGGTGAAGGCTTCTGTGCTTCATATTTTCTGGGGGCTCACCAAGCACCAAAAGGCTGGTTCCCCCTGTGACAAATATTTCTGGAGGCTGGCTGGCCCCAAATAGGCAACACACACCTGGAGTCTGGCTCCCTCAGCAGGAAATATTTTCGGGGGCTGGCACTGGGGGGATGGCTCGACCCATGGCATATATTTTTGGGGGCTGGCTGGCCCCTGTAAGGCATCACATGTTGCAGGGGGGATGGCTAATTAGAAACTAGGTGACTGCACCATGTCAGTAGGAGGTTCAGCTGATCTGTTCCAGCTGAGCTTAGCTGGGGGGGGCAGCCCCAGATTGCATCTATTTTTGGGCTGGTCACCCCCTGCCTAGGCATATAAATCTGAGAGGAATAACAACAGGTTTCAGGGGGTCGGGGAGGGCTGGCCCCACAGAGGGCAGCGTGAACTTTCTGGGCTGGTCTGTCTCCTAATAAGATGCCAGATGACTGCACCATGTCAGTAGGAGTCTCAGCTGACCCCTGCCAGCTGAGCTTAGCTGGGGGGGACCAGCCCCTGGCTACATCTATTTTCAGGGCTGCCCCCGCCCCACCAACCTAGGCACACCACTCCAGTACTCTCCCTTCCCAATGCATGTGGCTGCAGGGAGCTCTCAGCAGTGGCCTGTTTGCTGCATTTTCACCTCCTGCATGTGATCTGGTTTTAATCCACTGTTAGCATAAACAACATTGTAGTATGTTCACTGATGTGCTGCCTTATGAAAGGCATTATTTCTCCAGGAGAAAACTAGTTGAGGTACCAGCGGACATGACCCAGTCAGCTGGGTGCTCCCAGAGCACATTTGTACAGGGTGCTGCAGGTTCTGAAGCCTACCACCGGTTTGGCTTTCTTTCCCTTGGGATTCCCTACTTTCCTTCTGTGTGAATAAAAGTAATTTTTTCCTATTCACATGGATCCAGATTCTTTCACTGTTTGGTGTTCTTTAACTGGGGGAAAACTAGTTGAACAACCTGTTGACATAGTTCAGTGATGTCTTTCTTTCCCTTGGGATTCCCCTTTTCCTTCTTTGCTTCTGAAAAATATCTGTTTGCTTTTCAACAGGAGGGAAGTGAGGGCAATGCAGTCTGGGAAGATGACAGTGGGTGCACTCAGGACACATTCAGTTAAAGGGTCAGTAATGCAGATGACTCAATTTCTCTCACTGGGGAAAGAGACAGGAAAAATGGCCATTTGTTTTCAAAGGAAGAGGAATGATATCATGTTTGACATCATCTTCCCACACTGAACCTTCCTCATTCCCTTCCTGTGGTAAGCAAATGTCCATTCTTCTCATTAGAAGGAAGGAAAAGTAGGGTGTCCACAGAGATGGCAAAGAAGTTTAGAGAAATGTCTGTGGCTGAATTCTCAACTGGCCATCCACTGAGTGTCCCCACTGAGTGATTGCATCCAATCCCTGAAAATAATACAGGGACCCCAAAAACCTTGAAGATAGGAAAGTTTTTCCAAAAAGAAAGTTGCTGAGGTGAGAGCCTTGGGCTTTTTGGTGCACTATAAGGTTTCTGTGCACAGGCTGTTCTGTTCTCAACTGCATCCAACCCCTGAAAATAATAGAGGGACCCATACTGTATTGTCAAAGAAGAAAGAGAATAGAAAAGTGCAGGAAAAAAGATTTTTGACTTTCCTCTTCATTACACAGCTATTGCCAACATTGGCGATGGCAGTGAAATATCATACACTGAACTTACAATGTAAACAGGAATTTCAACTTGCCCCTCCACCTGCTGCCCGGGTTTCTGAGGGGGTCAAAGCATGAAGACTGATAGGAGATGTTAGCAAAAAAATTTTCTAACAGAAATATCAAATCAGCAGACACCTGCAATGGACAGCAAGCTCCTGAAAATAATTTTTGGAGGGGTGGGGAGGGGTGCAGTGGTCTGCAGCTGCAGAGCCGCTTGGAATGTTGAAGTAGTTGAAGCAGTTCCCCCAACTATCTTAGCCTCCAGGGAAGACTTCCAGCCAATGGCAGCAAGACCTGAGTATCCTAGCCAAAGAGGGACACTTCCCCCCAGTGGCTGCAAGCACCACTTCTCCCTTGCTAGGGGTGCATGGAGGTTCAGTGGGGGGCCAGTTGAAGTAGTCCCCCCACCTATCTTAGCTGCAAGCCCCCAAATACCTTTAGTCGGTAGGGGAGACTTCCCTGCGGTGGCTGCAAGCCCCTGAAATTCTTTCCCACCCTTGGAGCCCTAAACACATACAAGCCAGGACATGGTGTTGTCTGGCAGCATGGTCAGCACCGAGCGGCAGGCACGTCCTTTTACTGGGTCGGGGGCTACCCACATGATGTCGCTGAGGGTGGGAAAAAACCCCACCTGTGTGGCGCCTGTGTGGGAGGGACAGAGGTTCGCGCACAAATACAAACCACTGAGAAGAAGTTGGCGTCTTACACAAGCACGACACATGGCGCGGTGGCGCAGCGGCTGGCACCAGGCAGCACAGAAAAAAAAAACCAAGCGTGGAGATAGAACCACAAACTCCCTATAGGGGCTATTTGTAATGGGTAGATATGCTCACAGTGCTTACAACAAAGAAAGAAAGACATTTCTCAGGCTCTCAAACAAACATGAGCTCACAGTGACAGGCTTGTGCTCCCGCTTTGAAATTCATGGCCTTTCTGCTACCTAACTCCAGAGCACCTGGAGAGCAGCAGCCAGAGCAGAGCACTGAGGTGCACTGTAGGTTTCATATGGGAAACCTCTGGAAGCTAATAAATTCAATTTTAAGAAATGGCGCTTCCACACTTGTCGAACTTTTGAATTCAAGCTTGTCAGGTACCTGTCAGGTAATGACAATATTGTAATCTCGATATCAGTGCTGTCTAAACTGAGGTGATGGTATTTACAGTGAATACAGTTATGAGGTAATATCGATGTAACTGCCTTCAATTTGAATTTCTCTCGTAGTGTAGATGCAGCCTCAGTTTAAAAATTACTAGCTCAGCCTACAGTTAATGAAGATTTTCCACAGGAGGCATAAACAGAGAAAAAAAGTTCCTTATTTTGGCCAGCCATGCACTGGGATCTAGAAACCTTGAGACCAGATGTAGTTTCCCACTAGTCAGTGAATATCCCTTAGCTACATCCACACTAGAGTGTTTTTTTGGCAAAACTGGGCTTTTGTTGGAAAAACACGCAGCATGTCTACACACAAAATATGATGTGTCAACAGTCTGTTGACAAAACTCAACACATCCACTGGCAGCCTTGTACCTCTCCACATTCAGGTATAACAGTTTCTTGGCAGTTTTCTGTTGACAAAACAGGTGTGTAGACACCTTTCGGCCCCTTTGGTGACAGACAGGCTTCCAGTTCACTGGGCAGCCCTGTTTGCAGAGCTTTTAGTCAGCTGCTCTGTTGAGAGAGGGCTGGGCAGTCTGGCTGCACTCTATCAACAGGGCAGATTGTTCTTTCGATTGTCTTTTATGTGTAGACGGAATCGGTTGACAGAAGTTTTGCCTGGAAATCCCTTCCGATAGTAACTTCTGTTGACATATGCTGCTCGTGTAGACATAGCCCTTTGGAATAATCGAGGCTTCAGCCTACAGTGCCTAATGATCTTAGAGTAATTGATTGGAGACCAGGATTATCTGTATGGAGGCCCCCTATATTTGAACTGCTATCCAATCATCTATGGTCTGACCCATGTTCTTACGAGTGCCTTTGCTGGCTACCCAACTTCCTTTCAGGAGAGTCTTTCAGCATATGGAATAAGAAAGCAAGCAAACAAAAATCAACGTAACTTGCTGCACGTCCCTCATGGGATCAGAGGAGAGGCGGGTTGATTGGATTTGACCTTCATTCTGACTCCTTTCATTCACAGCCTGACATGCCTCTCTTCCATTGTCCCTGTCTGAGTCTTCTACTATTTTTCTTCCCATAGACTAGAAAGCGTCTTTGACTTCTAATATTCTTTAATATGCTAAACTGCATTTTTATGGCTTAATCAAAGTAATTTTCCTTTCTGCTTGCTTGGCTGGTTGTTTCTGAAACAACTGTCATATGTGAAATACCGTCTGCCTCATGCTTAAGGTGGATGTTTACGGTTTATTGCTTATTCGCTGGTTAAAGTGACAAGTAAGTTCAGCTCAGAGAAAACAGTGGTTTTGCCACACAATAAAAGGTGTCTAAGAGGCGGACATTAAAAGCCTTTGCAGCTTAAGAGGAAATACGCATATAACGTGTTTGCACTTTATGAACAAACACGCCAGCCTCTCCTCCTGTTTCAATCAATACTTGCTTCACACGTGCCTGTGAAGTGGTCCTCAGGGCAAAAGAACAGAGCAACAGGGGAAGACGCATACAAGTAATTCTTGCCATTCAAACAATTTATTTAATGCTATGTTGCAATCAGTATGCATAATTAGTTGAGAATGATTACATTTACAGAGCACCCTTAATCCTCAATGATACAGGAATCATTACCTCACTGCAAGACATAGACACTTGTAGGTGGAATGAGATAGCAGGGAAGCTAAATGATGTGCATTGCTAACTTTAGCAATAAGATCAGTATAAAACTCTGCTTTTGTGCATCTCCAGACTAGTTTTCGCCAATTTACATTTCTTGCTTGTTTCAAACCCTCACCCTTCATGTCTGTCTTCACTCTACTTGCCTAAGCCACGTCCGCTGCTGTTTGTGCCCATGCTAAGGAAAAAACAGTGGGTGCTCAGCTCTCACTGGTGGCCTTGCCAGTCAGCTCATCACCTTCCTTCCCAGTGCCTCGGGCCTGCTAAGGATCAGCTGTTCAGTGGCATGCAACAGGCACTGAGGAGACAGGGTGGAACATGCTTGGGAAAGAGGGACAGAATGGAGCAGGAAGAGGGGGAGGGGATAGAGAAGGGGGAGGAAGAGGAGGGCAGAGGTGGGACCTGAAGGGGTAATGTAGACATAGCCCTGTGCCCCAGCATGGGCAAAGACACTCATACTAGCAGGGCTCAAGTTAGCACCACAAAAATAGCAGTGTGGATACTCTGGCTGCACTGAGACTCAGGCTGGCCACCTGAGTTAAGATCCAGGAGTTCAGGTATGTGCAACAGCCTGAGCTGCAACATCCACACTGCTGTTTTTAGTGCACTCACTCCCATATGCAGTGTAAACACACTGGAATTGGAGGTCTCTCGTCCCTTGTTTTGGCAATTATGTTCTTCAGTCTTCAATGCATACAGAGATAACATTCCAATCTGTTCTGAAGACTCAAAGTTCATAACACAATGCAGAATAGAGAACATTGATTGTATATTTGCAGGAACTATCATCAATAAGAAAATACTTCAGCAGAAAAGAGACTAAATTAAGGCTAAAAATAGGTCCCCTGAGACACACACAACATGCTTGGGCAATGAGTAAGTCAAACATGAAAGTTTCCAATCTCCTTTCTCCTGTGGGTTGATGTCATGATTTGATCCCATCTCCATCACCACCAAAGCTCTGATACAGCTATAGTGTCCACTACTTTCTAGTCAATATAGCTGCTGATGGCAAGTAACTCCACATGATGTCATTATGACATCTTCAGCAAAACATTTCATCAAGGAGTCTGAATACCACAGCTGGAGCCAGCAACTCCTGTTTCTAACCATGGCATTGACACCAGCTAAGGTCCCCAACCAACATGCCTTGGGATAGCAATTTAAACTTCCTCGATTCAACCTCTGCCAATAGGGTTAAGAATATTTACTTCACAAGAGTGTTGTAGGGATTATTTGTTTGTAAGGCTTTGTACAAATGAAAACCAAATACTATCTGTCCATATATCTATATCTATTACAAAGTTTGTGCACCTGTCTGTCTGTGAGGGCATTCATCTGTCAGTGAGCCCATTTGTTCAAGAACTCCTCCTAAATGGAAAGAGAGAGGACCACCAAATTTGGTATGCAGCTTCCTCTTAGCCTAACCTAAAGCAAGATCAAGGTTTGGTTGTGCCAGGAAAATGTGGTATGCCTGGAATTTGATTGTTTTCCATAACATGTAAAGGGAAGGCTGGGTCTGATAGGAGGGACATGTACACTCTGCAGTGACCAGTGGGGTCTAGTAAGGGCAGGGGAGAGTTATACCGTACAGTGACTGTAGGGGGGTGTCTGACCCAGGCAGAGTGTCCAGCTGGGGCCAGGGCTCTCCACACTTCTAGCTACTTGTCCACGTGCAAACTCCTGCACTGCCTGTTGGTCACAATGCCAGGCAGAGGGGAGCCCCACTGGCCAGACTGGGGCAGGGGAGCTTCCCTGCAAGGAGATACAGGTTGATGGGTAGGGCTGGGCAGACCAGCCACCTTGTGAGAAGCCACCGTACCCTTCTTCAAGAAACCACTGGGGGCGGGGGGGGGGGTGACAGGGAGGAGCCACCTGCTGTGGGGACCTGGAAAGTGCAGCCCAGCATCCCCCTGTGAGAAACTACCCGAAGGCTGGACAGCCCAGTTCCAGTAAGCCTGACCTTCCAGCCACCTGCCTGAGCCCATTGGCCTGAGGCTCCCCACCTCCCAGCCCTGCTGCCCTGTGCCCTGCAACCCCTTCCCTGATTCCTGCACTCCCACACCTCACAGCTCCCTGCCCTGAGCCACATCACATCCCCAAGCACCTGCCCTGGCTTTTGTACACCCCCCCGCCCCCACACACACATATCTGCAGCCCCCTGCTCTGAAAGACACAAGCCAAGCTGGGGAAATCTTCTAGTCACTACACATGGAATATGCCACAGCACCCTACACGTAGTTACTTTACCCTCATATTGTCATAGTATAGTTAGCACAATAACATCAGAATCCTAAAACCGAAGAAAATAAGAGGGTTGCAGGAAGGTAGGCGCTAGTGCATTTCAAAGACTTACAATTAAATAGCAGAATTACTTTGAAAAGAGCCAGACAATGGAATTTTTTTTTCTATTTCAAAAGCTCAGTGATTAGTAACAGAGAAAAAGCTGTGCTAAGTCTATATACTATCAAAACAAAAAAGCAGTAAAGTAGCACTACACACCTTGATAATTTTTTTCTGATTTGTCAACCTTGATTACTATTTTTGGTTCTCTGTGCCTTAAATATTGACTCTATTCTGGTCTGGCTATGGTCTGAAGAAGTGGGTCTGTCCCACAAAAGCTCACCTAATAAATTATTTTGTTTGTCTTTAGTGCTACTTTACTGCTTTTTCATTTTAAAAGCTTAGTGGATATTGAATGAGCATGGGGTGTCTATAGAAAGATTCAGAGGGGTAGCCATGTTAGTCTGTATCCACAAAAAAAATGAGAAGGCCTGTGGCACCTTATAGATGAACAGATTTATTGGAGCATAAGCTTTCCTGGGCAATGACCCAGGCATGCGCCTGATGTAGTGGGTCTTTGCCCACAAAAGCTTATACTCCAAAAAATCTGTTCATCTATAAAGGTGCCACAGGACTTCTCGTTTTTATAGAAAAATTCTACCTTTTACCAAATGCTGGCTAGGAAAGAGCTGATAAATGGTTGCAGAATGAATGGCTAAATTTTACCCAGCTTGTCACAGGCATTGTTTCCTGTTTTGCACGTTGCACTGGACATAGTGGGTCATGAATATTTCCTCTCTGGATCGCTGAGAGTTTCATCTCCTCTCCCTAATGTGGAGTCCATAGTGTACGTGTGGTTTCTTCATGGACTTCAGTTCTTTTCTCTGCTGAGTTGGAAGCAACTTATTTTCATGACACTTTTCTACACATTCTGTTTTGATTTGGTGAATGTTTGTTCAGAAGGAAACCAGATGAGGTATAGCTACACGCTGGATTTTGCAATGCCAATGCCATTCAAGTTTGATGCCCCAGCTATAGCCATCTGCTCTAACGGAAGTATGAACAAACAGTGCTCACAGTAAGACTTCAGGTTTGCATTATTCCAAATTACACCCTGCTTGCTGGCATAGCAAAACAGGAAGACTCTTGGTAGTAAAATAAGCCTATGAGGGAAGGCTGCTGCACAAAAAGTGGTTGTTGTAAGCCCTTCACCTGGGAAGTTTTCTGCACAGTCCAAAAAGTAGGCTGTGTTTTCCTGAGAAAGAATGTGCCTGGCAGGGTGAACTTCATTTCTGGTTTTGGTTTTTCCTGTACAGAATGTTGAAGAGGGCGATACAAAGTCCACTAAGCTGACGGAAAACTCCTATTGACTTCAGTAACTTGGATTTGGCTCTAAATTCTAAGTACCGTGAATAATTATTTCTGACATAATGGCTAAGTACAGGTGCGAAGTGGAGAGGAAAGTTTCCAGTGTTATTGCTACGACTGACAGTGTTTGAGCTACAGCTTTGATCAACTCTCTAGAACACTGGATTTTTAAGGTCAGAAGAGAAAGACAGGCGTTTAACTGGAGTACATTCTGAACCCAAGATCTCCCAATAGTTCATGTAATGTCTCTCCCCAACAGACCTAAGAGACCCCTATTACTTTTTTGTCCCAGAGATAAGTCTTGTTTTGATGCTGTGAAATAAAATATGCTCAACACAAATACTTAAATCTAAGCAGGTGACCTGAGTTCTCCTCAGCTTGTATCCATGTTACTTTGGTTTTTACTGACAGCTTGTCCCAGCCACACATGCCTCATATGTTATTCCAAGTACATAATATTTAACTTTGCTAGGCAGACAGTTAGTGCTTGGCAAAAGCAGAAAGTCTCCTGCATTGTGGCTTTGCTCTGTACTAGCCAGTGTAATCTCGGAAGCATTAGGACTCATGGAAGTGTTGAGACCATAGAAAAAGTACAAGGAAAAATAATCATAAAGAGCTCCATTTTCAAGAGTTCATTGGATGAAATTCTCAAGGGAAAAACCATAAATTTTTAATATCTTCAACCTGCTCTTGCTTTGTTACACAAAATGCTGGCTTTGTTTCTCACCTGATACTACAATATGAGAGATAACAGGATATAAGAATGATTTCCTGCTTGGTTCCAAATTCTGCTTCCCACATCAGTATCTTGAATTATAGGTCATACAATTATGTTTTAGAGGACACTTGAGACAAAATCTTGACAGAGTAAAGAAAGTTGTCCACATTATTTCTTGGTTGGGAGGGTGTTGGCCCATTTTAGATCAATTAATTAATTAATTACCTTCATTTTTAATTAGTGATTAAATCAAAAGTGATTTCTTTACCTCCAGTATGTTCAACTATTAAAAAGTAACCCTGGTTTTGTTTGTCTTTAATTATGAAGGAAGATCTGTTGGGATGTTGTCATTGAGCAATATGAAACCGAGAACTTTGAGCATCAGGTGAATCTGGAGTGGGAGGGCAGAGAAGAGACACCCTATCCCCTCAGAAAAAGTAAGTTTCTCCTTTCAGTCTTTCATGACCTATTATTTTACCAGGAGAATTTTTAGCAATTATCACTGTACTTTTGCCACACAAGTAGATGACATCACAGATACTAAGGAAGAGAAACCTAACTGAGATTGTATAGTTTACTCACATTGTTTTCTATTTGTATTTAGTAAATTCACATACTCCACACAGACATGGGAAGACATTCCTTTGTTAAAGATTAAGACTTTTTCAATTAACCTCCTGTCCTTAAGGCTGAGAAGGACCACAGTATAGGCCTCAGACCCCTATCAAATTCTGTTTTTTGGTAAGGGAAAACCAGGTTTGAAATATGTTAAATCACAGGTTGAAAAAAAAAACCAGCACCCTGAAAAACAAAGTAATAATCTCATGACTTCCTTATGCATTTTTTTTTCAAAGATAGGACAAAAGAGGACATCAACCATTTCCCCACTCCACTTCTAACAGATCACCTCTTACTGGATGAAAGTTCTTTTAAGAAATGTAACCTGTTTCTAGAAAGTAATAAAACTCTGCACTTCATATCAGATTTCAAAATGGCTCACTAAATTGGATGTTACCCTACATTTAACGGGTCAACAAATTGAGGGACTAAGTGATGTGTCCTGTCACTGTTGCACATCAGCTGTCGCAGAGCTGAAGGATACCTCACCCCCATGTCCCTGCTTTAACCATATTACCTTTCTCAGATCCTGTAATTATGCAGAAGATAGGTCACATCAGAAAGGTTCTGGCAACAAGAGTTGTTAATCATTGTTACTGCCTCCTATCTACCAGAATATGCTGATAGCACAAGACTTTTCTGTGTTGGATTGATTCCATGCATAATTAAATCTGGACTGAAATAAGTGGTTTGGAGACTTAATATATATCTGAACTCAAACATATCACTCAGGTTTGCCCAAGTATTTTCTTTGGGTTTCAGGAATCTCTCAAGTTTGATCTTGAGTTGGAGTGCAAACAAAGCCAGGGAACTAAATAACTGCCTGTCAGAATTGCATTGGTTCCTATTCAATCTATAATTGTCACATACCTGAAGCAAAAAACAAAACAAAACAAACAAACAAAAAAACCCCAGTAAATTCCTTGAAAATAGGCACAGGTTCACCAGAGGCTTTCTTTCAACAGCTTAGGTCTTTATGAAAAGTCTGATAATATTTAGTCAAAATGAAACTTTGCTACCATTTACCTGTTGTGCTCTGATTCCCCTAGCAGGAAAAAATAGATGTTTAAAACATTCAAGCAATCTTTCAAAAAAAGAGGAGAGTACCTTATTTAGGAAAAGAATTATCAGTCTATGCATTTTTCTTGGAGACATAGTAGATTTTATGTCCAGTTCTTGGATAGATTCCAGTAAGTTATCCAATGATCTAAAAATCATGCCATTCCTTTACAGCATCACAAGGTATCAAGCACTGAGTGAAATAATCAATCAACGCACATTCCATTTGATTAGCTCTTCTTTGTATTCTGTAACAGACAGAAAGTTGTGCTAGTCTATATAATATTGAAACAAAAAAGCAGTCGAGTAGCACTTTAAAGACTAACAAAATAATTTTTGTTAGTAGCACTTTAAAGACTAACAAAATAATTTTTGTTAGTCTTTAAAGTGCTACTTGACTTCTTTTTTGTTTTTGTATTCTGTTTCTTTATTTCAAGTACATTACATTATCTACTATATGTTTTAAAGTGTTTTTCTGTCAGTGTGATCAAGAACTCCTCGACAAAACCGGTGGCACATCACAAAATGCATTTTGTCAACAGTTTGTTGACAAAACTCAGCACTTTCACCAGCAGCATTCTGCCTCTCAGCCATGAGGCACAACGCTGTTGTCGACACATTCTGTCAACAAAAAAGCTGTGTGGACACTATGGGGGGGCCTTCTCTCGACAGACAGGGCATTCAGAACAATGGGCAGTCCTGTCTGCTATGCTTCCTGGTGCCTGCGCTGTTGAGATAGCAGCCAGGCAGTCTGTCCGCTCGGTCAGTACAGAGGAGCACTCGTGTGTGGCTGCACTCTGTCAACAGAAGTTTTGTCAAGAAATCTCTTCTGATGGTGACTTCTGTTGACAGATCGCTGTAGTGCAACCGTAGCCAGAGACTTTAAAACTATAAACAAAACAAGCCAAGTGGCTTCATTGGATGGTCTGGATATAATACTGACCCTCTATAAAAATAGTATTAATTCGGGTCAGGCCATGGAATTTGGCGGAGATAGGAAGTTATGATTCAAATTTTTGTAACTTGTGCCAATTAGCAATGGGCCAGGATTTCACAGAGATGTGACTTATCCCCATGACTTTGGATAAGGTTTGAGTTAAAAACAGAAATAAAAAGTGACTAGAACAATTCCACACTCCACACCCGAGACACTGCTCTAGACAAATTTGACAAGTTTTCAGAAGGGACTGCTAAATTATCCTGTATCACTTCTTGTATAAAAGGCCATGGAATTCAGTTGTACGCACTTATCCACTCATCTGCTCAATAACTTGTGTCTGACTAATGAATATTTTTAAATGATGACACAATGCCTTTCTGGAAAGCATCATGAAATGGAAACTACTTCCCATGATCATTTGATCATTAAGCACCCTCACTTATTACAAAAGTGCTTATTTCTAATTTGTATTTGCCTGGTTTTACATTGCAGCCAGTTTTTTTTTTACCATTTTCTCTGCTAAATACAATATATTAGCACTTTTAAAAAAAAAATACATATATGTTCAAAGGTGTACACCAAAACTGATTTGTGTCTCTGACAAAATAAACCATAAGGCATTTCTTCCAAATACCAAGTCATTCTGTGATTATCTTTTTCCAACTTGCAATCTTTTTTAAAATGCAGATGATAGAACGAGATTCTGTATTTCCATCAAAACTCTACCTGCCTGATTTCCAGAGGAAAAATTGTCAAATCAATCCATTTTGAGTAATCAGTATATCTCACCAAAAACACTAATTAAGAGGAATTTTTCTGACCAGCTCTAATTCTGATGCATTTGGACAATATGAAGATGAAAAGGATTCAGATTTCAGTTGGGGCACAGAAGTTCCACTGTAACTATAAATAATGATAGACAATTGTTCAATAAACTTAATTCTGATATCTTGTAAGAGCCTAATCTTAATGTTGGTGTTCCCCTTACTCCTCTTTTCCTATGGCCATGTCTACACTAGCAAGTTCTTTCAGAAAAATTGGGCCCCTTTTTGCAAAACACATGGAACATCCACACACAAAGGCTATGTCTACACCAGCACAAATCTTCAAAATGGCCATGCAAATCATAAGAATAAGGGGATTTCAAAGTTCCCCTGCTCCTTTTGAAAAGGACCCCTGTCTGGATGAGCTGCAAGGCAGTGAAATACGGCAATTTCTTAAGAGCTGCAGCCGCCAGCATGCTAATGAGGCGCTGAATATGCATTTCAGTGCCTTATTAGTGGCCATTTCAAAGATTTGGGCTAGTGCAGACACGGCCAAAATGTGCTTTTTCGAACCAGAATTGAAAGAATGCAGCTCTTCTTCCTGAAGCTGTCTTCCCCTTCTGGATCAGGAAGAGCCCCTCTTTCAAAAGCTTCTTTTAAAAGAAAGCATGTAGATGCTCCGCAGACCCTTTCTTCAAAAGAGCAGTCCTTGTGGTGCCAGATTTTTTGATCCCTGGCCCATTCTTTCAAAAAAGCAGAGGCTGTGTGCACGTTCTCTACCGAAAGAGCATATTGATCTTTCAATCCACTTTTATGTGTGTGGATGTGCTCTTTCGAAAGAAATGTTTTTGGGCCGAGATCTTCTGGAAGAACTTCTTTCAAAAGATTGCTGTAGTGTAGACATATCCTATGTGAATACACACCTATTGTCACACAGGGGAAGATGCTGGCTTTCCTCTGAGGCAGATGAGCAGCAATGCATACACTGTAGACCTCTCGTCCATCTCCTGTTCAATTTTAGCAATTTGCAGATGTTTTCCCCCTGAGAATTTCTTATATAGACCCTCCCATTCCATTTTTGATTATTACTATAGTCGGATTGTTTTTTTAGGATTTTCAGGCTGCTGCATTTCCCTCCCCCGCTTCTGGCTGTTGTGATTCGTGATGCATTTTTTTTAAACTCACTTAAAGATTTCCTTAGAGACTGGGAGCTCAGAAACTGTGAAGAATCTCACTGTCTCCTGTAAACTGTCTGCTACTACATGGAAAAAAGTTTACATAAAATCTTGTGTGGATGTATGCTCCGGCTCAGTGTGTGGTGCTCATGAGTCTCTCCTGTCTCTGCTTTTGCAGTCGAGTCATCAATATTAATCATGTTTACTATATTGCTTTGGTCTTTCTGCATGACTATGGCTGTGTCTACACTAGCCAAAAACTTCGAAATGGCCATGCAGATGGCCATTTCGAAGTTTACTAATGAAGCACTGAAATACATATTCAGCACCTCATTAGCATGCGGGTGGCCGCGGCACTTCGAAATTGATGCGGCTCGCCGCTGCGCGGCTCATCCAGATGGGGCTCCTTTTAGAAAGGACCCCGGCTACTTTGAAGTCCCCTTATTCCCATCTGCTCATAGGAATAAGGGGACTTCGAAGTAGCCGGGGTCCTTTCGAAAAGGAGCCCTGTCTGGACGAGCCGCGCGGCAGCGAGGCACGTCAATTTCGAAGTGCTGCGGCCGCCCGCATGCTAATGAAGCGCTGAATATGTATTTCAGCGCTTCGTTAGTAAACTTCGAAATGGCCATTTGCATGGCCATTTCAAAGTTTTTGGCTAGTGTAGACGTAGCCTATTACATACTAGGCTCTAGCTACTACTGAATCATAAATGAATGAGGACAACAGATCCATGAGGGATGACATACACATATAATGGAGCAAAACAGAGCTGCTGTCTCTTCACCAGAGTGAACAAATAAAAACAGGCTTGTATATAAGATCAGTGTGCCATCACTCTAACATCACTGGTGTGTCCAATTCATGGTTGTTATTGTTTTGGCTCCAGCATATCTCCAAAGTGATATGACTATTTCAATAGGTTAAGTAGCAAATTTGGAGCTCTTTTAAGGTTTGAGCTCAGCTTGTTTCCAGCCAACATGCACACTGTTTCCCAAAGCTGCATATCAAATGACATCATAATAACCATTGTGTTGCTGAGGATGGCAACTGTTCAGCATGCCAGAATGCCACGTAAGGAAAGTCATAATGACACTGAAGAAATCTATTAGAGTGGCCAGTGTGCACAATGGCCCAATTATTGGGAACTGAGAAAAGCTTAGCCTAAGCCTAAGCCCGTTCCTCCTCATGATGAAGGTTATGCAAAGATGGTGCAATGATGAGAGTTACGTAAAAGTCTGAGGAGATATATAGCAGCTTTTAAGTGAAATCTCTGAAGGCTAGTCACCTCTCCCTTTGCCCCCATGAATACCCCCTCTCCTCTTTCCAGTATTTATAGCCTTTATCCTATTAAACACACCCATGAGAGAGATTCAGGGGGAAAAACCTTGTTAATTGATTCAGTGCAAAAGTATAGTTTGGGCCAGTGACAAGATAGAAGGACGAGGTTTAATAGCTTAAGTAAATTTATCAGGCTAGAGACAACATCCCCTCTGACCCTATGAAATTACATGCTGAAAACTCTCCAGTTCAGTGTCTAAAACCAGTGCCCAGCAAACAAAACAATGAGAAACAACCAAACAGAATCCAACTGGCCAGTTGTAGCCTGCAAGCCTGATGGTAGTTCCACTAGCTTTCTTAAATGATTGTTATATACCTCTTCCTATATAAACAGGTTGTCTTTTGAGACACTCAGGCTGCGTCTACACGTGTACGCTACTTCGAAGTAGCGGCAGTAACTTCGAAATAGCGCCCGTCACGTCTACACGTGTTGGGCGCTATTTCGAAGTTGAAATCGACGTTAGGCGGCGAGACGTCGAAGTCGCTAACCCCATGAGGGGATGGGAATAGCGCCCTACTTCGACGTTCAACATCGAAGTAGGGACGTGTAGACGATCCGCGTCTCGCAACATCGAAATAGCGGGGTCCTCCATGGCGGCCATCAGCTGGGGGGTTGAGAGATACTCTCTCTCCAGCCCTTGCGGGGCTCTGTGGTCACCGTGGGCAGCAGCCCTTAGCCCAGGGCTTCTGGCTGCTGCTGCTGCAGCTGGGGGTCCGTGCTGCATATACAGGGTCTGCAACTAGTTGTTGGCTCTGTGTATCTTGCACTGTTTAATGAAAGTGTGTCTGGGAGGGGCCCTTTAAGGGAGCGACTTGCTGTTGAGTCCGCCCCGTGACCCTGTCTGCAGCTGTGCCTGGCTCCCTTATTTCGATGTGTGCTACTTTGCCGTGTAGACGTTCCCTCGCTGTGCCTATTTCGATGTTGGGCTGAGCAACGTCGAAGTTGAACATCGACGTTGCCAGCCCTGGAGGACGTGTAGACGTTATTCATCGAAATAGACTATTTCGATGTCGCAACATCGAAATAAGCTATTTCGAAGTTGGGTGCACGTGTAGACGTAGCCTCAATCTTGCATTGACTAGTGTTTCCAATTCTGTCATCATAGCAAATAAGACAGCTTGACCATGTGTGTCCTCCAGCCAGTGGCGAGATCAGATCAATTGGCTTTAATGTCAAAGTATGGAACTGATAGTATTTCAAAGTTAAAGAAAAGGTAACAATGTCTATTAACTTTTGGTTTGCAGTATGTGCCCTCTTTTCAGTCAGTATTATACAGGAACTCTGAAATGACTTTGGCACAGTTGTCTTTGAATTTGTGCAAGTTTAGTCTTGTAACTGACAAAAAACTAAGATGCGCTACAGCTCCCTTGCTAGACATCAGTTCATTTATCTATTTGGTTATTAAATGTAGTGGGGGTATCTATAATTCAGTTTTCATCTGACTTCTTAAATTTCAATTCTGGTTAGTTCACCTTTGTATTTAAAGGAAAAATAAAGAACATGGGCCTGCCCTTTGTAGATGCCTGGAAAGCAGTGATCTTTGTAAACAAAGAAATTGGTTTTGAGTCTAAGATACTTAATTAAAAGCAGAGATATTTCTTTTAGCTCCTGAAGAAATGCTATCTTTGTATGGATTCTGAAGTCAGTTAACTGTATCCTGCTGCTAGTGGAAACTTGCCACTGTAGATTTTTGAAGTATGGTTTATGTTGACTTCACAAGAGATACTTCTGCACTCAGGAATGGAAGAGTAGTTGATTACATATATTTTTATTTTTGAGCATCTACAGATAGGGGTGCTGAAATATGAAGCTCATACCTTGCATTGAAAAGAATGTGATGAATTACCATAATGAGTAATAATTAGAACAGAAGCACAAAGTACTGGGAAAATTCAAAGACAACCTCATTAAACATTTTGCAATTCTAAAATCCTTTGAAAGACAGAGAGTACAGCTGGGACGACACTACACAAAATTATCATATCAGATGGAAAATATCAATTAATAGATAACAGCTCATAGCTGTTCTATGGTTCTTTTTTGAAGAGGTAATCTATTTGCCAGCACTGCTCTATTAAACTATGGGATTAATAGCTTTCTAGCTTGCAAATTGCTGACTATATTGTACAAGACACTACACTACGCTATCCTAGCTACATTATACTGTGGCATTCAAACTTTACTCACTAATTAACTGGAACTTCATACCTGGGCCAGTTCTTCCAAGAAAATACTGACTGATGAATTGCTGGCTGAATTGCCAAAATCCCCGTGGTTTCCTTTTGGAAACACAGATGAGCAAGGACACAGTGAAGAAGTAGGCTGGTTAAAAGATGCAATATATATGGTCCCCACCCTCAGTTCATTCTAAAAAAAAATATTTAAAGCTAACTCATATATGAGAATCATAACAGGCAATGAACATTTAGCTCTCTTCATAGCAACTTAGAAACAACATAACAATTGCTTGTAAACATGCTACTTTAATAATGTTACTGCTGCATTACATAGAAAATTAAACCTTCATTCATTTTCTGTAGACTGGTTGAGAAATCTGCTCTATTATTTGCCTTTGCAGAGGGAAGGCATTTAATCATCTTCACATACTCTTCACACAATTGATACTGTTAAATTATTTTACAAGCAGCAATAAGAAACAGATTTTATGTCTTTGTTTTATAAAGTAGCAGGACCAGATGGCATTCACCCAACAGTTCTGAAAGTATTCAGATATGCAATTGTGGAACTATTAACTGTGGTTTGTAGCCTATCCTTCAAATCATCCTCTGTACCTAATAACTGGAAGATAGCTAATGCGACACTAATATTTTAAAAGGCTCTAGAGATGATCCTGGCAATTACAGACCAGTAAGTCTAAGGTCATTAAAAGGGAAATTAGCTGAAACTATAACAAAGATTAGAATTGTCAGATACTTAGATGAACATAATTTGTTGGGGAAAAGTCAACATGGTTTCTGTAAAGGAAATCATGCCCTACTAATCTGTTAGGCCACGTCTACACTCACCCCCGCCCCCCACATTTCTGGAAGGGGCATTGTAATGAGCAGAGTGGAAGATGCAAATGAGGTGTGGATTAAAATACCTCGTGCTGCATTTACATATTCCCATAAGATCATGCTTCCAGAAGATCCCCTTGCAGAAGTAAAACTGCCATATAGATGGGGCTCCTTCGGAAGGAAATGGGGGACCTTCCAAAGGAAATCCACCTTCCAGAAACATTTGTGGAAAAAGGGTCTTCTGGAAGGGGCAATTCCTTTGGTAGAACTCCCTCATTTCCTTCCCAAGAAGCCCCATCTACAGTTCAGTTTTGGAAGAGTGATCTTGTTGGAGTATGCAAATGAGGAACAAAGTAATTTAATCTGTGCACAATTTGCATCTTCCACTCTGCTCGTTACCATTCCTCTTCCATAAAGGGGACGGGATCAAGTGCAGATGCAGCCTTCAGATTCTTTGAGGGGGCCAATAAGCATGTGGACAAGAGGGATCCACTGGATATAATGTAATTAGTTTTCCAGAAAGCCTTTGACAAGGTCCCTCACCAAAGACGTTTAAGTAAAATAAGTTGTCGTGGGATAAGAGGGAAGTCATCTCATGAACCAACAACTGGTTAGAAGACAGGAAATGAAGGGTAGGAATAAATCATTAGTTTTAAGAATGGAGAGAGGTAACTAGTGGTGTTCCCCAAGGGTTTGTACTAGGACCTATCCTTTTCAATATATTTATAAATGATCTGGAGAAATCAGAAGTCAGACAGTAAACACCGAGGTGGCAAAATTAGCTGATGACACTGAACTGCTCAAGATAGTTAAGAACAAAGCACACTGTGAAGATCTTCAAAAAGATCCCACAAAACTAAAACTAGGTGACTGGGCAAGAAAATGGCAAATGAATGTTCATGTTGATAAATGCAAAGTAATGCACATTGGCAAAAATAATCACATATGTGCATACAAAATGATGGGGACTAATTTAGCTATAGACACTCAATGTGCAGCAGCAGCAGTCAAAAAAGCAAACAGAATGTTAGGAATCAGTAAAAAGGCATAGAGAATAAGACAAAGAATATCTTATTGCCTTTATATAAATCCATGGTACACCCACATCTTGAATACCTTACACAGATGTGGTCTCCTCATCTCAAAAATAGTTATATTCGTTCAGAAAAGGGCCACAAAAATGATTGGGGTTTGGAACTGGTGCCATTTGATGAAAGGTTAAAAAGTCTGGGACTTTTCAGCTTAGCAAAGAGGAGACTAATGGTGATATGATAAAGGAATATTACATCATGGGCGTGTCTACACGAGCCCCAAACTTTGAAATGGCCACGCAAATGGCCATTTCCAAGTTTATTAATGTAGCGCTGAAATGCATATTCAGCACTTCATTAACATGCGGGCAGCCACGGCACTTCGAAATTGACCCGCCTCGCCGCTGCGCATCTCATCCCAATGGGGCTCCTTTTCAGAAGGACCCCGCCTACTTCGAAGTCCCCGTATTCCCATCAGCTCATGGGACTAAGGGGACTTCGAAGTAGGCGGGGTCCTTTCGAAAAGGAGCCCTGTCGGGATGAGACGCGCAGCGGCGAGGCACGTCAATTTCGAAGTGCTGCGGCTGCCCGCATGCTAATGAAGCGCTGAATATGCATTTCAGCACTTCATTAGTAAACTTCGAAATGGCCATTTGCGTGGCCATTTCGAAGTTTGGGGCTCGTGTAGACGTAGCCCATGACAGGTATGGAGGAAGTGAATAAGGAAAAAAATATTTACTTATTCCCCTAATGTAAGAACTGGGGTTCACCCAAAGAAATTAATAGGTAGCAGGGTTGAAACAAACAAAAGGAAGCTTTTCTTCACACAGTGCACTCTCAACCTGTGGAACTCCTTTCCACAGGATGTTGTGAAGACTAGAACTTTATCAGGATTCAGAAAAGAACTAAATCAATTCATGGAGATTAGGTTTATCAATACTTATTAGCTAGCATGGGCCGGAATGGTATGCCTAGCCCCTGTCTGTCAGAGGCTGGAAATGGATGACAGGAGAGGGATCATTCAATGACTACCTCTTCTGTTCACTCCCGCTGGTGTACCTGGCATTGGCTACCATTGGAATACAGGATACTGGGTTAGATGGACCTTTGGTTTGACCCAGTGTGGCCATTCTTATATTCTTAATATTAAAAAAAAAAAAAAACAGTGAAGATGGCAACATGTGTTATTAGTGGATGGCCTAACTTGAATTTTTTAAATTTTTTAAGTGGTCTCAAAGTTTTATCCATACAGTTGGGTATCAGACACAAATTGAAAATCTATGTGACAGATCTTTATACAAGCTGATCCATTTGAGCAAGCACCACACATCACCTGTTTACTTTAGCGTAATATCAGAGGCATGTAAGTGGTCAGCACAAGAATTCAGAACAGAAAGAAAGTCACAGTTCAGTGAATAATTTGTTCCTTCTTGATGCTCCATTTTCCTCATCTTTTGGTGGTTTTTTTTTGTTTGTTTGTTTTTAATTCATTACCACCTCCTTCCTTCAACAGTGAAGCAGGGGTGCCAGTTGCCAACAAGCAAATACCTAAATCCCTCTGTAACAGGTTTGCAAAGTTCTCTTGCAGAACCCTCCTAGCACTGCAGCAGGTGTGGCTTGTTTATTCTGGGTACAAGATGTGAGAGCAGTCTGTTGGTCAGAGGAATCTAGGGTATGCATGATGGAACAATTGAAGGACCAGCGCAGCCTGTTTATTTTAGGTTAACTTGTTAACAAAGCCATATCCCAATAAGGCAGTACGTTTGACTCTTGCAGTGCAGGGTAGGAATGCTACTTATTAATACACATTCCTTTTCAACTGCCACTCAAACAGATACAGCTGCTAAGGGCCAGATCCTTCAAGATGCTGTTTATCTCTTGCAAATACACCAAATTCCCACTAAATGGGACTTCCATGAAAATTGAAGGAACTCAATATATATGATGTGCTGATATATTTGTCATGTTGTGCTTAGAAGAAGCTTTTCCCTGTGACTTGCAGGATATGGCAAAGCCCAGTGTCTCATCACATGGAAGGTGAACATTCACTTGATCTTCATCACTTTGCTTAAGCATTTGGACGTGTGCATAAATAGCAGGACTTCCCACACCGTTACCTTTGTTTCCTGACATGGTTATGCCAATGCCACTTGTAGCATTCTCTTTTTGAAAAGAATAAAATTTAGTTGCCCCAAAATTTTGCACGCTAGTGAAGAGCAAGAACCACTTTATACTTACTAGCAAGGGTGATAATTCTGAGGATTTGCCCTGAATCAAAAACTGCTTATAGCTGACATCCCTTGCAGGAGTGCACTTGGAACACATGTACACTGCCATAATTCATCAAACAAATGCTTCCCTGTCCCAGTTTAACAAGTGTGCCCCACAAGCTACAATATTGCTTTTCTGTATCTTCCTAGGACTTGCCCATGGGCCAAGTATTGTCTGTCACAGGCAGAAATAGTTTGAAGTTCACTTTTCTCATGGCAAAAAGTCATTTCCACACTTCCTGTGATGGCTTTGAAACCAGTGCACGCATATCTATTACTTCTTTGCTACCTATCTATCTCTCAATCAGGACTCAGTCTTATACTTCTGATTTGCACTGCAGTCTGACATCAGATCACTATTTTACCAGGGCAAAAATGATAACTATGTAATTCCCTCTTTTTCTTTTAAAATGAGATGAAATTTAGATGATGTTGCTGTGGCATAGAAAGCTTGACTACAGCTATGCTCCTGCTCTTTACCTTACAACACGTCTACTTTAAGAGCGGCACTGAATGCCCTTTGAACTTCAAGCAGAGAAAAATAAGTGAAGATAAGTTAGTTCTTGAAATAAAATAAGTCCCACCTATAAACAACTGGCCAAGTCCTGAAATTGCTGGCAAGAATACCCATCATTCAATTCACTTCAGGGGAAATGTTACCCAAAAATTAATTGAGAGATTCTGAATTTGGCAATTAATTTATAGGGAAATCTCACTCATTTTTAATTTGCTAACCTGCATGCCCTGTAATTTACACACAAAATCCAAACCTGAACAAAAATTTAAAGTTTCAGCTTATTTAGGTTATTACTATTATAAGCTATAATACAGTACACATTTAAATCTGTCGTAGAGTACTATCATACATAGTTAAAACTAAAGCATACTTGCTGAGAAAATGAACTAAGTGCATACTGTGGTACATTATCTTTGATATTTTATTGATTATAGATGGATACCTGCTATCATTCAAAATTCAGTAATTCATAAATACTATTGCATTCACTGGAGTGAGTTTGAGGTCCTACTGTTTAAGTTCATTAAATTAAAAATAGAGATTTCTAGAGGAAAATTATTTTAATGTCCCTGCAACTTTTAGGGTTTTTTTTTTTCAGACTGGAAGAGAAACAAAGCCTTTTCAATATTTTCACAAAGCAGAAAAGTATCAAAACATTAAATGATTGTATTGAAAAGCTGAGTTTTACATAGACTCTTCCTTTCTTTCCAAACTTTATAAACAGACAATCCTTAACTAAAAATTCCTTCCTAGTTAAAAGTTTATCACAACCAATATAGCACTGTTGAAACTGAGTATTTTAATATTCCATTTTCTCAAATATTCTAACCAGCCACAATTTAAAAGGTAGTGTATTTTTGGGACTAGAGTACCATTTTCTCTTCTTTGCAAAGAGGAATGCAGATCTACTTTAACTCACTAACAGTACGCAAATATCAGCCTCTGCATGGAGGATGGAAGTGCTCTTAATCATGATTTTAAGTAGGAGGGAAGGGTAGGTGGCCAGTCAATTAAGTCCTGCACAAAGTCTTTCAGAATACAACTTGGATTTACAAACTCTCAAGCTGGGCACACTCCTTCCTTTATGAGGGTCTGTTTTCCTCAAACACTTCTTGCCTGCGGTTTAGCCATCTCCATAGGCCTCTACCACTAGTGTTGTCCCTTACCTAATCATGGCCTCACTTTTGAGCCTGAAGAAAATGTAAGGATTCTCTGGGAATATTCCTGGCTCTCCTGAGGTACAACTGCATCTGTTTTGTAGGATACTTGACTCCCTGGTGAGCTGCAGGATGTCTCGTGAAATCTTCACAGTTAGCAGTCTGCTCAGAAAGCACTGTGCACGGGACTTCATCCCACAGCAGTTATTCAGTCTGAAATTTCCTTTTAAAAGCATGTTAACCATCTCTTTTTTCTACCCGGTACAGTCAGAGGCATTAGAAAAGACACCAAGGATTTCATAGCTGCCGCCTGGACAAAAGATGCCAAATCAGCTGGTTAAGGACCACATCTTCAGCCTAAATTGGGCAGCACATGCATTTGTATGATTAGAGACAGAGTGATCTCCGAACATTTTTGCTAAGTAATTTTGCAGTGGTGATGTCACAATTTTCATGTGCAATATCAGTGAAGATAAGTGATACACAGTACTGCATGTTATAAACTCCAGCTCATCACTTTAAAAATAATTATGAAAGTTGTAACCTTAAGCACTGATATACACATTGTTAAACAGCTGTTGTTGCATTTACATGATATAAAATATAATGTACTTACTCTGGAAAACATACTGAGATAGTTTGTTTCATTCTTTCCGTGATGATGGAAGAGGGTCTGTCTTGGGATTTTCTGGAGTCTTTCATTAGATCCTGGAATGAAAACCAATCATGATCCAGGGCTACATACGAACATCCGTACAGAGTCAGACCACAGTTCTGTCAAGCTTAGCATCCTGTCTTCCAACAATGGCCAGTGTCAGGTGCCTCAGTATGAATGAGTAAAACAGGTAATCATCAAGTGATCCATCCCCTGTTGCCATTCCCAGCTTCTGGCAAACAGGCTAGGGACACCATCCTTGCCCATCCTGGCCATGTCTACACTGCAGAGAGTAGTGGTGCTTTTGGTAACAAAACTCAAGGAGCATCTATATACAAAAGGCTTTTTGGGGACAGTCTTGACAAAACAGAGCACTTTCCCCAACAGTGTTATCCCTCTCTCCACTGAGGAATAATGCTTCTGTTAACAGAGTTCTGTGGACAAAAAGTGCAGTGTAGACATTCCAGGACCTTTAGCTGACTGACAGGACTTCTGGCTCACCCTGTCCATTTGCACACAGGCCACTTCCTTTGGAAGTGGCATGCTAATACATGGAGTGAAAGATGCTAATGAGGTGCGCATGCAAATTCCCTGTGCCTCATTAGCATAGCATCACGTGATTTGGAGTCCAGAAGACCGTTCTTCTGGTCTCAAAATGCTGTATAGAAGCGCAGCCCCTGGGGGGGCTTCCAGAAGGGAGTGCTTCTGGAGGCCCCTTCTTCCCAAAAATTTTTGGGAAGAAGGGGCCTCCAGAAGGAGGACTTCCTTCCGGAAGCCCCACCAGGGGCCACACTTCTATACAGCATTTTGAGTCCGGAAGAATGGTCTTCTGGACTCCAAAACAAGTGACGTTATAATAATGAGGCACAGGTAATTTGCATCCACGCCTCATTAGCATCCTTTGCTCCGTGTATTAGTATGCCACTTCCGAAGGAAGTGGCCTGTGTAGAAACGGCCCCTGTGTGCAGAGCTACGGGTCAGCCATTCTGTTGAGAGAAGGCAGGCAGTCAGAATGCTCTCTGTTGATGGAATGGATTGCTCTTTCAATGTGCTTACACGTGTAGACGAAATCTGTTGACAGAAGTTTTGCCAGTAGATCTCTTCCGACAGTGACTTCTTTCAACAGATTGCTGTAGTGTAGATAGCCCTTGGCTAATTGTCATTGAGAGACCTATCCTCCCTGAATTTATCTAGCTCTTTTTTAAACACTGTTATAACCTTGCTCTTCAGAACAGCCTCTGGCAAAGTATTCCATAGGTTGACCTTTGCTGTGTACAGAAATACTTATTATTTTAAACCTGCTGCCTTCATTGGTAGCCCCTAATTCTTGTGTTCTGTGTTACATATATGCATGCCACTGATGGAAACTGTATATTAGCTTAAGAATAGAACTCATGATATCCGCTCATTCTAAAATCAAAGATGTGAATACATGAAGTAATTGGTGCTCCTTCTACTGCTCAAGTAACAGAAGGAATTGATGTATATTTTCTCTGACGGTGGTAAACAGTGTACACAGATAGGTGTGGGAAAGTTCATGCTGACTGAGAAATTCTGAAAACTGTCTCAGTTAACTATGAAAGTACAACCACCAGGGCATGCTAATGTGTCCAAGATCTAGCAGCTGTCTGTTTTTTAAATTAACACCACTTCACTTTGCTTTTAGCCTCTACCCCACCAGGTGTGCAGTCTTTATCCACAATTGTGCCCCATTAAAACAAATGGAATGTTAAGATCCACATTTCCTGGCTTGTTCAGCAGTTAACCAGGCAATATGAACTTCAGTTGACAGCAGCCGAATGTTTAATTTTTCTTCATGATAAATTTAGAGTGTTACGATAGAGCTGGTGAGGAAAGAATTTTTTTCTTTTTTGCTTTGATTTTTCTTCAGTTTCTGGGGTTATTATCCTTGTTTTCAACCAATTATAAAATGAAACAGTTGAACATGTTCAGTTTAAAACCAAATTACTTATTCATTATTGGAAATGCCAAACCCCCACAATTTCCTTTTTACAAAAACATCTTTTTATGAAAGAGTTTTGTTTAAAAAATCCATTTCTCATTAAAAATATTAACTTCAAAATTTTGTGGATCATGCCGTAACTCTGTCTATATTAAGATAGTAAGAGAGAGATAGCTGTGTTAGTTTGTATGCTACCAAAACAAACCAGCAGTCCTGTATCAGTTTAAAGACTAACAAAATAATTCATTAGGTGATGAGCTTTAATGGGGCAGAACCACTTCTCTGGATCTAAAGAACTGGGTCTGTCCCATGAAAACCCATCACAATGAATTACTTGGTCTATATTAAGAGGTACATCTTAAAAAGAGCACCCAGAGGGCACCTATAAATGTACCAGAATACACAGGCTTATCCAAATGCACGCATACTTCAAGAATTATCACATTTGCATGCATTGCTTCCAATAGTTTAATACTTACATGTGCAAGCCTTAGAATATGCACCAGCAAATTTATTTAGATTCTACACACTATTGTTAAATTAATAACAAGTCTGACATCAAAGTCAATCTACAATGAAACTTCTATTAAGGTTAGGGTTGTTCAGAACTAGAAGGCTGGTTTGGCCCATCATGGAAGGAAAGCTCAGAATAAATTCAGTTTTTTTTCTGTTCAAACGCCTAGGCAGAACTGGGACACACGTTAAAGGAGGAGTTGGCCTCCACTGCCACCAAAACAGACTCTTTAGCCAGGCTTTTTAATATTACTTATACAGGATCAGGTTCATGTACAGCGTAGTAATGTTGGTTTTTGCTACTTACCTGCTGTCAAACATGAAAAAGGATAGAAACTGTGTAGCAGAAAGCTATAAGTGCTTATTTTAATCTACAACAATCTCAAAAGAGATATATTTGACAACTTATTCAGGCAAACTCAAAGTGATGTAGTTACAATAGTTGAAAAAAGGCAAGTACTAGTGCTTTTACTTATTTCTTGGCATTTTCTGAATTCATTTTTACTCAGAAATACAAATACTGAACCAAAACGCAACTGAACAGATAACCTAAGTGTGGACTCATTCGGGCTGCTGTTTGCCGTGGCATTGGCATAAGAATTTTTTACTCTGATGATCTGCTGCACATGGAGTTCCTGCTTTTGTGAATAAAGCCTTTTCCCATCTCCACCCCACCTTTTTGTTAGCAGGTGTCCTCTGCTTGAAGGACAAATGGGCAGTTCCCCACACTATACTTTTTGGCATTTTGACCAGAGAACATCATGATAGTCTTGAACTTTGTTTGCTGCACATACACCTACTAACTTATAAAAGGCTAAAGAAAGGTGAGATTCTGGATCTCTTTGCCTCTGATAGGATTGTTCTATAGGGTGTGGCTTACTAATAAATTTATTATTTAACCATATAAACAAAGGACATACTCCAGTTTAGAGACAGCTCAGGCATATCCACTTTCAGCCTGTAACCAGAACGCTCTGTAGAAACAAGCAATTAAAAGGATACAATGCCTCTAATCAATTGCACACAGGTTATCTTTGATTGCTCTTGCAAAGGACAAATTACACACAAGCCTTTTGCAAACGGAGGAGGGTGGGGGGAAACAGTTCCATTATTTTTCTTTTGAACTCACTTCTCTGAAAACAAGGCTGTTCTTATTCCAAACCTCTTGGTTTAATTAAAAGGACACAAACATCCGATGATATTGCAGCATATCAAATGTAGCTCTAAAACTGCCAGGGACTGAGAGGGGGGTGGAAGATTTTCTTTTCTATAACATGGCTCTTTTTTCCCTCTGGCCATCTGTTTGCTCATGGTGACAAGCTCCATTGCTGGTGTCCTAGCTCTGCTTTGTCTTTGTGTGCCTGAAGGACATTCAATCTTGTGCCTCACACATGCTGCTCTATGACACTTTTTAACAACTGAGCTTTTGTTCTGTCTAAGAGACTCCCTGATAGGAACTGTAAACTTGGACATTGATATCCTGAAGGAACAGGCCATGAAGGGGAACACACAGGAAATGCTCAGCAGTCTAATAGACCAGGCAATCAAACAACTCCCACTCCCTTCCATGCACTCCGCCAGCATTTCTAGCCTGCACTGCACACAAAACTAAAAGAAGAATCCTAATTTGTATTATTTAAAGCTACAAATGCATTGCTTCCACTGGTGTGAATGCTATAATTTAAACATTATTTCTGATGGACAATTATTTGTGCTACTTATTCATTATTACTACCATGCAATTATTATAATTGGGGATTAATTGTGAGAAATGTCAGGGGGCATATTCCAACAGAAGCAGCTCAGTTTCAGTGCATACTGGAATCCCTTTGCAGTGAGGGAAATTGCTCAGTTTGATGTGAATTCCCAGTTAATTGCAATCACAGCTTTTGAAGTTGTATGGAATGCGTAAGCTCTTAGCAATGCTTGAAATGATTACCAAAGTGGATGTCCACATTGAACCCATGTAAATATTCTAGCTGGCTTTGGAGAAAAGGAGGGGAAAAATTATTTTTTTTACATAATTGTTTCTACTGTAATTGCAAAGGAAAAAAAGTCCATCTTTTTCTATGCAGCCAGTTGTATTGTCAAGTGTCCTTTACATGTTAACATGCAAACATTGTACATTGGAAGCCTTTGTAGAGATGATATTTTCAGTTTCCTGGAATAGACTGGACAGGAATGGAGTGGTAAACTGTTTTAATTTGGATCTAAATTTAACCCCCCACCCCACTTCAGTGGTGCATATGTAGTAAAACTACAACTTTCTAGTAGAGTGCACGAGTCCTTTTAGGCCAGCAGCATGGCTGTTGTCTGGGCATAGGAGGCAGACAAGGGTTTACAATGAGGGGGAAGAACAACTTGGAGAAAAGGAAGCATGAAAAAAAAAAAACTTCCCAGAATGCTGTAGGAAGTGATATAATACCTAGGCCTCTACATCACCCATATGAGGCAAGGCTGGTGAGTGATACCAAGCAATGATACAAAAGACCCTCATCTATTATGAATTATGGAGAATGGGGGTAGAGGGAATAACAGGGCCTACATACCATAGCCTGGTGTATATTTGAAATTCTTCTCTGTAAGATTAATTGGAGAGTCACAAAGTACATGAAAATTCCCCTTTTAAAGTACACTGATTACTCAGAGCAGTTAATGTTACAGTAGCATTTGCCAGTCCATTCTACGTATGAGGAAGACCTCCAGTACTATGCTAAGGGAATACACAGCAGCATGGTAAGTGAAAAGAACTCAGTTGCTCAGAAGGAAATGCTTATAGCATGGAGTTGTATTGCTTCAGTAGGTATCTCCGGAGGCACAGAGTTGATTACCTTGACCTTGTGTTGTCGTTTTACTCTGTGCAAAATGAGAGTTACTCGCATCTAAAGCGGAACTCTTTGTACAAATGTAAATGAAGCACTGAAGAATCAGGCCATGTCTCAGGTACGTCTGTGTCGTTGTAGCTATGCCAGCAAAAGTTTGTAGTGTTGATGCAGTTTGCACTGAAAGAGGGGTTTTATTCATCAGTGTAAGAATACTACCTCCATGTGTCAGGGAAGCGAGGTCAAAGTTAGGTCTCTTCCATTGATGTGCATCTGTCTATAGTGGGGCATAGCTACGTTGGTCACAGGTGGGGATTTCTCATACCCTTGGCTGATGCATGTTGGCCTAAGTTTTGAGTGTGGACCAAGCCTCAGATATGAATGCTAACTCTGGGAGCATACAGGGAGTGCAACCAGCGTACCGTTCTAGGCCAGGGTGCAGCCTGTGCTTCCTCGGTGAGACTGGATGTGTGAATCTGTGATTCTACCCCATCCATTTTGGAAAGGCTAGTGATAAGTGTTTGGGTTGGACACCCAAATCAGTCCTCACACTCAGAGAAATGCAAGAGCTAATTATTTCCAGGCTCTGCTCAGAGCCTCCGAGAGTGGGAAAGGTTTGTTGAGTCATCTCCCCATCAATGCAGGGATGGACAAAGTGAAACCCAAAGATGGTGCTTATTTTGATGTTTGAGGACAAGAAGGTGCAGAGTCTCATCCTCTCTCTGCTATGCTGCCATATGGGATATTTCATAACTCATTTTCTATAACCTCCCTCTCATTATCCTTAAAATGAATGTTTTGAGTGTCTTTCAATTTGCACCAATTATGACAGTTCTAGTAATTTTTCTTTCCACTATTTATTATAAAGTTTCCCCGATTAAAACTATTTCATTATCCTTAGCATAGTTATGTGTGGCACTCATGACACTGATTACAGTTGCTCAAACTAGACTGAGATCATAGCCAAGGTTTCAGCTAGTAAAGCTTAATAATACATAGAATAATGTTTTAAGTATGGTAATGTGGCGGGACATCATCTGTCAGTCCAAACATCACTGGAAGTGTCATTATCCAGGATGTGTATTTTCCACACTGCAGACCATGAAAGTTTAATAGAGAAAATTCCATTGGATTAGGAAGTCAGGATATTGTAATACACATGAGTGCTTAAAACCGCCAAAGAGAAAAGAAGAGAGTAACTGAAAAAACATATGGCTGAACAGTAATATGTGTGAATGTTCTACAGAGGTTGATAATGCCAAGGTAACTGAGCCTATCTTGTGAGTCTCATTAACTTTTACATTGACTATCAAAGATGTCAAAATCATCAAGGCACAGTGGGATTTTTTTTTTTCTGTAAGAGGAGATAATGATGGAGTCCTTTAAAAATGTGGTGCTATAAACCCTCCACATATGGCAAGCACTCACAGTGCACTTTTAGAACAACCAAGGGAAGCCTGTGGACAGAAACAAAAAAAAAAAAAAAAGACTGTTTGAAGGGATCAAAAACACATTTTCTGACAGGTTTGGAACAATGTGTTGAAAAATTCTCAATACCACAGTTACATGCTGGAGATTCACCCTTGTGAAATGCCAAAGCTGTCAATCAGAATGATTTATTGCATTCTCAATTCCCTAGATGGTTTTGGAACAGAAGCTGAAATTTCCAGAAGATATTAGGATTCTTTTAGCTTAAAAGGGATACATGCAAAGAAATAAGTGGAGAAAATTACGTATTGAGAAGCAACAATAACCCAGCATGGGTCTCATTTTAATAATACATACTTTGAAGATCATTAGAAATAAGGGTATACACAAATTTATTGTGGAATTCAACTAATAAATATTTGAACACTAGTACATCCCAAAATGCCTTTGGAAATTTCATAGCTGACATGAGCCTCTAAATGATCTTTCATTTGGTAGAGGCAAAATAATTCAGTACCTCTCTCACATATTGTTAAACAGATACTAAATTTGAATGTAAGTGCTTGAAGTAATTGTATTCATATATTCAAGGTATTTGTTCTACAGGATCACCAACAGCAAGACTATTAGGAACTATAGAGGAAAATAAAGCAAACTCAGGTCTGTTGCAAAGAGATTATGGCTACATCTACACTAGCACACTACGTCGAAGTAGCCTATTTTGAAGTAAGGACATTGAAATAGGCTACTTGGACATGTATCATCTACAAGTCCTCCAGGGCTGGTGCCGTCGACATTCCACGTCGAAGTAGCGACGGGGAACATTGAAAGGAGCCGCCCCAGAAGGAAACGTGGAGCGTCCACACATACAAGTGCTCCCTATCAAAATAAGGGGCCAGCAAAGCCCCAAGCCGCTCCCTTACAGGGCCCCTCCCAGACACACTTGCCCTGCACAGCACAAGATCCACAAAGCCAACAACCAGTTGCAGACCCTGTGCACGCAGCATGGACCACCAGCTGCAGCAGCAGCCAGAAGCCCTGGGCTAAAGGCTGCTGCACACAGTGGCCATAGAGCCCTGCAGGGGCTAGACAGAGCGTCTCTCAACCCTTCAGCTGATGACCACCATGGAGGACCCCACTATTTGGAAGCAGCGGGACGCAGATTGCCCACACACGCCCTACTTCGATGTTGAATGTCGAAGTAGGGCGCTATTCCCATCTTCGGATGGGAATAGCGATTTCCACGTCTCACCGCCTAACGTCGATTTCAACGTCGAAAAAGCAAACGGCATGTGAAAACACGACGCGTGCTATTTTGACGTTGTGCTGGCTACTTCGAAGTAGCTGGCTAGTGTAGATGCACCCTATGTTAGTGAAATACTGTTACATGATTAAAGGGACATTCGGCCAGAGACAACTGGTCTGTGTTAAACACCTACAGTTGTCATCATGAGAGTGTTACCGCTCTGCTGGCAGTGTTGGGAACTGCCCAGTCTTCCAACAAGAAGCGAGACCAGCTTCATACAGGGCCATACTTAGTGGGTGGACAGGAGTTTTTGTTGAGTTTTCTCACAAAAACTTGAAGCAGAAAATTTGCTGAGAAAATGTTTTTAATGCGTGAAAAGAGAGAATTTGATTCCTGCCCCACTCTGGTCAGCGTCACCACTTTGCCCAAGGAGCGAATTAACCTCCAGCGAAAGACATGCTGTGCTCTCACAGCTCCCCTCTCAATGATTTATAGGGGATGCACAGAGTCAGCCTCCCTCCCCCTCAGCCTCAGAACACCAAACTAGAACCCTCCTATTCCCAGAGCTGCTGATTTTGAGGACAATGCAGGCCAGCTACACATGCCTGGCCAGATAGGGAAGTCATTTCCTTGCCCCTCTACAAAATCCATCAATGGAAAACTTTTTGGGAGGATTTTTTTTTTAAACCACTTGTTGTAGTCATACTGTAAAATCAGACTTCACTCTGTTAGTGCTCTCCAGCTAAATGGGCAGTTTCCAAAATCCTTAAAGATTTGAGCTAACAACATGCAGGCATTGTCAGCCGTAAGTCTGGGTTTTCTTCATGTACCAAGTAATGCTTTGGAAAGAGTTCATTTCCATACAGAGCTGTGACATAAGTCATAGTTATGAAAGTTGAGCTTTCAAATTGTAAAATATGCAATACATACACATTGCTTTTTAAAATAATCTGTATAAAAAGTCATCTCTGTAATAGAAAACTCTGGCCTCATTCCTCTAATGTACTCCCTGTAGGCGAACTATCTGCCCATGCAGAACCTTATTGAAGTAAATGCACTTTTGATAGACAGGGAGGGTCCACTCACGTGTATCCATTTTTCCAGGGTCAGAGAACTAAATACCTAGATCTAATCCACTTCTGCGTGAAGTGCAGAATCTGTGAAAGTGCATTTATCCTGCAATTCTTAATCACACAGTTATGGCACTGGCGTAGCAATACAGGATCTAGCTTTATCTGTGCATTTCAAAGCCCTTTAAAAAGCAGTTGGCACCATCATCCGTTTTACAGATGCACAGAGAGGTGATGTGATTGGCCCAAAAGACCAAGCCCCATCCACGGTGGCTTTTGGAGTAACAATTACTAATATGAGAAGGAGTCAGAGCATTGGCCTTTTATAGCATAGATCACATAGGAGTTTTGGGCTGGAAGTGAAGAACAGCTTTTCATCTGAAATGAGAATGACGGGAGTCAGAACACAACTTCCTCAGCTTTATTTAGACTACAGTTCTACAATCAAACAGAAGGAGAGATATTCCTTAAATAACCCCAGTTGCTTTAGTCTCTCCAGTGGAAATGTTGTATCAGAAGACACCACAATGACTGATGTCCTAATAAGCATCTATATAGATTAGGTGGCAGGAAAAATTAATAAAGCTCTTGAAGCTTTTCTTCTGCTTCCATGTACAAGTGCGACAAGCATGCAGAACTATACAAATGGATTTAAAACGTGGTCGTCCTCTTCCCTTTCACTGTAAGTTACAGAGCTTGCACAATGGCACCATTCTTCTAAGGGTCTATTAACTTCAGATAAATTCCTGTGAACATTTATGAAATGACATGTGACAGCCTCGTGAATGAAGAAATTATCTGCATCATCACTGCTATTGAATGTATCTGCAAGTGACTGTATTAAATGCAGTTTAAAAGGCCACAGAGGTTGCCACACTAAAGTACAGGACAGGAAATTCAAAGTTATGACGAACACTCCCAGGAAAATAAATAATTGTATTGGTGTGTGGAATCTTCTCCCAAGGGAATTGGTGGAAGCCTTGTTCTTTGACAGAGTTAAATTGGAGGTGAGAAAAAGTTAGAAAATATTCTGCAGAGAAAAATCTTACTCTGGCGGACAGATGAACTAGGCTGACCTAGTCTATATCTGGAGTCTGAGGCCCGGTCTACAGTAGACCTCGAAGTTGATCATAGATACACAAATCCAGCTATAGCAATTGCATAGTTGAAATCAACTTATCTACAATCAACTTACCTGGCCATCCTCACTGAGGGAAGCTGATGGGAGAAACTTTCCCATTGATCACCCTTACTACTCACAAGATTGAGGAGTCCCGGAGTTGACAGTTGACCCCGATAGTTTGATTTCACGCATCCCCTCTAGGCATACAAATTCAAAGACTGGACGACCAACCCCAACCAGGTCGAACTACTGGGTAGTGTAGATGTACCCTCAGACACCAACAATGGTGGGAAATTGGTGTGAGTATCGGCTGGTTTGAAATCCATGCCAAGGAGATCCAAGGAAAGCACGAAAAGCAACTAATAGAAAGTACAATGGTGCAGCAGGGACCAGGTGAACAAAGTTTGAGTGAGATATTAGGGAACCAAAATGCCTGGGTAAGAGAATGGGTGATGGAGTCACTTAGTCACAATGAGACAGTTATCTCCAGTCTTGGAGAAGGGAAGAAAACAGCAGGACTGAAGACCAGATCAAAAAATTTCAGGCTCAAATGAAAGATCAGGGATTTGACTGGATTAGAAAGAGAATTCTTGTCTTTTGTCCACATAGTCATCACTCCCATATACAACTTATTCTATCTTCATTACATTTCTTCTCTCCCTCTATCTGTTTACTTTTTTTAAAAAGAATGTTATGCTTCCTTGCAAAAGTAAGATCACTTTCCCTCTCATTCAATTCCTTGTCTATTGTTCACCTGCATGCAATCTCCTGTGCTGTGTCGCTCTTGAAGCAGAAGGGGCCACTTTGCAGTTAAGGCAAAGCCCAGAGCCAAGAGATCTGGGTTCTATTGGCAGAATTAGTACAGCATGTGACACGGGGACAAGTCAGTTAGTCCAATATTTTCAAACTCTGGTTGCCTAAATTTAGGCACCCAAATGAAAACCCTGATTTTCAGGAGAATTTCAATGGCTGCCATCAGTGCTCAGCACCTGTGAAAAATGAGAACAGAGGTATGTCTACATTAGAGCTTACAGTCAATTTTAAGACACTTAGTTTGATTTTACAATGTGACTGTCTTCACTGCAATACCATTAGGTCCATTTTAAGGAGTGCTAAGGTTGACTTTCTCGTGCCACACCTCTGATGTGGTATAATGCCAAGTCCGAATTTACAAAGTTGAATTAATGCTAGTGTGGAAACAGCATAACTTTAAATCAATTTTATCAGCCTCCAGAGGTATCCCGCTATGCCCCAAACGTGTCCATTCTGGCTGCTGTTACCGCTGCAGCTTTCCAGGTGTGCAGGAAGTAAGTAACAGGAAGTCCAGCAACTGAATTCATTTTCTTTCTGGCCAACATGGTAATCTCATCTAGCCATGATTTCTCAGGGTCTCAAAAGAGCCTGAGCATGGAGCCATCAGGAGACCCAGGATCTCATTTCTGTGCAGGTGGAAGAATCTGTGCTGAGTAAACAACAGAAACTCTCAGCAGTGCTGGGTGAAAACCAGTCCCCCCCATACCACCACCACATGGCTGTCCGGCTGTGCAGACCATTGTCTGCAGACAGCAGCGTGTCCTGCACAGGGTTTCAGTGCTTGAGAGAACTTTTTCCCCAGCACAGGATTTAGCAGAAAGGCCCAAAGGAAAGTGGTGTGTCCCCCCCAGTCTCAGCTGACTCTTCCTCCCTTTTGTGGGCCCACATAGCCTCCTTCTGGTAGTTAATCACTCCATGCCCTTTTATGGAGTGCTGCAGAGAATCCTCTGTATAATTGATAGAATGCACTTCTGACATGAAAGCAATGTAATCATAAAGATTTTGCAACTCATCTTTAAAAGCTTCAACCTCTAGAATTTACAATGGCCCCCCCACAAACTTTTTATGGGGCTGGACCCCCAGGGCACCATGCATCTTGGGGCTAGGCCCCCTGCCACCACACCATGTGGTGGCTGGGCAGCGTAGATGGCGCCTGTAGACAGTGGCATGCCCTGTCCTGCGTGGGTTTTAAGTGCTTGAGAGAGCTTTTTGCACTGGGGGGGCAGAGGGGCTGGCCCCTTGCTACAGCTTTTGCACATACTAATTTAGTCTTATCTGTTACTAATTCAGCCTTGATTTTTCTGTGCCGCAACATACTCAGCTGAAAAGGAGGAATAATACATACTTCAGAGTAGAGTTATGGATCTCTATTAATTAATATTCACAAAGCACTTTGAGATCCTGGTATGGTATTCACTACAAATGGAGCAAAGTGTTTATTATTAAACTTGCTACAAACATTCAACTGTAGTTAGCAGCTTGCATTTTCATAGGTATCTCTTTCCCTTCTCCTACCACCTCTGGCCCCTGGCTAGAAGCTCAACTATTACTTTAAAAACGGAAGTTGGGTAGGTAGTTTGGACAGGTATAGATTGAAGCTATAACCACTAGCTTCACAGGCACCAAGACTTGCTTTGACTTTCAACACAGAAGTGACATCATTTCAAATTAAAGTTTAAAATGAGGGATAAGAAACTTATTTGGACATAATAAAATCCACATTTTAATCTAGCTATTAAAATTAATTAATTAATTAGGCATTTAATCTAGCTATTAAAATTATTAAGTCCATCAGAAGAACTTATGAAAAACCACAGAGAATCATATGATGGCATATGATTGGTGTGTGGACAGAAGATGAAACCCTGGTGCTTATTTTTGCACACTTGGCTAGAGGAAGTTGTATAAGAGCTAATTTTGTCACTTTTGATGAGTTCAGCGACTTTGCGTCACATAACATGAATACAATATCTCCCTTTCTTCCTCAGATACAATATGTGTAGAAATAGAAGAAACTTTTGATTCAATGCAGTAAACATGAAAAAGGAAACTGACCGTTTATAACTCCATTAGTTTACAGGAAATACTGAGTAAAGAAATAAATGTCACACTGGTCTTCTTGAGCCTGACATGCAGCTAAAAAGAAACATGACAAGAATACTGAAACTGCAGCTGGCTTACTGGCAGGCATACGGCCTTTATGACTCACAAACACTAAAATATGCCAGGAAATAGCAAAAAACAACAAACAAGTTTTACTAATGTTTTGGATGCTGAGGGTTAGGTTATAAAGGGGCTTTAGGGGTGTAAGCAGGTAGTTAAGGGTCTAACTCAAATGTAGAAGCACCACTAGCATTCACAAAACCTTTGTTCAAATAATACCCCAAGCTGCACATACCTAAAGTCCCCCAACATTTCTACTGGAAAAGTTCCCATGGCACCTACGTTTCTCCTGATGAGAAGGGGTTTTGGACCAATTTGTATAGTAGGGAGGGTTACTGCGAGCCATTGAATCAAACTGCAGACTCTGTATATAAGCAAAACCACTTCATGCAGCAGCACTCCCAGCATAAGTACGCACAAAACTGTCCTGACACCACGGAGCAGCTCAACATCTAGCTCCTGCCCGGGGGGATTCACAAAGCAGACCTCTCCCCACCTATCTTGTTTGAGGACGGGCACGCTCAGAGCACGACTAGCCAGCACAAGACATATACGGGCAGAGGAGATGGGGCGGAGTCAGTGGTGCCTCCCTGCCTGCACTCTCTGTACCCAGCAGCTGAAACATTCATCCAGGATGAAGGAGAATGATTGCAGATCCCCACTGCGCTGGCTTCAGAGCAAGGACTTGAACCTAGGCTCCCCTCTTCCCAGGAAAGCTCCAGTCCCTTTACTACTAGGCAATGGGGTGTTTTAGTGTGGGACTCTCAAACCATCCTGCTGAAGCTGTTTCAGTTTGAACTGATGTAGTCATCATTGGACCAGAGCAAGAGAACATAACTTTTGGCTTCTGCTCCTGAAAGGATCTGGGAAACAGACCAGTGCTGATGCGCTGATCAGTTTCCTGTCTCTTATGAGTGGCATGGAGCTGGGAGCCAGGATCCAGCTCCCCACCGCTCACAGGAGAGGCACTATTTCCCAGCTCCTCTCAGGGGCAACAGCCTGGTTCCTAGCTCCCTTCCACTCACAGGAGACAAGAACCCGTCCGGAGCTGGCTCCCCTGAGTAATGCGAAATTTGACTTACGCTGGGTTGTGCAGGAACGCAACCTCCATGTAAGTAGGGGGTCTGCTGCAGACCAACACATTTCTAGAAAATGGGAGCGAAATAAAAATAGCTTTAAAATATTAGATTGAAAGTCTGAACCAGATCCTAGGATCTCTTTCCACCTTTGGAGAAAGCACTAAGGGCCTATAAAGCTGCAATGAAAAGGTAGTTGAAGATTGTGTTACCAAGAGAAGTGGTGGAATCGCCATCCCTAGAGGTTTTTAAGTCCCACCCTGACGTAGTCATGGCTGGGATGATTTAGCTGGGGTAGATCCTGCTTTAGGAAGAGGGCTGGACTAGGTGATCTCCTGAGGCCCCTTCCAGCCGTAGAATTTTATGATTCTCCTTCAATAGGTGGCATAGAATGAGTGTAGCAGATCAACAGTCTATTTTTAATTGTACCCAGCGCAGAGTCTCCACCAGTGGCAGAAGACAGCGATAAAACACAACACACGCTAGTGATCCCTGCCAATACACGGCCATCTAACACTTGTATAGTTCTACCTTGCACTAGCTTATGGGGCATCACTGTGGCTGTTATGACTCGTTCCAGGGACTGAACCAGCTGCTGGCTAGCTTGCTGATCTGGGCACGAAGAGTTGGTTTTATGACATTTTCCCTCCATTGTCCGTCACCCCAGACTTTTCTAGTGGAGCTCTGGCAAACCTGAAGATAGGGTGTACTATTTGTATGTGTTTTAGTCCTGCCCCTTGCTGCTGCTGTCTTCACTGTTATTTTCATATCTGTGATTCTTTGGGGCATGACCTTTCTAAAGCGCTGTAGCATAAAGCATGAAACTCTGAATCTAGTTGAATGTTTGTGAGTTTGTAATAATAAAGGCAGAGGTGATTAGATGCATATACACTGGAGTCAGTTGTTTTCTGTGTTACAACTTTTATTGGCATGGGAAATTGCCACTAGCCCTGTGTAAATGATCACCAGAGTAGCTCTTGAATAGGGCACTGCTAAGGCTTGAAAGGAAATAGCAACACAAAGGCTCGAGAGTAGTTAAACAAGTTCCTTTCTTTTTAGAGTAGGAACAACTCTGCAGGGCTTTATTTCTTGGCAGGCAAGTTAGCAGCTATTTGGACAGGACTGAAGAGGGAAATTAACAGGTTTAGCTGCTTCTTTGGGTGGCTTTTTCTTGGTAGCTGGGGGATAATACGAAGGATTCCCTTTCTGCAAGATCAAATGAGTAATTCTGATTTTTCCCTGGTTACAAAAGGGAATTATGCAAATAGCCCTTGTCTCATCTCAGTGCATTGGAACAAACACACACAGGCTACGTCTACACGGGCAGCCAACATCGAAATACTCTATTTCGATGAATAACGTCTACACGTCCTCCAGGGCCAGCGACGTCGATGTTCAACTTCAACGTTGCTCAGCCCAACATCGAAATAGGCGCAGCGAGGGAACGTCTACACGTCAAAGTAGCACACATCAAAATAGGGATGCCAGGCACAGCTGCAGACAGGGTCACAGGGCGGACTCAACAGCAAGCCGCTCCCTTAAAGGGCCCCTCCCAGACACAGTTGCACTAAACAACACAAGATCCACAGAGCCGACAACTGGTTGCAGACCCTGTGCCTGCAGCATAGATCCCCAGCTGCCGCAGAAGCAGCCAGAAGCCCTGGGCTAAGGGCTGCTGCCCACGGTGACCATAGAGCCCCGCAGGGGCTGGAGAGAGAGCGTCTCTCAACCCCCCAGCTGATGGCCGCCATGGAGGACCCAGCAATTTCGACGCTGCGGGACACGGATCGTCTACACGGTCCCTACTTCGACGTTGAACGTCGAAGTAGGGCGCTATTCCTATCTTCTCATGAGGTTAGCGACTTCGACGTCTCGCTGCCTAACGTCGAAGTTAACTTTGAAATAGTGCCCGACGCGTGTAGACGCGAAGGGCGCTATTTCGAAGTTGGTGCCGCTACTTCGAAGTAGCGTGCACGTGTAGACGCAGCTACAGTGAAACTTTTGCAGCTTGTTGCTGCTAAACTATTCAAGTCTCCCCTTGCACAAGAGGGATAATAGCTCTGCCAGCTTGGTTTATGGTCACATAATAATCTTTACAGATCACTGCAGAAGAGATCAACACTACCCTTCCAGGTGGCCACTTCAGACAGGGCTCATTCAGCCAGCCATAAAGGTCCTTTCCTCCAAACTCAGAAGCAAATGTAACCTTTATAGACAGATGCTGGAGCTCTTTTCTTACCCCATTATGGGGCACTGGGTGTAAGGTACACTCCTCAAAACCTGCTGGAATAATGTGCTGTCTTAATTACAGTCAGATTTTGAAATCTAGTCTTTTTGCATCACACCACACAAGCCAAATAATTGACTATGTATAAAATAATTAATGCCTATAGATAAGTTACCTAGCCAGCTATGTGCTCAAAGCTAGTCTCTTGACTGAACACAGCCACGTAATCCTGCCTGTAAAATTATGACCACAAAATTCAAAGGGTCAGTTAAAGCTGAGTTTAAGTTAGGCACTAAGGGATTATTTGAATTACTGTAAATATGACTGTATGTTATGGTCATGTGATTCATGTACTATAAATTATGTATAATAAAATTCTAAATTAGCAGAATTATTGTTTGGCCTTTTTCTTTCATACTTCCTGTTCATCTCTTTGATGAAACAGCCCCATCTTTAGCTGGAGTAGGCCACACTCAGCTGTTCACATCTTGATTACAATAAAAGCCCTCTGCAAACATTCAGGCATAAGTGCGTTGCTAAATATTATTGTTATCCGCTTAAGAGGAGCTGTACCTCACCAAAAGAATACCAGTTCAAGCCTGAATTTACTGCTGTAATTGGCATTCCCTCACCTTGTTCACTGCACCAGACACAAATGCAGAATTATTACAGAGGCAGCTCCTTTTTCAAGGTAGAAGGCATCACTTCCTCGACACTCACTCCTCACATTGATAAAACCCGGAGGTATACTTGGATTGCTTTTCTTCCATTTTCAAAGCAGCTGTTTGACATTTTTCTAGGAAAGATTTAATTTTTCTAGCATTTATTTTCTCACAAGGTTTCCTATCGATGTGTTACTTCAGCGAGGGAATATGCAGTTTCCAATTCCATGCTGCATTTCTCCAGCAAAGAAAAGATTGCTAATAATTCCTGAAGGCTAGCTGTCAGCACTAGCATGTAATTAAAGCCTGCACTCATGAGGAAGACATCTCCAGAATCCCATTAGTTACTCTATCTATAGATCACTTTTTGGACACATACAAACCCCCATCCCTTCTCTTCAATTAAAATAGACTAATCCTGCTGGGTTCTAGGCCCCTCAACGCTCATGGAAGTCAGTGGAAGTTGAGGGTGCTCTACATCACTCAATAGGTATTCAGAAATATATAATACTAGGTCTATCCTGAACACACGTGTAAAACACAAATTAGAATTATTTCTATGTGAAAAAAAAATCTTTAAAAAAAACCTACTAGTTGAAAGTTGCTGAGAACTGTAAAAAACACATTTTGCATAACGGTGCCTACTCCAGAGAGCATTCAGTTTAAAAGAAACTGTAATTTATCTGTAGCTTGAGGCTCTGAACAGTTTTGGGTGCTGTCAGATAATACAAACTGCGTGCACCTGTGCTGCTCCGATTCCAGAAGCAGAGACAGGGAGTTACTCTCTTAGGCAGGGGATTCCCCATAGTTGGTAGATAAAGGAGAGCAGAATCAAGAAAGCTGCATATGCAGAAGACTGCTTGCAGCTTCCAACCATGGCTGGACAGGCTGCCAAGAAAGCCAAGGGCTGGATAGGAAGTATGACATATGGACTTAGGTGCTGGTGTGTCTATTGTAAGCATACTGTTCGCAGGCTGTAAATCCTGTCCTTAGTCACGTCTTCTCCACATTGGTTGTATGTGGCTGTCCAGCATAAATCTCCTCCGTATACAAGTACTGAGCACGTGAGTCCAAGGACTGCTATCAAGCACACACTACATGCCATTTCATGCTTCCACATCAGTCCACCACCACATTTCATTCCATCCATCCACCTCAGTACACCACCACTGGAAAACACAACCAAGTGTTGACTCAGGCGCTGTCAAGTCATCTGAATCCACTACCATCCCATTGCCCATTAATGGCAATAACAAGTGTTCTTGGTATCATTCACTGCTATGGCCAGGCCTTATTAACCACTGCTCAGTCAGACAGTAGAAAGTGCGCTCTTCTGTGTTCTCAACATTGTGCTTTACAAATCAGCCAGAGTTATATATGTTGATCATGCTCAAGATTGCAATAACCTTTATTTTTTATCCTTTTAGGGAGTCATTTAACTTATCACATTGTATGCCACCGAATCAAAGGCCCACAGGGTAGGTGGGGGGCTGGCAAGGGAGGAGTTTTCCATTAAGTTCTGATTTTCTTGGCTTCTGTGGGAGACCCTTAGGCAAGAACTGAATGAAGTTTTCATGTCTCACAATACCGATGGACCTCATTTGTGTGGAAAATATTCTAACAACCCTTACATTGGGTAGAGGTTTTGGTACCTGGCCAGTCTCCTAGTTAGAGCCTTAGGAGTGAGGATTAGCCCCAGGCAAGGAATATAGGCATATTTGTAAAGCTTTTGCCATGCAACACACTCTATATCATGTGAGCAAGCGCCCAACCAGCAGTGCCTGTAGCTTATTTTAAGTTGAGGATTAGTCACAATGGAGTTTGGGGAGGAACAAAGATGTCTGACAAAGAAGCTCATAAAAGGTCTTGAAAGCAAACCTGTACATTAAGATTCCTCTCAGAATTATGCATAACAAGCACTATCTTCACATTTAACCCAAAGTTAGCAATTCTAATCGCTGCAAATATTTTAAAAAAAACGGTGACATTCAGGCACAAATCCTTCTCCTTGCACCAGCTGCTGGCACCAACATCAGTCTGGTAGATTTTTATTCTTAAACATAATTCCAGGAGAATACACGGAGCAGTCTGCACCATCTGTCACATGAGAGTCACGCAAACAGAGATGACAAAATGCTATCTATGGAGATTAATTCTGAAATGACATTTAGAAAAGAAATGTTCTCACCAGCCTAAAAAGACTTCCAGACTCAATAGCCTGAGAAGCATCAAAGCAAAAACTAATGGGCAGCAACTGATTCCACAACTTGTACTTCCAAGTTGTGACATATCGGAGTTTTCTTCTTGTTCATTTTAAAGCCTCCACATGCTGAGCAGCATTGCCACTAAACATTGGGACAAGTGTGGATGAAAAGAAAAAAACAAATAAAATAGCAGAAAAAGCAAATACGACAGTTTCACATTAAAAAATATTATGACAAAGGATGGAACATTAAATCACGAAGCAGGGGATTGTCATAAAACAGCACATAAAGAAAGATCCCGGGTTAGCCAAAGACTTCCTGCAGATGCCATCAAGCCTTCAGTTAATCTCAGCATGGAGGTGGAGAGTGGAAAAAGGTAAGTACTTTAGGGAGGAATTTAGGGTGGGTGCAGAGGACCACTTTGTCCGTGAGAAAGTGTATTGATCTCCCCAACCCTTCATACCAGGGTGATTGCCACACGGAAAGCTACTTTCATGGACAAGTGCAGCAGAGAGCAGGTGGCTATTGGCTCAAATGGTATGCCAATTTGGGCATACCCAAATTGAGGGCCAAACTGAGGTCCCATGCAGGTGTCAGCTCTTTGATTGGTGGGAAGGTGTTGTGGAGACCCTTAAGGAACTTCTTGGCAGATGGGTGGGTGAAGAATGAGTGGTCTTGGAGAGGCAAGTGGAAACTGATAAGGCTGCCAGGTGGACCATAATTGTGATGATACTAGATTTGTTCACTGATGGTGAAAGTAGGTTAATGAGTATAAATCTGGGCCATCTGGGTGCTAGATATATGGTGACCACTGCCAGAACCTGTGAGAAAACCTTTGGTGAGAGAAACCCAAAGGGCAGCATCCTGTGTTGGAAGTGTTGCTTTGCTATCACGAATCTGAGGACGCATCTGTATGATGGGTGGATGGAAATGTGAAAATAAGCATCTTGGAGGTCGAGAGTGGACATCCCTTTCTGTAGTGCAGGGATGATTGTGGCTAATTGTACCATCTCGAGTCTTTGACAAAGTACCTGCTGGTTTAGAGTTCTGAGGTCTCGTATGGGTCTCCAACCCCCTGTTTTTTTGTTTCCTGTGTCAGGAAGTAGCATGAGTAGAAGCCCCGTCCCCTGTGCTCAGTGGGTATCTCCTCTATGGCCCCCAGCAGTAGAAGACATTGTGCCTCTTGCATGAGCACCAACTCATGAAAGGGGTCCCTGAAAAGAGATGGAGGTGGGGGTTACGGTTGGAATTTGGAGATGAATGATATGATGGGACCAGTGCATACAATCGCTAAGACCAACTTGGTGGTGGTGATGGCTCACCGTGCAGGCTGCTAGCTTTGAGCCAAGGGTGGTGTGTGGCATGGCCTGGGGCCTGCAAGATAAGGGGACCATCCGAATCTAGACCACATCTTGAAAACAACTGATGGGCCACAGTCTGCTGGGTCAGAGAATGATCTGTGGTTTCTCTCCTCCTGAGTTATGTCTGAGTCGTCTGTTGTCGTAGTGTCTGTTGCTGAATGGAGATAGTTTGTACTTGTAACTAAATTGTGTTTTTTGTTTACATTTTGCAGCAACTGTTTGGATGCCTAGGGTTTCCCATGCATCTCTGAGGGAGTGAAGCATCATTTCAGTGTTTTCAGCAAAGAGTCGAGACATTTTGAAGTGAAGATCCTCAACAGCGGTTTGGACATCCCTAGGAAAATTGTACAGTTGTAGCAAGGACACCTGCCTCATGACCACTGCTGGTGGTAGGGTCTGCTGCATTCAGAGCTGATTGTAAAGCTGTCCTTGAAATGAGCGAGCCCTCTCCCATCAGGGCTTTGTCTTGACCTCTTTTGTTATCTGGAATTATTTCAATAAAGAGGTGAAGTTGGTCAAAGATTTGGTGTGTATATTTTCCAAGTATTGCTACATTATTGACAATACAAAAATGTAGGTTTGCTGACAAGTATGACTTTTTCTCCATTGCATCCAGCCTTTTCCAATCTTCGCCTGCCAGGGTCAATCTGTTATTCTGCTGTCCACCCTTCTGATTCATGGCCTTTGCTATCAATGAGTTAGAGGGTGAGTGAGGGAAGAGACATTCACCCCTCTTACAGGACACACAGTATTTTCAAACCCGCCTCTTTGATGTGGGTGGAAGGGAGGCTGGAGTGCTTCAGAGAAGCCTAGCTGGGTCCAGAAGGACTTCATCAATTGGTATTGCCACTCTGTTCTGGGTGGTCGAGTGTAAGCTGTCAGTCAGCTTGTGATATATATCCCTGGGGGTTGAGAGGGATCTCACAAGCCTTTCTGAGACCCTCCTAAAGAGGTCTTGAAACGTCATCACCCAAGAGGGAAGTGGGTGGTTGCATCATCGAGGATGAAGAGATGATGAGAGAGAAAACTGTGATAGGACCAGAGAACTGGACTGATCTTCTCTCCTAGTGTAAGTCCAATAGTCCTCAACTTCTGAAATCTCTGACCTGTCCCGGTGACTGGATACTACAGGGTCATGGTCTGTTCAATTGACAGAGGTTGGGGTAATGGCTGGGGAATGGGCTGGTGTTGAAAAGCTGTCCCCGGATCCCAGTAAGGCCAGCTGGGTGAGGGCACCCATTACTGTTGCAACTCTTGTAATTGTGCTGGCTTGGATGAAGATCTTCCTGCTGTTCTCGGAGGAGAAATATCATCATCTGAGTCAGAGGACCCTGCTGAATCAGAAGCCGGAGTAAGCAAGTGCGAAAGCCTTGAGATAAGTAAAGAGCTTTTGCTAAACAGGAGGTGCCTGATACTGAGGTGACAGAGAGGTCCCCTGAGACGATAGATTGTGGTATAAATGGCAGAGGGGGCATTGGTACCAGGGGCCCTGCACTGCTGGCACCGAGAGGACAGAAGCAGCTGTAGCTGCACTAAGTGCTTTTGCATGCTTTGATGGTGCCAGTTTCTCAGTGTTAGCAGCTGCCAGCACCAGTGTACTTTTCACAGAAGCCAGTGTTTGCTTTTTCTTTGCTGGCTTGTTCTGCAGTGCCAGGATGTTGGCTATATCAAAGAACTGCGCTGTCTTGAGGAGGGTCGAGCCCTCTCCTTTTTTTGCCTCTTCAGCCAAGCACTTGAGGCTGCCCCCTTAAAAGCCTGGAGGAGGTCAGTGTGGCACTTGGAGCTGGTCAATTTCACTGTCAGGGAGACAGACCCCAAGAAAGTGTGAAACCACTTCTTAGCTCCACAGGATTTCCCCTTATCTCTAGGGCTTGTCACAGTCAAGGCCCTGTCAGAGATCTCAACCCCCGTGAGCTCTGCCTGAGAGGGGAGTCGTTGCAGTCCCTGGTTTTGAGAGCCTGCTCCATCTGCCAGATAAGGAGCTGCTTTTGCCTCGCTCTCCTGGACTGTTTTGTCAATTTCCTATAGTTTGGGCAGCCTTCTGTGTTGTTGTGCTGACCCCATGCAGAGACAGTGTCCGTCAGACACCGAAACGGACAGGCCACAAGAGGAGCACTTTTTAAAACCCGGGAGCTGGGCAGGAGGGAAACTGACGACACTGGCTGCCCTACGAAACTGAGCCACTGAAAGCAGCTTAGAGCTGCTTGGGAGAAGCCACGTCCACAGCTTTCCCTTGTTGTCTTCTTGTCTTGTTACACTTAGTGGTTATTTCAAGATGTTCTGATTTTGATTTTTTTTTTCAGGTGACTGAGAGAGGGACTGCTCCTGAGAGCAATGCCGGTGGCGACTGGAGAAGAACTGAGAAGCTGGCTGCCCGTACATGTGCAGTAAGTGCCATAGTTGTCTCATGCCTGTGCCCTGTGCACACAGGCAGACAGGGTGGCGGAGAGGGCACTGCTACCCACAAATCTTCAGCAAGTGGGCGCGGCAGCTGATGCCCAGAAAGGTGGAGCATCCACAGGGCCCTCAAAAAAGTACCCCGTATTTCCCTTGTTCTCACTGTCACTTGGCACCAAGTGGTCCCTAGGTCATAGCAGACAACAGCTCAGCATCAGTGCAACAATGGGGCGGGGCTGGGGGAAGAGATCGGTGATCCTGTTGCACTCCCCACGACTACCTAGATCCGGCTGGGGAAGCTAATGATCCAAACAACAGGTCAAATTCAGTGATGGAGCCTGGTTTGTCCATTCAGAAGTGCAAAATGGCAGAAAAAAATGGCTACTGAGATCCTTGGAAGTATAAACAGGGAACTATTGGTTGGGAGAAGGGGTTTGTATATTTCCTGTGTATTTGGCATTGGTCTGACTGCAGCTGGAGCACTGCATCGAAGTTTTGGTGTCCATACGTCAAGAAGGATTTTGAAAAAAATAGAGGTGACTCAAAAGAGTCATGAGAACTGTAATAAAATCAGAAGGTCAGACTAAATGATCAGAACTGTCCCTTATGGATTAACAGTCTAGGAAATCACAGGATCAAGTATGATAAAAGTTGTACTTGTGATCTGTGAGGACTGTGCAGATCCATTTATGCACATTACCTATTTGTATGTACTTTTGCAGTAGTCAGGATTGGAAGCAGTGAGGGAGGAGAAGTAGCAGAAAGGGAGTGACTGCAATAGTATTGGCACACTGATAACACACATTGGGGCTTGTCAGCTGTCCAAACTATTGTTAAACTCTCAGCCATATCCCTAATTCCAAACCTGTAGGGGTACATTCTCCAGTTTGATTGCCAGCACATTTGCTACTAACCACAAGGACAATGGCTGATTGCTTACAGCACATGGAGTGATCTCCCTAATGAAATTTTAGTACATGTCCAATAAAGTGCTTTTAGCACACTGAAAAGGATTTCATAATGCTAGTGTCTTGTTTGGTCTTTGAGACTGTAAGTGTGTGGTAAAGAAAAGTGAAAGTATAGAAGCTTGCACTGTCCCGAGATTTCTTTTGAAGCCAGTTGCTTATATTGCTGATATAGGAGTGCAGAGCGCCAGCTATCAACATTTTTTATCTTGGAGCAGCAAGCTAACATTCTCGAATACAGACTGATTTATCTGGGCACTGTTGCTTACAGAAGCTTTCATAGATATGGTACAAGGTCTTCCTTTGGCATCAAAATTTAATTAATTGCTGTCAATTTGTCTTTGCCTTGACTTTGATTATTTGAATTTCAACTGCCTTCAGGGAGAATACAACAGGAGTTTATTGCTCACTATTGCCCATCTGCTGTAGTTTAAAAGACTAAGTAGCCAAGAATTTTATGAAGCATCATTTAGTAATTATTCAGGAAATGATTAGTCAATGCATTATATGTTGAGTACAAGCACCCTCTGTTGTCCATCTCACCATAATATATGTCTTCAGAGAGTTGATGACTATGCAAATTTAAACTGCTACCTAATAAAGGGATGTGGAGGTTTGTCTCTCCGCAGCGTCTGCTTTTGTGAGACATAGCATTCGTCAGATAGAGAAGAGTATGGAAGAACCTTGATTCTGTGCCAGAAAAGAATAGCTAAGAAAGCCCCTTTTAAATGTTTTTTTAGAAACTACAATTAGGCTTCTGACAAACAATGAAATGGCAAACATCACCATTTAGCTTGCTTTCCACGAAATGGGTACGTGCTATAATAAGACGAGAGAGAACTCACGGCTGGTTTGCTGTCATTCACACAGCTGTAAGTGACATTCTGCTTCACAAACATTCTGAAACCAACAAGTCTAGTAGGATTCCAGTGCCAATCTTGGCATCATAGCCAAATAAATATTGGTGGAATTATACTTCTCCTGTCAAGAAAATACTCGTACTGTTTCAATTATTAGCTATTCTTGTGTTTTGCTATGCATTTCTCGTCTCTGTACTGTATTTGCTTGATGGATGAACCAGTCTATATAGTATGAAGCCCATTGAGCTCTTCTTGGGTGAAAGACATTACTCAGCATATAGACTAATAAATATTTTGGAGCATAAGCTTTTGCGAGCAAAGGCCCACTTTGTCAGATCTGATGAAGTGGGTCTTTGCCCATGAAAGCTTATGCTACAAAATATCTGTTAGTCTATAAGGTGCCACAGGACTTCTTGTTTTTGTAGATACAGACTAACTCAGCTACTCCTCTGATATTAATCAGCATAGGTGTGTGCGTGTGTGTGTGATGGGGGGTGAAATCCAGGAGAAATAGTGAACTTACTTAGATTTTCAGAAAGACTTTCACAAGGTCCTATACAAATGGGTCTTGAAAAAAGTAACCTGTCATGGGATAAGAGGGCAGGGCTGCTCTTGAACTGATAACTGGTTAAAATTAGGACTCTGAGATTTTCAGCAGATATGGTTTTTGGTACCTTATAGTGGACTGATTTTCAGAGAGTAAATGCTCAGCACTTATTCAACTGATTAAAAATGCAGGAATAACGTCTTAGTTTTCAGAATGGAAAGAGATAAATAGTCAGATCCCCTGTAGTAGGACCAGCCCTATTCAATATACTCATAAATGATCTAGAAAAAGGAGTAAACAGTGAGGTGGCCAAATTTGCAGATGACATTAAACTATTCAAGACAATTAAGTCCCAGACAGAATGCAAAGAGCTACAAAAAGGACGTCTCAAAACTGGGTGAAAGGGCAAAAAAAATGATAGATGAAATAAAATGTTCAAAAATGAGAAGTAATGCACATTCAAAAACATAATCCATGCAATTATAAAGTGATGGGGTCTAAATCACCTGTTAGCATTCAGAAAAAGATCTTGGAATCATTGTGAATAGTTCCCTGAAAATATCCACTCAATATACAGCAACAGTCAAAAAAGTTACCAGAATGTTGGGAATCCTTAAGACAGACAGAAATATCATATTATCAAAATATAAAACCATGGGACTCCCCCACCTTGAATACTGCACGCATATAAGGTCGTCTCATCTCAAAAGAGATATATTGAATAGCAAAAGGTTCAGAAAAAGGCTACAAAATTATTAGTGGTATGGAACAGCTTCCATATGAGCAGAGATTAATAAGACTGGAACACTTCCTCTTGGAAAAGGGATGACTAAATAGAGTCAATAGGAGCAACCAATTTCACAGGAGGTGACAACAAAGGCCTATTTAGTCTCCTGTGGTAAAATCTGTTTTGTAAACATAAATAAGGAGGTCTTCTCATTATTTTGGCTTGCACATATAATGTGGTTCATTGGGCCCACACCTTAAAATATAAGTTTCTACCTAAGGCATTTAGGTATCTTCCTAGCACACCTTATTGCTGTAATATCTGAGTTCCTCACAATCATTAATGTGTTGATTTGCCTGGCTCTGGAGAAGGGGAGAGAAATTAGGTTAGAGTGGGGAACTGGGGGGCGCCTGGCTCTGGAGAAGGGGAGAGAAATTAGGTTAGAATGGGGAACTGTGGGTGCCTGGCTCTGGAGAAGGGGGAGGGAACTGGGTTACATATATTGGGTGTACGGTGAAATTATAACAAGTGCTGAAGTGTGCTATGAGGTGATAAAGGTTGCTGGACTTTGGTCTATAGCATAAGTGAGAGTTGAATCCACCTTTCCCAATTGTTAGGATAATTCTCTAATCCCTGGACCATCCTTTCTCTCATAGGGATTTAATATGTACTACTATTCTCAGCGCTGTACATCAAACAAAGAAAAACTATGCTCACTCTTCCCATGGTCAAGGTGGACAGATTTTTAGAGGGCTCTAAATGAGGAGAGGTTAGTGGTTTAGTAAACAAAGATGGAAGGTAACTGAATGGAATGTAGATGTCATTCTTTTAATTAAAAAGGAACTCACTGCATGATCAGAATATTGCATGTATAAATGATTAGCTCCCTTGCTTCTGCAAGGTACAGTTTGCACTTCCCTGGTCCAGAACCCTGGGAACCTGAGCAGTCCCGGTAAAGGATTTTGCTGGAACAGAGGAGATAGATGCCATTTGGGCTCCCCTCTTGCTCACCAGCCCCAGCCACTTTCCTGTAATCAGTTGCAGCTACCTGGGATCAGGGATGCTGACTTCCCAGTCTGTGGATGCTGGCTTCCTGACCCCAGCTGAGGTTTCCTCATCCTGGCAGCCACAGCTCCATTGCTCCCCACTGCTCCCCAGCAATCTTCCTACCCAACTGTGTCCACTGCTCCCTACCTGGCTTCCTGATGGTTATCTGGCCAGCACACCCCACCCAACTTCCCTATGGTTCCCCGGATGGCTCCCTGGCCTCATGTGTCCCTGGATGACTTCCCACCAGCTCCCTGGCCCTGTGGCTTCCCAGCCCTGCAGACCCCAGGCTGGCTCCCTGGAAGTCATGAGATTGGATACCTAAATAAGAGTGGACTTGCACAACAGTGCACTAGCCCACACTATTTCTCTCTTCCTATGCCAAGCTATACTTCTCCTAGTGTTACCGTCAGTCTGTATCTTCACCCATAGTAGAAAGCTCACAGTCTTTGTTCCACAGCAGCCCCCGCTCTTTCCCATGGTTCTTCTCCACACTCACCTCTTCAGGTGTGGCACAATTTACCCTCCCCAGGATTTCTGCTTCTTCAGGTGGTAGTGAATAGACCTTTTCAATCAGATGAACCATGGCAAACCTATCGCCACTCTTAACCTAAAGCTAACTCCTCATATTCCCTGACACCCCTTCCCAGGATGCCACACTGTAGCATACAATTTCAAGGATTCTGGTGGAAACAACATCTCCCAGAACCTCCTTGTTTCATCCTGACCTGCAAGTGGGGCCATGTTTGACCTATCACTCTGCCTTATAAGGCCAGTGCCCCATTACAAACAGGTTAATTTGAATTGTGACTGCATAATTTTGTCCAGAAACCAGCAGTTAGATGATTGACATTAAAAACAGCACTAAAGTATTATAAAACCACATTTAAATAGCCTTATTTTTATTTTACACACTTTTGATTCTCCCCCCGCTGACCCCCCTGCTCCAAAAAAAGAGCCATTTGTCAGTCTTGCACTCTGAGTGAACCACTAAAAGCACAAACTGGAAATCATGGAGTCTGTAGTTTAACAGTGAAAAAAATGAAGAGGATGTGAAAGAATTTCTATTCTGTCCTTCTGGGCAAGAAAAGTGAAAACGCCAAAGAAAACCCCCATTTTTGTTGATGTTGATCACTTTCTTCTCATAGCCAAAATTACGAAGGAAATTCACAACAACAGTGCAGAGTACCAACACAAGGCCTACCCACATTTTAAGATTAAACTTAAACCATGTTTTGAATTCATACTCTCTTGGTTTAAGGACAGATTCAGTTCAGGCTTAAGGCTTTGCATCACTCTCCATGGTATTGTTGCATAAAGCCTCTGCCTGAGTCATTATATTATTTTACACTTGGATTTTCTTGAAATACACTAAACTGTGAAGTCCTGCAACATGTGATTTAGGACTGACACAAACCTCCCGCTGGTGGGGGGAGGGTCTTCTAAACCACTTCAATAATGATGATAATTTGTAAATGATTCTCTGAAGCTTTGTAACTGTTGCTGCTGCATTGCCTTTTAAACTGCAATTCATTGTAATGTTAGACTTTGCAACAATAATCTTTGTGAAATCCTGCAACTCTGTAACTCTAAAAAACTTTGCTTTATAAATACAGAAATTTACTTTAAACTTCAGGATTGAGTTTTGCAACCTTGTAATCTTTTGTAACTTCCAACCACTCCGCTTGTGACTTGCTGTGGACTGCATTTCTTCCCTCAGATAGGAATGAGTGAGTGGAGATTATTGATTGTTCCGAAATAGAACCTGCAAGGCTAAGCACCTGGAGAAGAGTCATCAACCCAATCAAGGCTAAACAGGGCTGTTCTGTCTGGCTCTAGAGAAGTCTGGGCATGCTCCTTGATGACCAATGTGGATGAGTCACAGGGGCAGGATAGAGACAATAAAAGGAGAGAGGCTGGAGTACTCACTCTTTTCTTCTCTTGCCTTCTTCCAGTCAGCTTTTTTCCTGACCAGCTCAACAGCCATGATCAAAAAACAGACCTACCAGGACCAATATGCCTTGGTACCTTCTGCAGCCCAAATGCCTGAGTGAGTGCCTGAGGGCAGGGAAGTCTCTCTCTCTCTCTCCCTCTGTGTGTAGTTTAGTTTAGTTTAAGCCTTTAGTGGCAGCTCTGTTAGTTTAACCATTTAGTGGAGTGTTTAATTCCTTGGTCAATAAACCCATAGTAGTGTAACCCTGGTTGGTCTCTCTAGTGTAAATTAAGGCAACAACTATGAGTGCCTTGGCTATTTTCCACTGAAGAAAAAAACTGTCAGGTTCAAGTGTGAGACTAATGAACATTCCTTATAGGTCCTACTTAGCAACTGACCAGTAATGGCATAACTCACTTCTCAAGTATCAAAGGGGTAGCTGAGTTAGTCTGTATCTTCAAAAACAAGAAGAAGTGTTGGGGCACCTTGTGGACTAAGATATTTCGGAGCATAAGCTTTCGTGGGCAAAGACCCGCTTTGTCAGATGATGAAGCAGGTCTTTGCCCATAAAAGCTTATGCTCCAAAACATCTGTTAGTCTATAAGGTGCCACATCACTCCTTAAGCTGATTGCAATGATTACAGACCATTCTGCTGTCAGAATGAAAAGTAAACTGCACATCTTCAACCTCACTTTCCTACAATAAAGTCAAAGAAACAAAAATTTCCTTTCACCTTGAAGAACCTAGAGTGAGAGCAGACCCTTATGTTTGCTTTAATAAAAAAGTGTTCAGATACTACCTGGAAAATCAGGGTGTAAAGAGCTGCCTAGTTTACACACAACTGAAGCATGTGTAAAATCTCACAAACATCAGAGGAACAAGCTTTGTTGATGTTGCAAAGCTCTGCATGGTGTTCTTCAATGTCAACATTGACAAGCGTTCTTGCTCAACCTGGACCCCAGTGACAGAGTTAATTATATTTTCAGTTGCTTTTGATCTGAGGCTGAATATCAGATGTTTTCATAGTTGGCAAGGAAATTGAAAGAAAAAAAATCATCTTGTTTGAATTATAAGGTAAAGTCCTTGACAGCAGAAATTAAAGAGTCAACACGCAGGATTTTCATTCTTCCCAGGTCTGGCAATTCTTGCCAGTAGGGAATGAGCATAATTGTACCTGTAGCTCCAATTAATTTTTTTTTTTTAAATTAGACTGTATCAGATCCCCATGGAGAGCTCAGAATACATCAGGATGGTCCTGTTTTCTTCAGCAGTTATAAATGCAAAACAAAACAAAGACACATGTATTTTTCATGTGTTTCAGCTGTCCCAAGTTTAGAATTGTTTTGTCAAGCACGATTTTATACCTAGGGTCTGAATTCCACTCATGACTATGCACACACAACTTCCATTGAAGTCAATGGGAAAATATGGAGCCACTTAGACCCAGCAGGAGCTTGAGGAGGCAATGTGCCATAGGAATGTACAATGTGGCCCTGGGCAGCCCTCCATGCTGGAGGATTATACTCCCTGCCGCACCTATTAGTGGATTGTGGAACAGTTTGCTCTATATTTGGACAGTTCTACCTGCCTGTATGGGGAAGTGATGTGGCTGTGGTCCCACCCACTTCCTATCCCTTTGGAAGGTAACCTAAGATGCTTCAGTGCTCCCACAGACAGAGGTGTGCAGAGAGGCACAAATAAACAGTGTCTCTTCTTCCTCCCCTTCTTGTGATATTGTATAGCCACAACCTGACTCTGAATTATTAGGTATATATTTACATTATGAAATTGTTCAGGAGCTCGTGGCAAATTGGCCCCTTTGCATTTAGTGAAGGAGATCGCAAAGGGAAAAATTAGAAGTGGAAGTTGAGAGAGGGAAAAGGAAGCAAAGAACTTTATTGTATTGTATAATTATATTAATTTGGAGGGCTGTATTTTTCCTTGGTGACAAGTAAAAAGCAAACAACTGTTCTCATGATTTATATTGTTACCAAAAATCCTTAAAAAAACGAAACTTACTGTGCTGTCATTTGGGTGGGAACTGTATTTGGAAAACACTGCATATTTGGTGCATTGCAGTATTAACCACAATGTAGTTTTTCTCCTTTGCATGCTCTCTCTCTCTCACTCTTCTGCCACTTTTTTACAGTTGCCAGAGTGATATTTTCTATGTGAGAGATGCAGAGCCACTGGAGTGGACTTTTACAGTTAACTGAGTACTTCATCCAGAAGCTGGTTTGTCTGTGTTTGAACTGAGCATAACTACAACTGAGTCTCAAGATATTTATGGTTGATTGGCAGAAGCTCTTGATAGCTCATCATTTGATTGTTGTGGTACGTTTGCCTCAGCTAGTCACATATTGCTTTACTACTACCAATCCATCATAACAGTTAAAACTAGCCCATACTCTGTTTTCACCCAGCAAAACAACAAAGCTGTAGCACTGTTGGCCTTGTGTGAAGAAAATCAGAGAACTATAATAGAAGCAATGTAAACACCACTAAGGAGAAGAGGACTGCCACTTTAAATACATGAAATCCTTGAAAAAAACATTTTAAGAAAAAAATGTAACTGGGTCCAAACCCACAAGATCTATAAAATCTTGACCCCATGTAATTTTTCATCAGGTTAAAAGAATTATTCAGAGATGGGAAAACTAATTTTGATTGTCAATTACAAAATTTCTGTTTGTTTCAGCAAAATGAGGTAAAAATGAAACTGGCAGAGAGTCAAACACTTTCTTGCTTTTATTCTGGGTGTAGAAATGCACACACAGCCTTAGCAAAGTGCATCACATGATGTTATGTCCTGTAAGGACACAACATATTATTATAGGGCATAAAGTCACATTAGGATTTCCATTATAGAAAGATTTATAGTACTGTAATGTTCCAGAGCAATAACAGCAGAGCAGCCCCTTCCTGTACACTGTTCTATTTGAGGAGCACAGTAAAATTCATAGCAACTCAAACAAGCAAACAGACAAAAGGTGAAAAAACCACCAACAAAAACAACATGAGCTGAAAGAATTTTACATTGATATTCTGTATCCATGTTCTATCAGCACTTTACTCTCACACAGATAAGATTTTCCAAGTTGTCTTAACTGACACCTCAAATTTAAACCAGGCACAGAGGATACTAATTAGATGTTTCAGAACCTGAATTATGGGCCCATTACTACTCTATTATTTATGTTTTGGTGGCACCTACCTGCTCCGAAGGAAAAGTATATTGGCATCCCCCCACAAAGCATTACATTGATCCATGCAGGTACACCGCCGATTTAAAAACAAAAACGAAAACCCAACCCTTCCAGGAATTTGATTAATGAACTGACTTAGAATATTTTAGTATAATTTATTTACACAGAATATACCACTTTCTCAGACGTGTACTCCTACTGGTGATAATTAACAAACTAGAGCTAAGCTCTTCTTCTAGCCCTGCCCTTCCTTGTTTCTTCCTTTAGGAGCCATGGCTGGCCAAACTTTGAGTTTGGGACTATCATTGCTAGGAATTATTAACACCCTCCTTCATGGAGGCCCAGAGGAAAATGCAGTGCTTAGGTCATTACTTAGAAGACTTCTCTTCATAGTTCTAGGCTGGCCAGTTTCCGCATAGTCTCAAACTTTCCCTCTGTGGAAAGTGCTACTGTAAAGGAGGTGATAGAGGAATCTCCCCATTGCAAGTATTGCTCCAGCTCCTTGGATGCCTCTCAGTATGGTCTTAGACCCAAGCAAAGGATAAAGGCTGTATTTATTTCTTTACATGACTCTGTCAGATTTTTAAGTTGTAGTACTTCAGTGTGCTGGTAATACCATATCTCTATGCCTTCTGTTGACTTGTGGTTCCCTTGCTTTCATTATATTTGGCAGGTTTAGTGTCCTGACTAAAATCTGCAAGGCTAAAGCTCAGTCCAGACAATAAAGGAAAGATGTTATTGAACAAGGGAAAGGGGTGATGTGTAGCAAAATTTTTAACAAGGATTTTCCTCAAAAATTTACTCCTGCAGCTCTGCATGTGACTTTCTTTGTGAAATTCCCTTTCCTTTCTCCTGTCCTCTCCCCATTTCTTTAACTAGGTCCGCAGTCTCTGCTTCACTGCAAAATCAAACCAAAATTAATTAATTAAAAACTATTTCTCTTGTAAATCCTTCAACTCTTCCTACTTCTCCCTTGTCCTGTCTTTCAAAAATGTCTCTCTTCAGTGAGTTATACTGAGGTCTACTCTAGCTGCTCCACTTACCTGCTGCTGGTTCAGATGACCTAGAAAGTCATTTGGACAATGTGTTTTTTAAGTGGACAGGTCTCCACTGAATAGTGTGTTTTTCAAAAGTTCTATCCTGATATTCAAATACTACCATGATCTAGCTACCTGGAGGTTTCCTTCTTCCTCAACCATGACAGCTATGGTTCATGGAAACAAGGAAATTGCCAACAGGTGGGAAAAGCTAATGACTGAAGTTAGAACTTTCTCAGCAGCTGGACCTAGAAAATGCCATTTGGAGGAAAAAAAAATCTTAAAATCATATTGATAAAATATCATGAAGGAATAAAACTAGCATTTTATTTTCTCCCCAGGATATCTAAGCATTCCATTTTTAAACAGCATATTTCATTTTTGTAGTTTAACTTAATTTAATTTACTACAAAAAGTGTGTATATATAGATAGATAGATATTTTAAAATGATTGAAATGAAAATATTTCAAATATATCCAAGCCAAATGTGTAGGCTGACCAAAAATGATAATTTTTTTCCAGAGTTTTACATGAAAATCTTTTGACATTTTGGCTTTTTCAATACGATTTGGGATGAAAGAAGTTCAAACTCTCAAAATGGAAACTCTTTTACTAACAAGCTCTAATGAGGTGTATTTCAGTCCCTCAAGAGACTGAATAATGGCTAACAGTAAGAATTTCAGGGCTAAATCCAAAAGCCATCTATTTGATTCAGTTTTCCCTCAATAATTACTTTGTAAACAAATTCTCACTCAGTTTCACACACGAACATAAGTCAGAATAATCTATAGAAGCCAATCAATTTCTCCTACATGAGGTGAGGGAAGGGAAGATAGAGTGAGTCTTACTGTAATGTACAGTTTGAATTATATGGGAAGGGCTCAGGGTCTCTTGCAATAATAGTCATATAAAAACCTAAGTTGGCAGAGATTACCAATTGCTGTTTTATGATTATTACACCACTGTGCATAGGTTGGTCCTTAGAATTTTGGGACAAATAAGTATGATGGCTCTTTGGGTTGTGTGCCAAGCTTAATGGATATATATCACATTAGCAAGACAGAGGGTATGTGAGAGTGAAGGAAATAGGTCCTCAGTCCCAGCAGAAAGCTGGGCCCCTTTCTGCTGCCAAAATTGATAGCTATTTTCTGTGCTAGTTTATATTTTCAAGCATGACTTTGTAAGCTGAAAAGGTTCCTCACAAAAACAAAAGAAAAGAAGAAGAAAGCATTTGAAATCCTCCTTTATTGGGCATAAAGGCCATTCTATTTACACAGAGTTTGGGGGAGTGCTTCTGAGTGATTCAGAAGAAATGATGATGGTTCTGACTCTTCCTCAGTTGAAGAATTCCTGCTATTTGCCTCAGGGGTTGGGAACTGACTCCCCATCACTGGTATTGGATTTCCAGATAGCAGCAGTCACTTTATGCAGTTATCACCTTCTGATATCTTAGAGATTGCAACCACTTTGGTGCAGACCCCATCACACCCCCACCTTTCCCCTGCAGGCTTTCCTATTGTGACACATTCTATTTAGGGGTGTCCTTGAAGACCACCGAGAGGCTTCAGCTGGTGCAGCAGGTGGATGCCTGCCTCTCAAGCAGGGCATGGATGTGGCCATAGAACATCCGAGTTCTGTGCTATTCACAGCTTCCTGAAGAGCGAGTTTGTATGTTGGTCTCCACTCCTATTTTAAAACTTCTCTTGTCTCCATCACTGCAGCTGCATTCACTCATCAAACTCTTGTGGTCGATCTCAAAGGGTGTGTACACATGGGGGTGTATTTGTAGCTTGTGTAGGCCGTCTCTAGTAGCTTTAATGGATCTGGCTCAGGTACTGGAGCTGGGAATTAAGAGCAGCAAGGGCAGCCGGCTACCTGAATTATTTCCCAGAGTTCCACCTGGACCTGTACAGCCCACATTGAAGCCCATGCTTCAGGTTTACTGCTTCATTACCCAAGCTAGCTATATGAGAGCTACCTCAGGTATGTCTACCTGGGCTGCAAACTTACCCCGTAATTGAAGTGTAGACTGAAAGCCAAGAGGCAAGAATTAGGATATTCTTCCTCGGGTGTCCACAGGTCTGGGAGCCATTTCATCCTCTATCAGAACCCAAATGTGGTTGTTTTAGTGATGCATTGCAAGACTCTGCCACTTGACTTGGATTTTGGTTATGGGTCTTTACAAACTGGATATGATCAAGATGAGGAACTTATAGGGAGAAGCGTGTTTGATTTAGGCCTGTTACTGGTGAATAACAGGTATACTTCACTCTAAGGCACTTACATATCCAAGCACTGAGTGTAATTAAAATAATATACACTAACAGATTTTATTTCTACTTGAGTAATAGTGAGCAATAATTGCACATAAGTATGACAAAGTGCTCATAGTTCTTGCTGCCTGTGCACACAACTGAGTGTTTACATTTTCATGAGAATCTTTGGATTATTTTATATCTTTCTTACACGACTTAGTTCTTCTTTAAGTGATTACTCCCGTCCCTTCCAAGTTGGGTGTGCATGGGCTCACACCCAGTTGCCAGAAGCTTTTTGCCCTACCCAGTAGACATAGGGTTGGTGTGACACGCCCTGCAGTGGTGCTGATATAGTGACTAGTATATGGACTGCCCCCCATACCCACTCAGTTCCTTGTCGCCTTGCTGCCAGTCATTGGAGCTCTTGCTTTCTTTGCTCAGTTCTTTAGCTAATAGCCTATTGTAGTGTAAATAGTTCTTGAAGAAGTGTAAATAGTTTTAGTATTTGATAGTCTTAGGCTGTGTCTGGACTATCCCCTAACTTCGAAGGAGGATGGTAATTAGGGTGTTGGGAGATTACTAATGAAGTGCTGTGGTGCAAATGCAGCACTTCATTAGGCTAAATCTCCCCTGCAGCACCTTCCAAGTGTGAAACTCCAAAGTGCTGGGTCGCGCGTACAAGTAAAGGGACTTTGATGTAGCGCAGGCACTTTGAAGTACCCACGGCTGACCCACAGCTATACGCAAGCCAGCACTTCAAAGTTGCTGTGGGGGAGATTTTGCTTAAGGAAGTGCTGCATTAGCACCGCAGCACTTCATTAGTGATCTCCCAACAGCCTAATTACCACGCCCCCTTTGAAGTTGGGGGCTAGTCTAGACACAGCCTTAGTGTTTTAACTAATAGCCAAGGCGGGGCTTTCTGTCCACCTTGGCGCCTCAGTGCCAGGGAATGCTTGGCCCCCCCAGTCTTTAGAACTTGTTCAAAATGGGGCAAACATATGCCCAAAAGTGACCTCCATTCAACCTGTTTGATTTGCTTGGGGGAAGGACACCTGTGTGATCGCTGTCCAATTTGTAAGGCCTTTCAGCCCAGAAATTTGAAAGATAAGGCCCAATGCCTGACAGCCCTTTTAAGGGAGGCAGCTCTGAAGTCTCAAGAGTCTCCAGCAGGAGCAGAGCCTCCTCGGTGTAAAGTGCACTGGTGCCGTCAACCACGGTGCTGCCTAAGGACTCCTGGCACTGAGAGCAGGTGCAGGCACCATAGGAGTCAATCTCCAGTGCTGATGAAGAGGAGGAGGCATGAGTGGCATCGCTCACCGAAGTCAAAGTGGGGTGGCCTCAAGTCCAAGGCTCCAGCACACACTGCTGACGAGCAGGAGGCACGTCAATTGAAGCCGGTGTGGAGTGGGAGCCCACAGGTGCTGGAGTTGCCCTCAATGCCGGAGGCATTTCGAGCAGCACAAGGACTTCTCCAGATGATGGTGCCAGGTCCTTCTTTGTTTATGGAAGACAGGCACCGTAGCACTGAAACAGGGTGATCAGGGCTCATGGATGTGACACCGGCGCCAACCCCTGTGCTCACATCGACTCTGGCAATGACACCGTATTTGGTGCCAAATGCTCCGGTGCTGACCCAGCAGATTGTGGGCCAGTTTCAGATGCCCTGTACTCCAGCACCGGCACCGTCCTCGGAGTGTATGACATCAGCACCAACTCTGATGGGCCTGCCATGGTCATCTGCTTGTGAATTGGGTCAGAGTTGGACTCCTTTTACTCAAGCTCCAGACAGAACGGGAGCTTGAGAAAGTTGCACCATAGCCATTGCAGGCACCGTAGGCGTTGCTCAGACAATACAGATTGGCTGCCAGCTTCACAGGTGACTCAGCAGTGGCCCTTCTGGACCCCATGGGCATTTCATGAGGCACAGGGCCAGGCCACTGGGGTGCCTTTAACGGTGCGGGGGCCTGAACTGATCCCATTCTTGGCACTGTCAGCATCACTGGTCACCCCATGACTGGAACAAAGACTGGAAGTAGCGGTCATTGTGGAGCCACCTGCATCTACTTCGTCAGTGTTGACCTCAGCACGGTCACCGGAGCCATGGCAGTGGGACTGGACACCTTCAGTGCCAGTGCCAATCCTAATTGTATCTACAGTGCCAATGGGGCAGGCACCAGCCCAGGCATCAGCACTGACTAAGTGCAGGGAGTTGTAATGGTGCCATTTGTGCCAGCTGTGGTGGGGCTTTCTGGCCAGCTGTGCCTATGGTGCCCTCCAGTTTGCCCATAATTTCCATGGGGGAACAAGTGCCTGAACAGGTCACTACTGCCCTTCTTCCTCCCTAGATGAGGCAGTGGCAGGCTCAGCTGCCTCACCTGTATTGGAGGATGGCAGGGCTTTTCAACAGCTTCTTAGGAGAGTGGCCCAAAACTTGGGGGGGGCGGGGGGCAAGCAGAGGAGGTCTGGTATGAAATGGACCCTGTCACAGACATTTTGTCCTCCGCAGGCCCCACCAGGGTGGCTCTCTGCCCATAATCAAAACAATTGCCACTAAGGCTAAAATGGTTTGGCAGACTTCTGTTTCCACCCTTCATACGGCCCATAGGAATGAGAGACAGTACTTTGTCCCATCTCAGGGCAATAAACATTTGTTCACACACACACACCCCCAACCTGACTCCCTGGTAGTGAAAGCTGCTAACCATAGAGAGCGACAAGGGTTCCAGGGTCCCACCCCGAAAAACAGAGAAGTTAAATGCTTGGACCCCTATGGGAGGAAGGTCTATTCAATGGGAGGGTTGCAATTAAAAATTGCTAACCAGCAGGTTCTGGTTTCTGCAGCCATGAAGAGACAGCAGTAAAAGGCGGGACAGGACGGGCAGGTACCGTTCAGGCCAACAACCTCAAGGGCACACAGGGACCCAGGCCTCAGTTTTGATGGCATGATTGGTAGCATTGAGTCGATCTCACTCACTCCAGCATCCCCATCTTCTTCATTTCATCTATCCTCCTTTTACCATACATGGGGTAGTAACACCACAGACCAGTGGGTCCAGCATACGGTAGAGAGGGGATATGCAATTGAGTTCTTTTTGTACCTCTCTTCCCAATTCTCTTCCCTGTCCTTCTTCCAGGACCCCTCTCATGAGATCCTGTTATGGCAGGAATTGCAATCACTCCTGGGTTCCCGGGGCCATAGAAGAAGTTCCTCCCTGGTTCAGGGGACAGGGGTTTTATTACTGATATTTCCTAATTCTGAAACCAAAGTGGGGCTTGAGACCCATCTTGGTCCTAAGAGGTCTCAACGAGTTCGTTGAAAAGATAAAATGTTGTATGATATCCCTGGTCTCATACTCATGATGCTGGAGCATGGGGGATTGGTTTGCGGCTCTCAACTTACAGAACGCATATTTCCATATTTCAATCTACCTCACAGGAGGTTTCTCATGTTCATGGCAGATGAGAACCATTATCAGTTCACAGTCCTGCCTTTTGGTCTGTCTGCGACCCCAAGGGTCTTCACCAAATGCATGGCATTAGTAGCAGTGCACCTATGCAGGCAAGGGGTGCAGCTGTTCCCGTACCTGGATGACTGGCTAGTCAAGGGTCATTCCAGGGAGCAGGTGATTCAGCATATGTAGTTGATCCATCAAACCTTTGTAAGTTGGTCCTATCTCAGTCAATAGAGTTTGTGGGGGCATGACAGGATGCCAGGTGTGCCAGGGCATTCCTGCTGGAGGACAGGTTCAGGTCCATGGGGACCATCATCTGAGACATCCTGGCAGTTCCCACTCTGATGCCCAGATGCTGCCTGCATTTGCTGGGTCGCATGGCAGCTTGCACCTCCATGGTACAGCATGCTAGATTAAGGGTGCACGCTCTACAGCTATGGCTGTCATCACTGTATCACCCTGTAAGAGGCAGTTTAGACTTTTTGGTTACAGTGCTGACACAAACTTTGTTGATGCTGCACTGGTGGTTGGACGAGGAGGTCATCCTCACAGGAGTCCCCTTTGCCTCTCAGCAGCCCTCACTTTCCCTTGTAACAGACGCGTCAGACCAGGGGTGGGGAGTGCACCTGGGTCAGATACGAACCCAGGCTCTTTGGAGTGTGTCAGACCTTTGGCTCCACATAAATGTGAGGGATCTCAGGGCCATCAGATTAGCATGTGTGACTTTCAAGGCCAATCTGATGGGACGTTGCATGTCAGTCAGGACAGACAACATTAGAGCAATGTACTATATCAACAAACGGGGGTGCACGCTCCTCTCCCCTGTGTCCCGAGGCCATGATGCTCTGGGACTTCTGCATACAGCACAATATCATGCTGCAGGCCCTTTACCTGCCCGGTGCGCACAATTCAGTGGCAGACCAACTCAGCAGGTCCTTTACGGATCACAAGTGGTCTGTCCACCTGGAGGTCATTCATTCTATTTTCCGGAACTTGGGGTATCCCCAGGTGGACCCGTTCACTTGCCACCTCAATGCAAAATGTGGGATGTTTTGCTACCGCAATCAGAGCCTGGGGTCCTGGGCAGATGCCTCCAGTGTCTCCTGGTTGAGCAGACTGATGTATGCATTTCCTCTGATTCCGCTAGTTCACAGGGTCCTCCTCAAGATTTGCTCAGAAGGGGCACGAATCATCTTGGTGGTACTGGCATGGGCCCATCAGCACCGGAACTCGACCTTCCTGCACCTGTCCATCCGCAAGCTGATGACGTTGCCAGTCCAGCTGGACTTGCTGACATAGCAAGAAGAGAGTGTGCAACACCCCAATCCCCAGTTGCTACACCTCACAGCATGGATGGTCCATGGCTGAGGGACTGGGAGCTCGCCTGTTCGGATCCCATAAAGGAAGTATTGTTAAATAGTAGAAAACCCTCCACAAGGGTGACTAGTTCGGCTAAGTGGAAAAGGTTTTCAGTGCTGGTGTCTCACAGAGGGCTCTCTCACTTACAAGACCCCATCCCATGGATTTTAGATTACCTATGGGGTCTGGTACGGAGGGCTGGTCCCTCTCCTCGCTTAGGGTGCACTTGGCTGCTATCTCAGCCTTTCACCCGGGTCATGGAACATCTTCTGTGTTCTCAGACCCCATAGTCAAAAGATTTCTGAAAGGTTTAGAAAGAATCAAGCCCCAGGTTTGGGCACCACTGCCCCTGTGGGATCTCAATTTGGTGTTAGCCGAGCTTATGGGGGCCCCCTTAAAACCCCTGACTACCTGCTCCCTGCTGTTTCTGGCTCCCAAAACAGCCTTTTTGGTGCCAGTCACCTCAGCCAGGAGGGTATCTGAGTTGAGGGCACTTTCAGTGGACCCCTCGGTACACAGTGTTTCACAAGGATAAGGTAACGCTGAGACCTCACCCCGCGTTTTTACCTAAGGTGGCCTCCATGTTTCAGGTTAACCAAGACATTTCCTTACCAGTATTTTACTCAAAGACCTATGCCTCCCCAGGGGAGCAATATTTACATACCTTGGATGTTAGAAGGGTGCTGGCCTTCTATATGGATAGGACTAGGCCCTTTAGAAGAATGTAACAACTCTTTGTGGAAGTTGCTGATAGAATGAAGGGCCTTCTGGTCTCCTCCCCGTGGATTTCCTCCTGGATAGTGATGTGCATCAAGGAGTGTTACAAGCTTGCGGGACTTTCTCCCCCTCTGATTAGGGTACATGCCACAAGAGCGCAGGCGTCATCTATGGAGTATTTGGCACAGGTGTCTATCCAGGACATCTGTAGGGCGGCCACCTAGTCCTCAATTCATACGTTTACAGCACATTACGCTTTGACACAGCACGCACAGGAAGATGCTGCACTGGGCAGGGCTGTCTTGCAGTCCATTCGGGGCTCCAACCCCGCCTCCTAGGCATTGGCTTGTATCAACCCAAGTTGGAATGGACATGAGCAATCACTCAAAGAAGAAAAGACAGTTACCTGTTCTGTAATTGGTGTTCTTTGAGATGGGTTGCTCATGTCCATTCCGAAACCCGCCTGCTTTCCCCACTGTCAGAATAGCCAACAAGAAGGAACTGGGGGATGTGGGGTCAGGCAGTGCATATTTTGGTCGCCATATTTGCGCCACGCCAGGGGGTGCCACACTGATATAATGGCTACTGGCTAGGGCAAAAAGCTTCAGGCAACTGGGCATGCACCCGCGCACACCCAGCTTGGAATGGACATGAGCAAAACATCACGAAGAACACCAGTTACAGAGCAGGTAACTGTCTTTTTTGGGTTGTTTAATGCAAAAAAGAGTCACATTGGCCATTCACCCTAAAATGCAGCACTCAGCATCTAATTCTGTTTAGCGGGACATTCAAAGTTAATTAAGGGAGGTAATAAATCAATTGTTCTTCTTATTCACCAACAAGGACATTATGACTGGTGAGTGTGCTTCATTCATCATTTATCTTGTAAGCCTGTCTACTGCAAAGCTGGCAGCATTTCTTCTGAAAGGCATTTAAATCTCTTTAAGTATTAGCTGACAGGGAAATCAAAAGACCTTGCTCCCCGGGGTGAGAAATTGGTAATAGGAGCTTGAGACTGAATCGCATCTCACCTGAGATACTCATTTGAGACAGCCCTGCTCCATACTGTTCAGTCTGGAATTGTTACTATCTGACAGACTCCAGCAGCCTGAAAATCTTCTAATACCTAACTGGGAAAGGCTAATTAAATCAGTTGGTCTTTGTGGGTGTGGTACTATTCCAGGTAGCATTTTAAAGCCACACACAGAAATATAGGAAAATCAGGATCCAGCCCTATTGGTAAGAGATTTTGCTGTTGCATGTTGCAACTGAGAGTAAAGGTGATGCTCTGTACATTGCGGGTGCTACATTTTCAATACCAAATTTTTCCAAAAGTGTCTATTGATTTTGGTATCAGAGAGGTAGCCATGTGAGTCTGTATCTTTGAGAACAACAAAAAGTCCTGTGGCACCTTATAGACTAACATATTTTGGAGCATAAGCTTTTGTGGGCAAAGACCCGCTTCATCAGATACATCAGATGCATGCATATTGCTTTTGGTGGACTCATTTTTGGTGCCTCCATCTTGTTTTCCAGTTTTCAAAGGATGGGTTAGCTATACTTTGTCAAGTTGGGCACCTTGGGACATAGGCCCTTCTTATCACTGTTCATATGTGAAAACACTGGCCAAAATGTAAGGAGCATTTGAAGAAAAGAAAAAGCAGTGGCCACAGCTGGCTGAAAAATAGTGGAAAGAAGTTTCTATAATTTATTTAAGTTTAAGTATTAGTTATTTAAGTTTCTGTAATTTATTTTTCCTCAAAACTGAAAGCACAAAACCTTATTTTTTTTGTCTGTTTCAATAATTTTTCACACAAAAAAATTAGCAAAAGAAATTAGCATTTGAAGCATGCAAATCAATCAATAAGACAGGCTAATTAGCTGACAGGTTAGCTTTCTAGAAGTCTTTTTAGACTGACTTTAGCTTAGGAAGAAACTTTTCAATAACAGGTTGGTAAATGTGAAATGTGAGTTATTTTAGCACTATAAAGCTGGAAAAGTTTCATTATTATATTGAGCATTCCTTACAAATTCAGATCAGTACAAGAAATGGCTGGAACAAACTGTGTGCATGCTCCAGGACACCTTTTTATTGGAAAGATATAGACGGGTTAACAACTTCTGCTTAGATATTTAAATTTTTTATACAAACTGAGCTTTATGGAAGAGAATCTTTTTCCATAGAAAAGTGTTATTAGGCACTTTGGTCATATTTTGCTATTTAAAATAAGCCCAAAAGCAGAACTTTGATTTACAATCGACAATTTCAACAAGTGACCCTGGGTGGAAAAGGTCTGCTTTTTCAGCTGGCTCTGTTGTTGAAGTTCAGAGAAACAGCTCATCTGTCTCTATTTCAGGCATCTGGCAGACGAGAACTGCTTCAACATCCTCCATTCCATTAAATGCTTACAGATGACTTCCATATTCAGAATCATCTGTCAGTTATCCCATTTGGGGTGATTCCCCCTTATTGTGTGTTTTTGTTTACTTTCTTTACATAACGCTTTCTTTGCTCCTCTGCGAGGTTTTCCTTCTGATTGGGAGAAGACATAGGCATACATCACAACCTTCAAGAAGCCGACTAAACTCGTGAATGTCTATGACATTCAAGCAGACTGAAAGGGGTCTTTCATGTGCAAAGCTTGAGTTAAAAGACTGTACAAAATCACAGCTGCAGTGTACTCAGGAAATTAACCATGAGAAAAAGGTGACCATTGTCCCCACAGCATTTTCAAAAAGATTTCTTAGGCATATTCATTGTACACACAGTACTGTGTATAATAAATTATCTCTTTATCTGTATCTCCAGCCCCCTCAAACCTCCTGCCTCCAATGAGGGTGAGATGTGCTGTGCCTTTGAAAACTGACTTACTGTGATTGACGTAACATCATTTTCCTTAACTGTTCACATCTCATTCTAAGACAATGATTAGCATTATTTCTTTTTGGTGTTTTAATGTATCTGCTGACATTTTAAGAATTAGCACTTATTCATCGAGGAGGACTGACATATGAATATGTAAGTGTATCCACAGAGAGCTAAAGGGTAGTAAGCCCAGCACGAGACTGAACAGGAGGGAAAGGGTCTCTTCCCTGACCCTTTGTGATTCTTCGGAGAGGCCAACTCTATCCCCAGCTTTGTCTGCCTTTAGTGCAATGGAAATGGAAAACTTAAAGTAGCTATTCTAAAAACGCCAAAGTGAATGAGAAAGGGGGCCATGCCCCTCACCCTTTATTTACTGACCAGCCACAATACCTGAGGCAACAAAAAGTGTACAAGTAGCCACTATTACAGGTGCTCCTAGAGGCACTGTGCCATGCTGATACACTATAAGAAGTAATAAGGTTTGTAATATATGTATTTTTACTCCTATAGCCTTTCAGATACTATGGTGATTAGTGGATATGCAGACAGCAAGCCTATAAATGAAGAATCTCAAAGTATTTAAGGTAGGCTTATGAACTCAAAATACCATCATGAGGTACCACTGCCATTTTAAAAACAGAGTGTGCAAGGCACAGGAAGTTTCTGTCTCAAGATCACATAGGAGCCTTGCACCAAAGCTGGGATAGAACCTAGGTCCCTGGACCTCTGCTTTTTTTGTGAGGCCATCCAGCCAATGTGATTCAGCAAATGGGAATCCTGAAATCCTTCTCTGAGGTAGGATCTTTTTTTCATTTTTACTGAATATTAGTAGTCTAACCCCTGTAAATCATCCATCTTCAGTACTATATACATAATGGTCAGGCTATGCTATGGTTTAGATCCAGGGTGAAGGGAAAGGGGAAGCTGAAGACTAAACATACATATATGTTTTGTAAAGAAAAGTAACACGGCCCGTTCTGACTTCAGTGGGGCTCCCCCAAGGTGCAAGGGACAGCGCTTATTGCAGGGTCTGGGCCTGACACAGTGCACTTACCTGCTATAAAATTCTATACTGTACTGTATGGTGCTGAAGACATACCACTGGGCTGACTGTAAAATAATTGTACCCTGAATTATTTTAAAGGCAAGTGTGCAATTGGTATAGTACTATATCCCAGACAGAAAACTGAGGCCTTGAACTTACACTATTATAAAGTAGGGAATTTAGACATCTTAGAAATCGAACATGTTTCCTGTCTTCTGTCTTCCGTAGTTAGCTCTTGCTATCCCTAGGAAATAAATAGGTCATATTGTGTTCTCTCAGCCTGCCAACTGAGTGGCCACCCACGCGTACCTATACATTTAGTTTTACATAAAGTGAAGCAGTCCTGGTTTGTGATTCTCTTGGGTCATTCTAACATTAATAATAGTTTCTCTTAGGGTATTACTACAAAGCAAAGTTATTCAAAATAACTTTCCTAGCATATGCAGCCGTGTCTATGCTAGCCTCCTTTTTCAAAGGGGCATTGAAATGACATGGACCAGGGAATATCAGTGAGGTGCCTCATTAACATAATGGCAGCTGTATGGATTTCAAAGCTGCTAACTTCGAAGTGCTGACAGGTAGTCTAGCTGTGGACGCTTCGAAATATGCGCCCAACTTTGAAATTTCTTCACTCCCAAAACAAATTGGGAGGAAGGAAATTTTGAAGTTGGGCGCATATTTCGAAGCAACCCTGGCTAGGCTGCCTGTCAGCACTTTGACGTTAGCAGCTTCAAAATTCACGCTGATGCCATTATGCTAATGAGGTGCTGCATATGCATGGTAGCGCCTCCTTGATATTCCCTGGTCTGTGTCATTTTCATGACCCTTTGAAGAAGGAGGCTAGTATAGACACGGCTTACACAATGCAACCGCTATTCTGAAATAATTTCATAATAGCGGTTAGCTAATTTTGAAATTGGTAAACCTCCTTGCATGAAGAATAGCCCCTATTCTGAAATACCTATTTTGAAATAGGGCTATTTAGACAGGGAATGGAGTTATTTTGAAATAAGCCATAGTGCAGCCAATGGCTCTATTTTGAAATGGGTTCTATTGGGGTTAGACGCTGTAGTTTGAAATAGGTAAGTGCTATTTCAAAATGCATTTTGTGCGTAGCAGCATTTTTTCAAAATAAACTATTCCAGAATAAAACTGCTGTGTAGACCTACCCTGCTAGAATATAAAACTTCACTGAATTATCATGTTGGCTCAAGGTTTAATGGTTCATCAAGAACGACAGTCAAATTAAATGGTGGATAGCTCATGGACTGACTGAAAGGACAAAATGTATCATACAGGGATTACAATACACGGCAGAAGCCATAAAGGGGAAAAACAAACAAAAATATCCTGTTGCTGATTTTTTTAAAATACGTTTTTAATTTCCTAGTTGTTTCAAAACCCTTAAACCGTTGAGTCTTGGAAACAGGATATTATAGTGATAGACATTTCAGCGTGGGAACACTGTAAGGCTAGGACATGCTGGCCTATTTGTTTCCATCTATATTTAGTCTTTCTTTTCCTTGGTTGAGTAAATTTTAGCTTTCCACCTGACCTGTGAACTGTGACCTCGCACTTGATCTGTGAGCTCATACATTTGGGAAGCTCAAGCGCAAATAAATAAATCAGCTGGAATAAGTTCTTCTGAATGAAGCTTGAATGGAGCATCTGCTGAGAAAGAAATTTGCAGACAACCTGCCTATGACCAATGCCAGCAAACAGCTTCATGCTTCATGGACCTGTCCTTTATTCTTTCTTGTCATACTAAAAAAAAAAAAAAAAAAAAAGTAAAAACAAAACAAATCACACCAAGGTGAAATTAATGAAGGAGCATTTATTCTGGATCAACAATGCAGTCCCTTCACACCTCAGACCTAATTATCACTGTGTGAAAAATTATGCACACTGATATATTCCGGTATGACAGTGTCCTCAAACAAGGTGTCTGCAATCTCAGCTGTTATTTGCTTGACAAAAGTGGGAGGAGGTATTTTCAAAATATCTGGTTTTATACAAGAAACACAGTTTCATTCCCCACTCCCCAGGAAAGTAGGTCATAACACCTAGCCGAACAAACATTTCCCTGGGCTGGGTGAAGGGGAAGTAAGCTGAAAACATTTTGACAACTACAGAGGGCCAAGTTTTACAAAGATCCAATCCACCCCCCTTCTAACTGCCCATGACTCATTTGTTGAAACTGGAGCTTTTTATGGTTTTGGAAAACAGGACAATCTCCTACTTCGTATCTGCAACTCGTTCCATGATTTGAAATAAAACCAACAGCACCACCAATTAATATCTTTTCAATTCAAGGGGAAAAAGCTTCCCTTATAACGTAAGTTTACAGATAACTACAGAGTTTATATTACTCTTTACAATAACTTTTTATCCTCCTGATGATGCAGAATACACATTAATTTAGTGGGAAATTTCTGTTTCATCAGTATGTTTCCAGCAAATTCCTAGATTTGCACCATCGTTTATAAAGTCCTCTGTTTGCCCAGATAATTCAGGAGAAAATGGGCACCAAAAACAGCACTGTAAAATTCCATAAGAAAAGTTCTGACATTAAATCTTCCAACTGGCAATTTGTCAGAAGAGGACTATATTTTATGGATTTTCTTTTAATTTTAATAGTTTTCAGTGACTATGCCTCTTCACCAATGACGTTCCAAAATGGTAACTAAAATGACACTGAAAAGAGTGGTCTTTTTCTTTCCTGATGCAAAGCAAGATGAAGCCTTTGGGAAGAAAACGTTAGTACAAATGTTTGCCACATATTTGATAAATTATATCTCTGCAAAAAACTTAGGAAAACCAACTCCCCAAACCTTTAAAAACATGTTGCTTTGATAGAAATAGAATAAAATTAAATTCTCTTCTGAGACAATAAAAAGCAAGATTTTTTTTAAACTCTGCTTATTAACAGGCTTTTACACTACGACTGTAAGCAGCCTACCAAACATTTGGTTTTAAACATCCAATTATTTTGGATTTATTTGTTGTTTTCTATGCCGTGTGATAACAATGAGTTCATTTGATATTCATGTGGCTGTCACGTGCATCCCCTTAAGAGTTCCATTGTAGTTCGTCATTCGTAAAGATTAGCTAATAGACATTTAAAATGAAGTCTTACCCTGAAATAGTGCTGAACTACTCCCACAGAAATGCATATGACACCCATATGAATTTGAAATTCATTCACAGAGATCACAGTTTCCACCCTAAATAGCAGTGGAGTGGAGTGCGGAGGGAGGAATCAGGAAGACATTTGACATGGATACATTGCTGAATGCTTAATTCTGTGACTTAGGCAAGATATGAATAATTATCCCACAGAGTCTGAATTCTCTAAACACAAAGCCAGATTCCATACATGGGTGGGAACATTTGCTTCCTGAAACTCCACTAGAACAGCACCTCTTGATGCCCACAAGGCAATTTTTATTCATTTTTATATTTACTTTTCTACGGGCAGTGAGATGATCTGTGCCTGACTAAATGTGACTGGCAACATTTAGTTTAAGGATATAATTGCTTAAGTAGCATTCATTTCAAACAATACGAGTTTTATCTTATTATTATTTTGGGGACCAACGCATAAAAAGCAACAAGCCCACTACAATTTGCAGCTTTCAGATAGAACACATGATCCATATGTTCTGGCGGGCGGGGGTGAATACATTTCCAAATACCATGGATTCTAGAAGGGACATTGTTAAAATATACAGCAACATTATATAAACATAATTAAATGTTACAAAATTGCTTTCGCCCCTTGCTCCAGTGGCAGTATTTGACATCATAACTCTTCCTCATTAGGTCTGATAATCCTGTGTTTCCTTCCTAGTTATTCTTTCTTTGTTCAACATAATTTATTCAGTCATAAGATGCCTCTGGTCATGAAGCAGACAGGTTCATTGTCAGTAAAACAGCTGAGCCATTCAACTACACTGAAACATAAAAGTTCTGCCTTACAAATCCTAATGGCTGTACAAAAATACGTCTGAAACCACAAGGCTGTACATGCAAATCAGGCTCAATTGCACCAAATGGCCGCCTTTATTAAAAACTATCCGTTTGCACATACCTTGATTCAATTTGCATGAACAAAGAAGGTAACTGCACACACAAGTGTAGCAAAAGTAACCCAGCTCAAAACATCAAGCGTGAGAATGGGATTAAAGAGTGAATGAAACATTTTTGCCATTGACAGAAAGCAGTGACATGGCAGATTGTGGCATCATATCTAGTTATGGCAAATCATCAACTCACTTACAAAGCTGTTTGTAATTTCTGATCTGTGTAAAGATGGTTTTACTTCTGTAAAGTCTGTCACAAGACATATACAGACTCATCCCTGGGTATGAATTACCTGAAGACAAAAAAGGATACAACAGTTCTTATTGGTTGATAATGCTCATTTACAAAACCAGTGCTAGTGTTCAGCAGGGGGCTTAGAAAAAGGCATTAATCAAATTCACAGTCACATGTTTTTGCTGAAAAGCAGCAGGAAAATACTAGTACAAGTCTGGGAGGCTGTGTGCTGTTAGATGATTTTTACCTCTGGTTAATTATATTTCCAGGGAACACTTTTTAAATCCCATCCAGTAGATCAGAACTGCAGATCTTAAGGCAGTAGATTTCAGTTAAGAATGAAACCTGCGTTATTGCCCTGTGTTCAGTGGCAGGTGCTGTCTGTAAACATTTCACTTTTTCTAGCTTTTCATTGCCCATCTTGCTCAATAGAATTCTTCCTCTAAAGCCGTATCAATATAATCTTACATTAGGAAGTTCAATATGGGGATTTAAAACCTGAAAATGCCAGTGCCCATCCCACTGTGTTAGTTCAGCTAATTAATTATGATTCACTGTGATCTGCACGTCCCCACACTTAGCAATTACACTATTTGGATACTGGACTCACAAACAGGTTTCGAAGTATGTGATTGTCTTCCTTCTGTTCTCATACACCTATTTTGGCAGCTGTTTTCTGATTGAAAGGATAGTCCTAGTTACCTTCATTCTTGCTATAGCTGAAGATGAAAAGCATAGTTCAGTTGGCCTTCATAGATCCTCCTTCTAACACCTGGTTTCAGTTCTCAGAGTGAAGGAGAGGAAGACAGAAAGGCTAATCCCATTCTGTTTTCCCACCAAGGCCTCCAGAACATCAGACTTATGGCCTACATTTCCCATCCCATTATTTCTTCTGACACATTTAATCAGTGACTGACAGAAGATTCTGCCCCCGTCAATATTATTTTACAAGAGCAGGAGACTTGAGAGTTGATGGACTATAAATCCAGTTGTATGTGTCCTGACCGAGTATGGGACGTGTGTTCACGTATAGGATTCAGAATATAAGAGGAAAACCTGGGTAGATTGCCTCGTGAATAGGAAATAGTCAGCAGGGTGAAATAAGGTGGAGGCAGGGAAGAGAAGGTGAATATAGAATAAGTGATCAAAACTGGGCAATGAAAAATTATAATAAATATCAATAATACTTTGTAGTTACACAGCATACTCAGTATCAGAGAGGTAGCTGTGTTAGACTGTATCTTCAAGAACAACAAGAAGTCCTGTGGCATGTTATAGACTAACAGATATTTTGGAGCATAAACTTTTGTGGGTAAAGACCCGCTTCATCATACTTGATCATGAGTGCATCTGATGAAGGGGGTCTTTACCCATGAAAGCTTATGCTCCAAAATACCTGTTAGTCTATAACGTGCCACAGGACTTCTTGTTATAGCATACTCAATAAACCTAAAATCTCCTTTCCTCCTACAAGTACAATAAGGATGTGGCCACACTTGGCCAAAACTTTGAAACAACCATGCAAACGGCCGTTTTGAAGATTACTAATGAGGTGCTGAATTGAATATTAGCATTAGGATGCTTCCAGCGATGGTGCTTCGAAAGCGCCTCTTTTGAACACTTGGGGCTTGGCATGGCTACACGGGGGTCCTTTTCGAAAGGACCCTGCACATTTCAAAATCCCATTATTCCTCTCAGCAGAGGGGAATAAGGGGATTTCAAAATGTGCAGGGCCCTTTCGAAACGGCCATTTCAAAGTTTTGGCCAAGTGTGACCAACAGCCTAAGTTACTTAGGCTCGGACAGTAAAGCAGTAGCTGAATCAGGAATAAAACTCAGAAGCCTTGGTTCCCAGTCCTCTGTACTAAGCACAATACAGCACTGTCTTCCTGGAGAGGTCTAAAGAGAGAGGTAAAATGGATGCTCTTCTCTTATTGCTAGCTGTTCACATATGTTGAGAAGCTTTTAACAGTTATTCACTGCCTTCCCTTCTTCCTTTCTTCCCCCTCCCCACTCCCTACCTTAGTGCATTCAACAGCCTGCGTCTGATTCTAAAGCAAAATCAGGGAATATTTTATTTTAAGAAAAATGCACATCTTACTCCTATTAAAAATTAGAACCTAGGAGAGACCAGAACCTCAGTAAATAGGAGTCTGAACATAACAAGTGGTTTGAATAATTAAAATTTGGACAGGATGAGTTTTACCAGCACATTGACCTGTCATAAACATTTCAAGTCTTTTTTCTCTTTTCCTTTTCCCCTGCTCCATCTGACCCCACCCCCCCTGGCAGGAAAGAGAAGCATGAATAAAATGATATGACATATTTGTAAGACAGATGTTATAATTTTGTGGGTATTTTGTGTATTTTTATGGTGGTAACAACTGTAATGTGATCATCAATTTACCGGGTTGTCATTTATCTGCTTATAAACTTTTTTTTTTTTTTTTAAAAAGCCCATAATATAGTCTCAGGGGTTACATCTACACTAGAAAGTTTGGTAGACAAAACCGGGGCTTTGTCAACAAAATTCACAGAACATCTACACACAAAATGTGTTTTGTCAACAGAAACTGTTGACAAAAAGGCCATGTAGATTCTCTGGGGGTGGGGTTGGGGGCTTTTATCGACAGAGTGGGTCAAAAGATCAATCTGCTTTTATGTGTAGATGCAATCTGTCAACAGAAGATTTGTCAGAACACCTCTTCTGACAGTAACGTCTGCAGGTAGATATGTCTAGGTTAAACATAGCGGGGCTGAAAATTTAAAAAAACAAAAACAAAAACAAACAAACAAACAAACAAAACAATAAAATGTCAAGTCAAAAGGCAAACTAATCACAAATGTATGAAAGCCCTCTCCATTAGGCAAGGTGAGGTGTTCTTTTCAAGGTCTACATTCTCCCCACTCTATATAACGTACATTATCTTTCTGAGGTTAGCCAAGGAAACTACTTCTGAAATTTGTTTGCTACTTTATGGTTTAAAAGGCTTCAAATCCTTGTCCTGAAGCATTTCACTTAGTTGCTTTTTCTTGATACACATTAATAATCCATAGTCTATTATTCAAATGCACATGCAGGGTACACCTGTACTGGCTTTGAATCTTACCCTGCCCCCCACAATTATATGTAAACTACAGCTACACCCTCCACTTTTTCAGTTAAGGGAAACACACACCAAAAAGTCATCCTCACATTTTTTATGACTATCCAATAAATGCCAGCCTAATACCATATGAATATAAAACTTTTGCACACAGGTCCATTCCTTATTTCAGACTTGACTCGCCTTTGCACCAGATGCAGCAGAGGTGCTTATAATTGGCACAGGGTACAATAGTATCAGAGTTTAAAAGAAGATCAGGGTGGCATGGGGAGGAAATAAGTGGAAGACAAACAATGGTCCCTTCCCAGAAGAGTCCATTCCTTTTTTAAAGGGTGTAATCATAGCAGTTCCCTTGAAGGCAGCTCATTGCACCTTCCTGTACTCTTCCCTCCCACATCCCTTTTTCTTGTTTTTCTTACCTTTCTGCTGCCTGCAGTGAAAAGAACAGTATGCAGCTTCCCTCCAGAGACCTTCCACCTCAAGCTGCCATATGGGTTTAATGTATAATTCATGAGAAGCAGCATGAGCTGCTGATGATTCAAAGGAGGAGACACAGAGTTTGGGCTCAGGAGGCATTCTTCAGTCATAATTAGAAAACCAAACAGCATTGTATGGTCATTCTAGTCATTTTGTTGCAGTTTAAAATCCCAGCCTCAAACACTACCAGGGAGAAGCTCCCCCCCTTTTTTTTTATTTTATAACTGTCTCAGTACAATTCCTGACTCAAGTATATTTATTCCTGTCTGTTGTCTACATGTGCCTTGTCTCCCCATTCTTCACTTTTATTTTGCCTTTTCATTTCTAAGACCGGAGAGGGTTGTAGTGACAATAACAGCTGTGCAGACATTAATACACTGTAGCTCAGCCCACCATAGTCCTGTGGTAAGTTTTCAGGTTCTGTTTTTAATACTACTTTTCATGTTCTCCATGATGTATAATGCAATCACTGAAACAAAAGCTACTATTATTCTTGAAGAAATGACATGAGCTGTTCTTCTGTTCTCCATTGTCTTTTCCCACTGCAGTGAAAACAACAGAAATCTGCAATTAATTAAGACTTCTTTGGACTTCTGTGTCACCAGTAGGAGTTCACATCAGATTCTAAGTTCCCAACCATGGTATATCGCCTACTACTTTCCAAATGTCATGCACTAGAAAACGTTCATATCAAGTTCTCATAGGTGGTCCCGTTCGGCTGCAGTCCTCATGTGAAGCTCAAGATAGGATTTGTCATTTACTTGCAATTAAAGATGCAGGACTATAGGGCAGTGAGTCTTGGACTTGTATTGACATTCAGAATAACAATCAGAGCAATTCTCTCGCATGATGACATAGCCATATGTAATGGCCCCATGTGGTTCAGGAAGACTTTGAAGTTTCGTTACACATAGCTGGTCAGATAGTCTCTTAGGAGAAATGACATACAGACATCAGATTCAACTAGGTCAATAATTAGACATAACCTTGAGGAAATTAGAGAGAAACACTTGGTAAAATTCTGGCTCACTAAATGCCAGAGAAGTCAGTGGAGTCAGGATTTCACTCATTGAAAGCTAGTACACATCTTCATAGCGCTGTTGATAAAAAGGGAAATTCTGTTGTCATGACACTGAGACTACAGCAATCTTTCAAAAGAAAGTACGAAACTTTACCAGTGCCAGACAAGATATTTATAAAACACACTTCCTCTTTCTACAAAAAAGAAAAGAGAATAAATTTTCTTCATTGCTTCATTCCTCAGGATACTTCAACCACGATAACAGTAGCTCGACCATCAACATTGTTAACCTTTCAAACTACCAACTCAGCCCAGCAGAGGAGTCTCTCTTATCCCGGGGTCTTTCCTTCTGCCCTACTTCCCCCATGAACTTAATACAATTCTGTGGTGACCTTGAAGCCTTCTTTCGCCGCCTCCGTCTAAAGGAATTTTTCCAGCACACCTATGAACAACAGTCTGACTCTCTTGACCCCCCCTACCAACAACAAAAGAAGAAGAACTCTATGTGGACTCCCCCGAGGGTTGTAGTGAAAGTCTGGACTTCTACGTACAGTGCTTCCGCAACCGTGCTCAGTCTGACGTTATACACAAACAATGCCAAATGAGGCACAATCTCAACTATGCTGAACGCTATGCTGTCCAGAGTCTCAAAAATAACCAAGACATCATAATCAAACCAGCTGACAAAGGGGGTGCTGTTGTCATCCTGAATAAGTCAGACTATGAACAGGAGGCAGCCAGACAACTCTCCAACACCACATTTTACAGACCTCTCTCCGCTGATCCCACTTTGGAATTCCAAAGGAAATTACAACAACTACTGAAGGAACTCCCTGCTGCTACTCGGGACCTCATTAACTCAGACACACCATCTGAGCCGCAGCCTGGATTATTCTATTTACTTCCCAAAATCCACAAACCTGGAAACCCTGGATGCCCTATCATTTCAGGTATTGGCATCCTTACCACCGGACTATCCAGTTATGTGGACTCCCTCCTCAAACTCTATGCCACCAACACTCCCAGCTATACCCGAGATACCACCGACTTCCTGAGGAAATTACAAAACATCAGAAAAGTTCCTGATAATGCCATCCTTGCCACAATGGATGTAGAGGCTCTGTACACTAATATTCCACATAAAGACGGATTACAAGCAATCAGGAACACCATCCCTGATGCCACCACAGCCAGTCTGGTGTCTGACCTCTGTAACTTTGTTCTCACACACAATCATTTCCGTTTTGGGGACAATTTATACCTCCAGATTAGTGGAACTGCTATGGGCACCCGCATGGCCCCACAATATGCTAATATATTTATGGCTGACCTGGAACAACGATTCCTCAGCTCTCGTCCCCTATTACCACTCCTCTACTTAAGATACATTGATGACATCTTTATGATTTGGACCCATGGTACAGAGGCTCTAGAAGAATTCCACAGAGACTTTAATAATCTACACCCCACCATCAACTTATGCCTCGACTACAACATGCAAGAGATACATTTCCTGGACACTACAGTACTAATCAAGGATGGTCTGATCACTACCACACTGTACCGAAAACCTACTGATAGCTATACTTATCTACACCCTTCTAGTTTCCGTCCTGCACACGACTAGATCCATTGTTTACAGTCAAGCTCTTAGGTACAATTGCATTTGCTCTGATCCAACTGACAGAGACCAAAAACTACAAGAACTTTACCAAATATTCATAAACCTGAATTACCCACCAGGAGAAGTAAAAAAACAAATTGACAGGGCCAGACGCATACCCAGAGACCAGCTACTCCAAGATCGGCCCAAAAAAGCCAAGAACAGAACACCACTGGTCATCACCTACAGCCCCCAACTCAGACCACTGCAACGAATTATTAAAGACCTACAACCTATTCTTAATCAGGATGCTACACTCCAGAAGGCCCTAGGTGACATGCCAGTTCTCTCCTACAGACAACCTCCCAACCTCATGAGGATCCTTACTAACAGCCACAGTCTATACCCCAGGAACACCAGTCCTGGAACCTTTCCCTGCAACAAAGCCCGCTCCCAGCTTTGTCCACATATCTTCTCTGGAAATACCATCACTGGACCTAACCAGGTTACTCACAGAATCACGGGCACTTTCTCATGCTCCTCTACTAACATCATATATGCCATCGTGTGCCAACAATGCCCAGATGCTTTGTATATTGGACAGACTTCTAACTCCCTTAGACAAAGGGTCAACGGGCACAAAACAGACATCAAAACACTCCAGATCCACAAACCAGTTAGTCAACATTTTAATGGAATGGGGCATTCTGTCAATGACCTAAAGGTATGTGTGTTAATGAAGAGACATTATCGCTGCGTTTTAGAGAGAGAAGTGGATGAGCTGACTTTTATATTCAAATTCGGCACATTAATACATGGTTTAAATTGTGATGGGAACTTTCTGAGTAACTATAGGGGCTCGTCTGCATACTTGGCTCAACCTAATTCTTGATCTCCCCTCCCCACCCCTCCACTCTCTGATTTGCTCACCTTGATTATCTTTTTCTGATTTGTCCTCCTTGCTTACTGTTTTTGGTTCTCTGTGCCTTAAATAGTGAGTCTGTTCTGGTCTGGCTATGGTCTGAAGAAGTGGGTCTGTCCCACGAAAGCTCACCTAATAAACTATTTTGCTAGTCTTTAAAGTGCTACTTGACTGCTTTTTGTTTTGATAGTGTATAGACTAGCATGGCTTCCTCTCTGTTACTTTCAAAAGCAGTTTTTCTGGAAGATGTCTTCTGAAAAAGCTTCTTTCGAAAGAGCATGTCCACATAAGAAAAAAGTGGATCTAAAAATTGATCTACTCTTTCAACACAGAGCAGCCATACAGCCCCCACTCTTTCAAAAGAATGGGCCAGGGATTGAAAAATCCAGTGCCCTGAGGACTGCTCTTTCAAAAAAAGAGCCCACAGAGCATCTACACAGTTTTTTTTCTGAAAGAATCTTGCAGAAAAAGATACCCTTCCTCATCTGGGAGAGGAAGAGGGATTCTGAAAGAAGTGCTGCATTTTATTTCAGATTGAAAGAGCACATTTTGTGTATAGACATTCCACGGATTCTTTCTCTTTTTTTTTTTTTTTCAAAAAGAACTTGCTAGTGTAGACACAGACTGAGGTTTTTTACCTGGTAAGTCTAGCTCATGTGTGGTCCAGCTGGCACATAACAGGAAATGGAAACTACATCTCTGGTTGGTAGCTTTTTGGATAGGACCTGTCATTTATCTTGTAAGTTGCTCAGCCCAAGTTGGTTGAAGCCTCTTGGGAGAGAGCATGACTGAGAAATAATAAGTAACAATAACAACCTCCCACTGCTAAAATATGAGCACCAAAAATCAGCAGCAGTTCAGTGATATCGGTGGGAAATTTTATAGAAATGCAAAATAAAGCTTCAGAGCTTGCAGTGAGTTTTTCAGGGGCAATTAGACCATCCAGTTTTAGAAAAAATCTCAGTGACTCTCAACAGACTGCAGTCCTACCATCAGTTCTGTCTCTTAATTTTGACAGGCGCCAGTTCCCTGGTTCCATAGTAATTCCCATAGGCACTCTTGGTTTATCTTCTGATGGTGTGCTCTGGCTCCTCACACCTCCATTTGTCCCTTAATTATGTGGCTTATAGGTTTGAGTTGATGGGAAATATTTACAATAGGGATTTGAACAGTAAGAATGCCTAGTGTTGAGCACCAGAAGGGAGAAATGCATTAGGGACAGCAATAAAAAAAGAGAAAAGGAAGAATGAACAAAAGAGCAGCCCTCATAACCCTGGCATCTCTCCCCAGATTCTCTGAGTTCTTATAATAGCTATTGTCCAGTTATGTTCTGAACCTCTTGCCCTTTCTAGAATCTGCTTCTATGACCAAAACATCTGAGAACTCTGCTTTTTCTCCAGATCCCTTGCTGACTCATGGGTGCAGCTGAAGGGTGCAGGCAGTGAACAGGCGGCAGAACCTGTAGCTGTGAACAGTAAGCTGAGTGCTTCTTATGAACATGCAGCACAATAAAGAAAACCTATGCTGAAATTCAGGGCTGATATAAAAGCCAGCCCTCAGGGATTCTCTGAACATAACTAAAGAGACTGCTGAGGCAACATTCCCTAGGGGTGTCCGTATAAAGCTGCCAAAATAGAAATGTGGATCAATAATACATTTGTCCCCTTTTCAAAAATAGACTTTTCAGAAATAAGAACCTCAAGAACAGGAAGACCCTGCAGACCACAGCAGGTGTCCACTTCACTTGCCCACAGAAGTAAAAACTGTGCTCCATGTCTGAGCAGTGACTCCTCCCCTCTCAGCAGAAAGGCAAACAGGCTCAAGGCACAGCAGGCAGTTTGTGTTGAGGAACCTATGATATGCTTTGCCTTCTCCTCTGTGCCCTGGCAGGAGACAAGAGTGTTGGCTAGAACTAAGTGGTTAAGTGCAAGGCAAGGAAAGGAGATAGAAAGCGAGAGCTCCTGATGAGTTCTGCCTCTTGTATTCCCTCCAAAGCACATTCTCTGCAGCCTATGTCCTTTCCTTCTTTTGCTGTCTTTTGTGCTAACCCGCTCTCCCTCAGGAGCACTTGAGAAGAAGCAACTGGCTGCAAGAATAGAGTTCCACTTTAAGGAACACTGTGTTTGCTGCAGGGAACTCAACTCCCTAGAAATGCCTTAGCTATGCAATGTCTTTAACAAAACTATGTGGTCCTCCCTGTAGTGGAGTCAGAAGGTCCTCTTTTCTTGAAGTTTTTATGAAATTCCCAATTTAAAATATACAAGCACAGTTAATACAGTGATCCAAAGTTTCTAGGCCTCACAACACGTGGGGCTTTCAATTTTTTGCAAATGCTCATAAGGAACAACTGCACTGAACTCTTGCCAATCAACAAAATTATGCAGCTGCACTAAGTAGACTGAGCACATAGCTGAATTCAGATTACACTCTGAACCAATTACATATGTATGTAATCCTTCTATAAAGTGCAGCTCGCAGCAACTAGGTTGGGCTCAATATCTAGGGGTTCCTTTTCAACAATACAACACAGAACCAGCTTGAGCCCCTACCCAGTAACCTGGGGAAATTACGTATCACCTCTTGGCACTCCACACTTACAAGCAGAGTCTGAGTGCAGAAGAGGATTTTTAGTGAAAGGAGGGACGTCACCCAACATCAAGAAAAATGCCACAAGCAAAATTTATAATCCTATAATTATGAGCAGGAAGCCCATCCCAGTGTGTGTGGGACAGAGTCTTCTGCTTCATATTCTTAAATCCTATAACCAGAAATTCCTTTTTGGTGGCTCCCTCTTCTCCTTCACCATACCCCAATCACAGCGGGTGTCCTTGGTCAGTGAGGGTCCAAGGTTTAGAGGCGCATCTGTGCGAGTTCACCTCCCACGTGGGGAAGAAGGTACCTTACTTATTTTACCACCTGAACACTTGATATGACTATGCATGGATTGAGTACTATAGTAATTCGTAATCCAGTGCCAGTCAAAGTGGTCACTTTGAGCAACATGACTGTCTGCTGGGTGACTGGGTGGTGTAAGTGTGTGCACATAAAAGCAGCTTGCCCCTGAAGTCTCTCCTCTTCCCAGCTAGACAAAAGGAAGAGCACATTCAGATCCCACTTCTATATAGTTGGAAGTAACTGTGTTCACTATAAAGTTTCAATTTAGAATATTTAAGGCAGGTTGGTTGCATAACACCACTTGGTAGGAAAATCTCAATAAGTTCCAGATTCACAACTAATGTTGAGCTCTTTCAGTGCAAGTTACATTAAGTCACCAAGAGAAAAGTGTGCTATGCTGGATTTTTCCTGATCTTGTATAACTCTTCCTTAAAGAGAAAAAAGAACATGGCACTAAAAGGGTAAGAGTTTCTCAGAATTTTCCCTTTGGACATTGTTTTACAGTTTCCAGATATCGCCTGAGCAAAGGCCCTTGTCCTATTCCCTTCTGACTGGTTAGTTTTGTGGCTGCACAGGTCCCTGCTTTCAACTGTGATATCCCCAGCAAGTCTGTGTTTTGCTTTCTCTTTGAGGGCTCTGAACATTGTCCTGCTAGCAGCTACTCATTAGCACATTTCTTTCCCAGTAAGCTCATTTATTCTTTAGGTTAAAGCATTACAGAGGAAACATATAAAAACAATACATGGATTTAAAACACATCAGGAGTCAACCATCAGTTTTGTGGAACCAATAGGCTGAAGTCTTTCCAACCATTCAGCGAAGATTGGGGTCCGCAGTGGAAAGCAAGTCCTGTCCACTTGCTGAATCAGAAAAAGGACATTACATAGACTTTGGAAATCCCAACCTACACCAATATACGCAAATCTCTCAAACAGGTGGAAATTCTCTGGAGTTCATAGAATCATAGGGCTGGAAGGGACATCAGGAGGTCATCTAGTCCAGCCCCCTGCTTCAACCAGGATCAACCCCCACTAAGTCATCCCAGTCAGGACCTTGTCAAGCCGCCACTTAAAAACCTTGAGGGATGGAGAATCCACCACGTCTCTAGGCGACGCATTCCAAAGCTTCACCACCTTCCTGGCGAAGTAGTTTTTCCTAATATCCAACCTACACCACTCCCTCTTTCACTTCAGATCATTACTCTTTGTTCTGCTATCTGACACTACTGAGAACAGTTTCTTATCCTCCTCTTTAAAGCTCCCCTTCAGGAAGTTAATGTAGGTAGTCCATTGTGTCCGACGATGACGTCTTGAGCTTGCACAGGCTCATCAGTTGTGGACTTGCATGTGGCTGAGCTTTGAATGGCATGGGCATTCACAGTGGGGGCAAGGGAATTGTCCTGTCTCTGTTGGTGCAGCTCACGAGCATCAATGAGGCATACGCATTGCTGCTCTTCAAAGTTGTCATACACGTGTCATACAAGAGCATACCAGCCTGTTTGGTCTTTTGCATGCTGCTCTAGCTGGTCTGGTTTTAAATCAGCATGAAAAATGTTGGCCTTCACGCAGTCTTTATACCTCTTGCGAGGTCTACCTTGATTCCTTTTGCCCTGGGAGAGTTCACCGTACAGGAGTTGCTTAGGGATTCCTGACTCTCCATTAGTATGACGTGCCCTGTCCAGCGAAGCTGGGCTTAAATGCTGCTATTAAATCACCCCTAAGTCTTCTCTTCTGTAAACTAAACAAGCCCAAATTTCTCGGCCTACTCTCATGGGTCTTGTGCTCCAGCCCCTTAATCATTTTTGTTGCCCTCCGCTGAACCTGCTCCAGTACATCTACATCTCTTTTATACTGGGGAGCCCAAAACCAGACACAATATTCCACATGTGGCCTCAATGGTGCTGAATAGAGGGGAACAACCACTTCTCTAGATCTGCTTGAAATACTCCTCCTAATGCACCCTAGTATGCCGTTAGCCTTCTTGGCTACAAGGGCACGCTGTTTACTCATATCCAGCCTTTCATTCTTCATAACCCCTAGGTCCTTTTCTGCTGTACTGCTGCTTAGCCAGTCAGTCCACAGCCTATAACAACACTTGAGATTCTTGCACCCCAGGTGCAGGACTCTACACTTGTCCTTGTTGAACTGCATCAGATTTCTTTTGGCCCAATCCTCCAATTTATCCAGGTCACTCTGGATTCTGTCTCTATCCTCCAACGTATCTACCCTTCCCCCTGGGTTTGTGTCATCCGCAAACTTGCTGAGTGTGCAATCCAGTCCCTCATCCAGGTCATTAATAAAGATGTTGAACAACACCGGCCCCAGAACTGAGCCTTAATCATCCAACCCTGGGGGTGCTCTGGTAACCTTCCCCCATGGAATAGAATACAATCATAAATAATACAATAATGCAATACAATAGGGGCTCCTGAAGATATTATATGGGACAGCAATATCGGTCACAGTCCTTATTTTGTAGATTAGGAAGCAGCCTGTGTAGCTCCTGAGAGGTAACTTTTAGAATAGTGTTGGTCAGAATATCTATACAAAATTTTATTTGGACAAAATATGCAGTTTCATCAAAGTTGGAATTTTTTGTAGAGATGTTTTGATTTCAATTAAGAAGTTACTGAGCCATTTGGGGCTGAGCCAAAGATTCTGTGTGAACTGATAGATAGGAAAGTGGGCTGGGATGCAAGTCTCTGCTCTGGCTGAATCAGAATGATGTGGGATGAAAAGCTTGGCTGTGATTCAGAGACTTGCTGGTGGGTGTCCTGAATCCCAGGCTACAGAAAGACACCTGCACTCTGTCTCAGACATTTCAACAACCCTTCCCAAACTAAAAACTTGAGGTAGTTGTTTAGAAAATGGAGATTTCAGCACAAAAATGTTTTTGTGAAAATGTTCAAAAGGTTTTGGTTTTGTTCCAATAGAATGAAACCAAATTTCAAATCATTCAAAGTTGTCATGAAATTGAATTTTTATCTTCCAGTCAGTTCCACTCTAAAGACCACGGCAGGAAACACTACAGAAAAGAATGTGTTAAAGTAAAGTAGACTGACCAGCTTGCCAATCCAGTTTATGTTGTTGCACTTCATTTACTATGATTCATTTCACAGTATTGTCTCTATTTCCTTATCTTTCCTCTCATTATTTCTGTTAGTGGGCCAGATCTTCAGATGATATAAAAAAGATTAATCTTCCTTGGTATGAATGGAAATTACATCAATTTACACCAGCTGACAATTTGGTCCACTGTCTGTGTAATACACACACATACATGCATATGTACTTAAGATATAGTACATTATGTTGTTATGGTGGAATTCACTGGATACAAATATTTCACATAGTTTTACTTTAATGTACAAACATTGTTCACCTCAAGCAATATGGCATTTTAATTGTGTGGCACTAGTTCTTTTTGGGAAGCTGTCAAAAGCAGGTGGAGAGTTTCCCCTCAACTGTAAATAAGATTACCATATTTGATATTTCAGAAAAGAGGGAGTGTATCTGTATCAGTACCTACGAACTCAGGTTGTATTAATGTACTATATGTACTATGACACATTAATACAACATGAGCTGGTAGATACTAATAGAGATATACTCCCTCACAGGGATATCCTCTTTTTCATATGGTAACCCTACAGTTGTAACCTCCCTAATTTAAGACAATTCTTGAGGTGGAGTTGCTATGTAGGAACCAGGCACAGTGTTTTGGCACAGGGTCTTGAAAGAGGGTACTGCCCAAATGTTGTCTGCCACCTCTGTTATAGGACTAGTGTTTGAAGTGCTAAGAAAACAAGTTACATTAAGAATATGCCCAGACTCTGCATCACTGATTTTCCTTCCAATGTCAAACTGATCCACCAAGCTCCAGTGTAAAGTGGTGTCAGGAATTCTGATACTTACTATAGGCTGAAAACACTGTGGTTCAACAAGTACAAGCGCAGAGTCCTGAACTTGGGGTGGAAGACTCCCAAGCATCGTTATAGGCTGGGGACTGACTGGCTAAGTAAAAGTGCAGCTGAAAAGGACCTGGTGATTACAGTGGATGAGAGGCTGTATATTAGCCAACAGTGTGCCCTTGAAGCCAAAAAGTATAACAGTTTATAGGAGTACATGCGGAGGAGCATTTCCAGCTGATCTAGAGGAGTTATTATTTCCCTCTATTTGGCTCTGGTGAGGCCACATCTGGAGTACTGCATCCCACTCTGGGCCCCCCAGCATAGAAAGGATGTGGATGCACCAGAGTGGGTCCAGCGGAAGGCAACAAAACTGATTAGGGGGCTGGAGCACATTGACCTATGGGGAGAGACTAAGGGATTGGGTCTTATTTAGTTTGCAGAAGAGAAGAGTGAGGGGCAATTTAATAGCAGCCTTCAAGGTCCTGAAGGGGGGCTCTGAAGAGGATGAAGAGAGGCTGTTCTCAGCAGTGATGGACTGCAGAACAAAGAGCAATGATCTCAAGTTACAGAGGGGGAGGAGAAGGTTGGATATTAGGAAAAGCTATTTCACCAGGGCTGGATCTACACGAGCCACTTCCTTTGGAAAGGGGCATGTTAATGAGAGGTTCAAAAGAAAGCATAACGGTGGCCGTGGTGATTCGAAAGTTCAGCTTTTCGAATCGTGCCCGCCCGTAGACACGGGGACCTTCCGAAAGGACACCCCCCAGTTTTCGAAAGCCCTTCTTCCTATCTGGTGTTAGGAAGAAGGGCTTTCAAAAAACTGGGGAGGTCCTTTCGGAAGGTCCCGTCTCCACAGGCAGCACGCGTTTCGAAAAGCTGCAGTTTTGAATTGCCGCAGCATATTCATTGCAGCACCTCATTAGCATCTTTCAAACCCTCTCATTAACATGCCCCTTTCAAAAGGAAGGGGCTTGTGTAGACACAGGGCAGAAGAGTGGTGAAGCTCTAGAATGTGTTACCTAGAGAGGTGGTGGAATCTCCATCCTTAGAGGATTGTAAGTCTCAGCTTGACAAAGTCATGGCTGGGATGATTTAGTTAGGGTTCATTCTGCTTTTGGCAGGGAGCTGGACTCAACAAGCTCCAAAGGTCCCTTCCAGCCCTAGGAGTCTATTCTATCTCTGAATAAATAGAGGGAGTGGAAACTGCCATAGACCCCAAGAGAAAGAGGAAGATGTAGGAATAGGGGTGGAAACGATCTCAGCTCCTCGGGGTGGGGCAGCGAAGGTTAGAGTAGAGGAGAATAGTAATGATGATTGCAGAAGTGACAATCAAGATAAGAAGAATTGAGGAGGGGAAGAGCAGGACAAAACTGATTTTCTTCTCAACACGGAAGGTTAATATTTTTACCCTGGAGCCATGAGCCAATGAAATGGCAGGTTTCAGTATGATTGATGATATCCCAGAAATGTGTTGCATGGGCCATAAAACCCAATGAACTCTGAACTGAAGCAACTTCATTCATTTCTCATGCTATTGCTGGAAATGAGCCAGCAGAAAGCTAGCTGCCATATTCCATTTGTTTGCAAATACCAGAGCAACAGCTGCTTCTGCAGACTAGCCAACAAAGCTGCTAAAATGGAGCCGAGGTATTTGCTACATGAAATGACAGCTAGGAAACAGAAGAATGGGAAGAAGGCTTTTACTGTTCAATGTTAGAGGGTCGCCATGTTAGTCTGTACCTTCGAGAACAACAACATGCATCTGATGAAGCGGGTCTTTGCCCACGAAAGTTTATGCTCCAAAATATCTGTTAGTCTATAAGGTGCCACAGGACTTCTTGTTGTTCTTAATGTTTGAGGGGCTTTCCCTTGTGTGCATTGCACTTTTGGTCAACATCCCCATTTTCTACATCCTCTGAATTTTACAGCTTCCCCCACATACCTCCAATTGGGCCAAATGAACTCCTTTGTTAGTATTAATCCAAATTTGTGGACTGTAGATCTAGATGTAAATTTTGTGGCTCGGAATCTTGTTACTAGTTTCAAGAAGAGGAGAATTCCTCTTTTAGCTCTGTTCACTTATTTTCAGTGTAGTTTGCCTCAGACAATCTGCTATCATAACTGGTATTTTTTGCTTGGCAGTCTGAGCACAGAGATCAAAGATATCATTATGTTTTGTCTACTTATGTAGCACCTCTATGCCAATTTACTGGAGAAGTGTAATAAAAAAGACACAGCAGGAAAACAATATTGAGGAGAAACAATTAACAATAATAAGGCAACAACTGGTCAGTGGAGCTAGAACCATTTTTACTGTGTGGGTGGTGACATCACACACCATATATTAGGTTATTACTACCACTTCATGGCAGGGGTGTAGCTGCACCTATGCAACTGGTGAGTGTGAATAATGCACCAGAGCCTAGTACATATTTGTTGGGGCAACAGATTTCACCTTCAAGCCTCCAAAGCATTATGTACAGAGTGAAAAAATATAACATTACAGATGATGAAAAATACTTCAGCAGTGCTGTTATTTTCTCAAAGAAATATCACTAGGTAGAATTCTGGGACGGAATCAGCCCAGCCGGACTGAGCAGCTTTCAAGGGAGACGTAGAAATAGGGTGGAAATCCCAACTCAATTACATCAAAGTACGTGAAGAAGTCTATCAGGCTTGAGGGCCCAGCTAAGAAGTCTTTAAAGGAAATCACAGCAGATATAGAAATGGGAACTTCAAAGGATAGACAATTACTTATAAAAATATTCGACATGAAAGATGGCCTAAAGATCTGAATTAAACTTATTCTGAAGAGCACTAAGGCTCAGCAATAATTCACAGCTGTATAATCCAAGTGTGCTCATCTCCTCTCCATAATAATATATAAATTCACAGTCTAACAGGATTGGTGATTTCTTTTTAATGTTGCTATCTGGCAATGCCAAAAACGTGAAAAAGACAACAGCATTAATTGTATTTCAGCATGCAGACAAGTCCAGAAAATAATAAAATCTGGACAACGAACTTGTCCATGGAATTGAGAAGGGATGTAAAAGGTGTGTCCAGGTTGTGCAAGACAGTGGATTCACTTTCCTAAAAAGCAGGCAAAGTGTAGGAAGTTAATACCCAGGATTACATTTTGTTTAAAGTAAGTGAAGACAATGAGAGGTCCTCTGGCAATTTATAGACTAACAAATTTACTGGAGCATAAGTTTTCATGGGCAAAGAGCCACTTCATCAGATGCATCATTTAAAGAAATTGATTAGTTTGAGGAACAAGCCAAGGGCCCAATCCTTCAGTCTTATTTCCTGCCTACATGAGTAGTCCTGCTGCATTAGACTGATACATACATGTGGAAGGTTAACTATGTGACTTAAGTTTTTTATTACCCACTCCATTGTGAAAGCCAGTGTTTGCAGGGCAGAGCTTAAGAATAAACACCAAATTGCACAGCTGGTAAGGAATACTGTGACTAGTTCATGAGTCCCCTGCAATATGACAAATGTTCCTTCCTTGTGTCCAGAGTTTTGGGGTTAGAGATTGGGTTCTTATTCTGAGACAAAAGGTTTTCATGGCATTAGCAAAATAATCTGCATTTCAAGTTATCTGCCACTCTAGCTACAGCTACACTGCCCCTCCCTTTCGGAAAGGGCATGCAAATGTGGCTGATCAGAAATGCAAATGAGGCATGGATTTAAACATCTCACAACTCGTTTGCATACTCTCATGAGATCTCGCTTCTGAAAGAGCTGTGTTTGAAAGCCAAACTAGCTATGTAGATGGGGTTCCTTCAAAAGGAAACCCCACTTTCGAAAGCACCCTTCTTCCTAATTTTTTCAGGAAGAAAGGTGCTTTCAAAAGCGAGATCACATGCAAGTGTGCAAATGAGGTGTGAGACATGTGAATCTGTGCCTCATTTACATTTCCAATAGGCCACATTAACATGCCCCTTCCTAAATGGAAGGACAGTGTAAAAGTAGCTTCTGGGATTTCCTTAATTTGCACATTTTAGTTTGTACTATTATAAATTTAAGTTTTTTACCTATGCTGTGAAGTTGCTATTTCTGTACCTATTGACATCAGTATAAATTTATCCTTTGGAAGTCTGTTCAGGAACTATGCAATTTTTAAAAATTTTCCATCATTTGTTATTTTTCACAGATTCTTTTCAAACTTAACAGGCATTCTTTTGTTGAAACCTAGAGATAATATTTCAAAAGATCTAAGGCAGTTCTACCTCATCTTTCCAGTTTTTCTCTGTTGTAAAGTACATTCTATAGCGCCAATCTCTTTCTCAGCTTGCCAAAGTGCATCAGTAAAAATCTGAGAAAATATCTTTTTATGGAGCACAACACACAAAAAGCATTTTGCTTTGAACTACTCTCATCCAAGCTTTAGGGACTGAATTTATTCTGCCCCTATGAAATCCCAAGGTGATGGAATGCTAGGGACTTGATACCTAACTTTTTGATCCACATACTAAGGTAGTCTTTGGGGCTAATCCTGAGGGTTACTGAGCACGAGACACTATTTGGAACTTAGAATCACAGAATTAGAATAATAGAATTTCTAGGGTTGGAAGGGACCTCAGGAGGTCACATCTAGTCCAGCCCCTTGCCCAAAGCAGTGATCGCAGTGGGAATCTTACCACGGACAGCAGTGAAACAAGTTCCACCTTTTGCACCTGCACCTCGCATTGAGGCCAAAGGAAGTTGCAGGTGCTCAGCAGATTGAAGGATTTGGTGCAGAGGTAATATGTGCATTCTCTCTTGCATAAAAGAACCTCATTAAGAGATTGTCTCAACTATAAATCTTTCATCTCCCAAAGAAGTCAGGTCAATCTAAGTGCGCTGGAAGGGCATCATGACTTTGATAAGATACTCATGGGTTAATGATTCCCAATACATGTAATTATTATAATAGATACTTGCAAACATGTTATACGTAACTGCTGTGCACCTTCTCTCAAGGAGCTTTGCCACATCATTTCATTCTAGGGCTATGTCTACATTAGAGCATAAAGTTCATTTTAAGGTGCTTAGCTTGATTTGACAATGTGACTGTCTTCACTGCAAATACTGTATGGTTGATTTTAAGGGGTGCTAAGGTTGACTTTCTCACCTCAACCCTCCGAGGTGACATAATGCTGAGTTCGAATTTAAAAAAGTCAGATTAAGGCTAGTGTGGAAATAGTGGTACTTTTAATTGATTTTATTGGCCTCCACAGGTATCCCACAATGCCCGAAATGTGCATGTTCTCGATGCTTTCACCACTGCTGCTCTCCAGGGCTGTGTCTACATGAGAGGGGCTGTGACTACACTACAAATTAACTTCGAAGTTGCTTACTTCCAAGTACAACTTCGAAGTAGAGCATCCACACATAAAATGCACCCTCCCTTACTTCTGTGGCTCAGATTTTGCTTGTTCATGATATGATCTCTAAATGGGTTATTTGATACCTAACGGCTTTGTTATTACTAGCTTTTCAGCACATCAGTTGTGGTGATACAAATACACCCAGGCACAAACTTGTGCCTACTCTTTGATGGTGTAAATCCTTGGTGTGTGTGTGTGTAGTAATTCTTGTGTATATGACTTCTGGACGACTCAAAATTTTTGCAAGGCCCCAGGGACTTTGGCTAAGATATCTGAGCATATGTCATGCCAGAGGATCATCACTTTTTCACACAGAACAGATATGGCCTCAAGTGTTTAGGTCTTCTCCAAATGGTCTCTTCTAATAGTTGCTCTAGTTTTCCTTGTCCAAGCTTTGTTATGTACTAATTTAACTCAACACCATGCTTCAACAAGCACTCAACTTCATGTGCATCAGCACCGTACATTCCATTAATCTTCTTAAATCTTCTACAAATGACTCTTGCCCTGGTGTCCCCATGGTTGTCCCTCTGCTGGAGGTGGAAGATGTATTTTTCAGCACACGTCCACAACCAAAATAATTCTTGTGCTATTTCTAACTTATCTGGCATTCTAAAAATAATAAACACAGCTGCAAAGGCACAAAGGTGTGAGGGGATGGGTGCCCTGAGTACCATCTGGTCCAAGATCTTAGGTATTTACAAGGGGATCTTGCCCTCACTGCTACACACACTACTGTAGGCATATTTCTGTTTCTTCACACCTGCAATGTGGGTATCTCTGCTGGAAGTGGAAATTATCACTTCCAACTCTAATGGATACCTACTGTATGGCTGCCTCACCCTCTTGCATTTTGACTACTATTCCATTTAGTTTATTTCTCTAAACAAGCTTTTCACAGCAGGGAGTTTGCTTTCCTGTAGAGTTTCAAGTCCATGTTACAGCAGAGTGTAAATAAAGAAAAATACATACAATAGAAGAACACTTAGCCTTTGGCTGGCATAGTGTTCTAAAGCATATCTGGAGATGTTTTTAAGAGCAGGAGCCCACCACTCACTCACTCCCTCCTTTCCTTTCCTTTCTTCCTCTTTTCATTCTCTTTAAACTTTCCACAAAATAAGTCCTCTTATGAATTTAGACAAAAATACTACTTGTGACTAAGCTGGTTTGTATTGATAAGAATCTGGTGTTTTCATGCATAGTAAAGTGATTTGGATGTTATCACCAATTTCACACATTCCTCATCAGTCAATTCCCCACATGGTCTTAGCATAACACGGAGGACACAATAGCTAGCTTTCTGAACTGGAGACAAAGACGGAAGATTATTTGTATATTAAAAAGTATTATACTATCAACATTTCTATCCATAATAGGATCATAGAACTGGAAAGGGCCACAACAGGTCATTGAGTACAATCCCCTGTCCTCATGGTAGGACTCAGCACCATCTAGCTCTTCCTGACAGATGTTTATCTAGCCTAAATATTTCCAGTGATGGAGATTCCACAACTTTTTTAGGCAATTTACTCACGTGCTTAGCTACACTGACAGTTAAGAAGTTAATGCCTAAATGTAATCTCTCTCACTGCAATTTAAGCCCCTTGCTTCATGTCCCATCATCAGAGGTTAAAGAGAATCATTTTTCTCCCTCATCTTTGTAACAGCCTTTTAGGTATTTGAAAGCTATTATCATGTCCCCTGTCAGTCTTCTCCTTTCCTAAACAAAACCAATTCTTTCAGTTGTACCTCATAGGATATGTTTTCTAGAATTTTAATAATTTTTATTTCTCTTCTCTGCACCTTCTCCAGTTTCTTCACATCTTTCCTGAAATGTGGTGCCCAGTACTGGACACAATTCTTCAGCTGAGACATAACAGTCTCAGAGTAGAGCAGAATTACATATCATGCCTTGCTTACGACACTCCTGTTAATGCATCCCAGAATGACGTGTTGGTTTTGGCTTTTTTTTTTTTGCAATACGGTGACTCTTTTGGTTCATATTTAGCTTGTGAACCACTGTGATCCCTAGATCCCTTTCTGCAATACTCTTTCCTAGAAGTCACTTCCCATTTTGTACGTGTGAAACTTATTGCGCCTACTAAGTGGAGTACTTTGCATTTGTCCTTATTAACCTTTATCCCATTTACCTAAGATCATTTCTCCAGTTTGTCCAGATTATTTTGAACTATAACCCTATTTTTCAAAGCATTTGCAACCCCTCCCTGATTAGTACCATCTGCAAACTTTATAAACTTATTCTCTACTCTGTGCCATTATCATAATCTTTTATGAAGATATTGAACAGAACGTGTCCCAAAACTGATCCCACTTATTCCTTTCCAGCATGACTGTGAAACATTGATAACTACCCTCTGAGAATGGTTATCCAGCCACTTATGCACCCATCTTATACCAGCCCCATCTACATTGTATTTCTTCAGTTTATTATTAAGAAGTTAATGCAAGACTGTAGCAAGTGCCTTACTGAAGTCTAGGTATAACATGTCTACTGTTTTCCCCTTGTCCACAAGCTTGTTATCGTATCAAAGAAAGCTATCAGATTGGTTTGATGCGATTCATTCTTGGCAAATCCACACTGTGTTACATATCACCTTACTATCTTTCAGATGTTTACAAATGATTCCTTAATTGTTAAGCTGACTGGTCTGTAGTTTCTGTTTTGTCCTTATTTCTCTTTTTATAGACAGGCACTATATTTGTCCTTTTCCAGTCTTCTGGAATCTCTCCTGTTTTCCGCACAAGGCATCCTGACTTTGTTCCAACAGTTTTCAAAGATGCTAATGGAGCAGATGCATCCTCATTCAGCTCCTTGAGTATTCTATTATGAATTTAGTCAGGCCTTGGTGACTTGAAGACATATAACTTTTCTAAGTAATTTTTAACTTGTTCTTTTCTTATTTTAACTTCTGAACCTACCTCATTTTCTCCCACATTCACTAGGGTAATGTGAACAACTTTGTAGAATTTGGTTTTGGAAATCTGCTCTTGCTTCTCCTGATGTAATAATGCTCCTTTATATCAACATTTTTCCTAAGGTGCAAAAGTTAGTCATCCCATGTATGTCAAGGTAGGTAAAAATCCTACCCAATCATACAGACCTTACACATATAATAATCCTGATGCAAATATTCCCTCTGGCTCCAATGAGGGTACCTGCAGAGGATCAAGATCCATATCAAACAAAACTCACTTTTTTTTTTAACACAGTATGGTAGCAGGCAGATTCAAGACCATATATAACTGCATGATTATGAACTGATCTTCATATCAAGGGGATTCCATACACAGATGTGGGCAAATATCTGGTGTGGGCAAAATACACTCTGGGGGCCAGATCCAGCCCACCAAAGCTTCCTATCCAGCATGCCATGATAAGTACATTGCCGCATGGCTTTGTATTTATATTATCTCTTAAATAAAAGGACACACTCAGATGTACCAGTCCATTTTGGCTTTTGTGGGCTGTTCCAATGATTATATAAATGCTATATTATGCTATTATATAAATGCCAGAGCAGGAAAAGCCTTTGACACATACCAGTGGAGTTACCCTGGAGACCATAGTCCATAACTACCATACCAGCCAACGTACAAAATGAATACAAAGGGATTTTTGGAAAGAAAATTGGGGAAAAAAACTTGTATGGGCTAAAATTGTGGCTCCTCTGAAGTCAACAATTTCAACGTTGACTTAAATGGGGCCAGAATTTCACAGATGAGTTTCAAAGCATTTTGGTGGAGCAAAGGTGCACAAAGGGAAATATTTTGCTCAAAATATAGGCCCAACAGCCAAGGTAGAGATAGTTAGCTAGGATGTGTGTTTAGATGAATTCTGGAAGCCAGTGGTGATTTTATTTTATCTTTACCTAGAGGTGTTTGGTTTAAAAGGCAAATGTTAGAAACAGGAAATAGCTTTTATAGCCTGTAAACTCCCAGGGAGTTTCAGAGTAATAGCATTTATTGTGAAAAGGAATAAAAAATAAAAATCTTTTACAGCCTCAGAAACATCCCTATTTTTCTTTGCTTTCCCAGTGGTACATAAGCCTTCTGTAGCACCAGAAACCTGATAGTTATTTTTATCTTGCAATTTATGCCTTAATCTTAGTGTACACAAGTAAAATCAAAGTCAAAGTTTGGTGTACGAAGAAACTTTCTCGGAACAGCAAAGCATCTCCTTCTCAAAACTGTGGATACATGTGTATGTTCTTACACTCCACCGTCCATATGTGAGTTTGCAAGATAGCAGTAGAGTGTCAAAGGATTGTGGCTGTCAAAAGTAATTTAAAGATTATCCTTTTCTCTCTCAGCCACTTTAATACTTCTGGTGCCTTTATTTCCCATAAAATGTAGGTGTTTTACAAGTATATTAGAAAATAGAAATGGAAATGACCTATCACATCATCCAGTCCAAGCCCCTGCCAGGGGACGATTGTTCTGGTCAGTACATTTGAGAGTGTTTTGTTCAATCAAGTTTTAAATATTCAAAGCCATGTGGCATTCTATCATCTCCCCGGGAGATGATTCCAAAAATCAAAGCAAACTTACAAGTCAAGAGTTCTGCATATATGCATCTTAGATTTTGTTTCTTAATTTACCTCCCTTGTTTACTTAAAATACAGCACACCTCCATACTATAAATTATAGTTCTTCACTCTTGCATTTAAACATTTATGTATTTGTAGATGGTTATTGTGCTGCCTCTTGAATTGTCTCTCAGCTAAGCTGTACACAGTCAGTGGTATTAATTTATTGTCATAAGACAGTTTCTCCTGCTCCTTAAGTGTTTTTGCTGCTCTTCTCCCTCCCTCCCTGCCAAGTCCTATCATTAAAGACTAATGAAATCCATATTTTAACAAGTGATTGTGAATTAATGCAATTCCCTCTTCTGCATGCAGTACAGCTGCAGTAAATGGAAAAGAGTCAGTGAGATTTTTTTCTGAGTGCATAGTCTTTTAAAGTGTCTTGAGTTTTAACACACAAACATTTGTGCTAAAGAGAAAGCGGATGTTGTTAAAATTCAAACATAAAAGGGAAGGAAACAATCTATAGAAAATGAGAAGAAGCAAAGTTATGAGAAGGTAGTTCTAGTCCTAGCTCTGCCACAGATTTCCTCTGCAATCTCATGCTAGTCCTTTGGGACAAAATTTTAAACTTGGCTACCAATAGGTGTACAGTTAAATTAAAGTAACCTGATGTGCAGAAGCATGGGGCACACATAGCTTTTCTTTGCTCATATTTATCTTCAGTATAGTTCATTTTTGATTATTATGATATTATTATTTTCAGATGCTGGAAATTATGTGAGCAACAAAGAACTAACAGCCAGATTTTCAAAGGTATTCAGATGCCTAAAATCACAGATATGCATGTGGTAGGATTTTAAAAAGTACCACAGAGTTAGGCATATAAAGCCCATTGATTTCAATGGCAGCTAGGCACCTAACCTGCTTGGTTGTGTTTGACTATTCCAAAAAGTGCCTAAAGTTCTTTGAAAATATGGCCATAAAACCCTTGCCGAAGTCTGTCTGCATTCACCTCTGCTCATCTAGGGGCTTGTCCGCATTTCTCCACACACTGGAGCATTGAGTTTCTGAACAGCAGTGCATACCAAAGTGCCATGCTGGGATTCCCTTGTATGAATGCTGCAGGCTTGACCAAGACATCTTCATTAACATGAGCTAGGGACCTGTTAGTTCACCTCTACAGTGCACATATCCTTGTAGTCTGAACCCTTGGGAAGTGTTGACGTGACTAGAGCTTAATTCTGCATGCAGGTAAAACACTCTGGCCCTGATCTAGCAAAGAAGTGAAGCATGGCCATTCTGGTAACATTAAGCACAGTGACTCTGAAGGATCTCGGCCTGGGCACAATGTCTTTTTAGTATGTCATCTATTGCAGGGCTAGGGGTTAATTAATTATCCTGCTCCCCCACTAGTCTGTGTTGTAAATGTCTTTGATCAATGTGGCTGCAACATGTGAGGCAGAATAATTCAGCTGGTGGCGTAACCAGATTTGTATTTGTCATGGCTTTTTTATTGAAGGTGAGAATGAAAATGCTGCCCTGGCCTGAAGGCTGATTCTGGAAGGACATCAGCAGAGGTTCATTTATAAGCCACTGGGCACCCAGACTTTTCCAGGAATGCAAGAAACACACTGAGAATTACAAAGGAGAATGTTAAAAAAAGATGATAAAGTAACAGGGTTAAAAAAAAAGTTTATTTTTTAATTCGAAAACTCACAGGACCCTGATTAAATACCTCAGATATACACTGGCTACCTTGTGGCACAATTTGGTTTCCTGAAAAAGAGGTGGTGGGGTGAGGAGAGAGAATCATGAAACTACAAGCTGCACTAGACATCTCAAGGAGGGCATGATATAGTATAGACTTCTCCCTTCACCTTGTCCGCACTTCCAGGCTGTTTGCAGGTATTACTGAGTGAAGTCTCCAATGCACTCTTTTTTAAGCATCAGAACAGCCCAAAGTAAGGTGCTATATGATGCTAACATGCCGCAGGGGTGGGGATAGAGTAAGGGTGAAGCATGGGGTCAGACTAAGAGTGAAGCATGGGCACAGGGCAGGGTGTCCTGGGCCCCTCACAGGTCCCAGGGGTGTACAGCCAGGGTGGGGTTGGCTGCCATCCAATCCCTCTCTTTGCTAGTGTGCTATTCCCTTTTCCTCCACCATGTGCCTGTCTTGCCAATTCCAGTTGTAAGAGGCCAGAGACCCTTTGCTACTCTATATTTATACAGTACCAAGAGCAATGGTCACCCCTGTATCATAATAAACAGGGTAATTATTAGTATTAATCACTCATCATAATCCACGTAGAATATAATGAGTAAAGAGATAGTTTGAGGATCTTACTGGTTGCTAAAGCTTGTCGAGTGACATGCCACTCTATTGACGGTATAGTATGAGTAGTCTTAAAAGATTAGATTTTTATTAGTCAATATTGATTTCACTATACAAACAAACTGACAAAAATACTTCCACTGATCATTGAAATTTACTGACAGACATAGTATGAAAAATGCTGCTTGAGAACTTCATATTTGTTTTAAAGTATTTACTTTGTATAAGTTGACACCTGACATATTAACAATGTGGGTTTTAATGGTTAACAAACTTAATTTTTTTGAATCTCACCATGTGCTGTTAAATAATGATTGTCTGACCTGGCTGCTATTATTTCCTGCAATTGTGAAAATGTAAATTGACAAAAATTAGTGAAAGTGTTTAAAATAAACATCTTTATTATCTATGAAAATGATAAAAAAATAATTTCTGCCAAGCATAATTATGAGGAAAATTTCATACACCTGAATGTAAAGCAGCATGCTTTAGAAACAATCACTGAGGTTGAAAAAAAAATCAATGTTAGTGTTCTTTTATTCAGACTGACTATTTACATCAGGGTATTTCACACAACACTTTAGGAAACAACTGTATCATCTGATACAAATCAAAGTGCCTGCAGGTGTTCATTTTCAGACAAAATTACGAACTTCTCATCTATTACTGCTTAATGGTGATGTATGTAAAAGCAGACAGAGTCCTGATGTGTCACTTGGCTAACAACACTGATTCATTTCCAGTTAAGGGAAAAGAAGAAAAGGCAACACATTTCCTTTCAGTGGACAGGGCTGGTAACCATCAGCAGGACTATCTGTTTTACATTTAGATTAAATGATGTTTTTGTCTTCCAGAACAAAACACTTGTGATTAAAATGGATGGGATTTATATTAGTTTGGTGTGTGCTATGGTCTTATTTCCTCTTCCTTTTTCCCCCTCTTCAATCCCTACCTCTCTTTCCAGATATACAAAAAGCAACTCTCAGCTGAGACAAACTTCCTTCTTACAGGCTCAACCAGAGTCTTTGGAGCTGTGTAGGTACTATACTAAGTGTCAGCTGTGATAAAACATAGGACCTACAGCAGCAAGCCTTGTCTCTAGATTAGGGACCCTAATGATTGTTCTGGCTACCACTACCACATAGCACACCGAACAGTGGTGCCAGAAGTGTGTGCAAGGGGATGTGGGAAGAGCTGGGGGAGCCATAGCCCTCCCAATTTTTGAAAGTGGACAAACCTGGGCCATCCAATTTTCATCTTTTCCCTTCACCCCCTCTTCCCTGACATCCCCAAGCTCAACTCCCCAGTCAGGCCAGTTTAGAACGTGGGCCAAGAGCCCAGGTAGTTGTGGCAGCCATACTGATCCTCAACATACCGATGGTGTGAGGGGACTGAGAGGAAAGGCCAATGTCCCTATCCCTTGGGCTCCCTGTGCAGCCCAGGGTAGTTGTGGTGGAGGGGTCCATGACTTTGCATTGGCTCTCTATAACTACCTTTGGAGCTATCCCTGACCTGAGGAGAGGCAGACTCCCCAGCCCCACTCTAGCTTCCAGACTGGCCAAGAATAGGGGCTTCCAGAGGATGAGGAAGTATCAGGGCTTTGGGAGAGCTGGGATCCTGGTTCCCCTGACTTTTGTGAAGACTGCCTTCAACACCCAAGACACTCTTTTCTTCTCAAAGGGATTCTATATTGCTTTCAACATAAGGTTTACCAAGGCATAACTGACATTACACAAAGAGTCAACTGAATTTTCCTAACACATGGTCCTGAAGATTCAGAGATTACTTGTTTTTCTTCCTGTTTCTGCACTGTTATGCTTATACTCCTCTGTTCAAAAGGGTTTTAGATATGTGTACTACAAATGAACTAAAATGAACCAAACACGTTAAAATAGTAGCAAAACCTGGTTTGCATTCCTTTTGTGTGGTCTTTGGAAACAAGTGCACGTGCAACATGGAGTGACACATTGTCACCATCAGGGCCAGATGGCTCAAGGACGTGTCTGGAACACAAAACCCACTGCAAAAGAGGCTGGAGTATGGCCTTATTTCTCTGCAGTGATGTCATAGGCGGACAGATGCAGACCTGAGTACACAGTTTTGGTCCCATGGCACTTAGTCACAGCTGCCCTTTACAGGTGAGCCCAAAGGCAACAGGTTTCTCTGTACCACATTGCCTCTCTGAGTCTGCTTGGACAGTGTGGCTTTGCAGTATCCTCTGCATGGTTGTACCTTAACAGCACAATCTGGCCTTCAACCTGTAAGTGTGGACCTGTGGTAATTGTGAATGTATATGGGATGTATATTGATATTGACCTGGGGAAGGAAGTTTGCAGAAAAGAGGTTAATATGAAAAGCTATTTTCTGTGTTACCAGCCCTTTCCTGCTATGGATTCCTATGTGCACAGGACCAAGACCAGGTAATACAGAAGCAGGATTGTGTTGAAATCATGTCAGTGATCAGCGCTCACTGCCTCCTGACCCCACTTTAGTCCAACTGGATGGATGGATTGATGGGTGCTGGGGGCAGAAATTACTCAGCTGCCCTTTGCCTCAACATCAGACCAACTATTTTGCAAATTTTTTTGTGAAATCTTTCCCCTGCTACCCACTCTTTTTCCCTGTTCCCATCTAACCCCATCACCAGCCTAGACTCCAGATCTGCACCAACTTTTGCACTTGTGTTTAACTTTAAGCTTGAGCAGTCCCCTTGGTGGCTACAAGTCTCAAGCAAATGGTAAAAAGCAGTGGGGCCAATGCATCCTTATGTCCTGGCAATCCCTAGTCGTTCATTCATACTGAACTCTGAATGGGTGGGGAATGAAGAAGTCTTAAAACCACCTTTGCCTGCACCTCACCTATGGTGCTGTGTCACGTTATATCCAAAGATCAGACTCAATATTGATAATATATATAAATGGGGAACTAACTGGCCAACCATACCTACCCATTTAAGGTGAGTTTCACATCTAAAGAAGTCATTATCCAGCAACATTATATCGTTAAAAAAACAGATGTAAATGGGTGGGTTAGACTAAACCACAGCTGTCATATTTTTGCTCTGTCTTGTTATTGTTTGTGGGTTCATGGTTTTGAGAAATATGGTTCAGTTAGTACTTTCCACATTTTTCCTTTGCATTTGTGATTCCCAAACAAAAATATTCTCATTTGCCTTTTAAGTCAATCTTGCCCTTCTTTTAGAGGGAAATAATGGAAATGAAGTTTAAAAATGGTAATTGCAACCTTAACATATCAAAACTACATATAAATGTGCACTGCATTTGACTTCCCATAACACTCCACAGTAAGTCACCTTTACCCTTGTAAAACTATATATAATCATAAAATTAATCAGTCTCATCAGTGAAAAGATGAATATAAAATTAATGACAGGGAAACAAAGGATTTGTTCACATATGTATCTTAGGTTAGAAGACTAGCATCCTTCTGTGAGGTGTCGCATCTAGGGTATTTTGGAGGGTATGTGTTATATGCCATTCCAGTCCCACCTCTCCTCTCAGGACCCTCTCTCTCTCTCACACACACACACACCTGAGATGGGTTAAAATGCTGTTGATACAACCAACCTTGGAATCTGGAAAAAAAAACAAACCTGGGACTTACTTCCATCTCCCAATGACCAGTTTAGCTTGAAACTTGCAGCCAGTTATGGAGGGCTACCTTGATGTTTTACAGATATTAAGTAGTGCAAAATCAACAAGAAGTCCTGTGGCACCTTATAGACTAATAGATATTTTGGAGCATAAGCTTTCATGGGCAAAGATGCATCTGATGAAGCAGGTCTTTGCTCACGAAAGCTTATGCTCCAAAATATCTGTTAGTCTATAAGGTGTCACAGGACTTCTTGTTGTTTTTGAAGATACAGACTAACTCAGCTACCTCTCTGATACTTGTCACCATGCAAAGTAGTGCAAACAAATTTGGCACAATCCTATTTGTCATTCAGGCTTTGTTCAAGAAGAGGGGTCAGCTCTTAAGGAAAGCGCTTGTTGATGCGTAACATTGTACATAGAACAATGCCTATTCCTGAATGCTCTGTAAACTTGAAAAACAGCACTTTCAACTTTTATTTAAAATATTTTGCACTACTCTGGGCAACGTGGAGACTTGGATGAGTACAGAATTGTCACCATCCATGCCTGCGTACACTGCTTCAGAGAGCCCTAGCACCAAGATACAGACAGACGAACCCTAACGCCTGTTCAAATAGGTAAAAGCTAAGTTGAAATAAAAGTTTCAACAGAACTGGTGCCTGCTGAGAGTAGTGATGAGGTGCATGAAAAATACATGCACCTAACTAGATTATTACTGCATCAAAAGGAGATTATTGGAGGAGAAGTAGATAAAGCTCTGAGCTTTGGGATGAATATTTTTCAATGCAGCGTTTATACCTGAGCTCACAGTATTTCCTTTTTTGCCTTTCTGGTATTTGTTCTGGAAAGATACTCTGCATATGCTACTGCATACATTTGTATGTGTTATTTCTATATCCTGCCACATTATTTCTCATTGGGGCCACTGCAGTTCCTCCACTCTGCAAGCAGATCTTTAGCTGGTGTACGCCAGCAATTTATACCAGCGATGGATCTGTCTCCTGAACGTCATGCCTTTGCCCTCTCCAGACTATCCAAAAGGATGCTGCTAAAATAATTAGCCTTTACTGTCTCATAATCACAGCCTATTATTTTCCCTGCTTCTTGTCTCTATCCAAATCACATTTTTCCAGCTCCAAATAACTTCTGCCCTTGCTACCCCTCCACTGGTCTTCTCTGACCCTCCTCTAATATTCTTTGCTCCACACATGCCCCTCTTCTTACTGTTGAGGCCAAGTGCTTAGCAAGCTTCAAAGAGGGATTAGATGTTTATGCAGATATCTAGAATATCTGGAATTATAAAAGTTAGGGTTAACAAAAAAGAGCATAAGAAGACAGAGAAAGCCTGTGAGAACTTAAATGACTCTTTAACTGGTAGATATTAATTCTTCATTATATCTTCTGCTTGCTGTGGGGCTGCTAGCATCAGTCGCTGAAAAAATCTAAGGTTGACATCTTGGGGATATGGATATGGGACTAGATGGACCTTAGATCTGATATAGCATGATAATTCCCTTGCTCCTGAATTATTACTCTGTGCTTTCCAGACCATCCTCTAATGCTGGAATAACCTCTTTGATCTTCCATGCCAACCAACCTCCCTTGCCTCCTTCAAATTCCATCTTTAAAACATTTAGTAGTCTAGCTTTCCAATAATTGTCTACTCTGGTCTTCTACTTCTGTGTACAGAAACACAGATAGCTGATAATATTCTGGCCAATGAAAGAACATGGTACCAGCCCTAACTTGGGAAGACTGAGGATTCCACAGAAGATGACAATGATCAGTGTGGAAAGGGTAAGGAGTACAGATGTTTGAAGAGCATCACTTCATTAGCACATCAGGTGGCTTTGGTACAGCTCCTGTTAGTCGCAGTGGATTTTTTTTTTTCTTACATAAACAGGTTGATTTTCTGTGGCCTACAAAATCAAGGTGGTATCTTGGGGAGGAAACTTTCAGCTTCCATTTTATGTGTAATGGATTACATGCTTCCCATACACTTTTTCACTGGGAGGCCTTTCTAGAAGTCTCATCTTAGGGCAGGATACCTGACAAGATCATTTCTGAGGGATATGGCCCTAGGCAAGATTTTACTGAAGACAGAGATTGAAATGCCTAGTGAGAGACTGCAAAACCCACAGTGATCCTCCTTTTGACTTCTGTGAGCCTATGAGTGTCCTACACAACATTTAGAGCACTTCCACTAGGTCATCAGAGAAGAGAGACAAAATGTAAAAACTTGTTAAATAAAATGTATTCATGCCCAAACCCAAGTTACTTTGCAATCTGGACAAAAATGACCTTAATTCAGACTAGCAGACAATCTTCAACCATTTCAGTTACCTCTTCCTGCAACTTATGTAATATATTTATTACAAAACACATTTGTACATTTGCAACATCATTCATTAGTTGAGATGAAATATTAACCACTGTTACTGTGCAAGAAAAGAGCATTTTGAGCCATGCTCACCCAGCTCAGGGTATGATCACCATAGAATAAGTAGTGCTGGGGCACAAGGTGAAATGTTGGGACACACTAGTATCCTGAATAGGACACCACCAGAGAAAATCTCCCTGCTGCAGAAAAGAGTAGTACATGGGATTCAGCAGCTAGCATACTTCCTTTGAGTCAGTGCTTGGGGACTACATGCATGAGAAATTTAAAGTTTTCAAAGAAAACCAATTAAAAGTGCACAAAGAGCCTCAGCAAGTTTTATTTGTCAAATGAAAAACATTTAATTCACTTTCAGATTAACCAACAATGGCTGAATGGTGCTTTCCCCAATCAGTATATTATTATAAAATTGCTGTAATGATGGTAGGAGGGATGTGTACACTTTTCTCTGCAGGATCTGGCTTTGGCCACTCTCAGAGGAAAAATACCAGCTTAGCTGGCCCATTCGTCTAATTCAGAATGTCATATTCTGTACTACAAAACTTTCCAACAATTTCAGCCTGACCATGACTCTGAATGAGGAGATTTAGCTCAGGAGTGCTGGTGCTGGTGCATATTTTGGGTTTTGTTCGTTTTTTTTAACCTCATACAAGTATGAACTGTGGTTCAATACAAAATATAATTATATAGCTGTACCTCCCTTTGAAATGGTGTCAAAAACCCTCTACAGGGCATACCAGCTACTTAAAATTTAGGGAAATGAGGGGCAATCTCACAATCTCCATCAAACTCCCCTTGAGCATTTGCAAAGCCAGACTACAATAAATTCTAGTCCTCTTCTCCTTTCCAGTGGGCGAGGGGAGCATGCCTGTGGCTTAACCCAAGCAAAACTGGCAAAGTCCTTTGCACTCTCCACAACAGAATTCTTCCGACTGGCTAGTGGCCACTGATTCCACTTCTAAACGTCTCCCCATTCTCTTGAGCACCCATTGGTTCCACTCTCACAGAGTGACTCTGGGTGTGTCCTTTCAGGCTGCTTGCTCACAATGGAAACCATCTTAATATTTTCAAACACCTATTAACCATGCCCAATGCTGTTCCACCTCCCTCCCTCACAGCCACTGGGCCTCTCCCCATACAATCTCCAGATGATTCTGGACCATCCACAGGAGTCTCTCCACCTGGCTCCCAGCACACAGATTACTTCAAAAAAGAAAAAGCTGAAACTATGTATCTTCCCTATTTTTGATTCTCTTATTTACACTAAATAACCCTTTTTCCTGCTGTTTTATTCCTATTGTGTTCTGGGAAACAGGAATTCATATATAATCTTTTATTTTAAGAACGCTTCAAAATTACCTGACTCTGTGGGGAAACAGCTTATAAGACCCCAAATATCAAGTAACAGTTAGGGTCAAAGGGGTCCTACTTAACTAATACTGAGTTCTTACAATAGCTAATTAGCTGAGCAACACTCCATAGCCTTTTGTAATGCTAAAAGGACATGGTTGGATTCCACTATACAGATGACCCAAATCATTTAGTGCTTCATAGGACAAAATCAACAGCTTAAATTTTGTTCACAAATCACATGATCCACTGTTCTTTCATCTTAAGTAGAACTTGCTGAGGCTTTCTTAGAAAAACAGCTAAGGTCTTTCTCAGAAACATTCTTAACAATATCTATTGATAAGTAGCAAGACACTGGAAGCACGGCTCTTGTGAAACATAAGGGTTTATCTTGATTGCCCTTTTCTGAGATGCAGCCAGTTAAAATGAATATAAATGTCTCTTTAAGAGAATTGCACATGCACAAAAAACACACAGACACTTGAAATTCAGGAGCTGTTGCACACAAATCTCTAGGCGTGTTGAGATGAATGCTCACAGAAATTAAATGCACAAGGTCAATGAAATAGAACATTCACTACATCTGCTGTGTGGCAGGTTGTGGGGAAATGGAGAGCTTTTTCACTTTTTTCTCCTCCCAGTACTACCAAAATCCTTTTAAAGTTAAAACTACAGAAAAGCTGAATGTAAAACATAATCACTGAACTCAGAAAGTTATGGGAATTGAGGTCTTGGCAAGACCGAGTGTTCTATTCTATTGAGTTCTAATGTATATATTTTAGAACTGATGCGGTAGGTGCTTGAAGCGCAGAACTCCTGTTGAAGTCTGTGGGGTGTCCATACACTGAGGAACAATTGTACAAGGCAGGGCTCATTGCTAGCTATGATTAATTACAAGGATGTGGCAACTGTCAATTTATAGTAATGTACAAGTTACATGACAAAAAATGGTGCATAGACAACTTCATCTGCCCAGCTGACATAAAGCTGTAAGGAATGGATGGATGGGTCAGTGATCCAGGCATTCACCTTAGGTTTCAAGAAAGTGGGATTAAATTCCCTGCTTCTCCACAGACTTTCTGTGTGACCTGGGGCAAGTGACTTAGGGCCAGGTATTCAGGTGCCTAAAGATGCAAATAGATGCCTAGTGATATTTTTCAAAAGTGTCTAAGTGCCTAATGCATGCTGGTTTCAAGGAAGTTAGGCACATCTGATGATTCCCCCTACCTGCACCTTTACAAATCTGACCCTGGGTGTTAGTTTCCCACCTGTAGTGCGTGAAAGATCATACTTCCGTACCTCACAGAGCGGTTGTGAGGAGAAATGCATTAAAAACTGTGAGGAATTCACAAGCTATATCAGTATCACAGAGTAAAAAAGTTATGATTGGGTCTGTACTCAGTTCCCAAACAGGCCATGATAATGAAAGTTTCTGTGGATGCGTCCACACAACAGCGTACCCTTGAAATTGCATAGCTTATTTCTGGTAGATTTAAAAAATAGGCTGTTTCAGCATATGGCACTATCTGAATGTTGACTCATGCAGCAATAAAGCCTTATTTCGAGGCATCCGGGTACTCCTCCTGCAATGAGGTTTACAGGGATGTTGGAATAGTGCACCAGTTAACCCAAACACTGTTTTAAGACAACAGGAATATCTATTAGATGCAGGCACCCCCATATCCCAAAATAGCGTCTGCCATGTAAACATAGCCTAAGACTTTTGATTTTTTTAAAGGACAGTATCAAAACTGAAAGTTAATTCGCCCTTACCAGTGGGGATAGCCAACTCTAGACATTGTTCCTAATGTGGGCCCTACCTTCAAAGCACAATTTGAGAGTGAATTAGAAACTCAGAATGAGGTTCACAGATATTGAAATGTAATTCATCATGTCAGACAGGTTGTGCCTTCTCATCCTATCAGCACAACTGAAAGTTGGAGCTTTAAATTCTTTTCTGCTTTATTTCTGAGGTTTAAGTTTATTTAAGATGATTTAGGCAATCATTTAAGAGGTAAGGATATTTGTGGGTGATTGGTGGTAATAGTTTACATTGAATTTTTATGCCTTGGAAAAAAATCAAAGGTGTGGTAAAAAGTGCTAAATTTATGCTCCTGAACACTGAAATCCTCTGTTTGGGCCTTATCCAGTGAAGGTAATGGGATTTTTCCAGCAGAGCTCAATAGGTTCAAGATCACAGCATATTTTCACAAAACAAATTGGTTATATGACTCCCAGGATTCATTTATCTAATGGTGTATTAACAAAATCCCATTTGAAAAATTATGGCTGCCTTAATGAGTGCAAAAATAAATGCAGTTGGATCAGATGTGGGCCCAGGAATATGAACTGAAATCATTACAGAAAGTTATTCAAAGAGGATATAAGATATTCACTTCTATAATGTCTTTCACAGAAGTATCTGTAGTGCTTGGAACTAACCACTCTCAAGTTACTAGGTGACACACACATCATGTACCAGGGTAAGGATAAGAAAATGGCTCATTCCTGGCCTTGTTTGAGTGTTAACTAAGTGGAGTTAGGCTGAATGGGCCAAATAAAATAGCTCTGCAACACCTTTCTACTTCCCTGATCCCGGACAAACTGAAACAGTCACCAGTATCTCATAGAAAAGCTGCAAGGCTGCTCTGTGCTGCTTATAGCCAGAAACAGTGGTGGTGAAGGATATGGCAAAATGCCATGCCCACCTTCTAACTCCAGGCAAACTTCCTCCACTTCAAAACACAAAAGGATGCAGGAGGATGGCATAGAGTTATATAGGTCAGTGTTATGCCATGTAAGAATTGCCTAGCTCAGAGAGGAAGGAATCTTTCTTTCTGGCTACTTTTTTGCTGCCTTAAGCTGCGTCTACACGTGCACGCTACTTCGAAGTAGCGGCACCAACTTCGAAATAGCGCCCATCGCGTCTACACGCGTCGGGCGCTATTTCGAAGTTAACTTCGACATTAGGCGGCGAGACGTCGAAGTCGCTAACCTCATGAGGAGATAGGAATAGCGCCCTACTTCGACGTTCAACGTCGAAGTAGGGACCGTGTAGACGATCCGCGTCCCGCAACGTCGAAATTGCTGGGTCCTCCATGGCGGCCATCAGCTGGGGGGTTGAGAGATGCTCTCTCTCCAGCCCCTGCGGGGCTCTATGGTCACCGTGGGCAGCAGCCCTTAGCCCAGGGCTTCTGGCTGCTTCTGCGGCAGCTGGGGATCTATGCTGCAGGCACAGGGTCTGCAACCAGTTGTCAGCTCTGTGGATCTTGTGTTGTTTAGTGCAACTGTGTCTGGGAGGGGCCCTTTAAGGGAGCGGCTGGCTGTTGAGTCCGCCCTGTGACCCTGTCTGCAGCTGTGCCTGGCATCCCTATTTCGATGTGTGCTACTTTGACGTGTAGACATTCCCTTGCTGCGCCTATTTCGATGTTGGGCTGAGCAACGTCGAAGTTGAACATCGACGTTGTCGGCCCTGGAGGACGTGTAGACGTTATTCATCGAAATAGACTATTTCGATGTCGCAACATCGAAATAAGCTATTTCGATGTTGGCTGCACGTGTAGACGTAGCCTTTGTTGTGCAAAGCAGCCTGAACGAAGGCCTAGGATAAAGCCGTAGACTTTTGAGATCAGATTTCTTGCAGGATCCTTATAGACACTAAAAAGTCCTCCAGAAGGATGCTTACGTCAGCTCCAGCCATCCATTCTGTTCTATATTCATTGTTATGCCACTATCACCACCATACTATCTGAGCATCTTCTAGTAATACACTGTGACTGGATTACACACCGGTCCTGTGTTGTTTGTTCTCTCATATGCAGTGGAGAGTCTAGAAGTGCCAGAGCAGTTGTACCATTGACCACATCTACAACCTGTCCATCATTTGGGGTTGTCGCAGCTACCTACACAAAATCAAAAGTGAGTGGCACAAACTAGGGCAAGGACGAGGCCAGGCTGGTTAAGGGGAAGCGTTGATTCAGTGTCTCTCATTGGCACTCTCCAGTGGAAACTGAAGTTGTTCTCTCCTGTGGTAATTAAATTCCCCTGCAGTGCTATGAGCTTACTACTGCAGGTAGCTACAGCTCAGCTTACTTGCCTAACTGGGTGTGAACAGAGCCTTTTGGTTCTATTTCTAGATATAGGAAGACCCAGTGCAGATTATCCTCACTGCAGTAGAACTACTCTACACTACCTAAAACATCTGCCTCCTGCCAACTGTATTGTGTACACCAAAGGAAGCACCTCAGAAAATCTACAGTGCTGGATGTACCAAGACAGAATAAGCAGTGTTAATGGACAGCTTAAATATCTGAAATAGGCACAAAAAACAGGAAGGGTCGAAGGATGAAAATCCAGAGCTTTACTGGTCCCACTAGAAGAAAAAAGGAAGCCATTTTCCATGATAGACTAAGACAATCTGTTGGCTCCTTCTCATGCAACTGTGTGCATAAAAGCACTATTATTTAAATGTGCATATTAATTTATGGACACTTCAGAATGACACCAAATAAAATTATATAGTTTGCCATGTTTCAAACATATATGACTTATCTTGCTAGCCTTCAAAGTTAATGTGAGACTAAGGCATGAGCTGAACATTTCAGATTTTTTTACTTATACACATTTACCTGATAGTCCAACTACACACAGTAATTCCAAAGTCATCTACCATAACTTTTATTATCTCTGAAGACCAGCAGAACAGCATCTGCTTTAAGCATGTGAGAGCTTTGTTTTCTCATCAGTGCCCAGTCAAGCTGTGCAGCGCTAGCTCAGAAAAAAAAAAAAAGGTTGAACAATTTATTGTAGTGGAGGAGGTGGGAAATAGGTAATAGGTTTTTAGTAAGAGCTCTTGAGATATGGCAAAAACAGACAGACATTCTGAATCTATTGCATTGTTTCTTTTCTTATACACAAGAGGTGGCGATAATGAATACCAACTGTTACAGAATGTTCTCTTGCATTACACATGTGCCACCAAATCAAATCTATCTGCTCAATTCAACCTTTAAACTGAATGCAGAAGAGAGAAGAGTTTAAATTGGGGATAGGCGTTTTTCAATGTAATCGTAAAACGTATTGTTATCCAAGTCTTAGAAGAGGCATCAGATTAAAAATGATAGTGTGCAAGCATAAGAAAAAAACATTTGGTTTGTTTTCTATTTTGGAAAAAATTACCTAAACTAGATCTTCCTCCTCCTTTGTTGGGCAAGTGAACAGGACTACTGAAAGATTTCTGCATATTTTGACGAAATTTTTGCCATGGTGGAAAACGAGACCTTCAGTTAAAAAATGCTAATGCCTGAAATCAAAGGAATAACTTAAAAAGTTCCCTAAATTTTGTCACCTTCATAGCTAGCAGTTTAAGATTAAGAAATTATATATATATATTCATTAGGTAATGTGTTTTCGTGGGTAAGACCCACTTCTTCAGATGAGTCTTGCTCATGACCTAATACATAAATCTGTTAGACTTTAAGGTGCTATAGGACTGCTTGTTTTCTTGTGAAACTATAGCCTGATACGGCTGCTCCTCGGAGACTAAAAAAAAACTGTATGCCAATTTTTGTAGAAAGACAGTTGGGCTTTTCTCTAGAAGGGGTTGACACAGTATTTATCACATTCCTAGCTGACTCAGGCTAGGATGACACATTTTGAGTTGCCAAGAATAACTGATAGCATATCTTTGGGCCACCCTGCCACAGTCAGAAAGGAAGATTTTGTTTCAGTCTTCCTCTGAGTCTCCCCACTGCCTTGGAGAGCACAAACTGTCACAGGCCCATACCTGAGTCAGTATACGTGCCCCAACCCAGGTTGCCCCTGGGCACACAGTGGGGCAGAACCAAGATTCTGCCCCCAGCCTGCCCCCTCCCACCCACAGGAATGTAGTGGTTCTGTACAGTCCTCTCCACATTCTATTCTTCTACCCATAATGTGAACAGATGAGACAAGGGCATAATGGTGCACCCCTACATCCCCATGCCACTATAGTAGTTGGATCACAATTCTGTTCTGATTTGGAACGCGTTACAAAAACATCATTGACCACAGAGAACTTGGTATGTAGACAAGTAGATAGGTTAGAAACTGGTGAGTGGGTAGTAAAATAAGCTGCAGCCAAGAAAAGGACAAGCTAATAATTTTGGAAAATAACCTGTTGTGCATTCAAAGAGGAATGAGAAGTGGTAATACCAATGAACCATAGCAGTACAAGTTGTATGCTGTGTGGTTGGCGTGTTTGTCCCAGGACATTAGAAGGACAAAGTGTGGGAGCTAATAGCTTTTATTCAACCAACTCCTTGTGGGTGAGAGAGAAATTTTCAAGCTTACACAGTGCTCTTCTTCAGATCTCAGCATATAAATTGTGACCTTCAGAGTCACACTGATGGCCAGTGACATTTTTGATCTTCAGACACAGAGACCAGAAAAGTGATAGTGCCTCTTTCTACAGCACTCATGAAACAGCAACCTAGAGATCTGTGTCTATGGCTGTCTACACATAAAGTCGACTCTAGCTTGATTTTTACAATGTGACTGTCTTCACTGAGAATACCATTAGGTCGATTTTCAGAGCACTAAGGTTGACTTTCTTGCCTTGGCCCTCAAAGCCAGCATAACATTGAGTTTAAAGTTAAAAGGTCAAATTAATGCTAATGTGCAAAGAGCATTTCTTTAAATCAATTTTATTGGCCTCCAGAGGTATCCCAAAATGCCCAGAATGTGTCAGTTCTGGCCACCTTCACTGCTGCTGCTCTCTAGGTGTCCAGGATCTAAAAACAGGAAGCCAGGCAATTTTAATTCATTTTATTTCTGATCAGAATGGCGATTGCATCCAGCCACGAAAGACAGCCTCAGCAGGGAGCCATGAGGAGAGCCAGGATCTCATTTCAGGTCACCAAGCACAGGGGTGCGGGGGCTGGCCCTGGCCCTGAGCAGCACATATTTGGGGAGGGGGGTGGCTCCTGAGTGGCAACATGCACTGAAGGGCTGCCCCCACAGCAGCAAATATTTTCAGGGTTGTCCTCCCAGCCTAGGCACACAGATGGAACCATGTCAACAGGTTACTTTATGCAGCTGACCCCTGCCAGCTGAGCTGTTTGGGGGCTGGCCCATGCCAGCAAATATTTTTAGGGCTGGGCCGCCTGCCTAGGCACACAACTGACCTAAAAATGTCAACAGGTTACTCAGGGGCTGGCCCCTCAGAGACAACACGTGCCAGGGGACTGGCCCCTGGCAACTGATATTTTCAGGGATTGGCCCCTCAGAGGCAACATGTTCCAGTACTCTCTCTTCTCAAAGTGTGTAGCTTGGGGGAGCTACAGTCCCAGCAATGCCCTGTTTGTTGTGTTTTCACTGCAGGGAGGGCATGCGGGGGTGAGTGTGAGCTGAGTGACTTTTTGACATGGCACTGTCACTGTTCTTTAAAAAGAGACAGAATGAGGCAGACTCCCAGCAGTGACCTCTTACAAATGGCTTATGGGGGAGGGCCATAATGCAGACAACTCAAACAACTTCTCTTCTCGGGGAAAGAGGCTTCAGAAAATGACTGTTTTCAATGTGAGGGAAGAAGGGCAATGCATTCTGGGAAGATGACATCACATACCCACAACAATTTGCAGGGCATTTTTTCCCATAATGCACCAACAAGAAAACCCAGAATGCCACAAGGCTGAGGCAACTGTGGGATAGGTTTCCACAATGCACTGCTGCAACAGTTGAACTTTGGCAATTTAGTAGAGATGCACTAAGTCAACTTTGATGGCAAGTGCGGACGCTCAACTTTGACTTTATAAAATCCAGTGTTACAAAGTTCACTTTAATAAATTCAACTTTATTTCATAGTGTAGAAGTAGCCTACGATGGTATCAGGACATTGGATGAAAACCAGAAAATAATGATATTTATAAGGTGGTTGGTATGGTCCCTTATAAGGAAAAAAGGGGGAAAAACACATATATAGTTTGACCACCTGACAAAAAAGGGAGCTGTGATAGTCATGTTAGTATATATAAAAGCCTTAAACAAGAGGGTGAAGAGGAATGGCTGAGGAAGTGGGCAGAGGAGGAGCAGGAGCAAAGGGCTATAACTTGGAATAATGGTATGAAAATGAGTAAAGGAACATTTAAGCTTGAGATTGGAAAAAACATTCCTAATGTTGAGTTTTATCAGAGTTTTAGTTTCTCTCAAGGCAAGGTGCAGAAGCTGCATTATTTGAATCACTAGATAATGTACACAGTAATGTTATGTGGATATGGCAGGGGGAAGATAAGCTGAACTCTTACATTTCACCTCCAATGATTCTATTCTGCAGCACAATCACTAAACAGTATGTTGTCTTGAAAGATTTATGAAATGTTAAGTGGTTATGAAATAGGGTGACCATATCTCCCTGTCCCAAATATGGGACAGGGAGATATGGGGGAAGAGGGACGGTTCCTCCTGGCTTCAGTGAGGCATGGGGATCTGGGAACTGGGTGGCAGCTGCATGGGTGGGCTCCTGTCTCCCCATGCCTTGGGGAGCTGGGAGCCGGTAGCAGCCATGCTGGTCTGGCTTCCAGCTCCCTCTAAGGAAGCCAGTGGCAGCCATGTGGGTCCAGTTCCTGGCTCTCCCGAGCCTCAGGGAGCCAGGAACCAGGTGGCAGCCACACCAGTGTGTGGTAAGAACTGGTAGCAGCTGCTCCTCCCGCAAATACGGACAATTAACCCCATTTTGAAAATAAATTGGGATGCCTTCCTGGCACCCAAAATACAGGGTTTTCGCACCAGAAATGGGATGGATGGTCACCCTATTATGAGAAAGAGGTGGAGACGAATTCTATTTAGAAGTGCAAAGTTCCAGTCCATTTTAAAAAGTAAATGAATCACTTGTGAGTTGAGAGATTAGAAAGTTCTTTATTTAGCTGAGTCCATCTGCTTCCTCCCCCATGCATCTTAACACAAGTCAGACCTCATGTTCTCAGAAATTGCACAAGATGCCCTGTTAAAAGCATACCCCAAATAATTCTGCCTGTCCATAAAGGGAGCAATGGTTAATGTCTCATATATATTTGGTCTCTGCAGAACTGTTCTCTTTTGACCTCTTCCAGACAAGTAGACTGAATCTCACCATCTATCTTTCATCCACGTCTATTTACTGTAGACAGCAAGCTCCGAGAGCAGGGATGATTGTTTCTTTGTCTATCAGTACTTAACATACAGTGGGAATTATGTAGAATATTTGCTAACTATATCGAAAATTGATTTCCAAATACAAGGTCTGTGTTTGTTAAAGTGCCTCATTCAGTGCAGTCCTAATCCATGACTAGGGCACTTGGGTGCTACTACTATACAAATAATAAATAAACATAATGAACTTTTTCTCTTAAATAGTAACAGAGAAGGAGCCGTGTTAGTCAATATACTATCAAAACAAAAAAGCAGTCAAGTAGCACTTTAAAGACTAACAAAATAATTTATTAGGTGAGCTTTTGTGGGACAGACCCACTTCGTCAGACCATAGCCATACCAGAACAGACTCCATATTTAAGGCATAGAGAACCAAAACAGTAATCAAAGATGACAAATCAGAAAAAAAATTATCAAGGTGAGCAAATCAGAGAGCAGAGGGGTGAGGGAGTCAAGAATTAATTAAGCCAAGTATGCCAAAGAGCCCCTATAATGTCCCAGAAAATTTGCATCCCAGTTCAAACCACATGTTAATGTGTCGAATTTGAATATGAAAGAGAGTTCAGCAGCTTCTCTTTGTCTGCTTTACAAAAAGAAGCTGCTGAACTCTTTCATATTCAAATTCGACACATTAACATGTGGTTTGAACCGGGATGCACATTTTCTTGGACATTATCAGGGCTCTTTGGCATACTTGGCTTCACCTAATTTTTGACACCTCCCCCCCACCCTGCCCCTCTGCTCTCTGATTTTCTCACCTTGATAATTTTTTTTCTGATTTGTCAACTTTGATTACTGTTTTGGTTCTCTGTGCCTTAAATATTGAGTCTGTTCTGGTATGGCTATGGTCTGAAGAAGTGGGTCTGTCCCATGAAAGCTCACCTAATAAATTATTTTGCTAGTCTTTAAAGTGCTACTTGACTTCTTTTTTCTCTTAAGTGACTCATCTCCTCCTAGGTGGCATGAACTTAAGCTCCTATACACTACACAACACCATGGGGACACAAGTCAGTGGCACATAACATGACGGTATGAAATAAAAAAGAAAAAATCTGACAGACATTGTAACACAGTCACAAGTAATCTTGATTCCCTCCTGAAGTTGCTATCCATGAAAAGCAGATATTCCTAGTTATCCCTGATGTCTTTTACATGAGGGGTTATTTTACTGCCCATATATAAACATGCTGTGTAAATTTAATTCAAGTTGACACAGCTATCCCAAAGTGAAATTTAACCTGCACTGTACTTTGTCGTCCAATATCTCACTCCTGGCTCACGTTTGCAGAGATGTTTGTTTATACAAAAGTGCATTCTGGGATCCATATGCAGCTTCCCTGACATCAGAACAGGTCAGACATGCCAAGAATCAGAGTAATTACTTTAACAGATTTTCTGGAGTGACCCTCAAGAGGTGAAAAAATTACAGATGCCAGCTGATCTTTAGACTCCCTGAAGAACTGATGCAGCATCTATTAGTTCTTAATCCAGGCAATCTGGTTAAACATCTGTATTATAAATGTAACCGTGCTCATGCCAGCAAGCAGACTACAGAGCTGAAAGCGCTGAAATAAGAAATATTCGTAACTCAGCCCAACGGTGTTACATTATGGGGCTACAAAATTCTTCACAGGAGTTCTTACTCTCTGATCCTTTTCTCCCCAATCTTTTCCAGTCAGATATACTAAAGCAGAAATGCAGATGAGTCTAACAGTTTCTCTATAAACTCCACAGGTTTTATTCTGAGGGGAAGACTGAAGAAGAGACTGTATCAAGGGCCCTTTTACAAGGCATTGCAGGAAACTGCACATTTAATTGTACAACTCTGAAATTTACTGTGCCTTCATTAAACATCAGTGATCCATGTGTTTGAGAAACGTGTGGGTGGTCTGCTGTTGGTCACTGGAAACTACTACTTTTTAACCATCAAAGGGCACAGTGCTCTATGTCGTTCAGCAGGAACCTGCCCGACCTTATTTTAAAACAGTGAACACTCTTGAGAGCTCAGACTGAGGGTGAGCCAAAGCACACATGCATACCGCATGCTCTATGCTTCCCCAACAGCCATACTTGGAACACGAAACTAGGATCAAGTAATCTACGGTGTAATAAATATTACTGGGCCTCAGGAGTTAGCCTGCGTCACCTTCCCAGGTAAACACTCACTCTTTTTATTACATCTAGGGAGTGACAATAAATAAAATAATAATTAGCATAATTCTATAAGCTCAAGAGAGCCGTTGGCCGAACACAATGCCCAGAAGTACCTGCATTTTCCAGCCAAACAGCCTGAGGTCACACCGCGTAGCACTGCAGGACTGAAAACCGGACTAGATAATCAAGTGTAAATTCACTGGGCAGCCTGCTCAGTTGTGGGACTGTAGTGGACTCAATATGGACTCAACCAGTGTGCAGAGTGGCTGTCTCCCTACAGCACTGAGCGCACTAAAGAAACAGTAAATCAGCATTACCACCCAACAGCAGGACTCACAGCATGCTTCCATCCCATTGCCGAAGCCAAGGCTTGAATCTAGATCTCCTTAGTCTACTGGGAGCAGCTCCTGCAGACAGCCCAAAAGAGTGTCTTCCTTTCACCCGCCCACCTCAGACTCCCTTTCATCCTCTTACCCAGTGTAAATATACAATGTATGCTGTTTTACTTCCATTTTTATATTTAGGATTAAAAATTAAAGCTGTTCTAAGAAAATCAGTGTTGTTTGAGTCATATCTGGCGTGTGCTTAATTTCGTCACTGCTTCATCTTTCAACAAAACAGACCACATGGGAACATCTGAATGAACTAGGTAGGGTCATATGAACTGTATTTTTATGGGTGATGTGTATGTTCTTTTTCTTCCAGAGCTGGCATACGTCAACAGCCTCTGGCTATTCTGAGCCTATTGTGATGAAGACATATAAAGGACAACAGCCGCCCATTATGGAGCTGTGTTGGTGAAACACACTGTGAAGCTCTCACCCAGGGGAAGACTGCACTTCCATGTTTATTACAGGCACCTCTGTGGTAGGTCTGTGCCGTGCACAGCAGAGAGAAGAAATGTGGGCATGCCAGGAATGTGGTCAGCTGGCCCACACACAGTGAGGATCCGTATGGCCTCTGTTCAGCAGAATAGCAGGCCATGCCATATCTAACAGCGGCCAGTGTCTTGGTGTTTCCTTTCACTTTGACCCAAAGGGCTTTGGAGTCTACCTCTAAGAACTCCCTCAGCGCTGAATTCTGGCACAGCTCTCGTACCTGGGATGTACTTTCTTAGAACTGGCACTGCACTTTTTCTGCCAGGGCTGAGGCAGAGGTGACACTTGCAATCAGAATACAACACAGCAATGACTTGAACAGCACACCACTGTCAAAAGTACATAAATAAAAGAATACTTCTACATAAAAATACATTTGATGTGGCCAGGTGGGTGCTTTTATGTGTGTGATAGCTTCTGCTTAGCCAGGACTGCACAAGATGCAGTTACAATTTGCATATTGAGGTTCCACAACATCAGGCAAAATTGTCTTAGGCTTCTTCCGTTTTCTTCTGGCTATGGTGTCACTTCTCATTAAGGCTACGCTTGCATTTCTAGAATTTTTGTTCCATCAGGTTTCACCACTGAAAGGGAACTGGTAAAAGATAAGTGGCAGTTTGTTTTCTCACTTCTACAGGCATCGGCTCACGTTCACAGTTGTAGCACTTCTGTGGCTACCTTCAGTGCAGCTCTCTCCATTTTGGGATAGGTATTATGGGAAGGAGGGGGATGATCATAGGGCATCCTGGGACCCTGCACACCCTTCTCACCCTTGTTGATCAGCTCCAGCACTGTTCCAGACAGGGGATGGTTTTATCGTAGAGCTGCCATTGGCAACTGATCAGATGTATGTGAATATTTGCCAAGGAAAATGAAGGGAAGTTTCAAAAAGTTCTGGCAGTTTTATATCACCAGTAAGAGCTGTATGACTCATGGAGGTGGTTCTGTTTGTGGTGAAACTTCTGAGTGTCACTGCAAAAAGTTACTAGCAAGTGTAGATGGCTGCCCTGGGTTTTTGCTCAAAAAAGGGAAAAGGGACTTTTTGCACTTTACATGGCATGTGTAGCCATGCCCTAACTCTCAGATCTGCAGCCAGGTCTTGGCCCAAGACATGTCAAACCTGCCCCAGGGTGTAGGAGAAAGTGGTATAGTCAGTCTCCTTTCCCACATCCTTCTTTCCTCCAGCCACTCCTTTTTCATCATTTGAATTTTTCAGCTGCCTTTTGAATTCTGCCACATCTCTAAGCAGTTCTTGCTAGAAGGGCATGGCAGACAACAACAGAAGCTAAAGGATTTTTTTCTTCTCATGAGGAAAATAATAAGCTTAAGGGCACAAGCAATAATTTAGGATGCATCATTTCTCACCACCACTGAGCAACTAAGGCCTCTTTTCGTACTTTCATTTTTCTTACCTAAATCTGGGCTCCTGTTGCTTTTCCTGTATGTTGGAAGACAGCGGAAAATGCCTTAGCCCAAACAAGTCAATTTTTTCTCTTGTGGTGGAGACCCGTTACTATTGGTTTAGTTTAACATCCAATCCCATCAAATGCTGAACACTCTCTTCTCCCATTAATGCCACATGGAGCTGAAGGTGCTCAAGAACTAGCTCATTTGGATCTAGGTTGTGAATGCCTTAGGTACTGGCTCTTGTGTTCTTATTTGCCTATAATGCACTGTGCACATCTATACCTATGGTACAAATAAAATAATTTTTATTCCTACTTTTTGACTGGTTGTAAACACATGAAAAGATCATGAGCCAAATCCATTCAGCATATACATCTTTATTTAAGACAAAAGAAAGTACAAGTCTAAACTGCGGGGGACTCTCTTGTAAATGGAAATTATTCTTAACTGGTATCACCAGTTGGAGAGACCTCTGAGTGTGCATGGAGTTTATGGATGCATAAAAGACAGGAGACAAGCTCTTCATCTGGAATAAATGGGTGTAACTCCAAGGATACCAGTGGAAGGACAGCATTGGAGCTAATTTGTCTATGCTTACAAGCTTCTCTAGTTAGTGATACTAGCAAAACCCTGCTAGTACAGAAGCAGCTTTTATTAGTAAGCAAAAAATGTTATGCTGGCAACAGTTTTTTGCATTTGTCCCAGACTTTTGCTGGCCTGATCGCTATTGCTTGGATCAGACACGTTTTAAGCACATTTGTTGGGCTGTTTGAGTAAACTGATAGAATGATTTCTCCAATTTGTCAGCTAAGCTGCATTTCAGAAAAGTATTTGGAAGAGCTTAAGTCCCATTGACTTTAATGTGCATTATATAGGCGCTTTACTTGAAGCAAATGCATTAGTGCTGTCACAGATGAGGACATTTTCCAAAATCAGGACTAGTTCAATGGCATTGTTATAAACTTGTAACAGAAGAGAGATTGTATGGACCTCAATTGTCTGTATTAGTTAGACATGGAATAACCCAAAGCAATCAGCTTATAATACTTTTTTATCTTTCTTTGGGCATTCTGTTGATACTAGCATGCAATATATTTGCTTTTTCTTACAGCTTGATTGAAAATTTCTCTTCAGTAAATAAGACAATGCAGATAAAAATAACTGAATACAACTAAACATACCATTTTGTTAGCCACGTTGAAAGAGCTCATTATCCACTTCTCTGAGTAGTGTGAAGCACTTCCCTGAGGGAATAAATGATCATAGGGAAAAAGTTCTATTACAAAGTATTTCAGCATTCTAAATAATGATAACCACAAATACATATGGAAGAAAGGAAAGAAACTTTTCTACATTGTTTATCCTGATGAGAGTTGGTTAAAAGTAGAAAGAGCTGCTATATGGGATGAAAGCACAGGAACCTTGCAGACTTTCCTTTTGTTTGGGGGCCATGTAAGAGATGAAGCCAGAGATCCTTAACCTCATGGACATGGGAAGAAAGCTCCAGCAGTATAGAAATACTCCTTCCACTCTTGCTCCCTTTTCAACTGACAAGCTTTGCTGCCCTGGGTGGGGCTTACCATATCTTCACCTCAATTTGTCTACCTCCTCAGGAAAGAGACTGTGTGAGACAGACCCGATGCTGTTTTATATATTTTAAATATTGCTTTAGAATGGTGAGAGACTTTTTAAAAAAAGACTTTCCTTCCTTTGTTTCTGACCAACAATAGTGCTTATTTACTATCTTCCATATGCTGATGAAAATTTTCAGATTTCAAAGTTCTAACTAGACAAATATGGGGGAAAGTTTAAAACTTCTTTTCTTAATATCTGGTCCCTTCTTATCTACCTGCTCTGTCAAACTTCATGTTCTCTGGAGCCCTGCCCATGTAGAACTGCATCTCAAGGTGATAGGAACATGCTACATTTGCTTGTTCCATGCTTCTACTTCCTATGAGGCTTTTAGACTCTTTCTTCCTAGACTCACAAAGGCAGGCAGCAGTGAGCACTCAGGCTAACATGCTAAACAATTGATTCCAAAAGCTGACATCATCAAGAGCTGTGGGTGCACAGTGTCTCTTGAGTATTATGTCATTTACGTTGGTGTCAGTGTAATGATATTAGTATCTTACTCCAGACATCTAACTCTGAGATCTTTCAGTCCCATTGACTTCAGTGGGTGTTTTGCCTGGATAAGCAGTAATGTGGTGTCCCTCCCCCACAGCATTGTAAATAAAGGAACAATTGAATAATGTGTTTTGATTTAAAACATACAAGGAATGGCATTGTATTGCGAAGTTTTGGTACCAACCTTGACATCATCTATTTATATACATTCTCATTGCTGAGAAACAAATATTCAAATTAACATAAGATTTTAAGACACAGTAATATAAGCCTGAATTGTTCTTACATAAGAGGCAAAGGTAGAAGTTCATCATTCTGTATTTTTTTATTTGCTCTCTACTGACTCTTGGATCTGGGCTGCCTGCTATAGCTCCAGCAGCTGTTGTGCAAATGGGGTATGTAGCATAATCAGCTCTCTGTCAGGGTTTAGTGTACCTGAGACAAAACAAAACAAAGCAGTCTTGTAGCACTTTAAAGATGAACTAAGTAATTTATTAGGTGATGAGCTTTCATGGGGCAGACCTGCTTTTTCATCTCTTGAAAATCTGGTAAAAGTAAACCAACACAATGAGAATCTAACAGAAATATAGAAAAAATTAAATGAAAACTGAAGAATCAGATACACAGGACACAAGAGGAGGGGCAAAAGCGGGGAAGAAAGTTATTTACTGCGTCTATTAACTTAAGTGAATTGCCTGACATCACTATGAATATCAAAGATGGGGAAACTGTCTTTATAAAGCTTAAGGTAATTGATATCTCTGTTGCGACTAAGGCATAAAGTACCAAACTTTGGAATGAACTACAGATCAGATGTCTCCCTCTGCAATCTGGTGTTAAAGTCTCTGTTTTAGAATGCAGGTTTTCAGGTCTTGAATGCTATGGCCTGCTCCATTGAAATGCCCACTGACAAGTTTATGTGGGTTCAGATTCCTAATGTCTGATTTGTATCCATTCATTCTTTGGCAAAGTGCTTGTCCAATATGCATAGCAGAGGGGCACTGCTGGCACATATAGCATTAGTGGAGGCACACGAACATGAGCCCCGATCATGCATGATTCTTGTTGGATACTTTACTTTGCGCAGCTGTTGGTCTTTAAAGTGCTACAGGGCTGCTTTTTTGTTTTGTGAAGATACAGGCTAACATGGCTACCTCTCTGTAACTCTCTAGCCGACAGTGAGCCTCCATCTGTAAAAACCCTTCTAAGGCAGTGTTAGTCTAAACCTTCTTTATCTGGTTATTCAGTTCCTTGCCAATGTAATTTATACTGTTTCTCTAGTTTATTTTGATGGAAATTGCTGCTCCCTTCCCATGACACTGTTGTTCACTGAGAACTAATTTCAGTGAAGCAGCTTTCTTTGCGACATAATTACATCCCAGAAGTTCTTTTGATCACACCAAAGCCTTTTTTAAAACATCAGCATAGATTACTTATAACAAATATTTTTCCAAATATGAGACAGTAATTTTTCAGCAGTACCCCAACAGCCTCTTTGCTGAAAATGTGTGGATCAAAATGTTGCTCACTTTTTCCAATATCAGAAGACTATTTTAACTGCAGAAAGTTTACTTCCGAAGGTGATAACCCAGTAACTCTCTTTTTGGAATGAGATTTCCACCACTCTGCAAAAGTCCTGTGCCCTCTACCCCTGACCCTGTAGCAACGAAGACAAGTCCATTTGAGCAATACTCATGTCCTTACCACTGTATCTGCCACATATACTTCAGGCTATCAGAGAGATGCCAGAATATCAGAGTAAATCTCATGATCCTGGTCAGCTTCAATATTTTCCTTGTTAAACATGCTTCCTATCCACATAAAACCTTCGATGCTGTGTACCTAAAGGAATTATTCCCCACCATCCCACCCTTCAGAAACGTGTACTGCTCAAGGCAGACATTACATTTTAATGTGTATTAAATTAGATACACAATGTGGACTTAATATTTAGCTGGGTCAATCTGGCTTCTACATTTGCACCACAGTTTTCCCCACACACAAAGTTTTGCAATTCAGAAGCCAGGTTTCCTGCCCCTTCATGCCAAGGCTAGTGTTCTGTTCTCCAGAGAACGGTGAACAGCTCAGAAAGTGTATGTACTAACTCTCACTGGGTTTCCCCACCCCTTTCTGCTTATCTTTGAGCAGACAGTCTTTATGTGGTCTGAAATGTGCTCCTTAAGACCGTAACTAATCAGTACACAGTTCAACCTATTTTTCAATCAGTTTGTTTTTAAAAGTTCCATTCCATTTTTTGCAAATAGGATTCCAAAACTGGTCACTTGAGAGTTCTTCCCTTTGGTATTTGTATGTGTGTGTTTTTGTCTGCTATAATCAGATATAACCTGTCAACTGTAGAGCAACTGCACAGTTTATCACAGCCAGTGTAAACAGGTGTATTTTCTTTCTCAATGTCAACTTACTCTTTGTTGACTTTGTTACCACTGTAGCTCAGAGTATTTACATTGACAGATGTACATCAGTAAGCGTCCCCTGGGAACACTGCACTCATTAGAAAAAATTAAAGTCAGGCTCTTTCAAAAAAAAAAAAAAAAAAAGCCTGGACTTTTTTCAGCTGCTGACAGATATTGGTAAGCTGTGATATTCAGCTTTCTCTTTACAGCCACCTGCAATCTAACTTTGGAATTCCTCTCATAGATGTTGTAACACTTGTAAGAGCAGTAAATGATAGCAAAAACATTTTAGCAAATTGATTGCCATGTTTTAATGAAATGAATTATCCCTTAACTATGTAGAGTCTCAATTTCCTGACTCTATTTACTTTTACAAGCCAAACTCCCCCAATCATTATATTCACACAGCTAGCATTTGACTAGTGTATTGCAGGAAGCAGTGTTTGCATGTGAAAAATGTTGTGTTTTAAAAGAAACATTGTGAATTGATGATAGAAAGCCTGTAAATACGGATGCACAAATGTGAACAGCCAATAATATTTGTAATTAGGTGCTTCCTATTTAATTTTCAGGGAAACTTGAAAGATTTTCAGTGAATAATATTAATCAGGCATTATCTGAGCTCATAGTCAAATGTCCTTGCGGTCATTAGTCAAAGCTATAGGATCACTATAGATAAACACATGCACATACATGCACGCAATGTCTACACAAGAACAAGAAGTCCTGTGGCACCTTATAGACTAACAGATATTTTGGAGTGTAAGCTTTTTCAGGCAAAGACCTGCTATGTCAGATGCATGGGGGGGTGGGGTCAGAGAAGTATTTAAAGAGGGGGGTCCCAGTAAAAGGGAGGGCCAGAACTCACAAGGTCTATTCAATCAGAATGGAAATGACCCATTATCAGTAGCATACATCAAGAGAGGAGAACACAAGTCAGATCAGTCGGGCGGACGTGGCCTATTTTCGGATTCTAATGTGGAGATATGAACATCCAGAGCAGAGAAGCTGCTTTCGTAAGGGGCCAGCCACTCCCAGTCTCTGTTTAATCCTTGGCTGATGGAGTCAAATTTGCAACTGACTTGCAGCTCAGAGATTTCTCTCTCCATTTTATGTCTACTCAGTTTATTGAAGTATTTTATAAATATGAATACTCTAAACTGATCTTAAATAGAGAATCATAGAACAGCAGAACTGGAAGAGATCTCAAGAAGTCATTGGGTCCAGTCCCCTGCTCTCACTGCAGGACAAAGCATGAAACTATAAACATGAAAACTCAACGATGTGTGAACATGTAAACTAAATGCTTAGGACTTATGTGTAGTCTGGTATATGCAAACAAATGCAAGCAGTTAGTTTACCTTCCAGAGAGTATATGAATACCAGTAAACTTACACAAATCACTGGGGCTTCATTTTTTTTTTAATAAAAGTATAACGAGCATCTAATTAGCAATTTGTAGGCACAAATACCAGATATGCAATCAGAGTAACAGTAATTACATTTACAAACAAGGTGCATTGTGAACAGTATCACAGAGGGAGCTGTGCTAGTCTATATACTATCAAAACAAAAAATGCAGTCAAGTAGCCCTTTAAAAACTAACAAAATAATTTATTAGGTGATGAGCTTTCATGGGGCAGACCCACTTCTTCAGACCATGACCAGACCAGAACAGACTCAATATTTAAGGCACAGAGAACCAAAAACAGTAATCAAGGAGGACAAATCAGAAAAAAATGATCAAGGTAAGCAAATCAGAGAGTAGGGAGTAGAAGGGGGGCGGGGGGAAGGTCAAGAATTAGATTAAGCCAAGTATGCAAACGAGCCCCTATAGCGACTCAGAAAATTCCCATCCCGGTTCAAACCACGTTTTAATGTGCCGACTTTGAATATGAAAGACAGCTCAGCTGTCTCCCTTTCAGTAGTGGTGCGAAAATTTTTCTTCAGTAACACGCAAACTCTTAAGTCATTAACAGAATGGCCCACTCCATTAAAATGTTGACTAACCGGTTTGTGGATCTGGAGTGCTTTTATGTCTGTTTTGTGCCCATTAACTCTTTGTCTAAGGGAGTTAGAAGTCTGTCCAACATACAAAGCATCTGGGCATTGTTGGCAGACGATGGCATATATGGTGTTAGTTGAGGAACATGAGAATGTGTCCGTGATTCTGTGAATAACCTGGTTACCTCCAGTGATGGTATTTCCAGAAAAGATATGTGGACAAAGCTGGCAGTGGGCTATGTTGCAAGGAAAGATTCCAGGATTGGTATTCCTGATGTATAGATTGTGGCTGTTGGTAAGGATCCTCTTAAGGTTGAGCAGTTGTTTGTAGGAGAGAACAGGTATGTCACCTAGGGCCTTCTGGAGTGTGGCATCCTGATTAAGGATAGGTTGTAGGTCTTTAATAATTCATTGCAGTGGTTTGAGTTGGGGGCTGTAGGTAATGACCAGTGGTGTTCTGTTCTTGGCTTTTTTGGGCCTATCTTGGAGTAGCTGGTCTCTGGGTATTCGTCTGGCCCTGTCGATTTGTTTTTTTTACTTCTCCTGGTGGGTAATTCAGGTTTATGAATATTTGGTAAAGTTCTTGTAGTTTTTGGTCTCTGTCAGTTGGATCAGAGCAAAAGCGATTGTACCTAAGGGCTTGACTGTAAACAATGGATCTAGTTATGTGTGCAGGATGGCTACTCACTCTATCTTAGCAGACATTCTCCATGCTGCTCAGGAACTCTTCCCATAGTTTTCAATGGCTGCAGAGACTGGGGAATGGGAAGAAGACATTTGAACCTATTTGTCATGATTGTATTTCTCTCTTTAACAGTTATTGCCTGCTAAATAACATGTACACTCAGTTCCTGAAACCATTGCTAGGGGCAGCTATGTTAACCAAAAAAGTGAAAAAAATGAAACTACTATGCATCACTGTTATCAAAGTTTAGTCCAATTTTAATTGCCACCTTTCATTATAAAACCCAATATCTGATTGAGCCATAAGTTTGGGGATAGCCATTTTATAGGCAAATGCAAAGCAGAACACATTTCAAGAAGGAAACATGCAGAAGTGTCACATACTGTAGCAGGAAAGTGCAAATATACACACACAAATTGGAGGGGAAAGCAAGTAAATTCTATGTAGTCAACACCTTTTTCTGATATTGGTTCATCAGCTTAGCATTAGGTCAAGGGAAGGGGACCCTGGTCCCCCTGGTACCCACTGGAATACAAATGAAAATGAAGAACACCACCACAATGTTACAGTCTCTTGACTTTATGCATACAACCTCCACCAGTATCAATCACTCAGGCTTGTTCTGTGCCTGTCTTAGAAGTATAACTGCATACATTGCTTAAGGTGAAATAATTGGAAGATGTCAGTAATACAATATAAAAGCTTTATGAGACGAAAAGTATATTAATATTTCTCAACTCTCGGGCTTTGAAACGTCAACCACAATCCGTTTTCAAATAGCACTGTACCATGGTTGCACAATAAGCTCTATGCCTAAACAAGAGTTTCTATCCCACCCTCCCATTAGTCATAATCACATGGTATGCCTACTCTGCAGCTGGGGCTGGGAAACTGTTTTGGCTGGGAGTAGACAGTCACAAGCAGCTGTTGGCTAATGCTTCTATTATTTTTGTAAAACCATCAAGTTCTCTGCATTATGTCTTTTCTGAAACATGCTGCCCTTTGCGTTGAAATTTCCACTTCATGAATCTGACAAAGTGGGCTCCAACCCATGAAAGCCTATGACTAGATAAATGGGTTAGTCCTCAAGGTGCTGTAGAACTCCTTGTTTTTACTGCTTGTATAGTGGAGGTGGAAAACAGAGAGAGCTTTGTATCTTTCAATTATTCAGAGCCACTGCATTTCCCAGGATGGCAACAAACAACGAGATGCCAATGCTCTACAGAATATTATTTTGCTCTACTGTTCCGCAATGACATTGTAGCCAAATGACAGAAATAGTAGAAGCAGTAGCCAATTTACAAAAGGAGAAAAAGCTGTGGAGGAAGGGCATCCAACAATGGAAGCAGATTTTTTTCAGTTTCCAAAAATGGAAAAAGAAACACTTTAAGAATAAAAAAAAGTTAAGTTTTGACCGTTGAAAGAGAAATAAAACATATTCTTTCAAAATGCCATTTTGAATTGAAACCGTATGAAAATGTTTAATATTGAAGTGAAATTTCCTCTGGAAACCCCCAAATTTGTAGTCACTATTTTTTGAAAGGGGATTATGTTTCCCCACAAAATTGTCTAGAGGAACAACATTGGCTTTCTGACATTGTGCACATCTGATCGAAGAGCACAAAACCCAGGTCATGACTGAGCATGCAGCATGGGATATTTGCAAGCACGCATGGCTAGTCTAGTCCAGCTAGCCATACACCTGCAAGTATTTGATGTATTAATATATTAACTTTCCAACACCCGTTCACACTGCAAAGTCAATACAGATTTTGGAACTGGTATTGCTGTTGAATATATATATTTGCAACCACCCCACTCTGTTCCCATACACAAGCTCCCACTATCCCTTTGTTACTTTTATGTAATGGCAGGGGACATTCTTGAGAGTACAGAATGCATCCCACAATAAATAATGAATGCTGTATCAAAACATGCCTACCAAAAAGAGCTAAATATACATGTGTTTTTTGTTGCCCCGGACCAATATTTCTGTCCATGGTGAATTTTTAATCTTCTATGTTTAGTATTTTGATAACAACAATGAAATGTTTGAATATTGCATATAGATTGAAATAGAAAATAGGCTTGATACGGTCCTATCGATCAGTGCAAATACAATTCAGTTTAACTCTCAGAATCTGTATCCCCAATGTCCCGAAACAAAAGTTTTATGAAACATCTCTGGCAATTATTTTAAAAGTTGATTTTAACATATTTATCAGTTGGTTGCTGTCATGAGCTAATTCGATGTGGCTATTTAGCACCAATATGTGAACATAGCAATTTTTAGATTATATTACCATGTTACTTTTCAGCTTTCTCAGTGCTTCTATTCTATCTCCCATTCATCTCTGTGTTTCTTCTTCCTCCATATTCTGTAAAACTTTCCTTCATTTTCTTTATTCACTTATATGTACTTTGCCCTTTGAGTCTCCCTGTCCCTCTATCTACTCTACATATTTGTACACATCACCATGTTACCCAAGTATCTCATTTATGCCTTGTCTTCTCAAAATCTCTGCCCTCTTTATGCCACATGCTTTCTTTTTTCCTCCCTGCTACTCTAGCCACTTATCTTTAGGCCAGCTAATCCTCTTATGCCTGGGTGTGATGGAAATACAAAGTAGGAGAAGTATTGAAGCATGTTTCCAGCTTCTGATGTTACCCTGGGTATAATATAGGTCAAATTTGGTAACGTTCAGGGCATGCTTCAAAGCACATCTCTTTTCCCAGGCCTTAGTCAAGTGCTACAAGGAAGAATATCAGATAGTAAGATATATGCAGATCAACAGAAGTGTACATTATCCATGATTTTCCTTCAACTCCTATTAGCTTTGTTAGTACATTTAAGAAAACATTTGGTTGTTTTAGGTTGCTTGCAGAGTCTTTATTTTAATTATTTAAAGATAACCCTTGTAAAGGACACATTATAAAATCTCAGTTCTTTCACCCTTGAAATTATGCAGAAGCCTTTATAATCAGTTGCATTTTCTGTTCAACAATTACACTAGCTTAAGATCAAGTGTCAGAGAGAATCAGAACAGAAGTCAAGGCACAAAACACGTATGCGCAGCGGTAATGAATCAATAAAATCTTTTGAGTTTTGCTGTCTACATTAAAGATTACTCGATTTGTTCTTATGCTCTCCCTTCAAAAAGATGATAACACAAGGAAATCTTCATCTGTATGCATCGTCTGTATTCTTATTTGCCCCCATAGTCACCTCTTGCTTAGGTGACTCAAAGGCTTGAATGCAAGCAAAAGAGACGGTGTTATGTGCATACCAATGAAGCATGGAAGACTCACTTTCTTTTGGGTTAACAGAATATTCTGGGTATTTTTAAATGTGAAGTAATAGAGATGTGGAGGTAAGAGACATGCATAGCTTCCACAGGTATATCTGGCCCTTTTATCTTCTGGAGCCATTATAGCAATACATCTATAGTAATTGAGGCATGATTTTTGAATGTGTTTATAAAAGGAGGACATATATCTTCATTGTTAGTCACCAAGAAAAACGTTACCTTTAAACAATACCCAATATCCTTGTGTTTAAAAATACTCAAATCTTTACTGAGGGACTTACAATATTTCTGCTGGTAAGTGAACAATTAATAACAAAGGAAATAAAAAGCGATAAAAAGCCTTCTCCCAGAACCTGAAAAAAGAAATCTTAACCTAAAAGTTATTAAAGATCAAAACAGCATGGCAAATTTAATTAATTTTTTTATGTTCTTTTGTGTGTTGATTTCCAGCTAGGACCATTAGCGAAAAAAGCTATTCTTGAAAGAGCTAAGATGTTCAGATAAATTTGGATAAGCATTCAGATTTTGTATCTGAAGTAAACCATTTCTGATTCATCACTGCTGCTTACCATATCAAAAGACCTGTCGCAGTTCTTTGTCTCGCTCAGCCAGCCATAGTATCTACTCTTCTGAACTGAGCCGCTAAACCTAGCTCACCTGTGTTCTAGTCGACTAAAGTTTGTGCCCAAATAAATGTGTTAGTCTTTAAGGACTCCTCTGGACTCCTCTTTGGTTTTTGTTTTTTTTTTAAATAGAGGCAGCTTCTACCATATATTAAATGTATCCTATCACCATCCATAGAAAGCAGTAAAACAAATTCTGCTGCCTCTCTCCCCCTAAACTGCCACAGAAACATTGATCTCTGTATCCTTCCCTCCACCGCACCCCACCACCCTCCGCCCATGCCAACTTTGATAGTAAAAGAGATGTTTTTCACTATGTGGAATGTGAATTTCTTCCACACTGAACAAATATAAACCACCTTGAATTAGATCATGCTCAACTGTTCATAATTATTGAATTCATAAATAATGGTTGTTCTAATACCCTAAAATCTTCTTATTAACAGAATAAGCTAACATAATGTCAAACAAGAGTCACACCTTGATGTAAAACATACCAGTCTTGTGGGATTTATGTGTTAAGGTGTTTGAATTATATTTTACGTACTTGCAATCAGACTGAGGCATACATTGAGAAGAAAATGTTAATTCCTTTCAAGCTCCTGGATTTAGACCAACAGCTAACCCAGGAATGGCTCTGACAATGTAATCAAGCTCTTGGAATTAAATACTTGTGCTTTTTACATCGTTGAGCTCTGTCATGGATTCACTAGGGCTGATGTCATTTGCAGAATGACAGAATTCATACATCAAGGGCTAATTTCAGTGCCCTTCCTAATAAGTTTAGCGCGTGATGATAAAACTGTATTTCTTCATCTTTATAGCATATTTGTATCATTAAATATTTTAATACATATTTAATTGCTGGTGCCATAAAAATGATAAAGCACTGGTAACGTCAAGCTAATTACAGTTGATTAGCATGTTTAGCTAAAGTGTATAGAGATCATTTTGATAGTGTTGGTAGACGGCAGCAAACATACACAAAATTATATTAATGCTTAACCACTATGTTACACCTTCGCTGGTCACATAAAGATCACCTCCATTGTTAGCAAAAGTTGGCAACTTTTGTGACAGCTGGGACTGGTGGGCATGGAATCACAATTTAGGTGCCCAAGAGGTATCTGTGTAATTACAGTTGAAGGTCTGATTTTCATTCATAAGGCCCCTTTGTACATGTTTGGCACTGTAAAAAGCTTCAAAGTGGTTGTAAATTACACTTAACACCCAACTTTACACTTCCAAGCAAATGAAAAGTAGCATTAATATAAATGAGATTCAGAATCTTATAGCAGCAGTATGGGGAAGTTTGCAGTATTGCTGCTTACGTCTTACCTGTCCTCCAAGTAATCAGAGAATATTCTCATTGGTAATATGGAAAGTTTGCAAAATGTGCACTAGAATTGAAAAAAAAAAAAGTTGTTTTTGCCATGCTACACTAAACTTACATCAGTGTAAGTAGGCAGATTTCCCAGGCACCTAAGGAAATTAGTTATACCAACCTAGCGCTTTGGTGCAGGCAACATCATGTTGATGAGAGGGCTTCTCTTGTCAGCATAGCTACTACCCTCAGATAGGTGGTGTGCCTATGCTGACAAGGTGAAGATTTCCCATCAGCATAGGTGGAATCATCATTAATTGCTACAGCAGTGCTGCTGCAGCATTGTAAGTGTACACAAGCCATGACCTTCCATTGCAATAATTGCAGTTATATGTGCTGCTATGTTATAGGGACACAGAGAATCACAGAACACTAGAACTGGGAGGGACCGCAAGAGGTCATCGAGTCCAGTTCCCTGCCCTCTCGGCAGGATCAAGCACACTGTCTAGACCATCCCTGATAGGTGTCTGTCTAACCTGCTCTTAAATATCTCTAGGGATGGAGATTCCACAACCTCCCTAGGCAATTTATTCCAGTGTTTAACACCCTGACAGTTAGGAAGTTTTTCCTAATGTCCAACCTAACCCCCCTCCCTTGCTGCAGTTTAAGCCCATTGATCCTTGTCCTATCCTCAGAGGCCAAGGAGAACAATTTTTCTCCCTCCTCTTTGAAGTTCTTGAAAACCTTTATCATGTAACCTCCAAGGCTGCTTCTACACTCTCACTCTCCCATCAGAGGTGGTATGGTAATGAGGCAACTCAAAGCAGGCTAATGAGGTGCTCATGTGCATATTCAGCACCTCATTAGCATAACGGCAGTTGTGTGAATTTCAAAGTGCAAAGTTCAAATTGCAGATTGACAGTGTAGATGGAATCTCTCAGGCAGCAGGTGGGAGAGCTGCAGGAGGAGGTAGCCAGGTTGAGGAGTATCTGAATCCATGAACAATTCCTGGACACTATTCATGTGGAGACAGCTGAGGTAGCTGTCCCAGTACACAAGACTGCTGACCCACCACTGGTGGAGGAGGTGATGACAGGGTGGACGCTGGCAGCTTGTTACTTCTGGCAGCAGGCAGTACTCCACCCCTGCTCCCAACCCTCCTGCATGGTACTAGGAAACCGTTATGCTGTACTTGATACAGGAGACAAGGAATCACCCCATACAGCAGAGGAGAAGCCTCATACCCCCAGAGCTGGAAGGTCAGCTGCTACCACTGTGAGGAGGAAAACGTAGAGTGGTGGTGGTCGGCAATTCTCTTCTAGGGGGACAAAGGCACCCATTTGTCAGCCTGACATTTCATCTCGGGAGGTATGCTGCCTGCCAGGGGCCTGTATCTGAGATGTTACGGAGGTGTTGTCAAGGATTATCGGCCCTCTGACTACTACCCCAATGTTACTCATCCATGTGGGCACTAACGATACTGTGAGGTGTGACACTGAGCAAATCAAGAGTGACTACAGGGCTCTGGGAGTAAGGGTGAAGGAGTTTGGGACACAGGTGGTATTCTCTTCAATCTTTCCTGTCAAAGGTAGGGGCCCAGGGAGAGACAGACACATCCTAGAGGTGAATGCCTGGCTGCATAAATTGTGTCACCAGGTGGGGTTTGGCTTCCTCGACCATGGGATGCTAGTCTCGGAAGGATTGCTAGGCAGAGATGGCATTCACCTTTCAAGAAGAGGGAAGACCCTATTTGGACACAGACTGGCTAACCTAGTGAGGAGGGCTTTAAACTAGGTTCAACAGGGACAGGAGACCAAAGCCCACAGGTAAGTAGAGAAGATGGCGACCTGGGAGATGGGTCGGAAATGGGAGGGAGCACGGGCTATAATGGCAGAGTAAAAGGAGGGTCAGGGCAAAACTGGGAGGCAAGATCAAATCAATATCTTAGATGCCTATATACAAATGCAAGAAGTATGGGTAATAATCAGGAAGAACTGGAAGTTCTAATACATAAATACAACTATGACATCATTGGCATCACAGAAACTTGGTGGGATAATGCACAGGATTGGAATGTTGGCATGGAAGGGTACAACTTGCTCAGAAAGGATAGGCAACGGAAAAAGGAAGGAGGTGTTGCCTTATATATTGAAAATGTACACACTTGGACTGAGGTGGAGATGGACATAGGAAACGGATATGTTGAGAGCCTCTGGATTAAGCTAAAAGGGGTAAAAAGTAAGATACAAGAGGTGGATGAGGCTTTTTTTAAACAACTAACAAAATCATCCAGGGCCCAGGATTTGGTGGTAATGGGGGACTTCAACTATCCAGATGCATGTGGGGAACCTAATACAGCAACACACAGATGATCCAATAAGTTCTTGGACTGCATTGAAGACAACTTTTTATTTCAAAAGTTTGAAAAACCTACCATGGGAAAGCTGTCCTAGATTTGATTTTAACAAATAGGGAAGAACTGATTGAGAATCTGAAAGTGGAAGGCAGCTTGGGTGAAAGCGATCATGAAATCACAGAGTTCACAATTTTAAGGAAGGGTAGAAGGGAGATCAGAAAAATAGAGACAATGGACTTCAGGAAGGTGGATTTTGGTAAACTCAGAAAGCTGGTAGGCTGGGTCTCATGGGAAGCAAGGCTGAGGGGAAAAACAATGGAGGAGAGTTGGCAGTTTTTCAAAGGGACATTATTAAGGACCCAAAAGCAAGCTATTCCTCTGCATAGGAAAGATAGAAAATATGGTAAAAGACAGCCTTGACTTAACCAGGAGATCTTGCATGATCTCAAAATAAAAAAGCAATCATATAAAAAAATGGAAACTAGGACAAATTACAAAGGATGAATATAGGCAAACAACACAGGAATGCAGGGGCACGATTAGAAACGCAAAGGCACAAAATGAGCTCAAATTAGCTATAGGCATAAAGGGAAACAAGAAGACTTTTTATAAATACGTTAAAAGTCAGAGGAAGACCAAGGATAGGGTAGTCCCATTGCTCATTACACAAAATCCTGTTTACCTCAGACCATTTCTCCAGTTTGTCCAGATCATTTGAATTATGACTTTATCCTTCAGAGCAGTTGCAACCCCTCTCAGCTTGGTATCACCTGCAAACTTAATAAGCATAGTCTCTGTGCCAATATCTAAATCTTTGATGAAGATATTGAATAGGACCAGTACCAAAACAGATCCCTGTGGAACCCCTTCCAGCATGACAGCAAACTATTAATAACTACTCTGAGAATGGTTTTCCAGCCAGTTACGCACCCACCTTACAGTAAGCCCATCTACGTTGTATTTGCTTAGTTTATTGATAAGATCATGCAATACCATGTCAAATGTCTTACTAACGTCTAGGTATACCACATCCACTATTTCTCCCTTATCCAAAAGGCTTGTCTTATCAAAAAAATCTATCCGATTGGTCTAGCATGATTTGTTCTCTACAAATCCATGCTGGTTGTTACCTATCACCTTATTTTCTTCCAGATGTTTATAGATGAATCCCTCAGTTATTTGAATGATAGGAGTGGAAGGGACCTTGAGAGGTCATCGAGTCCAGCCCCCTGCCCTCATGGCAGGACCAAGTACTTGTCTAGATTATCCCTGATAGACATTTATCTAACCTGTTCTTGAATATCTCCGGAGATGGAGATTCCACAACCTCCCTAGGCAATTTATTCCGCTGCTTGACCACCCTGACAGTTAGGAACTTTTTCCTAATGTCCAACCTAAATCTCCCTTGCTGAAGTTTAAGCCCATTGCTTCTTGTTCTATCCTCGGAGGCCAAGAAGAACAAGTTTTCTCCCTCCTCCTTATGACACCCAAAAACCACTATCATGTCCCACCTCAATCTTCTTTTTTCCAAACTGAACAAGCCCAATTCTTTCAGCCTTTCTCCATAGGTTACGTTCGCTAGTCTTTTAATCATTCTTGTTGCTCTTTTCTGGACCCTTTCCAATTTCTCCACATCTTTCTTGAAATGCAGTGCCCATAACTAGACAGAGTACTCCAACTGAGGCCTAACCAGTGCAAAGTAGAGCAGAAGAATGACTTCTCGTGTCTTGCTTACAAACACACCTTGCTCCATAAACTTTCCCCACACAGAAGTTAAACTGACTGGTCTGTAGTTTTCTGGGTTGTTTTTTGTTCTTTTTTATAGATGGGCACTATGTTTGCCCTTTCCCAGTCTTCTGGAATCTCTCCCGATTTCCAGGACTTCTCAAAGATGATAGCTAATGGCTCAGACACGTTATCAATCAGCAACTTTGGTATTCTAGGATGCATTTCATCAGACCGTTGTGATCTGCAGACATCTAATTTTTCTAAGTAATTTTTAACATTTTTTTTTTATTTTATCCTCTAAACCTATCCTGTTCCTACTAATATGTATTATGTGAGGCATTTTTTTTTTTGGCCTTCCTGGTGATCACACATTTCAGTGTCCTCTGCCCAGCTATTAGCTTGCATAAAGCAGCATCACTCTAATAGGAGTATTAACTATGAGGGATTGTTCCTCCAGAAGACACACTCTCTGGAGTTCCCAGGGGTGCAGAGGCAGTAATACAACCCTTCTCAAGATGCAAGGAGAGTCTGGGTCCCCTCCTTTCTCCACTCTTGGCAGATGCATTCCAAAGGTCCCTTAGTAGCAACAGTACTGGCAGCCATCATAGGCACCAGGACAAGGTGGGAGGGGGCCTGGCTCCTCTGGCCCCAGAAGGGGTGGGGCCATGGTGGAGGGGGCCAGGCCTAGGGCAGTCAGTGTTTAGCACCACCCAGAAAGTGGCGCCCCGCCACCCCGGCTTAGCAGCACTGCCATGGCAGTTCAATGGGTTCTGGAGCTCAAGGCCTCTGAAATTCTGGGCCCTAGGGCAACTGCCTCCTTTTACCCTGCACCCCCAAGTGGCCCTGCTTAGCAAGAGCGATCCAAGTCAGGAGTGTGGTTATGCCATCTGCTGCTCTGAAAGACAGAAGAGCAAAAAGTCTTTCCCACTCCCACAAAGGAAAATACAGTCTGCAGGTTTAGGGACCAAAGAGTGCCTATACTGGGCCAAAAATGTATGCATGTCCTTAATGTGACTAAAAACCTAGCCCTATTGAGGTAAAAGGAACTTTTGCCATTGACTCTGACGGAGCTAGGATTTCACCCTGTGAGTAGTTCCACTAAGGTCAATGGGAGGCAGTGCATGCCAGGCTTTGCAGATTTGCAGCATTGTCATCAGTGATCTTTGTTAGGGATCTATTTTCTGTACTGCAAGTAGTGGAGATTATAGCAAGTTGATAATTATATTACAAGAAAAAAAATTGCCAGACAGTGCTTAAGAAAATCCTTGGATAATGACAGCATTGTTAATATTTTAGTTAATATTAATGAACTCATTCACATAGTAATGGGCTTATAAATAAACCTGCTATTAACTGGCAACAGGATTTAGGTTAATAAATAAGCCTTTGCTGTTTTGCATTAATAGCAAAGCTTCTTTAGTACAAAATGTTTGGGAAAATGAGAAATTGGGTAATTGTCTCACTGGAGATTTCTAATTGCAGTTTAGTAACTTGAGAGGATATTTGTGTAAATATGCCTATGTTTTAAGAAAGTGGAACTTTTTCAGAGGCAAGTTTGAGTGAGTTCACTGCATTTATTTTATCAGTGACCAAGCAGCAGCTTACAGAATTGTAGTACTGAAAAAAAGAAACCAGTGAAAATGTGAGAGATTGGAAAGTTGCTGCCATCAAAGATAGTGCACATTAATAGCTTTTAGATACAAAGAGTGTGGTATGCTTGAAAAAGAGAAGCTTGTATAGCTTCTTCTCACCAAAGTTAATGAGTATTACAGAAGAATCAAACACTGGCAGATCCATGCTTCAATTCCTTTGCTTATAAATTAAAATAGACTATTCATTCAAAATTAGGTTTCGATTATGAGTAATTTTCCTTAAAAGCAATAAGCAAGCTCCTCAGATGGTTTAAATTGGCATAGGTGCACTGAAATCAATGGAATTACTGTGATTGACTCGAGTTGGGTTTCTATCCCAAAAACAATTGTGCCTTTCATTATTTATCTTCAACATTTTCTCAAATATCTCAAGCTATAATGTCCTCCTAACTCTACCTTTGTAAAGAAAAAAATCTAACGTAGTATCAGAAGGTTATCCCACAGTAAGCATTTAATACTACCAAAAGGTCAAGAAGAATGGAATATGCTTTCGTTACCGTTCAAAATTCTTGAATGCATGCTGTGATGGGTTGGATCACAGAAGTCCCCTCTGGGCTGTCTCCCTGTGTTCTGATTAAGCAACTGATGCCTGTCTTCCTGCCCTCTGGGGCTCCCCACTATGCTGGGACCAGTAGCTCTGGTTCCCCCCAGCTAAGGCACAGAGTTGGGGTAACCTTTCCCCCCCAGCAGAGCAACACAAACACTGAACATGTTCAGCTCTGGGAGGATTCAGCTAGCCACAAGGCCTTTGACAATACCCAGGAACACAGCCTCCAAACAGGACCAACTCCACACCCACACCCTCCAGCCCTGCCAAATCCATCTTACTCTGTGTAACAGTTTTACAAAGAGAAAGCTCATAAAGATGTTTGTTCTCTTTATCAACAAAAATGGTATGCACAGTGGTTGTTCCCCTGGTAACAACAGGGGTTGGTGATAAACAAAAGTTTTAATTAAGTATTAAAAGTAGGATTTAAATGGTTGCAAGAGAAAACAGAGAGACCAAAGTTAGTCAATAAATTCAAATAAACAAGACACCAGCTAATTCTTATACACTAAGAAACTTGTTACATACAATTTTTTACACTAAGCAATTGCTCTTATTTCAGGCCAGAGTTGATCTTTTTTGGCTTGGGCCCAGGAGCTTTGCCTTCACCCTTGCCAGTTCTTTGTTTCCAACTTTCTTCATGTGTATCCTTACAGGGTTTATCATGCTGGGTTTTTTTTTTCTGTAAACCCCCCTGCTTTAAAAACAAAAATCAACCAACCAACCAAGCAAGCAAAAAACAAAAAAACAAAAAAACAAAACAAGCATTCACATAGGCAAGCTTCATAATTCAGGACAAGAGGGCTTTTACCTCAAAATAATTACTCCAGCCCAGTGAATCACTTTTGCCAATCTCTTAAAGTGGGGTGGAAATTTCAAAAGCCAGCTGAAGACAAAGCCCTGATTGCTTTCCATTCGTTAAACAGACATTCCCCCAGGATGGCATCCCTTTCTTCAGTGTGCTCATCTGGATGGCAAAGTACCAGATTCAAGATAGATTCCAATAACTGGTGGCATAGTCACATGGGTTCAGGCTTACAGGAAAAATAAAACCACCCAATGATCTTTAGTGTGAGTATTGAGCTATTAAGTTCCTAACACATCACTAATGGCCCTCATTAGCACATTTAGAATTAAAAACAGATTCATGCTTTATATTTATAATTTCAGATACAAGAATTATACATGCACAAATATAGGATATACTGATTCAGTAGCTTGTAACTTTAAAAATGACATGTTACAACTTCAAGTTAGGTATATTCATATACCGATTTGCACAAAGCATGCACACACAAACTATGTCTACACTAAAGTTACCTGTGAACAGAAGTTACTGTCAGAAGATATTGCGGCCAGACAACAAAGCTGATCAAAAAGCAATCCACTGTGTTGACAGAGAGCAGCTGGACTGCCTGGCCCTCTTTTGACAGAAGGGCTGAGTGGAAGCACTGAACACAGGGCAGCCAGTGACCCAGAAGCCCAGTCTGTCAACAGATGGTTCCTGAAGCATTCACACATCTTTTTTGTCAATAGATTCTATCAAGAAAAGCATTCAGCCTTGTGTGTGTGGGGAAGAATGCTGTCAACAAAAGTGCCGAGTTCTGTCAACAGTATGCCAATGGAATTCATTTTTAGTGTGGCTGCGCTATGAGTTTTGTCGACAAAACTGGCATTTTGTTGATAAAACTCTCTAGTGTAGACATAGCTATACATTCAAGGAAAAGACATAATTTTACATCCTTAATGCTTGGAGAATGCTGGGGATAACTTCTTGGTACAAGTGCTGAAGGAACCGACCAAGGGCTGTGCGCAACTTGACCTACTGCTCACAAACAGGGAAGAACTAGAAGTGGGAGGAAACCTGGGCTGCAGCGACCATGAGATCGTAGATTTCAGCATCCAGACAAAAGGAAGAAAGGCAAGTAGTAACATACAGACCCTCGATTTCAGGAGAGCAGACTTCGACTTCCTGAGAGAACGGATGAACAGGATCCCTTGGGAACTGAAGATGAGGGGAAAAGAGTTGATGACAACTGACAGTATTTTAAAGAAGTCTTACTGAAGGCACAGGAGCAAACCATCTCCCTGCATAGTAAGAAATGCAAACATAGTAGGCAACCAGCTTGGCTTAACGGGGAAATCCTTAGTCACCTTAAATTCAGAAAGGATGCCTACAAGAAATTGAAATTGGGACAGCTGACTAAGAAGGAGCATAAACCTACAGCTGGAAAGTGTTGGACAGTAGTCAGGAAAGCAAAAGCACAATTGGAACTGCAGCTGGCAAGGGATGTGAAGAGTAACAAGAAGGGTTTCTGCAGGTATGTTAACAATAAATGGGTTATCAGAGAAGGTGTGGGGCCATTACTGGATGAGGGAGGTAACCTAGTGACAGATGATGCAGGAAAAGCCGAAGTACTCAATGCTTTTTTTGCCTCAGTCTTCACGGACAAAGTCAACTTCCATATGACGGTCCTGGACAACAACGTATGGGAAGGTAGAGGGCAGCCATCTATAGTGAAGGAACAAGTTCTGAGCTATCTAGAAAAACTAGATGTTCACAAGTCCATGGGTCTGGATTTAATGCACCTGAGGGTACTATTGGAATTGGCAGAGGTCATTGCTGAATCTTCGGCCATTATCCTTGAAGACTCTTGGTGATCAGGAGAGATCCCAGATGACTGGAAAAAGGCAAATGTAGTGCCCATCTTTAAAAAAGGAAAGAAGGACAATCCAGGGAACTATAGACCCATCAGCCTCACCTCAATCCCTGGGAAAATAATGGAGGGAATCCTCAAGGAATCCTTTTCTGGAGCACTTGGAAGAGGAGAAAGTGATCAAAAGTAGCCAACATGGATTCACCAGGAGCAAGTCCTGCCTCACCAATCTGATTAGCTTCTATGACGAGGTAACAAGCTCTGTGGACATGGGGAAGTCAGTAGATGTGATATACCTCCACTTCAGCAAGGCTTTTGATATGGTTTCCCACACCATTCTTGTCCATAAGTTAAGGAAATACTGATTGGATCTTTGGACTATAAGATGGATAGAAAGCTGGCATGAGGGTTGGGCCCAATGGGTAGTGGTCAATGGCTCAATATCTGGATGGCAGCCAGTTTCAAGTGGAGTGCCGCAAGGCTCGGTTCTGGGGCCAGTGTTGTTCAACATCTTTATTAATGACCTGGATGAGGGACTGGATTGCACACTCAGCAAGTTTGTGGATGACACAAAACTAGGGGGAGAGGTAGATATGTTGGAGGGTAGAGAGAGAATCCAGAGTGACCTGGATAAATTGGAAGACTGGGCCAAAAGAAATCTGATGCGGTTCAACAAGGAGAAGTGTAGAGTCCTGCACTTGGGGTGGAAGAATTCCAAGCATTATTACAGGCAAGGGACCGACTGACTCAGCAGCAGTACGATGGAAAGGGACCTAGGGGTTATGGTGGATGAAAGGCTGGATATGAGTAAACAGTGTGCCCTTGTAGCCAAGAAGGCTAACAGCATACTAGGGTGCATTACAAGGAGCATTTTGAGCAGATCTAGAGAAGTAGTTATTCCCCTCTATTTGGCACCATTGAGGCCACATCTTGAATACTGTGTCCAGTTTTGGGCCCCCCCAGTATAAAAAGGATGTGGGTTTGCTGGAGCAGGTTCAGTGGAGGGCAACAAAAATGATTAAGGGTCTGGAGCACAAGACCTATGAGAATAGGCTGAGGGATTTGGGCTTGTTTAGTTTACAGAAGAGAAGACTTAGGGGTGATTTAACAGCAGCCTTCAACTTCCTGCAAGGGAGCTCTAAAGAGGAGGGTGAGAAACTGTTCTCATTGGTGTCAGATGGCAGAACAAGGATTAATGGTCTGAAGTTGAAGAGGGAGAGGTATAGGTTAGATATTAGGAAAAACTACTTCACCAGGCAGGTGGTGAAGCATTGGAATGAGTTGCCTAGAGAGGTGGTGGATTCTCCATCCCTTGAGGTTTTTAAGTCCCTGCTGGACATGGTCCTGGCTACAATGACTTCGTGGGGGTTGATGCTGCCTGAAGCAGGGGGCTGGACGAGATGACCTCCTGAGGTCCCTTCCAGCCCTATGATTCTGTCATTCTGTGTGCAGAGATTAGAAGCATAAGCTTAATTTGACTTGTTCAACATTTGACTCAAACTCTGAATTTCATGTGGACTGTCGAATTCCATCACTGTTTTGGCCCTTAAATCAGACTTCTTCACTGTGCAACTCATCACCTTCTGGTGGTCTTGCCAAAACTGCTAAGGTTTAAGTCTTGATACTGTTTTCCTTCATGACTGACCAAAGGTAACAAGCAACAGTTTAAATAGCTATGACTTTTAGGTTCAAAGGTGCAGCTTGTCTAAACAGGCACAAGTTTAAATGCAGCTGAAGAACTAAGCAGGTAATCTCAAATTAAAAGATTCTTTGCAGAGATATTTTCTGTTTATTTTTTTTTCTGATAGAAAATGTTGTTCCTCTAAATCTGAAATGTCAATTTTGCCCCCAAATGTTGTTTGATCGATATTGAAATATTTAGTTTAACCTATGTTCATCTGAGCCAATACAGTGCCTCACGACAGCTGTTTGAATAAACTGCCACACAGAATTAAGCTTATGGTAATTGTGTTTACTGTTATGATAGTCGAGTAGATGGGTAGAACTGTTGCATAATATGGTTTTACTTGTATCTTTTCTATTTTCTACTGAATTTACAGAATTCCTAAACCCTATGTTATTTTTAATATCATCATCCTGAATCCCCTTCTCTCCTCCTCTTATCAGATCACGGGCAATAACACAGCTATTTCACCATGGTAGCTGCAATATGTACATTTAGCAAAGACATGGAGCCCTTGCATGTTATGCTATGGCTAGAGCCCTTGAGGCATCGGCTGGGTTTACACTTGTCCTCAACTTTGAAGGGGGCCTGGTAATCAGGGAGATGGGAGATTACTAGTGAAGTGCTGCGGTGAATATGCAGCACTTCATTAGGCTAATCTTCTTCTGTGGCAACTTTGAAGTGTCAAATTTCAAAGTGCTGGCATGCCATGTAGCCATGGGCACTTTGAAGTGCCCACACTACTTCGAAGTGCCTTTACCCCCCAAAATTTAGAGGAGTAAAGGCACTTCAAAGTTGCACAGGCACGCCAGCACTTTGAAGTTTGACACTTCAAAGTTGCCACAGAGGAGAATTAGCCTAATGAAGTGCTGCATATTCACCACAGCACTTCACTAGTAATCTCCCATCTCCCTGATTACAAGGCCCCCTTCAAAGTTGGGGGCAAGTGTAGACCCAGCCATACAGCATGAAACAATAACCAGCATACACAGGTATTTCAAAAAAGCAGCACCTGAGGAACATGCAGACAGAGTACATAATCTGAGCAAATCTGAGTTCAGTCTGCAGCTTCTGAGTTCCCATAATTATATCCACTCCAGCTGTTACAATATTTAAGATTAATACTGTACTACTTTAACACCCTGAACATTCTGGAATGGTTGTGCGTTTGAATGGTGTTTCTTTGCAGGTGAGTTTGCTAGAAGCAGTTGGAATGCAACTGTGTAAACCATTTATGTTTCCATTCATTCCGATTTGGTCCCCCAATATCTAGTCAGTCACCAAAATGTAATAAGGCAGCCTTTCTAATCCTGATCCTTGATGACCTTAGTAGAGAGGGGCATAAAAATAAAGAGGGGAAATAATGTTGTTTCATGTTTGGGTTATTTTATTCCAAGCAATTCACTTACCCCTAAAGATAAACTTATCACTTCCTACCTAAGGGACTGATACTGCCACACTTCAAATAATCCACCAATTAAGTAAGTATTTGACATAATGAAAGTATCTGGCCCTGCGAATATCATGGAATCATAGAATAGTAGAACAGGAAGGAACCTCGAGAGGTCATCAAGTGCAGTCTGCTGCACACATGACAGGACCAAGCATCATCTAGATCAGGGATGAGCAAACTTTTCACACCCATTCCCCACTTTTTGTCCCTGCAATTACCCCCCATCCCCCTGGATGGCCCTGGAAGTGAGCAGTGGTCTGTCAGAAGTGATGAGCTGCACTTCCTCAGCAACCATGGTGGTGGAGGCCCTGCATGCAAAGAGGGAAGCAGTGGATAAATCTGTTTTCTGCACACCACTTTCTCTTCTGAAAAGCTTGGCTTTTATTTTTTGGTTCATTCAAGGTAGAGAGACCAGCACAAAAAAAAAATAATAAAATCTCCTTTTTTTTTTTAAACCAATTGGACCCCCAGGATCATACCTCTGACCCTGGCACTAAACAGAAAGAGGTGGATAGTAATTTTGCTAGTTTTGTAACTTGCACTGCTTCTTACTGTAAGGGATTCTCAGCAGTCATGAAACTTTAAACAAAATATGTTCCTCTTGGTTTATATCAAACTCTCAGAAGCTTCAAAGCAAGCCCAGCCCAGGATGCCTCAAGGAGTTAAGTCTGAACATGACTTATAAAGCCTTTTGTAAGGTATGGGGCAGGCTGTGTGCAGTGGGAAGCTCGGCCTGAATTTCCCTGAACACTCAGCCGCCACTCACTTCCCTGTAGGAGGGTTATTAATCAAGCTGATCTCCCACAGCCTCCTTCTCGGAGAGACACCCAGAATGAGCTGCTACCTTGGGCAAAAATTAAAAAAAGTCCAGGACACATCTCTTGGCAGAGCTCAGCGTAATGGGAGCAGAGGAGATGTGGGGAAGGCAATGGAGACCCTGGGGGAGGAGGAGAGGCACCCCAATCATGCTGCATGCCCCTTACAAAATTTCACATGCCCCCCTCCCCATTTTGAGCACGCCAATCTAGATATCCTTGAAAGATAGATATCTAACCTGTTGTTAAATAGCTCTTATGATGGGAATTGCACAAAATTGACATAACTGATCAAAAGCTGCAAGAGATTGAACCAAGATAAATCAGAAAATTCGGATGAACCTGGAATAGGATTGCTTCTCAATAAACCTTACAGAAAAGAGAGAAAACAAAGAAACTTGAAGTAGTGCTGACGGTTTGAAAACTAGAAGAAAATGTTACTGGAAATGAAACTCACTACAGCCCTTTTTTGTTAAAACACAGCAAATGACAAGAGTTTATGGGAATGAAGAAAAATACACTTGATTGAACTCCTATTTTTAAAAAATTACTAAAAAATGTTTATGGACAATTTTAACAATCTTTTTTTAGGAACCCAAAATAAAAATTAACTTCATGAAAATACCACCTTTTTAAAAAAATACAAAAATTGAAATAAAGCATGTAGTTTTTCCTTTTATGTTAAAAAATCCCTTAATTGAGTTAGGGACCTCAGCAAAGATGGGTAAATCTGCTAGTGTCCTAAAAAGCAATAGGTTCAGTTTTCTACTGCTGAAAAAGAGTCCAATCTTATCTCGGATGTCAAGTTTACAGAGCCTTCTCTGAGGATTTCCAGGTCAATTACTGTATATGAACTATAATGTGCATCCCAAACCATCATGTTGTTTTTTGCTAAATCACTTTTAAACTAAACGATTCAGGATGTAAATATTACATTTTTGCTTGAAGGGCTAAGTTAATGCTGGTTTCATTTATGATCATCATATATTACTGATCGTTGAAATTCACCATATAGCCAAGCATGTACAGAAAATGAACTCACACTGTAACAAGCAGTCCTGCATAAAAAGATAATATTGCCTACACAAATTGCTAGGTTCTTCTAGAGACAATTCTACTGAACTGAAACATAGCTGGATCATAAAGGTTCATCAATGCCACAGGACGGATTTAGCCCTGTTTTAAATAGCATCCCCATAGGATATACACAGGGTTCCTTACCTCTTAAATGTTTTCTTTTTGTTTCATGGAAACAAAGAAGTTGCCATAGCAATACTGATTCAGGAGCATTAAGATATATACAAAAATATTTGAGGTATGAACAACTGTTCATTTCTTAATTTCTTGGGAGGTTATAAAATGTGCTGTAAATTATTAGTGAAATGACGACCTGGATCTTGTAACAGACTGCACTGTCTGCCTGCCTTCTTTGAACCTTAATTTTTATCTTTCTTGCAGCTTGATTGAAACCAGGCAATTGTATACAAAATGTACAGTGCACTTTAATATGTGTGGTGCTCTGTCATGCTACAATGAAGCAAACATGACTGAGGGGGGCCAAAAGCAGGAGAAAACAAACAAATATACAAATGCCAAAATATGCAGAATGTTGTTTCTAGTGCTGTGTGTGTGTGTTCTTATTCGCAGAGGAGAGGTATGTGCTACCTTGAGGGCAGAATGGATGAATTCAAGCTGTATCTGGTCTTTGGATACCAGATAGCACATACAGACAGAAGAGCACAGCAACGGCTTTTTTCTTCATTTTACTGAAGTGACCCTTGTGTCCCACCAACCCCTATCTTATTTTTTGATAGTTCCCTATTACACTGATGGATTGTAGTGGCCCTCCAGGTGGTTGCCTGCTTGGGGTAGTGTTTGGAACAGTGACACACTTCAGCAGCCACTTGTGTGTCAGCCTTTGTGAACTCTATTTAAACAAGTATTTCAGGATATTTTAATTTCCTGAAGTTTGTCCATGCTAATATACTGGATTTCAGCCAGTTCCAACCCTATTTACCACAGATGTCCACATCTACTAATACCACCAGACAAGCCTGTTCTGCTCCAGGACCCTCTCTCTTTGAAGTGGGTTGGACAGTGCTAGGCCTTTGCCGTTCATTTAGAATTCTTGTACTTTAGAGTCATGAGAATAAATTTAAAAGAAACATCATCTCCAGAGTTTTAATTAAAACTCTTTTCTAAACACTAGAACAAAAGATCACAGCCTCATTAGTCTTGACAGAAGATAGTTTACACAGAGGAACTTTGATCACCTCAAACTACTGGGTTCTCAAACTTTTAGACTATGTCGTGTAGATGACATTTTCAAACAGATTGCTTACCTGTGACGATGTGCCGACCTACTCCGGGTCCCGTGGGTGCACGTGGGGTGTGATACAGCGGGGGGAGTCGGGTGGCCCAGGACCAACCACCCCACCTTTATAGCAGCCTGATATAGTGTAGCAGCAATATGTGATTCAGTGTATTCACTTTAAAACCTAGGTTTCCACAGTATTATGAGTACCAGGAACAATAACACTCCGATTGTGAACACCACAATGCCCTGTGGCTGTTCTAAGTCCCAATAATTCTCTATACAGACCCAGCTAGACCAGCTAGTGGTATTTACCAATAGTGATTTATTCATTTATTCGTAACTACAATTACTTAACACTTGTTATATATATATATATATATATATATATATATATATAGTTATTTATTTGGCATAAGCTAAATACTAGGTTACATATAACTATATATAATTACATGTGACTTACCAATAACATCCAATGCTCCCACATCTCACCAATAACTACGTTACAGCGGCCCTTCAAGTCAGAGATACGGCTTGGTTGGGACCTTTCGTGGTGGTGACGTCCGGGTGATCAGGCCGGGGTCTGCTGTCTGGACTGGAAGTTGCTAGCCTCCGCCTTGTGTCCAGGAGCCCACACCCTTATTCCTGCTAAATCACCTTTTATACTGTTTCTTACTTGGGGGTTCGATACCTGGCCAATTAAAGCGTTTGTTACCTAATTTGGGCTTTCTATCCTCCCGGCCTGTCAGAACATGTTACAAGATTTCCTCTGTCCTTGGTCTTTTTCTGAACCTCCCCTGGGACCCTCTGATGTTGTACAACCAAGATGTTCTCTTTGGGGGGCTTCCAGCTACTAGCCCCAGCTGTTCTCTTTGGGGGCTTACTATCTGCTTGTCAGGATGTTCTCTTTGGGGACTCTCCAACTACTTATCAATTTTCTGATTTCTTTCTCCTGGCCTGACTTCAGACCTTCCCGCCATTGTATGATAGCATTCCAAGATGGAGTGTATGGTCATTCTGCCTTGCGAGTGAGGCCCGGCCACCAGGTGCTCGTGCTCCCACAACCTGGTCTTTTCTTTCTTCATGGACTGGGCTGAGGAACAGCAGGAGAGGAAAAGCAGACAGATCCCCACCCTCCTGAGACTTAGCTGGCACGTAGCTGTTTGGGACAGTAGCCTGCCAAGGTAAGTGAGAGAAGTTTCTTACTTGCTCTAGCTAGGGTGACCATATCTCCCTGTCCCAAATACAGGAGAGGGAGATATGGGGGGAGGGGCAGCTCCTCTCAGCTTCACCAAGCCCTGGGGAGCTGGTGTCCCCCACCCTGACCCCTGCAGCCTTGGGGAAGTGGCAACCAGCGGTGCTCACGGCCCCAGAGCCCTGGGAAAGTGGTGGTCATGGGGGCTCCCCATCCAGAACCCTGGGGAAGTGGCAGCTGTGGGCATCCCGCCCCCAGCCCCTGAGGGCCTAAATATGGGACAATTCACCCCTTTTAAAAAATGCGTTGGGATGCCTTTTTGTTGTCCCAAATACGGGACTGTCCCACCCAATAGAGGATGGTTGGTCACCCTAGCCGTTACTCATGCTAAAGGAACCAATCCATGGAATCAGGACTCAGTGGCAGCCTCTTACCAGACCCCATGCAAAATGGATTGTGGACATGGACAGAATTTAGATTTAGACCAAATGCACTTAAATGCCACAGGGAGCATAAAGACGTCAATAGAATTAACACCCCGAGAAGCACTATTAAACCAAAGTCTTTACAATGGATGGAGACTGAACAGTCTAGTTCAATTAAATTACACATGCACGTGTTCTGAAATTGTAAGGTCCAAGCAAAGCTTTGGTGTTAGTTTTTTCTTCTCACATTCTCCATTCATTTATTTTCAATTGGTTTATGTAAACAATTTTCTTGCTGTGGTAGTGTGTTTGTAAAGTACTAATGAGACAGTATTGAATTGCTCCTCAAATTACTTTTTAAATAATTTCTTTGGGCTGTGAACATGGAAGTTTACCGCTATGGCTGGTTGGGAAAAATTACACTGCTTACCAGATTATTTTGTTTTACCTTTCTTTGAATATCTAGACCAGTTTTTGCATTTGATTCTTGGCAGGACAAGATACAATAAGCAATCCCTCTATCATTTCCTTGAGAAACAATGCATGGATTATCCTCCACAGTGAGATATACAATAAAAAGTATTTCCCAAGGCAACAATTTTTCCTCATGATCACAAAAAGAATTTTTACAAGCCATTGTGAAATAATACTTGGGTTTGATTTCTTAGAAGGACCTTGTGGGAAATATTTTCATCAGGTTAGTGAGACAATTTCAGTTCTAGGTTTTAAAGTTAATTAGGGTCATCTGGTGAGAGTCAGAAATTGTTTTGTTGCCATATATTACATTGAAGGTATGATTTAAAAGTACATTACATGCAACCACCAATACAGAATTATTTTTGTTTAAAAATAATAAAAATTGTTACTGCAGAAAAATAGTCAGACATCAGTAAGCCTTTTATGTGAAGACAACTTCAAATACTCTTCCTTTCCCTGCTTGCTAAGACAAGACTCTGAAAGTTAACTCTTTTAAAAACCTTACATTTTCCTCTTCACATGAAAAAAAAAAGTAACACTGTGGGGACAGTACCCACAATGCTTAGAAAAGTCTCTGAGAATTGTTAGAATATTGCACTGAGGAGTTATCACAATGGAATGTGGATTGTAGGAAAAGGCCATTTCTTTTTCTATTACAATGAAGGAATGCATCCATACAAAATGTGATCTTTTAAGGACTTGTACTACATGTTAGGATCTGAAGGCTGCATGTGACCTGTATCCAAAAGCAATTCCAGAAATTTGGGTGATTTGGCAATTGCTTATTCTGTTCATTTCCTCAGGAGCACCTGGTATTAGCTGCTATTAGAAGACAGGAAGAATGAGCTAGATGGACCTATAGTCTGATTTAGTATGGACCATTCTCATGTAAATCTCAGGAAACCAATATCAGACTGAATAAAAAAAAACCCACACAAATATTGAGAAGATACAAAAGTCCTACCTTTTTTAAAAAGTTACCATTTTCAGCAATATTCTCTGTATATAAAGGGGAAATTTGATGAAAACAGTAGAATCTTTTATTAAAAAGTACATATTTTAAGAATATCAGCTGTTCATTCCTCTGTCTCACCTAGACATTACACTTATGTATGATTGATCTTTTAAAATATAGTCTAGCTCCTTTTTCTAGAACACATTCCCCACCCTCTCAAAAATGGAGGGTAGGTTGAAATGTTGGTTTGATCTGTGTGATACACACATGTATATACCTGTCGAGAGAGAGAGAGAGAATTTAAAGGATGCATTTGCCTGAGAAAATCCAAACCTATTATGGTCAATTCCCAAAAATGAAGTCTTAGCATCCCATCCTATGGAGGATGTGTGCTCTCTAAAGGCACTGTAAAATGAGACATTTTACAAGCAATAAGCGTTTCACATTTGTGCCTGATACACAGAATAATGTTTATACTCTTGCAGTTTGTCAAGGTCACAGCAAAGTTACTTAGAAATAATAACCATTATTTCAAAATAACTTTGCGAGTATCTACACAACACAACTGCTTTTTGAAAATAATAGAAAGCTTATTTCAAAAGGAGGTAAATCTCAATGTACGAGGTATAGTGCCTATTTTGAAATAAGCCATGGTGCATCCAATGGCTCCTTTTCCAAATAGGCTCTATTGTGTCTGGATGCTCTATTTCAAAGTAGTGCTTAGATATTTTGAAATGCATTTCATGTGTAGCAGCATTATTTTGAAATAAGCTATTCCGAAAAATCTCACTGCTATGTAGACATAGCTCTGAAATGCAGTGGAGCTGAAAGTGCTGGATGGAGGGGGTCACATTGGAGCACTGTGGGACAACTCAGAGGCCAAGAATGTCAAATTTCACAAGGCTCCATCGGCATTACCTTAAAATTACCATCCATGGTCAAATTTGGCACTACTGCTTGTGAGAATCAGGAGTACCAAAATCAACATTAGGAACCCTTAAAGTCAACAGAACGGACCCTGTACTGTGAACTGATTGATTAGAAAATCAACATAAGTCAGCTAAATTCGACTTAACATCCTAGTATAGACCAGGTCTCAGATTTTGCTCATACTGGGATGATAGGCAGCAAGATGACAAATAAAAGCAATTTTAAGGCTGGCTAAAGTGTAGACTCTAAATAGATTTTGACTTCTTTTTTTAACTCAGAAAGTGCCTGGCATACATGAATACTGGGGGTTGATGGAGGAATCACAAAAGAAAGAAAGAAAGATTGATCAGTAAGTAATTGCTCATAAAAAGTGAAGGACAGTGGGCCACCCTTAACTCCAGCCAGCGCTGTGTGCTGGGAATCTCATTGGAGAATGGGATTATCCTTCCTGCAGGTCATAAAGCAAAAGTGGAGAACCACTGTCTCATCCTGACGTTAGCAGCAGCCTCCATCATCATCTGCAGCAGAGGTAAAATCCCACAACCGATCCTGTGAACTTGTGGAGATGTGGTATCATCCTTGACTATGACAAAGGTGTCCTGGGTTGAAATCATGCTATAGACCGCGGTTTACACACGTCTGACAAGTTCCAATAAGAACAAAACTGGTCATGTGCTAATGTGGTTTCATGGGAACCTTTATTTTAATAGATCTAAGATCCCCTGGGTCACTCCCTGCCAATACAAATCACTGCCTAATGGATATAGGGATCCTACAAAGAGCAGAGCTCAGCAGCATGCTTAGTTTACGAATCTCAAAATTCTGCCCCTAGAACTTCATAATTTCACATTGGGCTAGCTCTGTATATAGACACAGTACAGGTGATATTTGGGCAGCATATGCATTACTCCAGCTCATTCAAAAGAATTCCTAGGACTGTCAAATGATTAAAAATGTAATTGCAATAAATAAGATTTTAAACATCTCAATCACAGTGTTATCTGGACTATTAATAATAGAATACCAATTTAAATTCATCTTGGAAACAAGTCCTCTGGAGTAGAGGTCGGAGTACAAGAGGGCATATAAATGTTAAGGATATCTGGTACCGGTTAAACCTCTCTAGTCTGGAACACTCATCTGGCAACATACATAATCTGGCATGATTTTATTTAGCCAGACAACCATTTATCACAGGTGTGGCCAAGTTTCCCACGGTCCCATAAAGTTTGTTTACAGCCACCACCCTGACTCTCAGCGTTCTGTGCCGTTATTTAGCTGTAATTTGCCCCTAAACGTCTTCTGAAAGCCCAGTAAACAGGGGAAGTGTTGGTAATATGCTAGACAACATTGACCTCCTGTAGTCCAGCAAATTCTCTCATCTGGCACTAGTCAGGTCCCCAGAGTGCCAGATGAGAGAGGTTTAAGCTGTATAGAAATACCTTGCAACACCAGCTACAACAGTGCTATGCCCAATGCCTGTTCTCAGTTTTAGGTAACACTGTCAAATGGGCAGCAGTACTGACCATAAATAAAAGTGAACTTGTTTGTCTGAGAGGTTGGCTGAACAAGCAGTAGTACTGGATAGACTTGTAGGTTCCATTTTTTTTTTTTTACATTCTTTTGTTTTTGTGTGCAGTTATCTAAACATAAATATACATTAATAAATTGCACATTCACAGTAAATAGATTGCACTACGGCACCTACCTGAGGTGAACTGAAAAATATTAGTTCTTTTGTTTATTTCGTCACTGCAAGTATTTGTAAGAAAATAATATAAAGTGAACGCTATATACTTTTATTTTGTGGTATAATTAAAATCAGTATACAGTAAACACTTTCATATTTGGCAGTCACTAGACCCAGAGGCTGCCACATATCCAAATATTCTGGATAATGGAGAGGCATAACTAGCATGGCATAACACCAAAGAAAAACAAGATTAAATGTTAAACAAAAAAATGTATGCAGAGTACTTTATTTACCAACCATAGTAGTACTGTACACTACATTATCCTGTATTTGCTGTTCTTACTTTTACTTACTCTCACTATACTGTACTTATGGAAAACATAACTAAAAGTTACTTATGGTTAAAATGCCAATTATTTGAGAGTGTTAGATAATAAAATGCTGGATATGAAAGAGTTCACTGTATTTGAAAATGCTGAAAAATATCCAGAATAAGTACAATGCATTTTAATTCTTATTCTATTATGGTTTAATGGTGCAATTAAAAGTGTGATTAATCAGAACTATTTCTCAATCTAGCTAATTTGTTTTGTGTTAATCATCTGAGATAACTGCAATTAATTGACAGCCCTAATTATAGTTGTGGAGATGAACTCTGCTCCCTTACTCACATTAAAGTCCTTCATCATGCAAATGATTTTATATTCTTACCAATGATATACCTAATATCTGACATATATGCATTAAAGAATAGTAAAAAGAATCACTAGTCACAGAAGAGAGTACTGATGTGTACAGCTGTAGACGATACATGCATTTTCTCCTAATGAGGTTTGCATGTGTTCTGATCTCCAAGATGTGATTGATTTAACTCAGGGGACTTTGCCAAAGAAAGGCCAGTCACAGCTAGCAGCTGGGTTTTGCCAGGAAGATGACATCATATATTTCCAGCAAAGGCACAACCACGCACAGAAGATTTCATGCTGCATCATTTAAAAACAAAAGCCTTGATTGCATGTGACACTGTTTCTGATTTGACCCACCACCATTTCTTTGCTGTACTTATTAAAAATCCCAAGATATGTTATTTTTTCTGTCATTTTAAAAACATGACTTTAGATACTATAACTTCAGTTTTTGAAGGAAATTGAAGATTTTGTTTGGAGCTGAAGCAGTGGGAATTAACATGACAGCTCTGAAGACACTTTTACATCCCAAACAAGAATTTAAACTGTACCAAAAAGCCAGGTATATTTGTAAGAAATATTCCTGAGGCAATTTATGGTGTTGAGCCATCTAATTGAAATTATGTGGGGAAAGCAGAAGGCCCTTCTTTCCTGATCTGGGAAGCAGATGCTCATTCAATTTGGTCTAAGGACTTTTTCCATCACCTCATTGTGAAAGCTTGAGTCCTTCTCCCCATTATACATATACCTACAGCACATCAGCAGGCCAGATTATTTTACCTTTTTCAGGAGTCTGGATTTATCTGGCATAACCCCAAGTTTCATCTCACCTAAGAACTACCTGCTTACAAACTCCGACAAAAATGCAAAAGTGTCCAGTACAATATTACGGCAAAAATTCTTGCTTTCTCATTTTGTGAGAATGAAATTTTAATTTGTACTGACTTCATTAGTGCTTTTGTGTAATCTAGTGTAAAACTAATCAAACATCTTGATGAGTCGATATACCTCTTGGAAAACTTCTGTGTGCATACTCTTGGCTGAGAATCACTGCAGGGAGTTGTCTGCAGAAGGAAAATGAATACCTATCATCTCCTTACAGCACCCATAGGGACTAACAGCAATTACATCTCTTTTGGGTTCTGTTGCTGCTGAACTAATATGCCGCCTTTGGATGAATTTCCCAAAATATGTTGTGCATATCATAGCAAACACTATTTTCATTCAGTTTGGGTAGGAATATATTCCTAGGTGCAACTACATCAGAAGAAAGTTGGAGAGAAATAGTATGAAGATATATGAAGCAAAGTGATGGGGAAGAAACAGCGGGATAGTGAATATTTCAAATGAAACAAGTTCTCTTACATCCCTCCCCACTTAATTGTGCTTATTGATTCAGCCTTTTCTGACTAAAGTTGGGTAATGGTTAAATGAGAAATATTATTGAAGGATCATGGGGATGGTGGGAAAAATTATTAATATGCATGCTGGACCATTACTTATCTCCTTTTCTCTAACTGACTAGACCCTGAGGAGAAGGTAGAAGAGGGGTACAGGAATTTTCTGTTCTAGTAGGCTACGTCTACACATGAGGTTTTTCCGGGCAAAAATGGGCTTTGTCGACAAAACACCACACATCCTCCAGCAGGGTTATACTTTTCCCCATTCAGGTGTAATACCTCTGTTCACAGTGCTCTGTTGACGGACTTTTTTTTTTTGTGGATAAGGCTTCCAGTTCACCGGGCAGCCTTTTTTGCAGAGCTTCATGTCAGCGTTTTTATCAGGAGAGGGCCGGGGCAGTCTGGCTGCTCTCTGTCGATAGAGCAGATTGCTCTTTCAATCTGCTTTTATGTGTAGACATGATCAGAAGTTTTGGGAAATCCCTTCCAACAGTGACTTCTGTCATCAGAAGCTTCTTGTGTAGATGTAGCCATAAAGAATGGATTAAGAATTGTCCATTAAGTTTAGAGGTCCATCCAAAAAAGTGGTTGATTAGGCTGGTCTGTATTTCTTTGGTTTCAAAAATGGGCTACAGATCTTGGGAAACAGGTTATTCCATTAGGTTTACTGTATCTCCTTCTAGGCAATTCAGGAAGATCCTCATAACAGTGCTTACCTTTCCCATTGTGAATTTGTTTACACCATGCAGCTTTTAATGACAAGGCTGTATCAACATAATTCTGTCACTAAAAGTCAGTGTGTGTGTGTGTGTGTGTGTGTGTGCGCGCGCGCGTGCGTGCATGCGTGCGAGAACACTCTTTGTTGGCGCTTTTGTCAACCTGAAACCCAACAAGGGGTTTTTGTTTTGCTAGCAGCAGAGCACTCATGCTGACAAATAAGCTTTCACACTTTCATTTCTCAAGGCAAAATTTTGCTTTTCAGAGGCAGGGGAGGGGTAGAATTAAGCATCTCTGAGAGACAAAAGTTTTGTGAATCAAGTGCAAGTGTAGACTGCTTCCAGGACCAGGCGAAACACAAAGGACAGTCATATGAAAATTTAATATAACAAGAACCAAACATTTTAAGAGTACATAAAAAAGAATTTGATTTGGGTTTGGTTTGAGATTTGACAAAAATTGGTTTATTTTCTACTGTAACTGAATAAGTACACAGACTCCTGATTTGAACTCTACCAATACCATGAGCCAAGATGACTTGCATATCATGAAATAATTAAAATTGTGCAATCTTAAGACAACATTAACTATTTAATCAAGTATGTCATTTGCTTACTCACACGTATAGTAATTTGAAGCACATGGGATTTATCTTGTTATTATTTGCCTGATTTCTAGAATAACTCTCAAAATATCAAGATATGTGGCATGATAAATAGTACTGTATACAGTGGCATACAGAAAGCTTCTTGGTCAAGAGTCAAACTGAAATTAACCTTAACGTTTTTTGATTTATACAAAATGTAACATGGAACAATCACATATGAAGTAATCTCCATACCTACAGAATGGCAAGTGAGATTGTTCTTTAAACACGTGGCCTGTCTCTGTAAAGCAGGAAACGAAACATCTGCGTGCCCCTTGTCAATATGCTGCATATATTTTCGTTTCCTTTTTTCCACTACAGAGCCACCATATGAGCTGTGGCCCTAGGCGTGCTGTGGCAGATTGCACTGAAAGGTGTTTTTTGTTAATGGGCGTTACCAAAAACATTTTCATGGATTTTGCAGGTTATCTTTTGCACGTGAGTCAGAGTGTGCAGTGGACTTGGATCTCAACTCACCAGGCATAAATAAAGAATTATGTAGTATTTCAGTCACTTTAAGTGAGAGGAGAATGAGGCCCAACACATGCATATACGCAGGAAAAACACATTGCAGAACTCTGAGTCACAAAGCAACAGATCAAAAAATTGCTGGAGGCTGTGGGTTACCTCATCTCTGACTCTCGTTTATTTAGAATAGTCCTCCCAAACTGCACACCTTGAAAAAACAGGATGTTATGTTACAAACAGAGTAAAGTGAGGCACAGCAGTGGGAAAACATGCCATTTCATTGGCCCTATGCCACCAAGAGCCAATTAAGAATTTAGCACTTTTAATTTCTAAGGAATCAAAGTAAAATATTACTGCCGTGGATTTCCAGATAGCCAATTAACATAATAGGGTCAATAGAAATAGTCAGTAATTCAGGACGGCTCATTAATATTTAAATAACAATGAGGAAAAAAAGTATTAAGATGACTCATCTGAAATAAAAGCACATATGCCTTGAATAAAACAGTAAGAATTATGAAAACAATTATGCCTTGAATAATTTATTTTAAAATTATTGCAAATTCATCAAATCAGTTTTTGACAAATAATATTTGAAGACCTTTAGGGTCTAGATTTAATTAGAGGTGTCAATTATATGAAAAAGGAGTATAAATATGTTAACGCAGAAGAAAAGAACCCAACCTTTCATTTTGATTCTTTTATTCTTTCTATAGATTTTAGAAAGGAAAACATTAAATTATTATTACTAACAGTAATATGTGGCTAACTTCTTTTCTCACATGTATGTATACAGCCAATGAGAGAAATAAAATTCTTTCCTGAAAAATGTCATTGCAACCTCTGCTTAGCTGTAATTATTAATTCTGTGCATTATTACAGTGCCTAGGAGCTCTAGTTATGTACCAGGAACTCACTGTGCTAGGAGCCACAGAAACACAAAGATAGACTATATCTGCCCCCAAGACAATACACTCAAAGGAATGATGATGATGCATTTTTTAAAACCAATCCAATAGAGTTACAAAACATATCATACCCCAGAGTTAGAAGGAATCAACCAATCAATCTAACAAAACAAATCATCAAGATGATATGGTAATAAACTCATGAAAGAATAGTCAGCAGCACCAGGGACTGGGGAAAGAGAGCCAGGAGGCTAGGGATGGGAAGTTTGTGCATCTTGTATGTACGTTATAGATTATTTCAAAGGAAAAGATGGAATAGAATTTATATTTCTGGGCCCTAAACACCTAACTTCCATTTCAACAAATGAGACAGAAGAATCTTATTGGTGTTTGTGAAAAGGTAATAATCACAGTAACTGCTCACTAAAGAAGAAAGATGTGGGGGAGGTGTGTATTTAAGGTCATTAATTTTGAGTAGCAATGTAATTACACTAATATTTTGGTCTTTAAGATTAATCAAGGTTCTATTAGCCAAATCACTTCACTTGGAAAAATGTTCCTTAATGACACCATTGTGCATTTGAAAAATTAGACTATATTTAAACACTTTATAATAATACAAGAAAAAGATGACAGTTTTCTCTTTTCTCCATGGAGTTGGTAATGAAAAGCTTGTGCACATGCAGTATGGTTAATAGGTGCCATATGTTCAGCTGACCGAAAGAAAGTGCACAAACAGATACAGGACCTACGAGTCCATGATGGAACTTTATCGCTAACAGTGTAGCAGTAGGGAAAATGTATCACCTTGTGCTGTGGACACACCAGCTCCTATAAGTTAAACAAACACTAATATGCTTCAGAACAGGCTCTATAAGCTCATCCAGTATATGGGGTACATACTCAAGCTTGTGACAGGTCCATGCAGCCAAATCTTCCCTGTTATTTTTAACTCATGATAACTAGGTTTAAGCTAGCACAGGCATTCTGATGTCAGCTGCACTCATGCCTTTCATACCAATGTAGACATGAGGGAAACGTCAACAGCTTCAGGAAATGGGATGGATGATCCCATACATGGCATGCTACCCTTTGGGAAATTACAGAGCCAATGCCCCATTGTCATCCTGTGAGTTAGTGTACGTCTGAAATTGCAATCCATTACATGTAATGTAAAAGTATGGTCATCAATTATCCTCATAGTTATTAAAGATCACATGGCACTTTTAGCAACTTGAATACTCATAATGTACTGGGGAAATGCTGATACACATAATAAATGTATCCTACCTATTACTTTATTTTTATTGTGTTGGTGCTTATGGTCTGCCCCATTCCATCCTAGCAGTGGTTGCTTTCTGTAATAAATGTAGCATTAGGATAAAAAGATCCAATTTTATTAGTGAAATAGCTCACAAGATAGAATTTACAAAAGACTGCCAAGACCACACATTTGGGGAAGTAGCATAGTTTCTCCCTTGGCATTTTGGGTAGAATAAATATGCTTCCTATAAAAACCTGTTTGCCTGCCAGTATTCCCACTTTGAACATCAACTTTTAGAGTCTAATATCATGGCCTATATAAATTCACATTAGAATGAAATATGATTTAACATATTCCATCAATTTTTAACTCTCAGCTCCAAGAACCACAATTTTCAGGGAGTTCCAGACACATTTTTTGCCAGGCTCCATACCAGAGATGTCTTTATTTAAAAAAAAAATAAATTTGAAGACAATTACTCTTTAGCACAAATGAATAACAATACTGATATTTTATTTGGGAAAAAAATAACAGAAATAATTAACTTGAAAATTACCTACCAAGCCTTTACAAAAATGTTTAATAAAATCGCATTTCCAGATCCTGTGATGTTAAGTCCCATTCAAATGAATGGCACAACCCTTTCATTTTAAAATCTTTGCAATAAATAAATAATTATCCTTTATGGTGCTAAACTGACAGGCCTGGAAACAACAGTCTTTTATTAAGACATAACAAGGGCATGACAAGCATCACACACTGCTCCATAATTGCTCCTCATTCCAGCTCAGGGTGGGTTTGGCTGTTCAGTCTCTATGTCACTTCAGAGCATAGTGTCTTCTCTAAGACTGTCAACATAGGTGCCCATTTATACCAATATCGTGATGAGGCTTTTCACCAAGGTATGTCACACAGGCCACTGAATGACCTTCAGATTGTAATGAATAATGGATAACTCATAAGAAATGTGAGTTAAAGAAAATATTGGAAATTTAACTTAAAACTATTATTATGACTGCAGTCCTAAAAAAGAGTGCTGTGTAAGCTTGAAAGCTTGTATGTCTCCCACACAGAAGCTGGTCCAATAAAACATTACCTCACTCATCTTGTCTCTCTAACAAAGAATGAGACATTCTATGATGTTAAAATCAAGATATACTATTGGTTAGGAAATTATGCACAATATAATAAGCATAGTATTTATAAACTAAACATGTTCCTTTCCACCATATGAAAATAAAAATTCATTAATGGCAAAACTAAGCAAAGCAAAGTTTTATACTCAACTCTGTCATTCCAGTCTCTCCGTTTATCTGGAATTGAAAACTTTTGAATGGCACATCCACATAATGCCAACATTGCAGGGAATATTCTAAGCATCAATGAGCAGGACTCTATTGATTAGGGCTGAAAAAATCAGAAAACTGGAAGGAGTCAAACTGGGACACACACAGGTCCTGCCATTTGATTATCCTTAAAAAAAAGAAAAGAAAAAAAATAGGAAGAAGGGTTCTTTCGAAGATGGGGATTACTTTCGAAAGAGCCGCATCTACACTGTTTTTCTTCTTTTGAAAAAAAGCTCTTTTGAAAGAAGAATATGCAAATGAGGTTCCAGATACATAAATCTGCAGCTCATTTGCATTTTCGAGTTCCCTCATTTGCATGCCTCTTTTGAAAGAGGAATGTTAGTGTAGATGGAGCCTGTGTGAACACACTATTTCAGAATGAGTTTTTCTTATTTCGGGGCTCGTCTGTAGTGAAGACACATTATTAAGGAATAGCTTATTTTGGAATAATAATTTCAGAATAAGCTATTCTGGAATAACTCTGTAGTGTAGACATATCCAAAGAGTCCTGAGCGTGGGGCAGATGAATGGAGGACCCTGGTATAAAGAGAAGGGTCAAAAAGAGCCGCTGAATGATAGTCGGGGTCATCAAGGTTGCTGGAAGTCAGAAAAATAGAGGATGGAAGAGTGCACACCTGGAACTTGAGGGGGAGAATGGAGAGATGTGAATGAGCTCCTGGTACATGCAATGCAGAGCTTAGAGAAGCCACAAAGCATGCAAACATATAGTTACCCATTATCCCTTAAGCATCGCTATGCTGCATGCAGGCAAAACAAAAATCCCCAACTGACAGTTGCCTGCTTCAAGGAGCTTGGAAATTAAACATCTCAGGCTTAGACTGAGCAGAACTGGATTCTTTTTTACAATGATCCACTGCTATGGCAGGCAGAACAAAAGCCAAAGTGAAAAACATTTGCTTTGGGAGTATTTTCATAAGGAGAACAATGTTATCATGAGCATTGATCCTCTGAGAAACGCTGCCTTTTTGCTGGCAAACACAGGGTTTCGTGATATTTCTACGCTGGCTCAGAAGCACACATTTGAAACTGGTGAGATTTTAAATATTTTTGCAGTCAATAAGAGTTCTGTAGCAAAAGAGTTTGTACATCCTGAGGCTACTTTTCATCTTAACAAACAAAAAGTGAGTCAAACCTTAACGGGTTTAGCACTTTGCAATTTAGGGAGAAACACACATTTTCTCAGTGTTGCTGGAAAACAGTGTATTTTCACACCTCGCCAAGCAGCTAGAGGGTTCTGTCCTTGCTTGCCCACCAACATCTGAGTAGCACCAAAATACGATTTGCTGGAGAGAAATAGGATCAAGAGCACTCTTGTCCCCAAAGGCTATTCGATTGGGAGATGTGAAACTTGCTTGGTTGAGCTCTATTTTAGCACACTTTACTGGTAGTTTTATAGTGAGCACAGTTTCAAGATCTCTGGAACTTTATGACAAATGTAACCAAAATCTTGAAAGCCAGGGGAATTTTGACAAACCCCATGAAATGATCCTTTATTTACCCATTTGGTGGAGAAGTTTTATCCAACTTATAGGGAATGATAACTTGTCAGTAGATTTTTAAAATGATGCTATAAAATTCAATAGCAGAGAACATAGTTCTCTAGACAGCATTTCATTCTCTGCTAAATTCCCTGTATATTTACAGTAATGACTACAAAACCCTATTCGTTTCATATGTATTAAATTCTATATGACTGTAACATAAGGACCTGATCCATTACACTCCTTCAAAAGGGCTGAAGCTTTCCACTTTTTTGACCCTTTCCTTCTTTTTTTCTTGCACTTTCAGGGACTTCTGACTAGCCTACTTGCACCTTCTGCTCCTCAGAGTAGGAGAGACGTGGCAGAAAACTAGCAAGGATCTGGAGAAGGAATGAGGACACAGAAGCCTGTACATCCATTTTTTCCCATAGAAAATACTGGTTTTCTTCCTGCTGCTGCAGTGCATCACTGACCTTCTCTTCATGCTGTGGCACCATGATAATTTATAACAATTATTTTAACAGGAACATTCAGAGTTATCATAGCTACCACGCTTCCAAGTTTCAGCTATCACATTCCTAGTGTCACAACATGCTGTATACGATCAAGTCTCACTCCCCTGGCCGGGGCTGGTCTTTATCAACAAACCAATTCAGAGTGTCATCACACTAATACCAGCCCAAACTCAGGCATGGAGTCCTTTCTACTCTAAGCCCTCTTTCTGGGGTGGTATACAGAGGATCTCTCTATCTGGTACTTTAGCTCTATCCCTACTTGGTTCCAACACCAGCTAACAGGGATTATTAACCAAAGAAATCTGTCACCTACTGGTGGCAAGAATTACAATTAAATTGGCTGGTGAAATATTGTAGACTGATGATGGATCTTCCATGCACATCTACATTTCTATATGGTTTTTCACACTGTGAAATTGTGGCCTAAATCTCTTCTTATCCTGATGGCACATCAGGGTAACTCTGTTGTGTAGAATCCCAGTAAAGTCAATAGCAACACTCCCATTGACTTCTGTGGGATAGCGTTTCACCCACTGACTCCAATTTATTTTGCACATCCACTGGTGGCTCCCTTTCAGTCTTGTCACTCAGCTGCCTGGCCAGGCCACTTTCTAGTCTCATCCCTTTGGATCGTCAAAGTCCAAAAGTAGCCTTTGCCAGGGCACCAGCCCTACCCCAGGCCCACCAAGCCTTGTGACCTTTGTCTAAGGCCTTCACTGGCCCTTTTTTTCTGTCCTGTCCCTCCAACACAGACCCTGTGGAGCAAACAATGAGGGTCTGATTCTTTAGACCTCCTTCTTCTTCCTACCAAGGTTTGCCTCTAGGCCTTCTCCTCCAGACCTCTTCAGGGCGCAGAGTAAAGATAACAAACCCAAGATACAACACAAAAACAGTTCAAATGTGTCCCTGGCGTCTCTCCTGTCACAGCATATCTAATGAGCCCAGTGTCTTCAGTGCTATCACACAGCATTTTCAGAAGCCCTCTGCCAGGCCAGCTTACTTCTCTACCATATTCCTTCCTGAGACTGGCCTACCTTTCTGGGCTGGGTCCTTCTGAACTAGGCTTCTCTCTTTTAAGGCTCTTTCTCCATGGCTACCACGCCTCACAGGTGTGGTAGAGTTGGACTGCCTGAGCCCAACACTACTCTTTAACCCTTTCTCTCTCGGTACAGGATTTGTGCACCATGTGAATCCATCTCTGATGCTCAAAATTTTATGGTAAAGAAAAAATGTCAATTTCTTTTTTTTTTTTTTTCTTTTTTTTAAGTAACATGTATTTTGTCTCCCAATGCTTAATGTTAATAGAAGTGCTTTCATGATCATGAAATCATTGATTCACTGCTTTATCCTACCATTTCCTCAGGTAGCTTCCTGAACTCACACTCTGCAGCAAGTTGCTGCTGTATAAGAGAACCAGAAAATTGAAACCAACAGGAAACTAGATGGGCTATTTTCTCTGGTAAGCTGGGCAGACTACAGATTGTAAATAGCTGAAAAGTACATTGCACTTGAAAAGATTATTTTAATTTTGCAAGAGGTGCTTTCAGTTAGGTAGTGGGGGAGTTTTAGGTTGACCATGTCTTGTACCTTCTAAAGTGAAGCCCACCCTGAAAGTCATCTTTGGGGTATGTCCATACTTGGAGCTATGGGGAGTGACTTGAGTTTACATATGTATACTTGTGCTAACTGTCATCGTGCATGACAAAAATAGTAGTATGAACATGGACTGCAGCAGCACAGTCTAGCTGCCCCACGGGGTCCAGGCATGTTTGGACTTGGGTAGCAGCTTTTCTGGCATTTTCCACTGCCTGGGCCACCAGGGCTACTGACTTTATCAGGGTAGCTCAATGACGGCTAGTGCTAATATGACAAACCTGGGATTCACACCTCTTGCTCCAAAAGTAGACATAGCATTAAATAGAGCTATGGGGCATGTGACAGAGCCACAAAGATTCAGTTTGTCCTGATTTCAGGCACATTTTTAACTTTAATTAGCACCCCCCCTCCCCGGAAAACACTCTGCAGACAAGTAGGGCTGACAGAAAGATACCACCAGGGCAACAGGGCTTCACTTTCTAAGGGCAGCTATTCCAAACTCACCTTCACGAAACAGCCCTGTCCATTCTGGTGACAGGAAGTTCATTACATTGTAATTGGGCTGGCATCCTAATGTTTCAGGGACTGCTTATCCCAAATGAAGTGATGAATTATACCATCCCCCAAGCTTTCAGAATACTTTTAGTACTGTGAAACCTTGGGTGACTTCAAAGTGGTTCAATTGTGTGTGTAACTTGGAGACACCCACTGTGTTTCCAGAATGTCAAGGAGGAAAATACTGATATTCTGTTGATAAGTCATTATAGTATTATTTTATTCCTGAACACCCATTTGTGAACCCAGATGACTAATGCTTAGATTTTGAACAGTGCATAAACCTGACCACAAAATATGCTTTTTTATTTTACATAATCTTGTAAAAATACTAGAGCAGCAGCAAGCTACTCTCTACACAGGGATAGCCTCTGGTGGAAAAACCCCTTTCAAAGGCCCTCAGGCTTGTCTCCCACAGAGAAACCACTGTTGCTGCCATTAAGTGCTAGTCCCATGCTGAAGAAAGCCAGTTCCAGTCTCAAAAAGATGCTAGTGAGAAGCAGGAAAGTTCAGCAGAAACATTTGGAGATGTTTGTAGAAGGAAAAAATTAGGATTTTTTTTAAGAGTCAATATTTGTGCAAACTGTCAGGGCAAAAGAGGAACTGGTTTTAAGAGTGCAGCTGGGAGAGGGAAAACAATATTATTATTTGAAGTACTTTTTAACCAAGGCCTAATAAAACAGGGGATCCTGCAGCTGGGGAAGGGAGAATTCATGAAGAAGAAGAATCTCACAACTTTCTTTTACCTGTACACCACGTTATCAATTGAATGCTATGGTGGAACTGAAGCTTAGAATGAAAAAAAGTGAAAACTGAATAGGCTAGTGTGTTTGAATGCCTTTGGAGATTTCAGAGCTTGATCCTGATTTCTTTTACACCAGTGAAAATCAGGAGCACAATCAGGCCCTCTCACTCCAAAATTAATGTTGATAAATTGGAGAGGGGTCAGAGTAGAGCCACGAAAATGATTAAAGGACTGGAAAATATGCCATGTATTGAAAGACGCATGGAGTGCCATCTATATAACTTAAAGAGAAGGTTAAGTGTGTCTTAATTACAGTCTTGCAGTACCTACATGGGGAACAAATATTTAGTATAGGTCTCTTCAGTCTAGAACAGAAAAATATAACATAATCCAGTGACTGCAAATTGAACCTAGACAAATTCAAACTGGACATAAGACGGAGAAAATGTTAGAAGCCAGAATAATGAAGCATGCATCATGTAGAGTCTCCATCAGTGACAACTTTAAAATCAAGACTGAATGGCCATGTCTACACTAGAAGCATCTGTGGACAGAACCTCTGTGGACAGATAGCTGCTACATACAACTTGCTCTGTTGACAGAAAACTGCCAGATTGCCCTGCCCTCTGGTGACAGAAAGTGTAATGGCAGATCTGCAAACGGGGCTGTCCAGCACCCAGAAATCCTCTTTGTCGACAGAAGTGTCCACATGGCACTTCTGTTGACAGCAGCGCTATTCCTCAAATTTTTGAGGGATGACACTCTCGAGGCAAATGCAGAGTTGCGTTGAGACTCTGTCAACAGAATGTTTTGTGTGTGTAGATGCTCCCTGAGTTCAGCTGACAGAAGGTCCCTTCTGGTCAACAAAACTCTCTAGAGTAGACACAGCCAATGTGTTTCTAAGAGATCTCCTCACATATTATTGTGAGCAAGTTCTATAGCCTGTGTTATACAGAAAGTCAGATCAGAGGTTCCTAACAGCCTGTTCTAGCTAATGAATCCATGAAAAACATGGCTGTTTTCTCTGATAGACATCATTAATAGTTTAATATAGATGGTACTTTTAGATGTGCATAAGCTTGTAAGTGCTTCAGCAGCCTTCAGCATCTTTACCATGCAAACATCTGTCTGGGGCATTTTCCTGCTGCATGCTTCAATAAGAAGAGTTTAGGTAGAATTTAGGTACACAGTTTATTCTGCTGCTGAGAAGTACTCTCCCTCAGCCCATCATCCTATCAGGCTAACTAGCCTCCAGGACCTATCAAAATATTATAGCACGCACAGGGGAAACTTTGTCTGTCTAAAATTGAAGCAGAGAAACTGTCCAAAAATGATGAATCATCCTCATAATTGCACATCTGTGAGGAAAGTAGTATTTAAAGTTTGGAAGTGCTAAAAAAATTCTTAAAGCGCACAGAACAATTCCCAGTTGTTATGTTTCAACTACCCTCTGACCACCCTAAGTTTAGGAGTACATTTTTGCACAGTTTAAGGTCTTAGTGCTGCTATTTCAAGTTGGAAATCTACATAATCTACCAAGCAGAAACTAAGCAGCTGATCCTGCCCTGGTACTACAAACTCCTTTTTCAGCTTAGAGGAGGCAATCCAAGGTTACCCTCATATGCAAAAATAGGAAATATGTCATTTCTTTTCCCCTTGAATTTGATAGGCCAATCTTGATTATGACAGGAAGGTTTATGAAGCAGAACAAAACTGCAATCTCCACAGCTTGAGCTTCAGCATGTTCCACTCAGAAATTTTGGAGGTGCTCAAGGAGCATCAAGTTATTCTGTGTCAGCTGGATTTGTCTCCCTGCTGGATATTAAAAGCTAATTGGAAGATTTTGGGAGGAGACTGTCAATGCCTTGATCCAGGAGACAAAGGGAAAGAAATGTTCAGCCTATGTGCTGAAAAAGGACTCTTGATTCTGAGATTCCAACTATTCTTTGTTTAACCTTTATGTTTTAAGGCAGAGAATGCCTGACTAAGTGGTTGCCATGTAACAAAGGCAAATCTTTTATTTTCTTGTCCCCTTTCAATTCAGATTTTGATATGCTATGAACACTGAGCTGGTCACCCTGATCTTTTTTTGTTGAGATGATCTCTGTATAACCCCAGCAAGACAAAAAGACCATGTTGATCGTTAGCTTTCTAAGCAGACTATGCCAATGCTAACCCCACAGTAATGTTGACATGCCAGTGGGCCTTGGGATGGGGTGGAATTGCTCATGTATATTTTATTCTCTTTCTGAGGCTACATCTATACTACAGAAGAAAGCTGACTTAAGCTACACAACTCCAAATATGTAAATAATGTAACTGGAGCCGATGTACCTTAAACCGAGTTACCACACGTTCTACATGGGGGGTGGGACCAACAGGAGAACCTTTCCTGTCAACATCCCTTGCTTTTCTCATCCAGGCTAGAGAAACAGAATCAATAGGTGAGCACTTCATGGTTAGTTTGGTAGGTCTTCACTAGACCCACTAAATGGACTGCTGGTGAATCAATCTGTGCTGTAGTTTAGATGTAGCCTCCGAGTACCCAAGAAATAGTGATGAACGATTAAGAACTCTGATGCAGAGTTCCACAGAACTCCACTCTGATAACCCTCTTTCAAGTATGTATATGAAGTGGTTGAGCTGTAGAGTCTTCAGCAAATGAATATCACTGAACTCCACATCTCTATTTCATCAGTCCAGAACAACGTGGTTGAAAAAACCCCAATCTCTCACAAAAATTGACACCTAGCCAAAAGGTAGATGGATGATGATCATCCTGGATAAGAGGAACAATATTGTTAAGGCTGAAGAAAAATTCCGGAGGAAATAGAGGAAGGTGAATAACTATTAAAGAAGTTTCAGAACCATTTGATGCTCAGGCTTGCAATTTAGTGTCCTTAATGGATCAAGGCAGATTCTGGAGGTCCACTGAACAGGAGTGGGTTTTTTTTCCCATGTCTCTTTTGTCAATAGGTTACCATCTTTTTTGGCATCTGAACTTTGTCACTAATCAATGACCTTGTCTTGATAGGTTACTTTAGATTCTGTTCCCCTCTCCTTGGCTGTGTCTACACTAGCCCCAAACTTCAAAATGGCCACATAAATGGCCGTTTCAAAGTTTACTAATGAAGCGCTGAAATGCGTATTCAGTGCTTCATTAGCGTGCGGGCGGCCGCAGCACTTTGAAATTGACGTGCCTCACCGCCGCGCAGATCGTCCCGACAGGGCTCCTTTTCAAAAGGACCCCAGCTACTTCAAAGTCCCCTTATTCCCATGAGCTAATGGGATAAGGGGACTTCGAAGTAGGCGGGGTCCTTTCGAAAAGGAGCCCCGTCGGGACGAGCCGCGCGGCGGCGAGGCGTGTCAATTTCGAAGTGCCGTGGCTGCCTGCATGCTAATGGAGCGCTGAATATGCATTTCAGCGCTTCATTAGTAAACTTCGAAATGGCCATTTGCGTAGCCATTTCGAAGTTTAGGGCTAGTGTAGACGTAGCCCTTGTGTAACACTATGTCAGATTAGTTGAGATAATCAGAGATGTTTGAGCCTGACACCAGCAATCCTAGTTTTAAATGAACATTTGCATTCCATAAATATGTGCAGGCTGAGCTCTGGAGAGCTACATTTGAAATGTTGAATTAAATAAATTCATACAATACTTATAAACACAACCTGTATACTGTGGCTTGCCCAGTAATGTGCCCAACACCTGCCTTCTTTTCTCCCCTCACCACTCTTCTCTATGGCTATGTCTAGACTTCAGGCTTTGTAAACAGAAGTTTTGTTGACAGAGCACATGTCCAGACTGCAGCGCTGTTGGCAGAGATCTATGTTTGGGAATGTTCTGTCATTATCCCTGTATACCTTGTTCCGCAGGAAAGAAAGGATGTCACAGAAGGCGGGGTCAGGGGGGGCGCTTTCTAATATTTGGCCCTGTGTGAATGGGAAAAATGTCAGGAAAGCTTCTCCTGACAGAACTGTCAGCAAAAGATACACAAATGCACTGCACACTTTGTGTATCTTTTTGCCGACAGGCTAGACATAGCCTACTTTTTCTAAGGGTTTTGTTTTGATTTTAATTAGCTATTTTGTAACCTGCTGTGCCAGCTAACTCAATCAATTTCTGCAATCAGTGTCGGCACCCTAGACAACTGATTGGCATGTTGACTAGGAGCCTCAGCTATATCTTGCCAGAAGCAAGATCAGCTGGTCTCTATTTTTTACAAAAATATCTTTCACACAAATTAATGAATACAGTTCAACAATGCCAATAATTTCCGCACAGCAGAAGCCACACTGTAGAAGAAACAGTGGATTTAACACTTTTAAGGGAGACCATTACATTCTGGGCCCAGCTCTGGAAGCTCTCCTGTAACACCACACTTCTATTTTCTTTTACTGTCTTAATGAACAAGGTCTCTGCACACAGATGGAGAAAAGGAATCTGGATAAACTCAATGGCATTTCATAAAAAATAAGTCATCTTTGTGCTCTCTGTCATCTGCAGAGTTTGAAGTGGACATACAGAGCAACATATTCCCATTAGGAAATTGGAATTTGCTTTCAAACTCATTGTTATCACCAGGAGTTGCATTCCTCAGTCCCCTGCATATATGTAACAGTGCAGTCTTGAAAATGAACTAAAGGGCAGTAGAAGTTCAGAAAGAAGCAGCAGCAACTGAACCAGAAAAATATAAATCAGATTTTGCTACTGAAAGTGCAAAACAAGGAACAACAGTCAAGCTCGGCACCAGACCTAATAGATGAATGAACCAACCCTCAGGAGTCAGGGTCACAAATGAGAAATAGTAGAGAAGAAATACAAAGTCAAGACAAGTAACACTCAAAATCCTGGATCTGTCATGATGGATCTGAGCACTGGATAGAGAAATAGAGTTGAAGAAGAGTTAGGCACACCCTCTAAACAGAGAGAGGCATACATGTATCTCAGGCTACAGCTCTGTTTTTATAGCAATATTTGTGTTCTGCACCTTGTTCTGCCATTGGCATTTTGGGTGATGTTAGGTAAGTCATATCTTGGCTCTGTGCCTCAGTTTGGCCATCTATAAAATGGTGATAATTACTTTATAATATATTTGGACATCAACTAATAAAAAGCACTATGTAAAACTAGATAATGTTAACTATCATTATACTACTGCTGATTTATATTTTATGCTTTGGGTTCCACTAATAAAGACTTTACAAATATTTGTGAATATATTTGATTTTGGCTGCCTTCTATGTCCTATTTCACACACAAAAAATATCTTAAAAACTGTTGACACATCTAGACAAACAATTTGCTATCTGTCACTTTTTGGAAGGAAATTTACTGACTCCAGTGAACTATTTTAGGGTAATGCCACTGTGCAAAGAAAATATTTTTAAGGAATCACTCTACAGGTCCCTCAGAAGTTTTAAAATGAGTCTCAGATAACTGACATTTGACTATACTCATATTAATAATGACCAGGCTGTCAGCAAGGACTCAAAATATTTGACTCTTGCTATTGTCAAAGTCTTATGATAGATCCCTAAGATTTGTGACCATATACTGCCATGATCTCTGCAGTATGAACTACTTTGTCCTTGGTGTGCAGAACTGTTTACCTCCATTTTGGTCTCCGAAATGGGCCATGTTTAAAAATAAGACAAGGATTTATCAGAGCAAAGATAACCGTAGCATTGAAACAACCCTGATTTCATATACCTTCTGCAGTACACCCACCATCATTCAAAGAAGGCACTCAGGGAAGTGTCTGAAAATGAGCCAAGCTTTAGTGGTTTTACTGGGATGTACTGATATGAACACAGCACAGTAACGTGTTCGGCGGTGGTTGTTGGTGTTTGGAAACAAAATGCTAAAGAGAGAAATTAATGCTGGGAGGTTCAGTTGCAATATTTAGAAATCTGACAACCTCTAGGTCAAAATCTGCTCTAGGTTATATCCAGACACTCCTTGGAGTATATCTGGGAGCATGGTTTGACCCAAAACCAACACTTAGGATGATAGTCAATGTAGCAAACTGTAATTTAAGCCAGTTCAGATAAGGGGTGCCATAAACATTGAAAATTATTCACAATTTTCTTCAGCACATAACTCTTGATCCATAGATGGACTGCAAACAGTTTGTTGTGAATATTCAGAGTTTGCACTGTTGTCTGGATAAAACACATTATACGCTTTGCAGTGCCTGATTACATGAGCTATGTGACTAACCAAACCCAGCGTCATTTTTTCATGTTATAAAGAACATACAGTTCAAAATTTACACTGCCACATTTCATAATTTAAGTCCTTCAATCAGAGAAAAGAAACAAAATCCACTGAAATCTCCAAGTATTTGTATAACTTTCTAACATTTTTTTCAGAATTCTTTTGGTTGGCTCTGATGTTATAGATACCATGCTGCCTTTCCAAAGGCAAACAAACAAGAACAGCTGGCTGGATGACCTAACATAACAAAAGGCTTCAGAAACAAGGACATTACTTATTTATCCCTGAACAGGGGTCTGCACACAAAATAGTGAGAAGAGCCGTTTTTTCAAATTCAGTTACAAAAATCAGTATTTCGAGAGCCACAGTACATGTGAATACAAGACAGTCCTTAATAAATAACATCAAACCATACTTTCTGTAACCCCTACTTTAAGAAAGTTGCATACACAATGATTTGTACCAGTTAAGAAAGTTTAAGTTACTTTCACCCCTGGATTGGAGAGCAAATGAGGACAAGGAAAATGCCGCATCTGGGGATATGCTCTTAAGCAGGAAGGAGCAATGTTCACAACAACCTTCCACCCCCCCAGTTCCCAAGGTCTACCCCCCTCAGTCCCCAAACCTGTCCCCCATCTCCAGCCTTTACCTTCCTCCACTCCTAAGCTTTATCCCTCCTCCCATAAACCCTTCCCCACATCCCTAGGATAAACTCCTCTCAGCCCCAAACAGGCCCCTGCAACTAACCCATCTGTGGTGGCTGGGGAGCCTATGCTAGATGGCCAAATGCACCCAGCAGAAGGAAGGCTGGTGTGGAGGTGTTCCACCGGCAGAGGTGAGCCACGCCACATCCACAAAAGGGGTGTGACTGCTCGGGTAGCCGGGCGAGTGAGGGGCTCTATGGCTCCCTACCCTGACGCTGCTGAAATAATGGAACTAAATTCAGTTGGTTTAATTGCCAGATCCCTCCTGCCACCCTCCTGGACATTAAACCAATTAAATTTAGTTCTATTGCTGAGCAGCAGTAGGAAAGGGAGCTGCAGAAGAGTCAGCAGCAGCATATCCGGAGCCTCTAGTGACTCATTAAAGAGCCTCGTGGTCCCAGAGCTGCAGGTTGCCTACCTCTGTCCCAGAAAGTCACCCTTATGATAATCTTCCATGAATAGCTTCCACTATTAACCAGAACTACTCAGTCCTGTAATTGCTTTTCAAAAGTAGATACAGGAGAAGTTCAATACATTTAGCAATTCAGCACAGATAAACCCCCATTAGTTTGGGTTGTTGAAATGACTTATTGGATGAGCTTGCTCATCATAGCTAAAATCTTCCAAATATTATATCATGAGATTATTTTATGGATCTGTTAAATTGGGCTTGAAAATTTACAGAATAAATGCTGATGGTATCATTGCACTTCTGCCTTTGAGCCCATCCAGAACCCAGAGATGCAGTCCCATGCAAAAGCGAAAAACAATGGAACTGGATAGCCAGCAATTACTGAGTGTTACAGTTCAAAGACAAGATGCTTCTGTGATCCCTCTTGTAGGCTACGTCTACATGTGAAGCCAACATCGAAATAGCTTATTTCGATGTAGCAACATCGAAATAGGCTATTTCGATGAATAACGTCTACACGTCCTCCAGGGCTGGCAACGTCGATGTTCAACTTCGACGCTGCGCAGCACCACATCGAAATAGGCGCTGCGAGGGTACGTCTACACGCCAAAGTAGCACACATCGAAATAAGGGTGCCAGGCACAGCTGCAGACAGGGTCACAGGGCGGACTCAACAGCAAGCCGCTCCCTTAAAGGGCCCCTCCCAGACACAGTTGCACTAAACAACACAAGATCCACAGAGCTGACAACTGGTTGCAGACCCTGTGCCTGCAGCATAGATCCCCAGCTGCCGCAGAAGCAGCCAGAAGCCCTGGGCTAAGGGCTGCTGCCCACGGTGACCATAGAGCCCCGCAGGGGCTGGAGAGAGAGCATCTCTCAACCCCCCAGCTGATGGCCGCCATGGAGGACCCAGCAATTTCGACGTTGCGGGACGCGGATCGTCTACACGGTCCCTACTTCGACGTTGAACGTCGAAGTAGGGCGCTATTCCTATATCCTCATGAGGTTAGCGACTTTGACGTCTCGCCGCCTAACGTCGAAGTTAACTTCGAAATAGCGCCCGACGCGTGTAGCCGCGACAGGCGCTATTTCGAAGTTAGTGCCGCTACTTCGAAGTAGCGTGCACGTGTAGACACAGCTGTAGTGTCCCACTGGGCGTTCTTTCCAAGATGCAGGCCATCTGCACTTCCCTCAGATGGGAAACCCTGTGGTTCACTAGGCTCCTGCAATCCCTATTTTGCAATCACATTTATCTCCAGCAGGTCCACATGCATTTGGTCTCTGCCATGGAGTCCCCTCTGGTTTATCCAAAACAGAACATGCTTTATTTGTCCTAACAACCATCACCACTAGCTGTGACGAGTGGATTACAAATAACAAAAACCACTAGGCATATTCTCTTACCTCAGTTTGGTTAGCCCTTGTAAATCAAGAAGCCCACACTTATACATGATAGCCCAGCTTTTGAGGACAATATCACAGTCTCCTCCACAGGTATTCTGACCTCTTCTCCAAGGCCCAGCAGTTCTGCTCCTGAGCTCTTTGTTTGAAGGTGTCCACATAAAGTCCCCTGGGATTTTCAAGATGGGGAATCCGCCCACCCCCATAGGACTAGCCAGACCCTCATTTCAAATTCATGGAGGTAAAATTCAAAGGAATTAAAATCCCATCCCTACTCTCCTATAGAAATGGCCTCTATTCACAGCCATTTTCTCGGGTTCTTTTAATCAACTGCTGTCTTGAACTGCTGTACATCAGTACTCCTTTGTGCAGTAACACAAGTAACACTAAGTCCCACAACAGACATAATAATTATACAACTAAACACATATAATTTCCATATTCACACCTGAGCTTACATCTGCATTACTTGCAGAAGATCGACTGCCCAGGAACTCCTTGAGAGCCACAAGGATTAAGGAAAGTCAACAGGAGGAATGCTCCCATCAATCTTCTGCCGTGATGCCAGCCACCAAAGTCAGTGGCTGAAAAGTTGATGTTAGGTATGCAATTGGTGTACCTAAAATTGCAAATCAGCTGTTGAACTTCTGTATGAGTATAGACATGGCCTAAGACATCAAAAGGCTTGTTTTGAGTGCAGTGTGATGTTTGGTTGAGTTTTTTTTTTTGTTTTTTTTTTTAAAAGAGAAAAGCATTTGTTTCTTTGACTCATTTAATTTTGAACATATTTATCACCCTAAATGTTTCTGTGTTTGGTGGAAACTACATTGTTGAAGCCCAATTTTTCCCATTGGGCTTTTCATTCTGCTTTACCAAACAGCACTGAAAGAGCACACATTTAGGAGTGTAATATTTTTTACATTATGTCCAAGTATTAGAACAAACAGTGCAGAAAAAGAAAATTCCATTTATCTTCTCTCAAATATCAAGGTAGCAGGCAGTCACCCTGCCATTTAGTTTACAGATTACAGGCAACATTATGTGCTATATCATACTGTATTACCAGAGACAGACTCTTTGTTCATGTATCTAAACCTGTATCCCAGTGGGACAGAACTAATGTTTCAAGTTCAACCTTAATTTTGGCATTTCCAGGTTTTGAGTGCTTAACCCCTCAACTATAACAATTCCAATTTTCTTAATATAGTTTTCTCTATGGAATATATAGGAGCAAGAATAATTTCCAACTTAAGCATAGCTTTTCCTGGCACATTTAACCTTAACATTTCATTCATAGTGTAATTGCATAGCTGGGAAGCGCAGAATAGTTTCCACAAATTTTGCCAGCTCAACTTAACCTCTTCAAATCCTCTTGGAAAGTCCTTGAGTACAGTGGAAAAAGCAAGGGAATTATCTCTAAAAAGCAGTATTTTAGCGATGAGCTTGAGGTACTAGAGCCCAAGAAAGTATCTAACTTTGCCAGTTTTAAAACAATGCTAATTAATTTCATATTCCCCTAGAAGAAAATTTCCCAGTATCTTTTCCTTATAAATAATGATTTACTACTGATATCCATATGCTCCAAGGGTGGATATAAAGGGCAGAGGTGCTTCACTCATCCTTCAGTTTCTTCACATTAGAACCCAGTGATAGACTCTGATGCATCAGGAAAAGAGTACTGGCCATGCAACGGACATATGCAACACACCTTGATGTACAGCATCTTGGAGAAGGCAAGTAGCTATATTTTCAAGCACTTGCATACGTCTGTACACTGTTACTCCCAAGGTGTTCCCCAGGAGATAAGCCTGGGAGTCTCATCAGAAGACTTTTTGTACAACCGCTTTTCCTACATTTGCATCTTCCCTCACAATGTCTGAGTGTAGAGCAGCTGTTGAAAGCATGGATCGAGGACCATGTTGCTGCCCTACAGATGCACATAACTGGAATGTAAGCAATGGAGGCTGAATGTGCTAGCAAATATTCTGTATGCTTATTAGGAGGCATTACTCCTGTAATAGCCAAAGCTACCACTGTGATGCACCTAATGATCCATTTGGATAGCTTCTCAGTTGTGAAAAGATAACCACTCTTACATTCTGTTTATGACATGAAAAGAGGGGAAGATGCCCGAAAAGGTCGCATCCTACTCATGTAAAGAGCAATGGCATGACAAACATCAAAGATGTGGAGTCTTCGCTCATCCCTGTGCACCCAAGGCTTTGGAAAGCTGGCAAATAGGAAATCTGATTCATGTAGAAATCAGAAATCAACTCAGAGAGTAAATTATAATGTGGCTCAAGCTGAACATTCTCCTTGAAGAAAACTATGTCTTGAGATCACTGACCAGTTCATTCAGCCCTTCTGGCAGATACGATGTCCACTAAAAACAGTCTTTGCGGATAGGTGCAGAAAACAGCACCTTATCAACAGTTTGAAAGAAGGATCCAAAAGTGCAGACAACAACAAATTCAAGTCCCAGAAAGTTTGGGAATAACCTGCCTAGACCTTTCAAACTAGAATAAGTAAAAATAGTTCTACCTTCTATTTGAGAAGGAAAAGAGACAATGGCTGACAGATGATGAATAGAGATGAATCAACATCAGAGGGGCAGCCATTTTAGTCTGCATCCACAAAAACAATGAGAAGTCCTGTGGCATCTTATAGACTAAACATTTTTTGTGGGTTTTTTTTTTGGGGGGGGGCATAACCTTTTGTATGCAAAGACCTGCTTCTTCAGGTGCATGTAGTCGAATGACAAAACAGGTCTTTGCCCATGAATGCTTACGCTGCAAAAAAATCTGCTAGTCTATAAGGTGCCACAGGACTTTTCATTGTCTTTAGAGTTGAATTATAGATCCAGGGCTATAAGTTGAAATAAAATAGTCCAGGATTGTATGATTGCTGACCTGAGCTGGAACTATATTATGGGAAGCCACACAATGGAGAAATGCTGTTGTTTACTCTAGTAGATAGCTCTGTTGAAAGCTTTTCTGCTAATAATAAGAATGTTGTGGGACAGCCACTGAGCAATGCACATCCTCTGCACTAGGCCACTGATGGGCCATGTTGTGAGGTGCAGCACTGAGTATGATAATGTCCCTGGGAATCAGGGCACAGGTGGGAATGCATAGTAGTGACCAGTGCTTTTTTTGCACCAGTACGGACCAGTACTGGGGAACCCCAGAACCCATGGGTCTGGGAGCCAGATGGGGCACAGAGCTCTGCCAGCAGCTGCAGCCCCATGGACCCAGCTGGGGTCAGGGAACCCCAGGGCTGGGAGCCATCAAGGGTGTGGAGCCCTGCCAGGAGATGCAGCTCTCGGGACCTGGCCAGGGCAGGGTGAACCCTGGCAGCCCCAGGGTGCGGAGCTGACCGGGATGCAGAGCCCTGCAGGCAAATCCATCCATGGAGACCTGGCCAGGGCCAGGGAAACCTTGGAAGCCCCAGGGCGCACAGCTTGCTGGGTCCCTCTGAATTGCCATAGAAGTGCCAGAGTGCTGCTCTGCATGGCTCTGAAGACTGAAAAGTGGACTCAGTGCCGTGGTCTAGACTGTATGGAGGGCTGACTACCCTTGGCCCCACCCCTTCTACCCTCGGTCCTGCCCTTTCCCAGGGAGTGGGCAACCTCATCTTGCCCCAGACCCCACTGTGGCTGTTGGCCCCACTCATTTATTCCAATCTTCTGCTGGTCTGTTAAGCCTTGTGTTGAGTCTTTTGTTGATTTCTGTCTTACTGTTCTGCAGAATATACTGCCAGGTTGCCCTCTTTTTCTCTTTCCAGGTGGTATCCATATTATCACTTGTCATGGAAATGGGATTGGTGGCATCCTTAAAGTGTGTCCTAAACATGTCTATTGTCTTATTGCAACCATATTTGATGCTATAGACTTATTTACTCAATTTATAATGCCTGATATTGACAGAAAGAATTTTCAGTTGAGTTTGACAATCTTCTCCAGTCATTTATTTGCAATTAGTTTATCTTCTTATCAATGTCTGTTGTAGATGCCCACACCTCTGCTCCATAAAGGATGACAGACAGAATGCCAATGTTAAAAATTTGTATCTTTATGTCAGTGCCAATCATTATCTTTATCCAATCTTTTTTCAGGTTTATGAAAGTTGTCAGCTGCTTTTGATATTATTTGCTTTACATACAGCATGGGAACACTATCACTGCACATCTGGATAGGTAAAATGAGTTACTTCTTCCAGTGTTTTGTCATTCACCATAACTGTTATACTTGGGATAGCGAGACCTATATATTCTGCCCCTACTCATCAATGATGTGATTTGCTGTATTTGACAAAAGCTTTGTCTTGTCTTCCATTAAGCAATGTGTTGAACTAAGCAGGATGATGTCATCAGCAAAAAAGGAGTCAAAGTTGCTCTTCATCATTTGTCCATAACATTCCTTGATTGTCTTTTGTGTTTATTTTCTTTATGACATAATCAATGAACAATGCAAACAGCGGGGTCATAATACAATCTTGCTTTATTCTTATTTTAACTGGAATCAATTGGGTGATGTTATCACCCTCTCTGACTGCCCATTTAGTATTATCATATAGACCCTTGATCGTTCTAATTGTTTTCATGGCATTCCAAATTGTGCCATTATTCTCCAAGACACTCTCCATGTATGCTGTAAATAGCCTTCTGGAAATCTATAACATTTATCACAAGAGATGCTTGTCACTTTACACTTGGTTCTACGATAAGTCTCAGACCCACCACGTGGTCTGCACATGATCTCAGTGGTCTAAAACCTGCACGTTCCTTTCTAAATTGAGACTGATTGTGCAACATCATCCTGGAACATAACATTATTTGCCAGCCACTGAGTGGAATATGATTCTAATGCAGATATTGGAATTTGTAGATTAACCCTTTTCTGGCAAATTTATCTGTTAGGTCTCCCCTCTTTCATGGGTCTGGGATGTTTTCTTCATTCCATACTCTTTCCCAAACACAAGGAAAGTAGAGAGGGCTGTTTTGTCACTTGCTTTAACTCTCTCCCCAGTAGTTACTCACTCCCACTTCTTTCTCGTATTAAAGCATACATTTTTCTACTGTAAAATTTGATAAATCAAAATCAAGCTCTAATCATGTATAGCTACTAGTTCATTTGGGCTTGGTCTATTTAGAACAGCCTGAAAATGTTCTGCACAGCATTTCCTGTGCTCTTCCAATATACTAAGAACTTTTCCATTTAATACATTTCTCCACTGCCTCAGGATAAATCCAGAGTAATCTGACTGATGTTAAAATTACATCACTGATCATCAGTGCAACTCAGCAGGATTTATGCTCTATGCCACATGTCTTATCTATGCCATTATTTATTAAAACGTAACAGACTATGTAACAGACTTGTCCAATTGATTCACAATCTGGTTCCTTTCTCTGGAATCATTATCAAATGGACAGTGACTTACAAGGACAGGACACAGCATTGTTTTTTTTGTTTGTTTGTTTAATCAATTTGATTTTTAAACAGAGGAGAGAAATAGCCCTGCATACCTAATATCTTCTTACATCCTCCTGTAGTTTGCATTTCCTGACACAACTCTCTCCCTTCACTATGCAAATTACATGTGTGGCACAATACCATTGTGTTCCATGGGTTATACCTAAATACATGTGAGTTTGACTCAACAATAGACAATTTACATCACTATCTTCAGTCACCATCTCTGAGTTTGGCCCAGTGCCTTGAAAGCATTAGTATTATTAGAAACAGTGCTGTAGCTGGATATATTGAATGTGAAATATAATGAGAGGTGATTAAACGAAAAAAATGGACAAACATTCTTTATCTATGATGGCTGCTGCAGTCTTTCCAAGACCTCAGAGGTTAGCTGGGCAATAGCTCTGTTCAGAGTTGATACGGGACAGCTGGGCAGCTACTGTGCTTTTTAAATTTATGTTCAATGCCCCTATTCATAAAAAGGGCAATGAAAATGCAGGTATATTGAGTGCATTCTCATTGTGCAGTTAATAACCTCAGTGCAACATTAACTCTTGCCCTCCTATATGTATTTTACATAATTCTTTATAATGGCAGCAAAACCAATGCCATTTACATTACACTGCCTTAATCACGCTCCTGAGTGATGCAGCCCCTTCTCGCTGAGATACACACTTAGCAATTTGGTACATTTTATGGAAAAGCAATACAAGTAGTAAATATTCTGCCAGTAATTTTATTGCTAACATGAGAAACCATTTTTATACTAAACATAGGTCTGACAGCCTTACTAGTTCACTCTTTTTTTAAAATGCAATAAATATTTTACCGAAGAATAAAACATGAGACCTCTGGCTTTGGGCAAGTAGAGAGATTTCAGGAAAACAAAGCATTGAAGAAATATGTAACAGCTTATTCTATTTTGTGCTGCTATTATTTTTTGCACAATAACAGTCGCTAAAATTATTGTAACCAACGAGTTCCTGAACATTTCATCCCAAACCCATACAAAAAGGGCATATTTAGGACCGATCATTATACCTTTATTTTTGCCTAAACCCTGTTTATATATCCCAAGTGTATTATTTGCTGTCAGAATATGTTTTTAATGTACATAAGAGCTTTATAATGCCATCCCTAATTGCAATACTTGAGCACTTTGCACCTAAAAGAGATTGCCAATGCAAAGTCCCTAGTAGGATTTGTTGAGAGACTGTTCTTTCTCCCTTTGGGAGATGCGGAGGGGAATATCAAAATTCGGCTTACTGTAGGATTATTTTTCTTTGGTTGATTAGTTTACTAGGTGGGTGTCTTTATTTTGATGTTTTTTAATTCTTTGTGGACAGAAGCAAAGAAGATTGCAATGTCCCTTTTTATAAGGTGGTAGGTTCCCTGAAGAACAGTTGTACATTGTTTCTTAAAGACAGTTTAACTCTGTGTTTGCCCATCTGTAAAATGGGGGAAATGATATTAACCTCCTGTATGGGGCTTTGAGATTGATGGTAAAAATCACTGTGTAAGAGCTAGCTAGCATATTTATTATTATTCTCCTGTTTTGGAAGTTCATTCCATATCTGGCTCTCCTCAGCAGAGGCGGCCTTGCCCCCACATCTCATGTCCTGTACTTGGGATCTGCATTGTCCCTGAAGTTCAAAGATCAATATTTAGTGTTCAACATATATTTTAAGTTACTGTAATGCAAGATATTTTCAAAATTGTGGGCAAGGAGAATTTGTCACAAAAGTCCCATGAAGTTCAAAAAGGAGTTTTATGGCTAAACCTCCACATGCCTCTTTGAAAATTTATCCCACCAGATTTCAAAGGAATGCACAGTCTACCACCGATTCAGTCTGACATTCACAAGCGAGATCTCAAGCAGGGAAAATGGATTTTTCTATGAACATTCATTGTAATTTTTGAATGAAGTCATTTGGTGCATTCTCTCACATTCCCAGCCCTCCTCTATTTTCAACAAATTTCAGAGCAATCAAGGTTTACCATCAAAATATTTGTAAAAAAAGAAAAATTGCAAGTTTCCATGCATGGAGCTCCAGGAATGCCAAGTATTTGCACTGAAAGTGCTTCTCGATTTATCCAACCAGGGAATAGAAACAAGGCCCTCTGACTAATATGAGTTGATGAATCACAGCGCAGCATCACAGCTGTAATTTTGACTATGTGCAATCATTTAGGGAGCACATTCTTTGAAAACAATTTCAAAGAGGGCAAGAATGAGACTTTTTACCTTGCCCTGAGCAGGAAGAAGAGCATAGCTCCATGATCCTTCAAGCAGCGCCTCACCAGTCACAGTTTCTTCCATGTTTCCCCTCAGAGTTCCAGGGGGAAGTAAATTGTTATGGGCTATGGTGGACTGAACCATGACCATGGATGTGGGGTGGCTGAAGATGGGCATAATGGGGATGCTAACACCCACTTCCTTTCTTCACTGTGTGTCACTCTACTACAAGCCACAACACTAACCACAATGAATTTATAGACATTGTGTTCATGAAAAAAATGGATCTCTTACATGCATGAAAAAAGCCAATTACTGCAAATTATGATCTCAGCTCAAATGCCTTGTATTTTGTACCTTCTTCTGGGTACAATTTTGCAATAGATTTATTTACTGAATGTTTCAATGTCAAACAAATGCTCAAGAGTATTTCCTACAGTGAGCAACACAGCTGCTTTTCTTCCTCAGAACCTACAACAGACCTGGTTTGTAAGGGGTCTGGTGGAAATGACATGCGCTGGATGTCTAAGCTGACATTGCTATGAATATTGATGCTTGGGTAACTGAGCGCTCCTATTCCAACACACGCAGAATAGAATTTCATTACATAAACACCTGATGCAACTACAGTTCCCGCAGTTTATGAATGTCAAATGCCACAGACCTCACAAGTCATGGCCAGCAGCCTGCTCTCTATTCATTTTTTGCCTATAGACTCCAGTCTGATTATTTTCACCGTGTTTGCAGACACTTGAGAAGCTCTCATTAATTTCTAGTTTCAATATCTCCTTTTGGATAATAGGGACACAAAGAGCTAAGAAATTTATTTAGATGCCAATTCCAGAACACCTTGGTTACCTCTGCTCATAGTTGAATTTGAACATTTTTCACATGAAGTGTTTTGATTTTTGGATGTAACAGAGGCAATTTGTGTGATTTTGGAATATTTCCAGTTCACAAATTCCTTATTTCAGAGCTAAGGGTGTGGAAGGATGTGTAAATATTTGATGAGCAGTCCACAGTTATTCTACTAGAAATATTTCTTTACTGGTATTTTGGCATTAGGTGAAAGGATCTTTAATTTGAAGGTTATGCCATTAAGAATTTACAGAGAAATGACTGGACTGGCATGGAAATGATCTTTAATTTCACAGTGATCTGGGATTGAGGACTTTTCATTTTTTGTCACATCAAATTAGCATAAAACAAGTTATAATGAACTGTTTAATTGCAAGTAACAAAGAAGAAGCCGTGCTAGTCTATACACTGTCAAAACAAAAAGCCGTCAAGTAGCACTTTAAAGACTAGCAAAATGGTTTATTAGGTGAGCTTTTGTGGGACAGACCCACTTCTTCAGACCATAGCCAGACGAGAAGGTGACAGTTATTAGAGTCTCTGTGCATATGGAAGGTTTTGTGTTATCTGGTATATAAAATCATGATGTATAAAATTAGGTTCTACAGGTTGAACCTCTCTAATCCAGCACCCTTGGGACTTGAGTGGTGCCTAATGAAAGAATTTGTTGGGCCACAGGAGGACAATATTGTCTAGCAGCACGACCAATGTTTTCACTGTTTACTTGGCTCTTAAAAGACACTTAGGTGTAAATTGCAGCTAAATAACAGCACAGAACATTGGGAGCCAGGTGGCAGCAAACAAACTGCATGGGATCATGGGAAACTTGGACACACCTATGATAAGTGGTAGTAGGGCTAACTAAAATCATGTCAGATTACAGATGTTGCTGGAGGAGAAAGTGACAGACTAGAGAGGTTCAAATTGCATTTTTATAGCTTGAACACATCTTTGTTTAGCCTGCAGACTTGAATACAACTACCTGTATTTGTTCTTCCCCATTCTGCCTCAGAGAAGTGACAGAACATGAAAAGGACCACTGTCTCTCCGGAAGGAATTTATTATTTCAAGATACATACCTGGTAAAAATGTACATTTTACAGGATGTCTTATATCCAGTTTTTTAGGATTGAGGTCTTTGGATTCTATAAGACTTTTAGCCCTGCTGGAGAGGAACAGCTGTAGTAACCAGAACAAAAAAAATATCAACACCAAAACAAATAACTGCAGCCAGCTGAAGTGATGAGGGATAGAATCCAGGGGGGCAAATGTACAGCTGGCTGAGAACAGATGGGCTTTTGGGTTCATCATACATTAAAAGGAACACATGAAACAAACAAATGACTTGATTGAAGAGTTTGTCTCCACCAGGACACCATCAGAAATTCATGAGTTCAATTAAAGAGGGCATTAGTTACCATTATTTCCTTATCAGGAAGTCAGTGGGAATGAGACGGGAGATGGGATGATGATTGCCTGGTTACACAGTGTTACTGATTTGTTCATGCTGAAATGCAAAAAAGAAAGCATGGTAAACAGAACATAAATCAACTTACCTTTCTAAAGTCCTTGTTTTTTCTTTTTTTTTAAATTTCCTCTGTTCTTCGCTATTTTGCCACTACCTTGAAAGACAAGCTGCCAATCAAGACACAGTAGAAATAGTAACTTGCCATAATAGTCCAGGCAAATTTCATCTTCATTGTATAATAAATCTATATCCATCTGGTATTACAATATCACAAACCTCTGTCAATTTTTCATGGCTAACATCATCAGTCGCTGCAGACAAAGTACAGCTGTGGAGCCTTAAAATGATACCAAACCCAAATTTAGCTCAGCATGATGAACACCATTACATTAAATCTCTGCAAAAAATATAAAAACTAAAACAATAAAAAGACACCCATCCCCTCCCTCAACCTCACTGCCCTTATGAGCTGGGTGGAGTGTTAACGCTGATTAATTATGCTGGTAGATGCAAAAAGCTTTCTACAGTTTGGCTTTTCCTGCTACCCTGCCTATCTCATATATTCACTATCTGGAATTTCCAGCTGCATAAAAATCAACCACTTTAGAAGTGAACTGAACTTCTATTTACAAAAAATAAATACATAAATAAATAAAATCAAATTAAAAATATTCATTTTTATATATACCCTTACAGCTACTGGCAACTGTAACACACTTTACATGGTGACAAGTACCAGAGGGGTAGCCATGTTAGTCTGTATCTGCAAAAACAACAAGAAGTCCTGCGGCACCTTATAGACTAACAGATTTAGTAGTGCATAAGCTTCTGTGAGCAAAGACCCACTTTGTCAGATTTTCATGGGTCTCTGCCAGAATAACTACTTCTAGTGATTCTACTGAATGCTCAACCCTGAAATAGTTCCTTCCTCCATTAAGGAAACAGTGAACCGAAAACAATGTTGACAAGGATAGTTTCACAGGAGTGACCCACATTCACTCTGTACTCTTGTTTTATATCAGTCACAATCAGCAGCCAGTTCTATCACACTGTGTAATACGAGTTTCCAGAAAGTTTAGGAATTAAAAAGATTTTTTTTTGTTTACTTTCATACTTTTTTCATGTCACTAAATGTCACCAACACATTGCTAATTGAAAGACCAATCAGTGCATTTGGTCAAGGAAAATTAGAAATAAATCTCTCTTCCTTACTACATACATTTTGATCTTGATAAATTAAACATACATGCTGCTTCCTGCAACCCAGCACCACAAATAAATCCTTATCAGTTGTCTGCTCAAGGACAGCTGATTTGTTTTCATCCAGTACTTGAGGTTCCTAGGCATAAGGCTGAAAAGGAATTGGTAGTGAACTCAGAAAAGGGAAGGAAGAGACACTAAAAGTAGAAATATCATTTGCCTTTAATAATAATCTGCCAGTTAAACAGAAAGATACTTTTTTATCAGGTTTTGAGAGCTGGCTAGGAAATTTTCAAGGATTTTTTTTTTGCCACAACGTACTGGTTTACCCCTCATATGCAGTGAAAAGTCTCAGATTTACCTCATTGAGATATGGGGAAATTTTTGAACTGAAAAAATGTTTCTCTAGGACAGGAAAATCATTAACCGCCCAGCATCAGCCACAGTTTTGGAAGTAAACCAATAACAACAGTGCAAGAAGAAGGTTAGTACAACTTTGGGTTGCCCGCCCCCCCCCCCCCCCCGGCACCATATAATAATATAGCTGATCTGAGGACAGATATCTCAAAAGAATCTCATGTCATACTGGTTAGCTTGTTTAACCTAAGCAAAAGAAGGCTGAGGGGACAGAGAACTGCCTTCTGTAAATACATCAGAGGCATAAATACCAGGGAGGGAAGGGGGTTATTTAGGTTAAATGCCAATGTGGACATAAGAATAAAAGGACAAAAAGTAGGCATCAGTCAATTTAGGCTCATAATTAGATTAAGGTTTCTAACCATCAGAGGAGTGAAGCTCTGGAACAGCAGGGACCAAAAACCTAACTGGTTTCAAGACTGAACTTGAAAAGTTTATGAAGAGGATGGGATGTGGTCCATTAACAACTGCCAGTCGCAAAAGCCTCCAGCCACCAAAAACAGGACTCAGATTGGCCAGGGAGGCTTTGGAGTTACTACCAAGAATTCTTTCCAGGTATCTGCCTGGTGGGTCTAACTGATCACTATATTTAGGGCTGGGAAGAATTTCCCCAACCACTTCAGATCAGACTGGCAGACACCACAGGGGAAGCAGGGAGATGGGTTCACCTCCTTTGCAGCAGGAGGCAGAGGTCACACATAGGTTTAAGTTAGTGAAAACAGTGGATTCTCTGTAACCTGAAGCCTTTAAATGATGATCTGAGGACTTCACTAATTCAACCAGAGGTTAGGGGTCTATTTTAGGCCTTGGTGGGTGAGGGTCTGTGGCCTGCAATGTGCAGAACGTCAAACTAGATTACCTCGGTGGTCACTTCTGACCTAAATAACTATGAGTCAAATAAAATGGGATCCTAGACCAGTGAAAGAAAAGGTGTACAAATGCTGATACATCTACACCAGGGTTGGGGAACCTATGGCCTGTGAGCCAGAACCAGCCTGCAGTTTGTCCGCAACTGCCTGCATGGCAGTCCCTAACCCTTCTTCCATCTGTGGGGAGCCCAGGCTGTCACTGCAGCTCATGGCCCCCTTGTGTAGCTGGAGCACTCTCTCCCCACTACAGGAGGGGAGCGCTGAGACTCACGGGCCAGAGCCAGGCAAGATGAAGCCAGTGCAGGAAATTGTTACCTGGAGGCATTCTTCTGCTGCTACCATTGGTCAGTCCAGGCCAATGGGAGCAGATCATGCTGGAAGCCATGAGAGTGCAGTCATGTGTGCACCCAGGGAGCTGTGACTGCTAAGAACCCCATCGCCATCATGCACCCCACCTTCCCACCCAGACCCTGCTCCTGCTCCAACCTACCTATTCATCACATCCCTAACTGGCATAAACCTGATTTCTTTTGTATATCTAAAGTGTTTAGTACATAGAACACTCAAAATGTACCTGATTTGAAGCTCTATTATTTTTAGCAGTATCACCCACATCTCAGAAGCCCTAGCCATTTACCTAGCTCTTTTTAGAGAAAATAATTTATCTAGTTCTTTTCTGAACCCTGTTATAGTCTTGCCTGTCAGAACATCCTACGGCAAAGAGTTCCACAGGTTGATTGTGTGTTGTGTGAAGAAATATTTCCCTTTTGTTTGTTTCAACCCACTGCCTATTAATTTCCTTTGGTGACCCCTAACTCTTCTGTGATGAGAAGGAATAAATAGAATTTCCTTATCCACTTTCTCTACACCAGTCATGATTTTATAGACCTCAATCATTTTTCTCCTCCTCCCAGCCACAGTCACAGCAGGCTTCACTGGCTGAAGGGAAAACAATCTGTAAACCAAGTTCTTCAGTATGTGAGAGCGAACAATGACCATTTTGTTGAGACTAATAAACTGTGAAGGTGGATTTTGGAAGGATAGAGGAAGCGGCCAAGGGTAAAAATATTCTCACTCTGAAATAATGGCTGAGCACAGCTGCATAGTTCACACAGTGTTGAGAGCAGGTTTGGAAATGAGCCATGAGTTGCCACCTGTTTAGCTTTTGGAATGAACAATTTTAATCGGTGCATATAGCCCAGTTCTCTGGGGGAGAGGGTGGAAAGGAAAAGGGGTATGATTATCATACAGTTCACATTTTCTGGTGGGAGAGTTTGGAGAGGGATATATGGAGGAGAAGGGGACTCCAGCCAAACAGTAAAAGTCCTTTTACAGGATTACCTAATTAACTTAATAGTACAAAGTAGAATTATTGATGAGGTAACCCACTACCACCCACCTCTTATCTTTCTCACAGGGAGTTTTCATCTTCCAGACTTTTGTTTTAAAGGTACAAACACAGCATTATTATTATTATTATTATTATTATTAAATAGACAATTACTCAGATTTCTATTTCAGTAAAACTTTTCTTCTATACTATCAGTTTTTAATAACTGCTTTTCTACTCCCATCCTACCTGATTTGCATTTTGTATAAATGTAAAAGAATTTGCCAAAAAACTTCACAGAGATTTGTTTTCCCTGGAGAACTTTTTAATGAAATGATTTTTTAAAATGCTATTCCAAAATAGCAATATAGAATATGTTTGATTTGGAAAAGAATTATTTCCCAGTGGCTTGATTAGCATATTGGAAGTTCTGTGATTAGGGCCCTACTAAATTCATAGCAGTAAGAAATGCACAATGGGCAATGAAATGCAATCTCCCTCATGAAATCTGGCTATTGTAGGGAAAACCAGATTTCACAGAGTTGGGTGGCTGAAGAGCGGGGACTGCTGGGTGGGATTTCCATTAGCAGCAGCACAGAAGTGAAAGTGGCATGGTATGGTATTGCCAGCCTTACTTCTGTGCTGCTGCTGGCAGTGGTGCTGCCTTCAGAGCTTGGCACCCAGGCAACAGCTGTCCTGCAGCTGCATCGTTCTGAAGATGCAGCACAGAAATAAGGGGGGCAATAGCCCTGTGACACAAGCCCCCACCTCCCGCCCCATCCTGGCTCCTCACCAATCCTGTTTTGCATTATGACTGCTACAGTTACAAGTCCATGAAATTTCAGATTTAAATACCTGAAACATGCAATTTATTTTTAAAATTCTATGACCATGAAATTGACCAAAATGGAGTGTGAATTTGATGGGCCTATTTATAAGAAATAAAAAGAAAAATAAACACAAATATGTGCTTGTTGGATGCCTACTATGCTTGCTCAGTTTTGCACACACAAGAATTCTACAACAGTATTTCTAGATATTAATAAACAGCCTATATAAAAATTCCAGGAACCTTAAATATAAGCAGTGAAATTCTGACTCCACTGAAATGAATGGGAGTTTTGTCACTGAGGACCACCATTTCATCCCAAGGTTTAATCTTGGAATCAATTTTAAATTCCTTGTATTCTTCATTCCCCTCATGCAGTTCTTCATATGCATAAAACATTTCTAAAATCTACTCTTTTCTTCTCCATCCCTGAAGAAACTAAACAGTGACATGTGAGATACATCCATGCTGGAGGGGAAGGATATAAAATTTGAATATTCTCTGCTTTTTGGTCCCTGTCAGGACTTGGTATGGAAGTTATGAAGTACTATGAGAGAGGATGTCCTCCCAACTGGCCTGATTCTACAGGCTTGAAATGGATAGATCCAGCTGACATACAGGAAACAAGCAAGAGATTTGGAGGATCATGTCCAAACTTGCCAGATTCACTGAACACAAAGTATGGGAAATTTTGCAAAAACATGAGAGCTAGTGTCCTGAGAACTCAGTTTTGCAGAACAAAGCATTTTGGCTACAGCTATTTATATAAACTGAACCTCATGATCATCATCACCACTCATTAGTGATGACCAGCCTTAACTGTGGTTACATTAATGTAATATTTCCTGCTTAGTAATTGAGCAATGAAGCCTTGACTGTGTAAAGCAGCCGAGGAATGGATTCAGAATTATATTTCATGTATTATTAATATTTTTTACTCTCTAAATATAGTTAACTACCAGAGTGACTAGAAACACTTCTCTAAATTACTTTTTTTTTCTTATTTGTTGGCATTATAAGGCTGCATTTATCATATCATCATTTAAAAGTAATCAGAAAGGTCTTTTTAACTGTGTGCTAATTTTGTTTTCATTAGAATTGTGAATATATTTACGCGTCTCTCGGAGGATAATGTTCATGAGGAAACTGTTGATGTGCATATATTCTGTATAAAGAAATTTAATAAAATAAATCAAACTGATGTCACCATTACTCACACACAATTAACTGGTGTTTTGTCGACAAAATCTGGGGAGCATCCAGATTCCCAAGGCATTCTATCGACAGTAAATCGACAGAACACAACACTTTTGCCAACAGTCTTATCCCACTCCCTATGAGGCCCAACACCTCTGTTGACAGAGCTGCGTCAACAGAAAGCTAGTCCAGGTGTCCCGGGAGCCCTCTGTCAACAGACAGGGCTTCTGGGACACTAGGCAGCCCTGTCTGCTGTGCTTCCAGTTGGCTGTTTTGTTGAGAGAGCAGCTGGGCAGTCCAGCCACCCTCTGTCAACAGAAATCTCTAATGCGATCCACTTGGCAATTTGGCCACGATCTGTCAACAGAAGTTTTGTCAGAAGGTATCTTCCAACAAAAACATGTGTTGACAAGTCACCGTAATCTCGACATAGCCTCTGTGTCCATATGGCCAGAATGTGAGTTGAGGGTACAGCACCTTTGCAAGTAATTCTCTTAATAATCAGTTCGGTTTGGCAAGCATTTTCATGTTAGCATGCAACATGTGAAACACCTACTATAGTGAAGTTTCTTCAACAGATTTGTTACCGTATTTATATGTACTTAATGTCAAAATGAAAATGTGAACAGGAAGCAGTACTTTTTTTAAAGTTAAGCTATGCTTTATGAAATTGTGAAGGGGGTCAGTTTGTCAGTTCTTACTTTAGTCAAACTGGTTCACTCTTCATTAAAACGGACTTCCTTGGAAAACAGGTCTTAGGTTCACCTCCTTCTCCCATTCTGAGATCATCTTTTGGCACATTTTCCTTCCTTATACCCTTTCCAGCAGAGCAGCCACCTAGGTGCCTGAATATAAGGCATTAAGTGATGTGAGAGAGTAGTTGGTTTGTGGTCGTACCTCCTAGTCTGGGTCTGAAGGAGGCACTCTCTCCTTGGTGTGCATCTGCCACCATCGGTGTCTTCCATCTTTTCTGGGTAGGTAGTCTGGGCCCCATCAGAACCAGAGACTTTGCCTTTTATCTCTACCCTTCCTGTTACCCAATTCCACAGGGAGGGGCAAGGCAGGTCTTGCTCCACCTATTTGAGCCCAGAGCCCACGGCCACTCTGGATCAGAGGGAGGCCACTCCACCTTACTACAGAGTCATATAGGGAGATGGAGTTCATTCAAAGTCAGTGATGTTAAACTTATTTTGTCTGACACTTAAAAAAATCAGAAATAAAGCTTGTGAGAGTTACTCAACACAGAGGCTGTATTGGTAGTGACATGGTAGAAATAAAAGCTTTGTTACACATCAGTACTCAGTAAAGCAGACTGCAAGGAAGAGGGGTGCTAGGGGAGCTCGGATTCACTGGGAATTGCTAACTTAAAGCTACTCAAAGAGATATTTCACAGAAGCAATTATTACCTTCTAAATGACGACTTCCAAAGTGCAACAGTTCCAAGAAGATGTCAGAGACCAATTGGCCAGTGAGACTCCATTTGGAGAACGGTGTAATATTGGTATAATGGATCAGACAGTACTTCAAATCCTAGAAAGCTCATTGGTTGTGGATATTATTGAATGACTAAAGACAATCTACTTTTAAGTTTTTGTAGCTTTATCAGACATTGTAATATGATTTTAACATAATGATAAATCTTTAAAACCTCTTTTTTTTCTGTATTTCCTTTTCTATAAATACCTAAATCCCAAAAATACCCTACAAATTTATTTGAGAACATTAAAAACTTCCACTTATTTGGGGAAGATTATAGTCTAGTGTCCTCAAAAAGAATGATATCCCTTGTCATTTTTGTTAGAGGCACTTAGGCCTAACTGGTATACAGTATGCCCATTGATTGTCGGAAGCGGTGGTGAGAAAACAAGGACTTTCTTTTCGCAAAAAATGTATAAAGTTTCAAAATTTGTTTCCATGGACAGCAGATAAGAGGTAGGGGAAGGCAGGGGGTGCCAGCGAGGCAGGGGAACCCCTCCCAACCTGCCTGGCTGGCCGCGCCCAAACTCCACCCCAGCCCTTCCCCATTCATTTTGGCTCCCCCAAATCTCCTAGAACTTCCTGGACTTCAGCTTTGTGCTGACAGCCCTCCCCATGCACTGGGGCTGGGAAGGCTGGAGGGAGGAGGGGGAGAGGAAGTGGCTGCCTCCCTGCCTAGTCCCCAGGAGGGCCATGGCCATGTGCTACCTGACCTCTTCATGCTCAGTAACAATTGGGCCAGGGAGGGTTCAGGGGACCAAGAACTGCCTGTCACATTTGTATGGGTGGTGTTGGGTCCCACAGGGCCATGGGTGGCAGCGATGGGGTCTTGGGCAGAATGGGTAGGTTTGGAGTTTGCCTTCCCCAGCCCTACGTTCACCCACCATCCATGTTTGTTTCTGTAACTATGGCCAGGGGAAAACATTTTGAATTTTTTCACTAAATATGCTTAAGAGACAGATTCACAGACATGAACCCATGTCTTTCAGATCCCAGATGAATGCCTAGCTAGGTCTCTCTCATTTTGATCAGAAAATTCCATTCTGGACCTGGTAGAATTTAAAGCCAGAACAAACACCTGGTCATCTAGTCTGACCTCTTATGTGTCTGACCACAAGCACCACCCCAAGGATGCTCACATTAATCCAAAATTACAGCTAATTGTTACAGCCCAAAGGAAAATAGAAGGATGGAGGTGGTGGCCAAGGCCCCAGCAGTGTTAATGGACTGATAAGCGAGATATGCTCAGATAATCCCAACAAGTTGCCTTCATCCGCACTGTAAAGGAAAGTGAAAATCCCTTATGGTCACTGAATAAAACTTTCTTCCTGATTATACACAGAGGTCAGTTAGATCCTTAGCACGAGAGCAACATCTGAGTAAAATCTTCCCAGTAAAAGTTTAATTGCAACCAATAGGATTCAATAAAAAAAATGCTTTGGAATGATAGCCGTTTCTCAACATAATTCCTGTCTACCTCTAGGTAATCACCAGGGACAAATCGTCGGATGATCTTTAGAGAATTCCGTTTAAATTACCAGTTTGTTCTTTTGCAGCTTATCAAACACCGTGGCTGCATCTACACTACCCCTCCCTTTCAGAAGGGTCATGTAAATGCAGCTGATCAAAAATGCAAATGAGGCAGGGATTCAAATATCTCATGCCTTATTTGCATACTCCCATGGGAATTGGGAAGAAGGGTGTTTTTAAAAGCAGGGTTTCCTTTCGAAGGAACCCTGTCTACATGGCTGTTTTTGTTTCAAAAGCAGCCCCTTTTGGAAGTGAGTTCCCATGGGAGTATGCAAATGAGGCATGAGATATTTAAATCCCTGCCTCATTTGCATTTTTGATCAGCTACATTTACAGCGTAGATGCAGTCTAGATGCAGCCTTTGTGTGTCTAATACAATTTATGTGCAGTATTTAAATTAGGATCAGTTAGGATAAGTTGCACAGAGTCCCAGAGCAGTATTAATCTCCCCACTTCTACCTTTTCAAAGATATTTAGGTGCCTCATTCCCCTTCAAATCAGCAGGCATGAGGCACCTAAATACTTCTGAGGACCTAGGCCTTCTTCCCCTTCAGGGTGAATCCAAGTAACATTGAGTTCCTATTAAAGACCCACTGTTCCTGTAAAACAACTAGAATTTTATAGCTCCAGGGTGATAATACACTCAAAATGGGACATTCCACTTACTCCAAAGCTACCTACAGCATTACGCACTTTGTTTCATACCAAACACACAAGCTGTATTGAAATCATAGAAACCTCAAAAATATAGCAGGTTATAACAGTTCTTTTGCAATTTCAAGTGCCAGATTGTTTAGATTCTTGTACCAGAAACACTTCTTGTCCTTAATTGGAAAGATGAAAAATACTCACAGTATGTTGACCCTCAGACAAGTACCCCAAATGAGAACAACATTCAATGGACTGTGAAAATTTCAAGGGTCATCCTAATTTCTACTTTACAACTCAGAAGTAAGTAGGATATCAAGTTAAAGATCTAGCAGGATTTCTGCTTCACTGCAGGGCTTCCACAATGGCCCATGAGGTTTACCAAACAAACAACTTTTCCTGCACAGATAGTGGGACAGGGAGAAGTTATCAACTGTGACCATGAAATGAGAAAAAGCTCCTTGCTATTTCTGCTGTCACCTTGATTTTCCTTCTTGGGGGCCTGACAGAGAAAATGGATCCCATGGGGTAACTCTCACACTTGTTACCTTATATTTCCTCAAGCTGACTGAGTGTAAGTAATGGAACAGCTTTTTAATGGCCCACTATCCCAAATGCCCTTATAACCTCTCACTAGAGCTGGTTTGTAGCTGACAAATATGACAGGCAGAGCTAGTGAACCCCTAGGCCAGTGATATTCTCATCTCTAATCCATCACAGACATCAAAAAATAATGAGATCTCTTGAAACTGTGCCAGGAGTGAGCTCATGTGACAATGAGATGATGAATTAACTCAACCACTTAGAAAGCAGTTGGCAGCATACTAAGCTACACAGGTAATTTCACAATTTGTGATAGCGTTGCAGGGGAAAGGCTGAAATTTGACCACCTTATCTGTATTACCGCTGGTCACTAAATCCCGCCAATTTCCATATTTAATCCCAGTTATAATCATGCTGCATTTTAATTCTCCATGTGCAGCATAGAAATGTAATTCAGTCATCATCACACACTGAAAGATAAGATACCCACTCAGGTCAGTGCACATTAGAGAAGTGTTGCTGTAATATCATGATAGCTCTTCAGTGGTTCAACAGAATATGTGAAACAGCCTAAAAGAGGGGCAAATTCTGGTGGCATTTGTTTTGAAAGCACACGGAGGTTGATTAAAGTTTTCTGAGGGTTAAGACAAGGATCTCTGGCCAGGGTGAAAAATTCTGATTTCCCAAAGACCATCTTTCTCTCAATGATAGTCTTATAAATACTTTTCCGAAGAATTCTGCAGAACTTCAGTGACTGCAAAGTTATATACAATACAAATAGAAGGGCCCCCCCCCCACGGAAAACATTTGCAGTTGCCTTTAATCACAGCTTTTATTTTCACTTCATAAAAACAATTTGAAAGAAAACACTTGTTTTTCCCAATCCAGAGATGTTTGTCATTGATCATTGCATAGTTGAGGTTTTACATTCTGCCAAAATAAACGGGAAGAGGGCTGGGGAAGGGAGTGTCCTAAACAAATGGGAAAAAAATGTCTTTTGTTGGTTAACCATAAGCAGCAATTGGTTTAATGTAAGAATATACAGAAAGCTTTAAGGTGTAAATGGTTCATTACTTTGCTTATTTCACAATTAATCAGTTAATTATTTGAGAATTAGTCATACAGATTCATAGGAATATTTTTTCTACTTTTTGCTTAAAGCTGCAGTATCATTTGTTGCCTTATTCATTGCCATTTCTTCACTGGTATCACAAATGGTTTGCATGGATGAGTGGGGCGGAAACATTCCTCACTATAGTCCAATCACAGTGCAGCAACACAGCACTGCCCAGTCACATGTTTACTGAATTGTCATACATCAACATCAATGTGTGATTATATCATCATCATGTCACTGGTAACAACAGCAGTGAGCAAATCCTGGATTTCAATTTGAGACAGTTTCCCTTTCCACTATGAATGGACTCAATCTATTTCCCCATACAATTTTAACCTCCACCCCCACGATAGCAGATATTGAGGGGTACTTCCAACCAGTACCACCAAGTCAGAACTACATCATCATACTTCAGGACAGTATTCCTAAATCTACAGAGTATCTAGAGTTATAATTCAGGATCAACAGAAACTAACAAAAAGGCTGCTTACTTCTGAATCCCACCTCTGGTCAGCAGCCTTCTCTCAGTGGTGGTAGCTGAGAGAGACTCTGCCTTCCAAAGACAATCATAGATAGGTTGATGTTCGGCCTCATTCATACAAGAGTTGCTGCTGACAAGAAAGGGCCATACATGTTTTCTTGTGGATTCTGCTTACAACCAGAGTCATGTCCTCTGCAGCAACCATGGAACACAGAGGGACCATCAGGAAATGGTCGCCTCTGTTGTTAAATGAAAAACGTGCATATAAGGGCAGACTCATCCTGCTGACTAAAGCCAGGAGAACTGTTGCAAAATTTGGAACGCTGGAGCCCTTTATCTATGAACAGACTGATATGTATACATATGTTTATTACTGAAAGTCAAATGAACATTTTAGTTGAATATAAGTCATGCTATGAGTTTGAGAAACTACTTGGCATAACTATGTACCATTCATAATTTGTAATGTATGACTGACCACTCAAGTCAAATGATTTTGCTCCGATTTTGATTGGATGATGGAAAAGACTTAAAACCAAGAGAAGGAGAATCAAAAATATTTCAAGATGTCTGTTGGCACATTTTTCCAGTGGAAATCATTTCATTAACATATTCACAAGTTTTACTGTCATTGGTGATTTATTTGCAAACAAAAATTACTCCTCCAAATGGTGCATGCAGGTCATAAAGAAGAAATAAAAAAGGTAATGAATATTATCAAAAGACATTTAATGATTTGTAAGTCAAAGTAAAACTTAACTTTTTACAGTATTTATCCAACTCTTTTGCCTGTTTATTAAAACTTAAGTAATTTGATTACTTCCTAAAATATGAGGAACCATGCCTTCATCCTCATGTTCTATTTTGAGGTACTATTTCATGTTACACCAATTGCATAAAATGTTAATGAAATAATTCCCTATGTAATGACACCCTCAACATCCAAACTATAAAAGTGTATCAATACAATTTTTCAGTTTTATAAATATTTGGATGGTTCCAACTTGTGTGTCTCTGGCCAATAACATTTCCTTTCTGTATCTATGGAAGGATATTTCATATTGAAAATTCCTTAAGATATCAGGAAAAGCAACCATGGAAAAAAAGATCTGGGTTATAACCAACTCCATATCTGTTTATATCAGATTTACTTTCCACATTTACTTTTTCCTATAAAAACTGGAAACTGAAAATTCAGTAATTTTTTTGTTTGGATTTCAGATTTTAAACGTTAGTATTTGGCTTTAAAGACCAACAAAAAAAATTACTGAAAATGGCTTGTAGAGATAAAATATTTTTCAGTATTTGGTTTTATGTTTTTTTTTTTTGAAAACTGAAAAATTCTCCAAAATATTTTAAAGTTTTTAGCAAAGAATAATTGACATTTTTGATCAGTTTTAGCGATTATTAAGGACAAGCCAAACCACAAGCTTACGTTCTCTGCCCTTCACCCTAGAATTTTAGGGAGTATACATTCTAATACATAGATGTGAATACATGCTGCATTTACATTCCTGGGCAGGCCCAGCACCAAATACGTATGTAGCCTACAGTCCTGCAACAAGAGCTTGCAGAATTTCAGTGGCATCTAACAGAAAGCTACCCTTGTGAGAACTCTAAAGCCCTACTTCAGCCGTGCCTCGAATCGAGGATAATGTCCACCAAGGAGGTTTACTGGTGGGTTTTTAAGTGGCTGAGGAGCCCAATTTATGCCATGAATTCCAAACTGTATTCTAAAGTTTACTACACTAGATCTAAGCATTGCCTCTTCAATTCATCTCTTGTGCTAGGGGTTCTGTTCCCACAAGTTAGAGTAACTTCATTGGGGTCAATGGATAAATAATAGCACAAGAGAAAAAGATCAGGCCAGTTAGTTTTAACGCAGATTTACCAATATTCTAGAATTGTCACATCAGTTCAAGTTAACAGACAGGGTCCTCCAGTCCATACACAATCAAGCTTCCTACTGAGATAAATATGAGTTTCTCTGATTAGAAAATACAGGAACACGCTCCAGGCATTCTGAGTATTAAATAGTTTAGGTAAGTCTATAAGGCAGTATAATGTGGCCCAGCAGCATACCATGTCATTCAAAAGAACTATGCCCTCTGGTGAGACACCTGGACCCAGAATCATATGAATTATTAGTAACACCAGGAAAAATAACAGTGTTATCAACTCTCATTTTTCACCTTGCAGCTTGCCTTCATCCTAAACTTTCTGTCAGGTTGTATGTATTGCTTTCAGATTAGATGAATTTGTAAGATCATGCCATAGATTTTATTTATTTACATATTTTGTGCTGGAGATGGGAAGTTTTACAAAGTTAGTTTAACCTCCCTGCTTGCTCGAGGGCATATATGTCATCAGTGTGCATGGTTTTATGCTCACAACTCCCAACACATACCAGCTGTGTCTGCACTAGTAAGTCCTTTAGAAACATGTGACCCTCTTCCAAAAGACCAAGAGGAGTGTCCACACACAAAATGCACTGCTTCGAATTCCTTTCAAAAGAACATGGCGCTTCTTCCAGAGGCCCTCTTCCTTTCCCAAATGGGGGAGAGCACCTTTTTGTGAAAGACTCTTTCGAAAAAAGCATATGCAGATGCTCCAGGGGCCCTTTGTTTGAAAGAGCGGTCCTTGTGATGCCGTGTTTTTCAATCCCTGACCCATTCTTTTGAAAGAGCAGGGGTTGTGTGGACACTCTCTTCCGAAAGAGCAGATTTCTCTTTTGATCCATTTTTTTTGTGTCTGGATGTGTTCTTTCAAAAGCAGATGTTCCAGAAGATCATCTCTCGAAAAATCACTGTAGTATAGATGCAGCCAAAGAGGAGATTACGCCCTATCTAGCATAAACAATGAGGAAGCAATAACAGATCTGAACTTCACAACACTCTCCTATTTTTATAGTTTGTTGAACTTAAATCTTGGATCCGCATATCTATGAGATCTGGAGAAATTAGAATCTGGAACTAAACATTGTTGCCCAGGTCAGTTTTTTGTTGTGCTTTTTGTTTCTTGGTTTCTAAAATTTAAAGTGAAACTCACAGAGTGCCAATTCCCAGAAAGCCAAAACAGAATTAAGGTGATTCTTCACAAAACCTTGAAAAATGAAATTGTTGAGCTTCAAATAGCTCTAATTGGATGTTTATAAAATATCAAAGATCCTTGAGAGATTCTATTTCAGAAAGGTCACTATGATTAACAAACCAGCTGCATCTTTGTCCTTGACACTACACACCAAATCCCACTCATCCCATTCGTGTGTTACCAACTTCAGATGGACTACACATGTGAATAAGGAAATGAGGATATGGCTTTATGTTATCTGCTTTTGCATTACATTATGAAGATCAGTTATACCACATACTGTATCTATTCTGACTGCTGGAACCTTTCTTTAGCATTCACATTGACAACGGTCTATCACACAAGCAAGAGATTGTCTTGTGTATAGTGCTCCACATCAAATTGATGGTGTAGTCTCAGTCTACTTGCGCTACCCTTTCTTCTGGACAATCTAGTGGCAAAGGTCTGATAACACATTTACCCACAATCAGCTGTTTCACATATATTAAGCAATATTTTTGCTTTCACTGGCGAAAGGGAAGCAGGCTGGGACCACCAAAGCAATAAAGAGAGACGAGAAATGAGATAAAATTCCATGTTAATGTGGAAACTTGCCTGCCTTTTTTGCTTGTTTTGTGGTGGTGTTGTTTTTGCCTGAGGGTAGACTTGGGACTGACTCTACCATCTTGCTCTCACTTGGAAATTGTTTTAAATTTCCAATTATTATTGCGATGTAGTGCAGTGCCTTTATTTAAGTCCCCAGTTGGGAACTAACATTTTTTCTCTGCCTAAACCTGTCAAGAAGATCATATTAGTTCACCAAAGAGTAATATTCTCTGTTATATTCAGGGGAAGCCTGTGCCTTCTGGCTGATTTGTTTTTTGAAATAACTGGTTGGTTGGTGAGTTCCAGAAGTACTTCATACATAGTAGATTAAAATGTACATATAAGCATATTTTTGATGTGTACATCTCTACTGCAGTTACTAATAATCTCCAGAGGGGGAAAAACAGATTTCATTTTAAATAGTTATATGTTATTTTTTAAAGAAATACCATAAAGGCTTTCCTTTACTTTGTCAAAATATTAGCAGGATAATCTTTTCTCTATTAAACTGACACAACACCATAGCAGTCAATAGAGTTGCACCAGAAATACCAACAGTGGAATTTGACCCAGTATTTTCAGAGCAGTATTCATTTCCTACACATATTTAGGATATTGCAAACTGGAAGTAAATTATTCTTGTAAAAACAGCCTCTCTCCCTCTTTACGTTTTTATTTGTGAAATCTGAGTTACAGACTGGGAGTGCTGGGATGGAATATGTAAAATCATAATGATTAGTATCAGTAATATTCTTTTCAGTGGTTTGACCTTTAAGTTAAATGAGCAAAAGGGAGGTCAGAGTGTATTACTGATTTTCTGAAAACTGCCTGAAAATGTTTCTAGAGAAGCTGGTGTCAGCTCAGAGATTGTGCAGCTATAAATTCAGTCTTGTTTTTTTGGTTTCATAGATTCTGATTCATGGATATTGTCTGGATTTTCCAAAAGGATTCAATTACTCTATGGTTGCCAGATTTTAAAGGGGCATTGTCTGTGCTCATGTGACTTGGAGAAACTTTTACTACAGAGCTTTAGAATGTGAACATGAATGCAAAAACATTAGTCTCATGTGTATTGTGGGAAAATAGAAAGCTACTCTTTTGATATTATTAAAGCACCAATTTGAAATAGAGAAACATCATAAAAAAGTAATTTCCCAAAAGAAGGACTTGCTAGGGTGCTAATTCATAACATACTTGTACTTTTTTTCCCCCAAGGACTGAAATCATCCAGATACTTGCGTTCCAATTTATACTCTTTCGAACAAGTTCCTAAACCATCTCTTCTACACACAGCCTCACACAAGCAGCAGAAACTAGTGAATGGGAAGGTAGCCAGTATTACTACTTATTTTAAAAGTGATGTGTTTTTAACATAGCTGAATTATCATCAACATCTATGTGAAAATTTTTTGTATTTGAAATTTTCTTATATCAGAGGGGTAGTCGTGTTAGTCTGGATCTGTAGCAGCAACGAAGGGTCCTGTGGCACCTTATAGACTAACAGAAAAGTTTAGAGCATGAGCTTTTGTGAGTTAACTCACTTCTTCAGATGCTGGTCCTGGAAATCTGCAAGGCCAGGTATAAATAGGCCAGAGCAAGGCTGGGGATAACGAGGTTAGCTCAGTCAGGCAGGCTGAGTTGTATTGTCATCAGTAGATCTGGAGGTGTGAACTCCAAGAGAGGGGAAGCTGCTTTTGTATTTAGCCAGCCATTCACAGTCTTTGTTTAATCCTGAGCTGAGGGTATTGAATTTGCAGATTGAAATTTTCTTCTGTTCCATGTTTGAACATATAGAGTATGCTTACTAATTCACTGCCTCTACATGCATGCTGTTGATTTACTATGTACACAGACAAACACGGTCTCTGCTCAGAACAGCATGCAATATAAAACTTAGTGAATAATTTAGATGTGCTACAAGGGGGGATTGCAAACCATTGAGAGGGAATGAGGGCAGATGAAGATGAGTGAGTCTTATGGAGGTATGTGAAACACATGAAGTTAGCAGCTTGGTGAACCAGAGCCAGGGACAAATATGGAATAATTGTAGGAGAACTAGATAAAATGGGAAGTGAAGATTGGCATTTCAGAGCAAATAGGACAGAATGGAGTGTATCAGGGTTGCATATGTAAACAGGGGCAGAACTGTGCAGAATCTTAAATTAATCTTGATGCAGTGAAAAAGTATGATTGAGTGTAATCGTTCAAAAATAGTTTTCTGACCAGACCAGATACAGAAGGCTTAGTACTGCATTTTGGATGAGTTAGCGTGGATATGGTTATTTGGGAGATCAAAGAAAGGGCAGTTTCAGTTATCCAGACAACAGATCTAGTCTTGGCTGGAAGTTTTAATTGTCAGGATACAAGGTGTGAGATGTAAAGACTTACACTCTACAACTTATAAGTTGTCATGACATTGATGTGCCACAGTTTCATGTAAAAAATCATAGAATTTCAACTAGAAACTTTGCTCAACCCAGCACGACTTGGTAGGCAAACAGTTGAGTTCATGGATATGTGTATCTATAATTCTCCAAATAGAGAAAGACTGAGATGTTAAACTATATTCTGTCATCATAAATCCAATTTAATGGCACATGTCATATTTAAAAGAGAGCATTGCTTTGGGGTCAACATATTTCAGAGTGGCAATTGCTCCTGCCTCACTTCCAATTCTTTCCCAGACTATCAAGAGTGGAAGAAAGGAAGACATGTCAGACTAAATGAAGTTGTTATTTCTAGTCCTGAATATTATCCAGACACTTTAAAATGTCTACTGGTACCAGTCACTGAGACACCAAAATGCCTATCTATCAAGGTAATAGAAGAGAAAGCCTTGCTCTCTGACCAAAACAAAACCTTGTTTTCTGCTATTTCCAAATATCGGCCCAATATCATGAAACTGGTTTTACCTTTCCTCCACATTAGAATTGTCCATCCAACTATTAGCTCATTTATTTACTGTAGAGTGAGTAACAGTCATACAAAGCCAAAAGGACAGTTAAGCTGGCCTTGAACACATGTAAACAGAACAGCACTGTCTTTCAATACTTTATTTATTTAATTTACTTATACTATAGTCCTCAGGCACCTTTCCTGGACACAGCCGGCTTTGGTTCACTTTGCACAGAAAGCATACAGGACAGCCAACCTAGCTGTACCATGAATAGACATCAAGATATACTTACCTTTCATACGTGTAGCCTAGGGACAGTCTCACACTGATTTAGTCAAAAGCCATAGAAGCCATGGCACAAACTCACCTTAATACTTCAAGAAGCTGGTGGATCTCTTGGGGTAGATCTTCCAGTGGTGTGAACTGTTATAATAAATTCAGTGGCACAATTGGTTATATGCACCAGTGGAGGTTCTGCACCTTTGTGTGTATTGTGATACTGGCTGCAATTCTCACATGCAGAAGACTTTCTGAAGGAAAGGACCTGGGGATTACAGTGGATAAGAAGTTGGATATGAGCCAACAGTGTGCCCTTGCAGCCAAGAAGGCTAATGGCATACCAGGGTGCATTAGTAAGAGCACTGTCAGCAGATCTAGGGAAGTGATTATGCCCCTTTATTCGGCACTGGTGAGGCTACATGGGAAGTATTGCATCCAATTCTGGGCCCCCCATTAAAGAAAGGATGCGGACGCATTGGAGAGATTCCAGTGGAAGGCAACAAAAATGATTAGGCGGCTGGAGAACATGACTTATTGAGGAGAGGTTGAGGGATTTGGGCTTCGTTAGTCTAAAGAAGAGAAGCATAAGGGAAGATTTGACATTGTCCTTCTAATACCTGAAGGGAGGGGAGGTTCCAAAGAGGGTGGAAAATGGCTAATCTAAGTGGTGACAGGAGCAATGGTCTTAAGTGGGTGGGGGCAGGGTCTAGGTTGGATGTTAGGAAAAAATATTTGACTTGGAGAGTGTTGAAGCTCTGGAATGGGTTACCTAGTGAGGTGGTGGAATCTCCTTCTGTAGAATTCTTTTAAGGTTCAAATTGAAAAGTCCTGGCTGGGGTGTTTTAGCTGGGATTGGTCCTGCTTGCCGCAGGGGGTTGGACTTGATGTCTGCTCTTCCAATCTTACAATTTGCACTCAATTCAGGTAGAAGAAAACTGGCAGACCCTTTCTAAACTCCTTGAAGAAAGTATTCCAGAGCTGTCAAAGGGAAGAAAGGGTTAACACAATATAAAGATCTAGGGATAAGGAGGAAGAGCTTCCTACTGATGTTGTAGCTGGTAGGGCTATATCCGATTTATTTTTAAGCCTATTACCATAACACTAACTTGAATGTTCCTAGCCATTCTTCTTCTACATCTGTCTTGTGTGCTGCATAATGGAATGGCAGAATATACTGCTTTTATAAAGATGGACTAGGGGATTTTGCTTATAAAACATTCAGTGAAGACAAATGGCCTTCTTATGACCCCATGATCCACAACAAACTGAGGTGTCAGTTGCTGAGTCCCTGTTGTGGCTTGACAGCTAAAGTAAAATGTATTATCCATGAAAGCCATTATTGTTGTACCCTTCATTTCTCAGACAATGACTTGGCTTTTATGTCCATCTTAAACCTAAGCTCCTCTGACAATTTTATAGAAATGAAGGAACGGTTTTGAATAGTTGGGGAACTAAATCCAAACAAGTCCCCCCTGCTTTTGAAGGTAGACATCTAGGATGGATCAAAAATATCTGGTCTGGTATTTCACAGTTCTAATTCATAATCAGGCAAAAATTTATAAGGTCAGCTGCTTTTGCAAAATTTTGTCCCCACCAGACTAAACTGTAGGAGGAATACACAATCATGAGAAATGCCCAGTATTTCAGTTGAAAACTTTTGAGATCTGCTGGTGATGCTTTGAAAATAGGATACAGTAGAGCCTCTTTGGGAGGCAGCTTTGGGAGGGAAGAGTCCCCACAGATTCCTAAGAGAAGGGGAGAGGAGAGAAGTTTTAGATTTAAAGCTCTTCATGGTGGATAATGTCCTTCTGTTTATATATATATATAAAATGTACGATGACCAGCACAATGGGGCCTTTATCCTGGCTTGAGCCTCTAGATTCTATGTCATTAATAATAACAGAAGTAGGATTGATTGTCACCTGCCATGATAGATGCTCAGTGTAATATTATAGAGATAGTCCTATTACAGGTAAGCTCTAGGGTGCTGCTGAGTCCATGCGGAAAATCACATTACACAGCACACAACAAAGTACAGCCTTTATACATAGAAACCCATACAACAGAGGAGTTTCAGACAGACAGGGTGATTCATTTCTGCATCCATATCCATCCTGCAATGGAGCCCTAGGAAACTTGTCTTCAAATACATATAAAGAGCCTCCTTCCCATGGGTCCAGATGGGTCCCATGGGTCTGGACCCATGGGAAGGAGGCTCTTGAAGAGTTCCACCATGATTTCAATAGTTTCCACCCCACCATCAACCTTAGCCTGGACCAGTCCACACAAGAAATTCACTTCCTGGACACTACTGTGCAGATAAGTGATGGTCACATAAATACCACCCTATACCAAAAACCCACAGACTGCTATGCTTATCTATATGCCTCCAGCTTCCATCCAGGACATACTACATGATCCACTGTATACAGCCAGGCACTAAGGTACAACAGTATTTGCTCTCATCCATCAGACAGAGACAAACATCTACAAGACCTTTACCAAGCTTTCCTCAAACTACAATACCCACCTAAGGAAGTGAGGAAACAGATTGATAAAGCCAGATGGGTACCCAGAAGCCACCTGCTACAAGACAGGCCTCGCAAGGAAAACAAGAGAACACCACTGACCGTCACATACAGCCCCCACCTAAGGCCTCTCCAACACATCACCAGTGATCTGCAACCCATCCTGAACAATGATCTTTCACTCTCACAGACCTTGGGAGGCAGGCCTGTCCTCGCCTACAGACAGCCTGCCAACCTTAAATAAATCCTCACCGGCCACTACAAATCACAAACTAGTGACTTTAGGCCTGGAACCAGCTCCTGCAACAGTCCTCGCTGCCAGCCTTGCTCACATATCTACACCAGTAACATCATCACAGGACCTAACATCAACCATACCATCAGGGGCTCCTTTACCTGCGCATCTACTAATATAATATATGCCATCATGTGCCAGCAATGCCCCACTGCAATTTACATTGGCCAAATTGGACAGTCTGTCTGTAAAGAATAAATGGACATAAATCAGACATCAGGAATGGTAATGTACAGAAGCCTTGGGGGAACATTTCAATCTCCCTGGACACTCACTGGCAGATTTAAGGGTGACAGTTCTGAAACAGAGAAATTTCAAAAATCAAATGGAGAGAGAAATCTCTGAGCTGAAATTAATTTGCAAATTTGACTCCATCAACCAAGGATTAAACAGAGACTGGGAGTGGCTCACATCTTACAAAAATAGGCTCTCTGCCCTGGGTGTTAATAGCTCCCCATTAGACTCTGAAAGTCTCACATCCCCCTGTCTGATCTAACTTGTTTTTACCTCTTTTGATAAGTACTACTGATACTGGGCCATTTCCACTTTGCTGAATAGACCTTGTCAGCTCTGGCCCTCCCTTTTACTGGGACCCCACTTTTTAAACACTCCTCTGAAACCACCCCTCCCCCCCCATGCATCTGATGAAGCGGGTCTTTGCCCACAAAAGCTTATGCTCCAAAATATCTGTTAGTCTATAAGGTGCCATAAGACTTCTTGTTGTTCTCAGTTTCAGTTAGGTTTGCCAACTTTTTAACCACATAAATCCTGAACATGTTTTGGCACCCCACCCTCTGCCCCTTCTGTTGCTTAGTGTCCCCCCACCACACACACTTTCACCAGGCTGGGGCAAGAGGCTGGGCAGCATGTGAGGGCGAGGGCGAGGGCGAGGGCGAGGGCGAGGGCGCTAACTTGGGTGCAAGCTCCAGGATGGGGCCAGAAATTAGGGTTTCAGGGAACAGAGGAGATTTCAATCTCAGTCCAAGGAGTTTGGCATGTGGGAGCAGGGTCAGAGCTGGGGCAGGGACTTACGGGTGCTGGAGGGGATATGAGATCTGGCTAGGAGTAAGATCTTTAGGGTGGGGCTGGGACTATAAAACGTATGGGCTCATTGCCTTTATTATATTTACACTTCTGAATTATCATCTGCTTTGCATTATATTCAGCTGTAATGCAAGAAACCTACAGGTCTGTATTGAGTAAGACATTCACTTCAGCAAGGTAGCATAAGGCTTCAGGTGTATGAACTTGGAATAGATAAACTTTGCACAGATAAATGGCCCAACAGAAAAGCCCACATATTTGGGGAGCAGAAAATAGAGTTGAAGGGGAAGTTCTAAATACAGGTACTTAACTGAACCACAGAAGAGTCCTGGCAACAAGCTGATGTACATAATAGGTACATGAGATACACCTAAGGATAGCCTGTGTATCTTTTTTTATGGTCCTGATTACTTGTTATTATAACAGATTTATATTAGAGTATTTTTGGCTGTAACACAAGGGACCTGCAAACCCCATCCTGAATGCTAGCACATAGGACCTTGCACCTAGATACATGTGATGAGCTGAAGCATTAGGTCCATATATGGCTGCAGTCTTTAACATAGGTGATGCATTTATGCAGGATGGCACAGGGGCTTTCTTTTATATTTAGCAGATGCACTACACCTTGGAAGAGAGTCAAAATAACCAATTAGGACAGAAATAATAAATGTGATACCTAATCACAAGAGGCCATGGTGACGACCTGATGTACTGTATAAGATAATATATTGAGATAAGTGAAATACTAAACCACGGGAAACAAACACTCCAACACTAGTAAGGTGAGGAAATACAAATAAGGAAGATGGGGTGGGGGGAATCCCTTTGCGTATATGCACCAACAGAACATCTTGTAAAGTGGCATCCCAGCCTAGAGGGGAGTAGGAGAAATAGATATAATTCTTGGGAGATGCCAGGTTTATGTGGAAGATGGTGAGGAAGATAATAGTTAAGGTTATTGTATAGGACATTGACCTTTGAGGAGAGGCTGAGAGATCTGGGCTTATTTAGTTTGCAGAAAACAAGACTGAGGGGTGAGTTGGTAGCAGCTTCCTGAAAATGAGCTCTAGAGGATGGAGAGAGACTGTTCTCAGTGGTGACATGCCAGAACAAGGAGTAATGGTTTGAAGTTACTGAAGGAGAGGTGTTGGTTGGATATTAGGAAAAACTATTTCACCAGGAGGGTGGTGAAGCACTGGAATGTGTTACCAAGAGAGGTGGTGGAACCTGCATCCCTAGAGGTTTTAAAGTCCTGGCTTGACATAGTGATGGTTCGAATGATTTTGTTCGTGTTGATCCTGCTTTAGGCAGGGGGCTGGACTAGATGACCTCCTGAGGTGCCTTCCAGCCCTAGAATTCTATGACATTGTGTGAATATATAGATGTGCAGATGTACATTCTATAGTGTATCTTACTAAGTTGTAGTGTTAGCGACTGTTCTATAGATATTGATAAATTATATTTGTAAATGTAAAAGAGTTTCTAAAGCGTTTGTGCTGCAACTGTGTGCATTGGGCTTCCCAGTTACTTAGTCAATTAAATATCACTGGGCCTGATCTTGGGACAAGAACCTGTCAAGACTTGATAACTGGGGTTCTTAAGTAATATAATTAACAGACAATTTAAAGATTTGGCCGCAGGGTGTGGGAAAGGGCTCAGGGCTGAGACAGGAGGTTGGAGAAGGAGGAGGGGCCGGCTCCAAGAGGATATTTGGGTGTGTCCCAATGAAGCCTGAGAGAGTTTTGACTTTAATGGCTTCAGGATCTGACCCAGAATAGCTGTTTGGCCAGACATCTAATACATCTCTCCAATTCCTTGTCTCTTACTTTAGCCTTAGCCATCAGGCTGCTGTGTAACTGAGTCAAATAGATTTTGAAAAATCTGTAAGTATAACATACTCTGAATTTTCCTTATCAACTTTACCATTGAGGCACTGAATTATCTTCAAAGAACTGCAGAATATAAATTAAGCATTAGTGTTCTGCCTGAGTCTATGCTGACTACCCTTTAACAAATTGAATTTTTCTAAGCATTTGGTTACTCCTGAGATATCTTCCAAGATTTACCTTTCCAGTAAAATTATAATTACGGTTTTATAGTTTTCTGATTTCTCTCTTGACTTTGTTAAATAACAGAAGTATGTTCTCCGCTGTCCATTTCTCACTAATCAGTCCCAAACCGAGTAAGCCTTTTAAAATATCAGTTAAATCTTTCCCCGTCTCCACGTTTTACTGCTCTGTGTTTTTTCTGGCTCATGGATTCTTGCATTTCCATTGAGCTGTACTTGGGCATTCTTGTGATAAATTTGGCCCCACAGCCTTGTCTGCTTTATAGAGTCAATTCTGTATCATTCTCTCGCATCTGCTCCTTACCAAAGCATACTTTCTAGTGTCAAGACAGAGACAATCACTGCTGTTCACTTAATTCCTGATGTAAATTCTTCGAGCATTTCATTAATCACTGTGCTACAATAGCACATTGGTGTCTCAGACGGGATTAGAGCTCATTGTGTTAGGCGCTGTACAAACACACAGTGAGAAACAGAGCCTGTCCCAAGGAGCTTCCAAAGCCGAATAGACAAGACAGAATCAGAGTGGGAAAGGAAGGACGAATTTAGAGAACTGATGAGACTTGCTCAAAGTCATACACAGTAAATTAGTGACAAGCCAGGAATAGGACCGAGTCCAGTGCTCTCCTTACCAAGCCATAGCACCTCTTCTCAAACAGACAAGCTCTCTTCTGGTTCTATTTATTTGATTTATAATTCTGCTAGCCCACCAAATTTACTTCTATCTGTAACGTCCATTATTTCTTATATTGTTCATTATGCCATTCATGTGTGACTTTCTTCTGATATTTTGGAGCTCTGTTCTTCCTAATGAAGGGCTTTACCACTAGGTCTTACTGTTTAGCAGGAATTGAGTCTTTCCCTTATAAAACAGATAGGCGGTACAAAACTTCCAAGCTTGTGAAGCTCTGAAAATCTGAAGGCCTCATGCTCCTACTGGCTCCACCAGTTCGTGGCAGAATGGATGATTTCCCAAAGAGCCATTTTGCAACTGGCTGCCTGTTTCCATGGTTACACAGACACATGAACTCCCATTTCAAATATCTGGTTGGCTACCTGGCAGGCCAGCAGGAAAGCCTGCTCTGAAAACAACCTGTTCACCAGATCCAACACTTCCCATGCCTCACCCTGCACCCAAAGTGGGACTATATTACAGGGCACACGCTCCCCTGGTTAAGGCTGCTGACTGGGTTTCATATGCTTTTGTTCCACATGAGTCACAAAAGGAAAGGGAAGATTCTGGCCAAAAGTATCTATTCTCTTACTTTGGCGCAGTGCACAAGTAATCTTCAAGCTCCAATGAAACACAAAATCCAGGAAGGCAGAGTATGGTCAAATGTTACACAGCATACACTGAAAACTTTAATATTAAATTGTAGTGGAAGTACGCGGTCATCAATAACACTTAGGCCATGTCTACACTTAGGAAAAACTTCAAAATGGCCATGCTAATGGCCAAAGCAACGAATACTAATGAGGCACGGAAATGAATATTCAGCGCCTCTTTAGCATGCTGCCAGCCTCAGCACATCGGGTATTCCGGGTTTTCGCTCTCCTGCAGCTCATCTACATAGGGGTCCTTTTCGAAAGGACCCTGAAAACATTGGAATCCCCTTATCAGCTGATACGAATAAGGGGATTTCAATGTTTGCAGGATCCTTTCAGAAAGGAACCCCATGTAAACAAGCCTTACGCGAGCGAAATGTGGCATTTTCGAAGTGCCGCGGCCAGCAGCATGATAAAGAGGCACTTAATATTCATTTCAGCACCTCATTAGTATTCTTCAATTTGGCCATTAGCATGGCCATTTCGAAGTTTTTCCTAAGTGTAGATGTAGCCTTAATACAAGAGCCTTTTCATGTAAATTTTGATCAATTTTGCCAATGAAATTAGCAATTGCAATTCGAAATTTCATCAAAACTTGACATTTTCAAACAGCTCTATTTTCTGTTCATTCCTGTGACTGAAGTTACCACAGGCAAATGTGGAAAATTTACTAAATATGAAAATATCACCATGAACAGAAACATGATCAACCTTGACATAGTTCTAGTAAACCTGGACATATGTTTGTGAAACAGTACAATGCTGTGCTCCCCCATTATTGGGAGGACATTTGGTACTAGACGTTTGACCATTCTATTTGACTCAGCTTCATTAAAGACTGTCAACTAGCAAAGTCAATTATGTCGTGTGATTTGTTAGCTTGATGGAAATGATGAGTATAACTGTAGGATTCTGCATCCTTACAGGTGGACATCTATGCAAGGAGCTCCAACACCAAACCGCATTCAAATCCATGTACATGATACTGTTCTGTCTCAATTAATACACTTTTGTAATACATATCAGCTGCTTTAATCCAGCTTTATTTCTCCTTAACTGTTTGCTGACAGAGTCTCCCTGCAATCAACAGATGGTTCTCACACACATTTAACTAGCAACTATTATTGATTCGCTTATATGATTTGCACAAACATTACCAAGTATACATTTAGTTGAGTGCTGTCACCCAGTAAGCACCACTCTCATCAATTACCTATGTGGTGATAGAAATGCAGTGTCTGTGGAGCAAGAGAAGCATCATTCAAGGCCCTGCTTTTCACCACCTATAGAGTACATAAACTTTGACATGGAGAAAATGTATCACGGTCACTGTGAATTAAATCTGTAATATTAGTGTTACTGTAACAAATTATGGTTAACCAAAATATAATGCTGTTCCTGCTTGTCAAACACATGTGCACATATGTATGGTCACAAGCTTTTGTAAATATTAATACTACCTTCAGAAATAACTAGGCTTCCTCAAAGAAGGAGAGAAAATTTAGAAATCTACAAAGTTCAAACACAAGGGAAAAGTTGCAATTGAACAGCAACTTGGCCAAAAAAGTTGGCCTGCTGGAGTTTGGATGAGTGTTGCCCCATACAAAGGCTGCAGAGTCACAGCCCCTCAACAACAGCATAATGAAACTTGAACTAAAACATTGCAACGTTTTTTCCCCTCTCTCAATAGAGTATTTTATATTTTGTGTGTGTGTGTGTGTGTGTGTGTGTGAACACGCATCCATGTACATGCATTCAAGCTTCCTGGGTATTTTGTGAGTAAGTGATTTCTTCATTCTAAAAATACTGATTTGTCTAAACCAGGGGTTGGCAACCCCTGGAACCTGTGCCACCGTTGGCGCGCAAGCCACTTTTCAGCAGCACACTGGGGACTGGGCCCGGCCTCTCCTCCCCGCATGCAGTGGAGGGGCAGAGAGAGAACAGGCGAGCCCTGCCGCTGAGCCAGCAAAGGGGCACACATCTCCACCTCTGCCGGCTTCCTGTCTGCTCTATGTGAAGCAGAAGCCCCACCTGTGCTCCAGACTGCAAAGCTCAGGTAAAGGGAATAGGGCGGAGTTGGAGGGTGGCCGTGGGTCTGCTGGCTGGGTAGGAAACTTCTAGGGGGGTGCTGGCAAGGTTCCCCACCCCAGTCAGCTCCCTGCCCCTAGCTGGGTGTCCCGGGGCTGCTGGAGAGGTTCCATGCCCCAGCCAGCTCTTAGTACCAGGCCTGCGAGTCTCCCCCAGCCCCATCCTTGTGGGTTGGCCTCATCTAAACTGGGGCCTGCAGGCTGCTGGCAGGGCTTCATGCCCCAGCTGGATCTCTGTCCCTGGGCTATGGTCTACTTCAGCCTGGCTGGGGGAGTTCCCACTTGGCCCAGGCTGAGGTCTTCTCTGGCCCCAGCTTTGGGTCCCCCTGGCTGTGGAGCTGTCAGTGAGACACCCCAATCCCAGTTGGTTCTCTGGGGCTGTGGGTCTCTCTCAACTCCAGCTGGGGTCCTCCAGGTTGCTGGTGAGGTATCCTGGCCAGGATCTGAGGGGCTGCAGTCCCTCTCCTGGCCTGGCTGAGGTCTCCCTGGATGTGGGGTTGGTGGCAAAGCACCCTGGCTGGGGTTTCTGGGGCTGTGGGTCCCCTCGGCCCTGGCTGGGGGGCTGCTGGTGAGGCATCTCAGCCCCAACTGTGGTCCCCGCTGTGGAGCTTATAACTTGGGCTGGGGTCCCACAGTGTGGGTCCCCCACCCCAGCCTGGGCCTCTGCCCTGGGGCTGACCCTAGGGTTCCCCAGAGCAGGGCCCTTTGTCACCAGCAGGGTTCCATTGTGCTCTGCACAGTTGGAGCTCTCTGGTCCAGGTGCCCTTGGTCCATCAATATCCATTGTCCTGCTGGACGTGGGATGTTGCTAGAGGAGAGAGGGCTGGACCAGAGAGTTTTAACTTGTACTTTAACAGCGCTCCCTGTTTCTCACTTCCCTAATGTTTGCTGACTCAGTCCAGTTGGCACAAACAGTAAGAAAGTAAGTGAGGGGGTGGGACCCAAGAGGGAGCCAGGTGGGGTGGGGTGAGGGCTGGCTCAGCAACTGCACATGCGCTCTGGGCCTGCACTGCCCCCCCCGGCCCCCCATTCCCACCCTGAGCCACCTCCTAGAGCCTGAGGCGCGGGTGTGTCTCACCCCTGCCTCCACCCTGCATGGACAAGGTGGGAGTGTCTCATGTACACCCCTTCTTCTCCCATGGACAGATGTGGGGGAAGGGCTGTGTCTCCTTCCCTGCCACACAAGGGATGTTGCCAGACCAGAGAATTCAGGATAAAAGTGGTTTAACCTGTATTAAAATCCAGACATTTTTAGATACTTAAAAACCTGGCCAGATGGAGATTTAGAGCCAGGAATGGTAAATCTCTGCATGTTAATTTATGTATTAATCTAGCTGTTATAAAAAAAAAAGTATCACCAGCACTCAGACCGTACATAGAGCTCAAAAGGTCACATTTCACCTTTCCTCCTCAGAAAGGTTGCTGACGTCTGGTCTAAACTGAAATGTTTAGGTGAATATATCAGTTTTGACAAAAATTTCATTAGGAATAGCTCTTAAGGCCAAGATAGAATTTCTGAGGTCAGATGTAGCCACAGAGAATGCCCTGGCTTTTAGAGAACACAACTGGGATGTGGGAGATCAAGATTCACACTAATCAGACAAGTGGAAGAAGTAGTTGAATGTGGCTCTCACTCATTCTAGATGAATGCCTCAACCACCAGACCATGCTAGGTTGGCTGACTATTTTTCAGCAACAATTTTCAAAAGGTCTCCGTTTTCTCATAGTGCAAAACAAGGCAATTTTTCAAAATCTATGATTTTCACATGACGGTAAAACTATTTACCACACAATTCTCTTGTGTATGGGTGTATGTAGGTGCACATAAAAACCTACACAGGTACAGTGCAATGAAATGTCAGCTAAAGCAAATTACTGGGAAGAGCCTGAAAAAATATGGAGCAGATCACAGACAAGATGCCAAATAGTGACAGAGAGATAGCTGTGTTAGTCTGTATTCTACCAAAACCAAGAGGCAGTCATGTAGCACTTTAAAGACTAGCAAAATAATTTATTAGGTGACAAGTTTTCATGGGACTGAACACGCTCTGGCAGTTTTCGTGGCACAGCCATGTGCTAGGGCACACTGCTTGAAAACCACTGATCTGAAGACAGCTGAATATACATTATTTCTGGACTTCAGTTTGTAATTTATATTATCACTGAATGCAAAATGCTTTGACTCCATTAATTAGCCAGTAATGGAGGAGGGTGTGATGGGGTTCAGGGGTCCCCCTGCACTGCACCCTGTCCGCTGGCAGGAGTGACTCTCACTCAGCAGGTACAACAGGAGGTTTATTAGGCAACAGATGTCCAGTTTCTCACAGAAGTGTCAGTATAGCAGTCAGAGACAGTCCTTCCAACCCGTCCTGGGGAGAAGACCCCGAAACGTGCCTCTTTGGGGTGTAGCTTCCCCCCTCCTCAGGCTGGCTACCTTTCAGCTCTCTCTTTCCCTAGCCTCTAACTCCGTCCCCCAACTCAAAAACCCAGCTCGGCTCCTCCCTCCTCTTTGTTCAGGGCAGAGGTGTTACCTGCCAGTTGTAGCCCCAGGGTCATCCTTAGCCACTGGGAACTATTCTGTTTGTTTCTCACATCTAGCCTGAGTCTCACATTTGCACTTCCCCCACTCCATCACAGAGGGGAGTATGTATTCCACTGAGAAGAGAAACTGATGAGGAGTCAGCTATTTATTTGATAAAATCCTGGTTATTTATAGAAAGAAAGAAAGCTCAGTTTCCCTGAACACAGTAGGAACCAAAGAGCAGAAGACAGTTTCAAGTCCCTTTCTAGCCAGCATGCCACCCAACATCTCTCTCTCTCTCTCTCCCTGTTTTTATTCAGGGTCATGCTACCAGTGGCTGTCCCTGGGGTTTCCTTGCTACCTTGTCAGTGTGCTTCTAACCCTTCTTTCTCCTATATGCACAGAGCTCCTTCAAACATGATGCACCCTAATGTATTTGCCTTCAGACCCAGGAAAAACCTGTCAGGTTGCATGCTTTAACTCCTATTCCAGCATACACACCACCAGTGTTTCAGCTATGGCTCTTATTGTTTCAGCCATCTCTTCCAAAAAGGAGCTACGTGGCTTTTTCTGTGCATCCTGACTGTGGGGTGGATTCAATTAGGCGTCACCTAACCCCAATATTACAGAACATTCTTGCCCATCTCATGTGGCACATTTCTATTGAAGTACAGTAAATACACTAATGAATAATAACCATAAGATTTGCAAAGGATGTCAGCACCTACAGCTGTCATCAACTACTCAGCAGCTCTCTGAACAAGGGCCTAAATAACCCATACCACCAGGCCCAGGTGGCTCCTGGGAGATTGTTTTCCTGATACTACCGTGTTTTCCGTCACAAAAAATAGCATTCAGCTCATTTTTTCCAGGACCTGGGAACTGTGCCAGTAAAAATTTGTTGGGGGTAGAATTTACAGTTTGAAGGAAATCTATGGAATCAGAGTGCACAACCAAACTAGGGAAGAGTGAATTAGCTGGCAGGGCTCTCACCTGGGATATGGAATACCCACAGTAACATCCTTGCTCCAGATGACGCAGAGCAAGGACCTGAACAAGGGTCTTCCACATGTTAAGTCTTATTCTGGGAGCTTAGCTATTCTGGAGTAGAGCTCTTTCTTTTCCACACTTTTTTTTAAAATGTTTCCTATTTCCCAGACAGCCTTAATCCGTTTGTATAGCAGATTTGATTTGAAAGAAAACCCTATGACATGGACTTAAGGTTCTGTTGCTTGAAATTGTGATGGATCCAGTAATAAGGAAAACTTGGGTTAAGAAATCCAAATTAATTCAAATTCAAGTAATACTCCTAATTCCCATAGTCATACAGACATACACACATGCCATACTTGTTAAGGTAGAATATGAAGAAAAAACTGGAGACTATGCCAATGAATTACAACCTTAATTTGTAACAGAGAGGAAGTAGTGCTAGTCTATACACTATCAAAACAAAAAGCCGTCAAGAAGCACTTTAAAGACTAGCAAAATAGTTTATTAGGTGAGCTTTCGTGGGACAGACCCACTTCTTCAGACCATAGCCAGACCAGAACAGACTCAATATTTAAGGCACAGAGAACGAAAAACAGTAAGCAAGGAAGACAAATCAGAAAAAGATAATCAAGGTGAGCAATCAGAGAGTGGAGGGGTGGGAGGAAGGTCAAGGATTAGATTGAGCCAAGTATGCAGACGAGCCCCTATAGTGACTCTGAAAGTTATAGGGGCTCGTCTGCATACTTGGCTCAATCTAATTCTTGACCGTCCCCCCACCCCTCCACTCTCTGATTTGCTCACCTGGATTATCTTTTTCTGATTTGTCCTCCTTGCTTACTGTTTTTGGTTCTCTGTGCCTTAAATAGTGAGTCTGTTCTGGTCTGGCTATGGTCTGAAGAAGTGGGTCTGTCCCACGAAAGCTCACCTAATAAACTATTTTGCTAGTCTTTAAAGTGCTACTTGACTGCTTTTTGTTTTGATAACCTTAATTTGTGTATTTCCTCATTCTGTAAAAGACTGAAAATAATTATGAATACCATTCATTATCTCACCTCACTCCACATTATTTTTAACTACACTATGATTATTTTCTTGCAACATGACTGTAAACTTTTATAACATGGAACATGTAAATGATAGTAAAGTAGCCATTTGCTAAAAAAAGGGGTGACACTAGGGAAATGTTTCTTTAAATGTCCCATTTTAAATTAGGTTTAACTCAAATTAGGTAAGATATTTACTTGAAAATTGTCCAAAGACTCAGATTTTTTACTGCATTTCTGGAAGATGTGTATTCTTCATATAAAGCAGAGAAGCTGAATTGCTGCTTTAGTTGAAAACCTGAACCCAACTTTAATTCTTTTATCTCGGAAATTGCTTCCATTGCACTTGGTCATCTGGGCTATTTTTACATCTACCAAGCTCTAAAGTGTTATAAAACAGATTCAAATGTGAATCATCATTTTGTGACTCTGCCACTGATGGTTTCTTATCACTGTGTGGAAATAGCATTTATCTAATTCATATTGATTTCTGTCATATTTTTCTTTATTAAGGTAGCTATTAACGTTTTGTCAATGTAAGACCTAGACTGAGTTATTTGATTAACTAAAAATGTAGCATTTGGGGTGGGGCAGGGGTGGTGTTTGTTGTCGGACTTGTTTTTGTTTTGTTTTTGCACTGAAGCAGTAAAGCATAATATGTGACTGACAATGAAGAATTTTCTCTGCAGCATAAGGAATCAGGTATATTGTGTGTCTAGCTCTCGAGGCCTGGCATGTGTTGCTTTTCTTCTAGCAAAGAAATAACCTTTATTACCAGGGATCTAACTAAATGATGGACAATTTGGACATATCATACATCTATCTGTGAGAATAACATGATAACCTTGTTAGAAATACCTGAAACGTAGACAGATAACTCTGCTCTGTGGCAGGCATTGATTTTAATAGATTGTATGAAAAGGCAAAAAAAAAAAAAAACATTGAAAAGAGAAGTAAAAGCAAAGTCTTAAATTAAATGGAATACAGAATCATCATGCAAAATAGGCTCCTTCCATTTATGTGTAGCCCTTTCTTTATTGCAAAGAAACTGAAAATTAGAGCCATTGTGTACCACGATAAACACAAATGATAGACAAATACATTTATCCCAATATAGTAAAACTAAGGTGCTGATTCTCCTCACACTTACACAGGTGAAGAATACAGTAGTGGTTCAAGTGAGAGAGGAATTTGAGTTTTTAAAAAGTTTTAAAAGCTATTTCAAGTATCTGGTTTCCTAGATCTAACTCTGTTGATGTGGGAGAAATGGAGCATTAGAAAACAATAGATGAGACTAATACCTAGAATAAAAAGGTTCTGGAGAGGAGGATCCAGTATGTAGTATTCTAAATTGGATTTAGAAATCTGTGCATAATTAGTGTTTTCTCAGATGTGTATTTCAATTAAATAACAGCACATGATAGGTGGGACATTAATGGGTAATTATAGCACATCTTAAGTAGTGTTAGAAGGCAAGAAGCAGAAAGTTGAGACTTAACTACCCAAGAAATGCAATAATATTCCTGAAATACCTTGCCAGGATTGTCTTATTACATATTGCTGTTAGGACACAGAATTTATGTCTAAAAATAAAGAAAACAGCCAAGCAAAACAGTTCTGTAGATGCATTATAAAGATGGATAGGACATAAGATCAAGCTAATCAGAAAGTTTAAACAACATCAGCATGTGTAAAGCCATTTCATAATGAAACAAATGGAATTTCTTGTCCTCTCGTACTCCATCATTTCTCAAGGTTCACTTTTCTTCAACCATCCCTCTGCAATATTACTTTGGTGACTGGGCTTTGGTGATGTTCAGTTAAAATAAATCTCAGCAGAGCAGTGTCTCACCGTTACTGTAATTGCAGTAATATATCATTTGAGTAACAGCTGCCAGAGAATGCATCTTAGTGAGGGAACTGATATCTAACTTTTTTTTTTTAAATTAAAAAAATGAAAGCACTTTTTATGTTTTCTGATGACTTTCTTAACTTGTGCAAAACTATCAGCTCAAAACTATCAGCTCAAATTGGAAAGGTGGAGAGAAGCTTAAAGTGAGACTAATGAAGTCCTTTTTCTAACAATTGGGTGGTGAGGACCAAATAAAATTTAATGTGATTTTATTCCATACAATCCATATCTTAATACACTTTACTTCTCACAATGACAATGATATGGAGACATGTTCAAAGACGGACACAATGGCTATATCCACAAAAACCAACATGCCCATTATGCACAGACAAATTATTAGCCATGTGCATACAGGGGCACCTTTGACGTACACAATGCAGGATTTTGTAAAGAAAACATTTCTGTAAGCAACTTTGCAGGGCCATCCATTATGCCGTCTTTTTATATCTTGGCCATTCAGGTCAGAAACAGCATACTCCTGAGCTATTACATTCCCCCCATACTGCGTTTTCACCTGCTTTCTCACCTCATTGCCCATGAAGTATTGCTTGAGCTTGAAATCAACAAACTAGTTTATTAAAACAAACCCAGAAGAATATTTATAGGTGATTTGTAGTACAAAAATTGTAGACACCAAACTGAAATTCCAGTTAGACAGATCACTTAGTATTTCACTTTATAGTACTGCTTTCTTTCTCTTTAAAATTTCATATAGCCAAATATTAATTAGTCATTCCCATCCAGTCCACAAACAGGCTAGCACATTTATATTTAAGTACTGAACAGATTTTATTAAAGTATTAGTCAGCAATAGGAGATGCACCCACACACATAATATGTATGAATAAATGAAGCATTCACGATTCTTAGAGAAGCAGAGCTATCCAGGTGCACCTTTTGCTCAAAGGGTGCGGTTATCTCTTGATAATCTCATCTGCAGAATTGTCTTGTTTCATTGCTCAATTAATTTACCTCTGTAGATTATTTTCAATAAAATTGCTCATAACAGTAAATTCAAATGATGTAATGACACTGTGTCTTTTGGATTAAAAACAATGAGATATTGTAGAACTGTTCACCAGAGTAGTGTGCCCTCTCTTCTATTGCCTAGCTTGTTAATTCAAGTTGATAGTCTAAAAACATGAAATCCTTTAATTTCCTGCTGCTGTCAGTGCGCTGACCATCTTCAGTGTATGCCATTATTTTCCACATTCTATACAAGCTCCCTTTATCACTTTTCACCTTTTACTACAGTATGTTGCTCTGGGTCGGCTTCCTGGGAAGAATAACTTGGGCAGGTAGTACCACATTACCTAGCATCCTTACAGATGGAAACTCATTACTGACATTACCTAGCCCCCTCCGTTTGAGGGTCTTGCTCCATCCACTGACACACAAAAGAATACATCACTAGGTCTAAAGGAATTATTAACCTCAGACTTTTGGAAATACTTTAGATTTTGCTTTTAGTAGTAATGGAGTAAATCTAGGATGTTTCACTTGCCCATTCCATACTTCAGTTCCACTTATTCATGGCCTCTGATTCAGATATTCTCATTTGCGGGAGTAAGGCTAAGAAAAATCAGTATGTATCGGAAGTCATTAGCATTAGCAAATAGGATTTGGCTCCTAAGGACAGATATGAAACCAATTTTCCCATGATGCATATCTCCCAGATTCCAAAGCCAGGGTTAAGAATTCATCATAACAGACTTACTTCACAGCTTTCAAGAATCCTTTGTGGAATACATTGCTGCCATATAAAACTACTGAACTCATGGCTAGATGTCACTCTTTTTAAAATATAAGTGAATTAATGGGAATGGTAGGAACATATTTTGAATAAAAAAAAAAAGAAACAGGGCTACATAAGAAGTGGTTTTGACCACCCTCCCTAATACCTTCTGTCCAGAGAATTAAGAATTCCTGCACCCAAAAGGCTGTAAGTCAGTTTTGATTTCTTTTCATTTTGTATATCTCACTTAGGAGTCATTCCAAATTCCAGATAAATAAGAACTCTCTAATTTCTGATTAGCTTAAATATGTAGTTTATCTTTGACTAAGGAATATAAAGTAGTTTTTTCAGATGTAAGTTATTTAGATTACTATAAGTTATTTTAATTGCATTATGATTAACTTTCCTTTAAAGGACACAATTGTTAAAATACAGATTGACCCTTTCCAGTCTGGCACCTCCGGTACCTGACTGGTGCTGAACAAGAGCATTTGCCAAACCATAAGAGGTGAATTTAGTCTAGCAGCATTACCAACATGGCACAGAAGACAGAGCGCCAGGACTGATAGGTGTAAACAAACTTTATGGGACTGTGGGAAACATAGCTGGATGTCCACTTATCATGGGACAGAATCAGAACTTGTGGCGGACTAGGGATGTTACCAGGTTAGACAATGCTGGATGAGAGACGCTCAGCTTGTAGTTCCTAGCTTCTAAAAAGTTTCACAGAACCTCTAAAAATATTTTGTAGTTTTCTGAAATAATTGAAAGGATACAACCACCTTGCATTCTCCTTTCTCTCACATAAATCAATTTACGATTATAGGTTTGATAACAGATTAATCTGTTAAAAGATCAGAAACCCTAAACTAAGAGCATACAGAGAGCTTTTTGCTACCATATTCCAGTCAATGCATGTCTGGAATGAGCAGCTCAGATATGGAGAATATGACATTTTACCCCCTGCCTCAAGCTACACTTTTGCAGAATGTGGTAAATGTCACAAATAAAGATTGGGGAAGAAACTAAATAGGAAACATCCTACTTACACCTGATTTCCTAAATAATTTAGAGGATTTATACATAAATTAACAAAAATGTGTAATAAAGAGGCACTGTATCTTTGTATGGTTTTCAGTATTTTAGCAATATTGTTGTTATTAAACCAAAGTCTCAAAGTAAAACCAAACTTGTTTACAATTAAAGCTGGATTAAATTTTGCAAATTCAACTTTTTTCCCCCCACAAAAAGAAGATCCAGACTGACCAAAACATTTTGTGAATCTGTGAATTTAGGCACATTCACAAACAAAATCAAAGGGAGGGAGAAGAGGAACTAGTTGTTGTGGTACCACTCCTTTCTAACATTTACCCCAAGTGATCAGAACATTCACATAGGATGTAGTCCACCCAGGTTCAAATTCTTAGTGGCAGAGACTGAAAGCCAGCTCACCTGAACAAGATAGAGAATCTGCTCCATGGAGCACATTTGCTTGGCACACACAGAAAACATGGTCCTTATGAATGGATTCCCAGCATCCCACCCCTTACTACAATGGTACTGACTTCTCTCCCACCATAGCTCAAGCTTTATATGACTGCATGAGACAAAGTCCATTGCCAATAGCAGAGCACATCCAGAGGAGGTAGGCATGTAATATTCCTATTTTGATGTATACAATCTAAACAAGACAGATACTATGCAGTAATTTCTGATGAGGTGCTAGAGTGGTAAGAGAAAGCATTAGGGCACAGTGGTGAAGGAAAGCAAAATAAGAGATATGAGCTTCACAAGAGATTTAAAGGACATATGTGGTTATGCATATGGTATGTAAATATTTAAATCCATATATTTTGCCCAAAAAAACCTAAGAAACAAGCTATGTATTGCAGATTATAATGAACCCATCTATATGAATCCATGCATATTATGATTTACAGAGACAAAACAGAAAACATCTACAACAGTGACATGCTCTGTTGACTGTGCAGCAATAGTAAATTAAGAGATACCCATTATCACAGCAGTTCACTTTGCTACTGACATCACAAGAAGAGCTCTACTGACGAAGGAGTAAGAACCCAAAATCAGATTAGCTTCAGCTATCTATAAAGACTAAAAGTATCCATGATTTCTGTATGGAAAAGAACAACATGGTAGAGAAAATGCCCACCCCAACAAGCTTCCAAATAAGTGTTTACAAACAACGGAATAAAAATATAAAATGTTTTCTAGATAATAGAGTAATATAATCAGTAGTTTCATTCACTAGGACACAGATAACACATTTGTTCATCAGTGTCTCATTGGCCCTCATTATTTGTATTTAGCACTCAAGCCCCATCATGCCAACCTTTATGCATGTCAGTAAGTTTACACGAGCAGTTCCATTGGTTTCAAATTTGTAAAGTGTTATTGGGTTAAGAGCCTTGGTTATTATAAAGACCACAATGGCCCAGACTTGACCAATTAAAATCTGATTCCTATTTTCCGCAGACAAGGGAGAGTCCTCTTCCCCTAATAGATCATGGTATCATGCATTAACAGAAAGAAACTGAAAATAAGAGGTCACCATTTCAGGGCAGAAAATTTAAACATTATAGCTATGTCTACACTGCCCCTCCCTTTGGGAAGGGCATGAAAATGAAGCTGATCAAAAATGCAAAAGAAGCATGGATTTAAATATCGTGCGCCTCATTTGCATACTCCCATAGGATCTCACTTCCAAAAGAGCTACTTTTGAAAGCCAAAACACCCATGTAGATGGGGTTTATTCGAAAGGAAACCATGCTTTTGAAAGCACCCTTCTTCCTAACTTTTTTCAGGAAGAAGGGTGCTTTTGAAAGCAGGGTTTCCTTTTGAATGAACACTGTCTACATGGCTGTTTTGGCTTTCAAAATCAGCTCTTTCAGAAGGAAGATCCCACGAGTATGCAAATGAAGCATGAGCTATTTAAATCCATGCCTCCTTTGCATTTTCAATCAGGCACATTTGCATGCCCTTTCCAAAAGGCAAGGGCAGTGTAGACATAGCTTATCTGTAGCCAGGAGAAGAGAAGGAAGTTTTCCTCTGACAAATACATGAGTAAACTGATCACTTGTGGAAGGGAAACATGAAAGTGTGTGACAGGATATTAATTTTCAACAGTCAACTCACCCGCAAAACACTTTCCCAGAGAAATCCTGAAAACTTAACCTTGAACCCCACTGAAGATGAGTATGATAATGTAGGTTAATGCATAAAACAAATCAAGCTAAATGGTTCTGCTGTCTTGGAGAGGTATTGTGCAGTCGTTAATCGCATTGGGAATGCGTTAGAACTCTACACACTAATGCCTTGGGATTACACAGTGGTACCATGAACAACTACCAAGGCAGAGCTTATGCTTTTCTTTCAGGCATATTTCCTAACTTTATCCAAAGGGAAAACTAAAAGGCGTCGCATGTAAATTAGGAAATACACATTTTAAAAATAAAGTTCCCCACACAAAGGGCTTAAAGAAGAACTCATGCATTTCATGAGAAACTTATTCAGCCCTGATTTTTGCCCTTATAAAACCCTAAAGTTTATTAAAGGGCCCCACATTTAGGAAGAAAGGAAGAATTTATGGTGAGATCTGATACTTCTGTCCAACTGAGAGTCACTGCAGAAGAATGTATGTATGTAATGCATTTTGTCATGAGTGATGAATGTTATCTATGATATATGAGTGTCACATGTGCAGAATAATGATTATACTTTTTTCCTATTGTTTAAGAGACAGTTGTCTGAGGGGAAAAAAAAACGTAATTCCCATGCAATGCTCAAATGCACCAATTTATTATTTTGATGGTGATTTTAAGGGTAAATGTTATGAATAAGAGGCCTGGTTCTTTTCAGTTTTCATACCAGTTTTCATGACCTCAAAATGGTGCACAAGTAAAATCAAAGTAGGAAAATGTGTGTGCATGGTGATGGGAAGTCAGCATTTGTAAATTTTTATGTTTTACAAGGCTTTGCTGCTAAAGAGGAGGGAGAAAAAGACAGAGAGATAGCCTCTTAAGTGGCAAGGCTGTGTGAAGCACACATAGTATCAAATCTTATTGTATGTTTAAATAAAATAAACATCTAGATGTGGATTCTTGTGTGGGCTTAGCTATATGTGTAAGAAAATTGCTAAATGAACAACAGCAAAGATATGACTTAAATGAAAACTCCACTCTTAACTGACCATTTGGTGCCTGGTCTTATGGTCCCTGTGCCTTAGTCCAGCAATCTGATCCACATTGGTAGATTTTTACACCATCATGGAGTCCTAATGAAATAAACGTGGCTCAGCTTGAACAGAACAGCTTGCCGAACAAAGGCCAGGCATTGCATTTGTCTATTATTTATAATATTGTGGTTGTGCCCAAAAACTCCAAATTAAATGGAAAGCTTCCAGTAGTCTCATGAGTTCAATGTGGCTATTTACACATGTAAATAGATGCAGATTTGGGGCCAAAATTATCAGGATATGTGACCAGCACCATTTCTCTATAGTCATCTTTTTAAGAAAACAGTGTTAGAAAGTACCCATATCCCTTTTTTTAGATCCTTAAACAAAGACAAGACCTTTTTAGCATACTTTTTCTGTCTATTTCATGTAAGTTCTCTATTCTGTGCAGGCATATGTGGACAGCACCTAGCATGCTGGGGAAACAAGCAACAATCATACATAACAGTATTAATAGTAATCCAGCTTGTTTTGAGCTCTGTGCACTACCTGAGGTCTCATGAAAATTTGCAATGTCCTATGATCATTTCTCATGCTTTTCCAGGATCTTCAGACTCTTAGTAGAATTTTAGTGCTTTTTCATAATTTAAATTCAGTCAGGGCTATATTTAAAGAGAGTAAGGGTCTCTAAAAAGAGCTGAGAAAAATTCCAAAAATGTATGACAATAATATCTCAACAGGTAACTTCCCTAAATACATATTTAGATGATTTTTAAAACTGCATTAATTATCTGATTGAAGAGATATTGAGGAATCAGAAGTTGGGCCAAATTTGTGACCCCTTTGTACTGTTAAAACTAAATGGCTACATCTACACTATGACAATCTGTTGACAGACGTCACTGTCCGAAGAGATCTTCCTACAAAATTTCTGTTGACAGATCTCATCCACACACAAAAGGAGATCAAAAGAGCAAGCCACTTTGTCCACAGAGAGCAGCCAGTTTGCCCAGCTGCTCTCTCGACAAAATGGCCACACAGAAGCTTAGCAAACAGGGCTGCCTGGTGACCCAGAATCCCAGTCTGTCCACAGAGGGTCCTCCAGAGCATCTACACAGCTTTTTTGTTGACAGAAATTGTTGAAAAAGGCATTATCCCTCAGCATGGAGAGGCATAACGCTGTTGGCAGAAGTGCGAGTTTTGTTAACAGACTGTTTACAGAATATATTTTGTGTGTAGATGGTCTGTGAGGTTTTTTATTTTTTTTTAAATCAACAAAACTTTCTAGTTTAGATGTAGCCAATGAGTCCTGCTGTCTAAAACTGGTGTAGGACAGTAGAGACTCACTGGTTCATATATACTTATTCATTTAATATTTTATGTGCTTTATTTTGCCAAGATTCAGATTCAACTGTACTCTAATTGCTAAGCTCTTAGCAGAAAAACTAGGGTATGAAAACTCTAATAGATGCTTCTCTAAAGCAGCTCTAGCCTAGCAGCTGCTGCTGTAATTCCCTGAGCTGAGGTCACAAGGAAGCTGACCTCATTGAATAACAAGCACCGCAAAGAGTGGATCAGTTTTGCCTGTCACAAATAAACTATATTTGTTTTGGGTGAAAACATGTTCGGTTAGACCCTGTGTTGTATTTCTTGGAAGGCTCAGCAAAGGCGCAGAAAACACAGTGCAAGGAGGACACCCACCTTTTGCATTATTAGGGGCCAGCATCATCCCCAAGAATGATCTAATTTAAGCAGCCATAAATCCAAACTGTCTATTAGATTACTTAGAATTGCAGTGAATTCTTGCAATTCTGAACAATACATGCACATTCCTTCCTAAGCCTAGCCATGTCCCATACACTTCCCTAGCCCTGCACTGCTTCTGACCTATTGCTACTCCTCACGTCTCCTAGAGCAGGGGTGAGCGAACTTTTTATGTCAGGCCTCACTCTTCATCCCTGCAATTAGCAGCCCCCTCCCCTCATCTGTCTAAGGTAACCCAAACTGATGGAAATGTTGGTTATCTTCATATGACAAAGACAAAAACAATTCCTTTTGGCATGTGTAAGAAAGTATGTAGAATGTAAAAACTTCATTAATCAGTATATCAATGTGAATACACATAAATAAAAATAGTAACTTATTTCAACATTTTTAATGAGATGGATGAGCCTGAGACCCAGAAGCCAATTGTGCCCCGCCCCCCTGCTTATTTCACACCCTCCCAAGGGGGCCTGCGGCCTACTTTTGGCACCCCTGCCATATAGGATGACAGAACAGAATATAAGGGCAGGACAGGGGCTAAAATCTAGGCTATAGAAATCAGTTCTGATCTCACTTACACTGGTTTAATAGCAACATAGCTCCGTTCACTTAATGGGACAACTCCTCATTTACATCACTGTACCAGTTTTCTTTGTTTGTTTTTTTGTGGAAAAAAAAGAGGACCCAATACTCAGCTGGTTCCCAGTCCCTCCCCCGCCCAGCCAATCCTGCAGCTGAGGCTGCTGACATGCTGGTACTCCGTACCGGCAAGTACTGGCTTAAAAAAAGTACTGATAACTGTCATCAAGAATTGTTGTTGCCTTTCTGACAGAAGATGATGCTAACTGTATTATGCCTTATTAGTATGAATGGGGCTAACATGACCAATGCACAAGTGGGGGTCCTTTCTGCTTTGAGTATGTATGTAGCTTGACATCAAGGAAGGAATTACAGTCAGACCCTGCTGAATATGCCACTGTTTATGGTTCAGCCACTGTGCCTCAAGATCCATTTCATGATTCTTATACATACGTATCACATAGAACTGGAAGGTCATCAAGTCCAGTCCCCTGCACTCACAGCATGACCTATCACCATCCCCGACAGATTATTATTATATTTTTTTAAATCTAACTTGCCCAGACCCTTGAAAGACCCCCACAAGGACTGAACTCAATCCTGGATTTGTAAGGCCAATGCTTTAAACTGAGGAACTCCACTGATTGCTGTTGTCAGGGAGCTCTCTCTCTTACGGATGCCTTCTAGCTGTCAAAATCAACATTTCAGAGCTTCAGATAATGTCCTAAGCACTTCTTCTGGCTGCTTTATATGCAGTTATCCACTTTCATTTCATGTACATCAGCTGCTTTGGCAATCTGGTATCATCAAGAGACAAACAGAAATTTACTTCTAACAGTTTGTGTGGCTGGCCCCATGCTTGGCCAGGAGTTGTGAGTTCCAATTCTGTTCCTAGTGTCATTCTGTTTAGGTAATTATGGGATAAGAATCACACACCTAGAAGAGAGGGACAGCTTTGCATCACTCTATAGAGACCACTTGTAGCCAATAAATGTGTGCCACAGATCCCTGGGGCATGCTCATTTGTTAGGATTACCTTCAGGGGTGATGGGAGAGAGCTGATGATTCTGTCAGTATGCTGCGTGTCTTACTTGTATTTTCATATGGAGCTTTATTTTTCCCACCCAAAGTACCCTGCAGGATCTAGGTTCCCAGAGCTGCGTTCTTCCCAGCATAGAATCAAAAGAACACACGCTCCTCCTGCACCCCATGAGAACATGTCTGAGGACTAGTTAATCAGGACTCACAAGCTGACCCCTCATATGTCCCTGATCTCCACAGGCTGGGTTGCACAGCGGTGCCAGGCGGTGAGCCTCATGTGCCCTTGGGCTCAATGGGCTGGGTTTAAACTGCACTTTAAGTTGCCATCCTCATGTGCCCCCATGTTTAGCATCTCACTAGCTCCACCTTTGAACCACAACCATTCTGCTAGTAACTCACTTGATGAACGAATCCCATGGGCTGTTCAGGTGCTACAGGGATCTTTAGCTTAGATACAAGGAGCACTGTTGCAGAGTGAATGAGAAGCCAAAACAACATCCCTAAATGTGGGGTAAGGGGGAGAAGAGAGAGAGAAAGAGAAAGTCAACCAGCTTAACTATGAAAGCTATTTATTTCCAGGTAGTAGCCATACAAGGAGATTCAAACAAACAAACAAAAGTTACAATATTAAATTTAACTCAAATCTGATTACAAATGTTCGGGCTAGCAAGCCGTAACTGCTCAAATATGGTAAGGTCAGGAGGCTATATCCAGAGGGGACATCTACACTGGCCCCTCCCTTTTGAAAGGGGCATGCAAAAACAGCCAATCGAAAATACAAATGAGACACTGATTTGCATATTCGGTGCCTTGTTGGCATAATGGTGACCACTTTCCATTCCAGAAGTGCTGTTTTTGAAAGCCAAAACAGCCAGGTAGATGGGGTTCCTTTGAAAAGAAGCCCTGCTTTCGAAAGCTCCCTTCTTCCTTTGGATACCAATAGAGGATTTATTACTAGAAGTATTCTGGTAATTACTGACCTGGGCGTGGGCAGGCACGAGTTCATTAGTGTCCAAAGCAGAGATTTCCCACCAGACACTGCTCCCCAGGTTTCTGTATCCCAGAATTCAGTGCAGTTTGTGCTTTTCTCCATTTCGTATGCTAATAGTTGCATCTTTCTGTCTCATCTCTGATGCAGATAAGGCTAGGGGTGGTTCCTTAACCCAACCAACCTAGTAGGTGGTACTTTGTTATGTCCACCTCTGTCAGTTTCAGGTTTTCTCTTTTGTTCAAGCTGAGGCTAAAGGTAGGGTGCAGGAGTGTGTCTCTCCCCCATTAGTGCTACACTCTTGTTCCCAAAAATGCAGAGCTGGTGGGTAACAAGGGCTAAAAAAGTCCATCTCAATACACATATGTACACAGTGGCCAGATTCTGAGGTGAAGGAGACTCAAAGGAAAGGGGGACATCTGGGAGCACATTCTCACAGCTGCCAAAAAAAGGAATTCAATGTGTGACAAAAAATGTAAAACACTTTGATATAAAAATATCCTTCTGGTAACAAATAGTTCCCAACATAGTTCACATAGAATATACCCACACTTCCATTAGACACCTGTGACTGACTCATGTCAGCTGATTCAGGGTCAGGGGCTTGGGCTAAGGATCTGTTTAATTACAGTTTATTAGACCCTTGCAGGGTCCTACAGTCTCACCTCCACCCCAAGACTGAACATCAGCACTGCAATTAAACAGCCCCTTAACCCAAGCCCTGTGAGCTCAAGTCATCCGGCATGGGCTAGCCAGGGGGTTTTAACTGCATAATAAACATATTCACAGAGGCCTCTCAGACCATGATTTAAAAAAAAAAAAAAAATCAGACTCTGCACCCTGTTTCCTATCTACATTTTCACTCTTCATGTCTCTTGCTCTTTCCTCTCCTACAGGCTCCTTTCAGGGCATACCACTTACCCTTTGCCGTTATGTAAGGGATTAAAAAAAAAAAAACCTTCCTTTCTTCCCAAAACTTCCATATGCATCTCAGAAATGAAGTCGCCAAATCACCACTAGATGGAATTTTGGATGAATTAAGTTTGATGAAAATGGAAAGATATTCCTTAATGTCAATAACATATAATAGATCTTCCAGGTTTCACATAAATGTTGCACAAGAAACATTCTTACTTCCTTTCCCCATACAAATTCACAGAAATATGATCTTATAATGAAGTTAGCAACATACTAGTGATTAGATTCCAACAAAGGTATTTTTGTTGTATTAAACATTTATGTTAAAATAAACCACATATTTATAAGGAACTTTGGTTCTACACAAAGTTTTAAAACACAGTCCTCTGAGATGGATTTTTAATGCATGCAAGAAATAAAGTTCTGCCAATACTTTGGTCTTTAAATATGAACCTGAAAAAGGAAAAAGATATTCATACCTTAAAAGCCAAGGAGCCTGCTTTTTAAAGTAGGCAATATGTCACCTCACTGAGCGTGGGTACAAGCTGAGAGGGAATAACTTTAGCTCTAATGGTTTTGATTGCTCTAACAATATCTCCTAATAGGGTATCTGACAAAAAAACCTCCTGACAAAACCTCCATATTAAAGCATGCATGAACACAATGAAGGAAGCATTCTTTATATGGCTGTGCAACTAGATGCCAAAGCAAAGTGCTGTTGAAAATTTATGTGAACACACTCTAGGCTGACAGAGAGAAACTGAAAAAAGACTGATAGGGATCCCTATACAGACGAACCCCACAAATTATTCAGCCTTCAGTACTTAAGAGGGGTAAGAATGTAGTGGAACATAATGCTGTTTTTCCAATTTTGTGTACAAACTTTTTTGTCTCAAGTACAAACTTTTTTGGTCTATTTTTTGTCTTTCATTTGCATTGCTTTTTGTAGCCTACAAAGATACAGTATGCTCTTTAAATACAATTTTAAAAATAAACCTACTGTATAAACTCTGGAATCTTTTATGTTTGGTTTCCATAATCATATTCATACAGCTGCGCTGCTTTGGATAATTTTTGTGCCTGGAGGACTGTGCAAATCCCACTTCTAATTCTGCTGTGTTAGTACTTAAACTGGATTTGACCCTATATTATCATACATGTACAGGTTGCACGATATAGGCACAATGTAAAAAGCAATGAGCAGGACATGGACTAAGGGGAACTCAGTGCAGGATTAATGAAAGCTTTCTAGTGCAGTCACCAAGGCACTCCTGACAAGTGAGTAAGGCCAAAGTAGAAGAGTAGCTAAGTGCCTTTTATATTATGCTGAAGGCTTCACTTGCAACCATTTGTCCTCCATAGATCCAGTCTCTGCCCATGCCCCAACTCTCCTATTCATGTACTCCTGAGATAAAGTAACGGGGAGGACATGCAAAGAGTATAAGACTTACTTCTACTCAGTGTGGAAAACAAAACAATAATCCTCATCCTTAGTTAACCCAAACTGTTCCTTCACTGACTCTTTCACTGGAACTAGAATTCATCAAAAGCTTTTCACCAAAACATCCTTTAACACAATTTGTTTTTACAGAAAAATACACTTTTTTTAAACAAAAATGTCAATTTGCAGAGAAAAAGTCTGCTTTTTACAGAATATTGAAAATATACTAACACCACCATTTTTTAGTTTAGAGTCAAAAAGAGCATTGTTTGGATTCTTTGACTATGGAAGATTGCTTATTTTTAAGTCTGAAAAGTTTTGGCTAAACAACTAACAAATAATTTTCATTAAATTGTTTCCATGGGAAAAATATTGTTTCCCAGTAGCTCTTTCCACAAGAGAACAGCCTTGTTCATTCTACTCTGCTTGTTGCAGTGTGGTAAGGACAGGGAAAAGCAGTAGTAGTAGATCTATTCTGTTTACTAGGCTATTTATTGTGCAGGTCTTCTGGGTGTGTCAAGGCCTCAACAGAGTACAGTTTCCCATACGCCTGTACTTCTCACCAGCAACACATCAAGATGACGTATTTGTATTTACCACAGTCAGATGAGAAAACTTCTACTTAAACATGTTTTTGCCAAAAGAATTAAAACTACAGGAGTTCCTTTCTAATACTTCTACTTTAAAGCCATTATCCAGTTTTCCCATCTGCTTTTTTCTGCAAATGCATACACTATTGCTTCTGTAACCTCTGCGGACTTTCTTTTCATAAATTCTGTGATTGTACATAGAATTTATTGCAATCCATGAGAAAGCATTCATCTCTCAAAAGGAAGCAGACATTGACACAGGTAATCACAAGTTATCTCCTCTCTTGCAAGAGTCAGAACAAATGACACTGAATCCTGCAAAGACATGTTTTGGAGATGGGCCCTGAATATTGTCACTTCTGGAGCTACTGTAAGACTGATAACTCCATATTCAAATTAAGAGATTTTCCAAAAATGGTGGGGAGTGGATTAATCATACAAAGAGACAGTATTTTGGTTCAGGCTCTTATCAGAAAATCTGGAAGCTATGTAGCAGTATCTAGTGTAAGTGTATATAAGTCATCTACCCTCTGTCACTTAATTTCTCTATTTACAAAGGGAATTTAACAATATTGTTTCTGCAAAGGAATTTCGAGAATGTGCAACCTATTCCTCCCTAAGGGGAAAAAAAAACCCATAATGGGATAAGAAAACTTACCATTTTGCTGTGAAGATACAGTAAACACCCACTTCTCACAAAATGGCTACTTTAGATCTGCAGCAGCTTCTCTCTTCCAAATTTAAAGGGCAAGTCACCAGAAAAGAATGCTGGGAGAAGAAAAATTCTTTCAGAAAGCAAATTTTTACAAAGCTAGTAGAATTGAGGTAGTTGAGAGAATGTATTTTAGAGGAAGGAGAGCCTGTGGTTTATATGTAAGCAGTAGAGGAAAGGAAGCAGTTAAATTCATGATTGTTTGTGAAATATATTATAAAATATATTTTTAAAAATATATATTTGATTTTCTCTCTTTTCCTTAACCTTTATGTGTTGAATGTATTCTTAGGTTGTAAGAATTTTGAGCAAAGAGTATGTTCGTCTCTTTCTTTATACAAGATCTATCACAGGCAGGACTGTGTCCTCTGTATGCTGCTGTATTACAAATAGCAGTAGTTAACTATGGGATACTTGGCAATATGTTATGCTATGGAAAAATATAACAATAAACCGGAAGGATGATGCTAAGAAGTGATGGAGGGAAATACCGAAGACTTAACTTACTCCATTTAATAGAGAAAATGTGGAAAGGAACTCTCTAAAATTTTTATTAGCTTTTAATTTTTGTGGTCTTTTTTCTGCTGTCAATATCAGTAAACGATTTTTGGTCTGATTCAGTCTGTGTTATGAAATCCCCTCTGTTCTCCATAAAGAAAAGATGTGATTCTCTTTAAAGTTCTCAACTTGAAAGCTAAGGTTAAGCTATAGAGATGCATGTATTTATTTCTCTGTGTTGCCTAAGAGCATGGCTGTTGTACAAGTAGGGGCTTGTTGCGGATTTGAACCGCTGTGGGCCTCGGATGCTTGGAAGGTACTTCCTCTAGAGGACAAAATGTAGCCCAGCAGCCAGTCTGCTGCTTTGTGCACAATCCACAGAAGATGCCTGTCTGTGACAGATCCCTCCTTTAGCATCATGCTTTTATCTGTGGAGGTCCCGGATTCAATCCGTAAGGCATCAGACAAAATTGAGGCCATAACAGTTATTAGACAGGAGTGGTAGCAACTGCTGTATTTTTTGTTCTCTAACACTTTCCATTATAAATTATTCTTGTGACTTTTTTTTTGAGGCGGGGCATGTCATACCTCTATTCTTTTCAGAAGGCCTTTGCTATTCAGCAGGGAAACACCTTCAGGCTACAGAAGTGCCTTTTCTTTTTTTCCCTTGAAATTCACTTCATATTTGGATGAAATATCAACTATTAATTTTCCTTCTGTTGCTTTGTTAGTCACAAAATTCTGGCAGATTGCCAGATAGTAACTGCCCACATGAACACATTAAACCTAGGTTCATATTGTAGCTGAAGGAATACCAACAGCACTTGCTCTGCTGGGAGCTGCCAAAGCTGCACTAGCACGAGGGAAAGAGTTGGGGTCTGTGGTCCATTAAATGTGGCTCATTAAAACATAAGGATGTGTCTAGCCTAGAGGGATTTGTTGACAAGGATTTCTGGAAGATGTCTTGTGACAAAACTTCTGTCGACAGACTGTGGCCAGACGGTAGAGTGGATCGAAAGAGCAATCTCCTCTGTTGACAGAGAGTGGCCAGACAGCCAGGCTGCTCTACTGGCAAAATGGCCACCCAGAAGCACAGCAGACAGGGTTATGCAGTGTCCCAGAAGCCTTTTCTGGTGACAGAAGGACCCACAGAATGTCCAGACGTGCATTTTATCAACAGAACTCTGTTGACTGCGATGTTCTTCCTCGTGCCAAGCGGGTACAGTTGTTCACAAAAGTGCTGCATTCTGTCAGTTTACTGTCAACAGAATGCCCTTGGGAATCTGGATGCTCCACTCCATTTTGCCAACAAATCCCTCTTGTCTAGACATAGCCTAAGTGTCAGAAACTTGGCAAGGTTCTTTCCCCTCTGCATCCTCAGAAACCGCCCCTTAACCCAGCACCTAGCCTCATGACCCATTTTCTCACACTGCTGTCCTGGAGGGGTACCACACAGAATGTGCATCTACGTTAGGAACTGACTTAGAAGTTAACTTCGAAGTTAGGCGCTACTTTGAAGTAGCTTGCAGAGAGTCTACACATGTTTTCCCTTACCTCGAATTTACCTTTGAAGTAAGGGAGCCCAAATTTGAAGTCCTTACTCCATTCCCGGGAATGGAGCAGTGCCCTACTTCAAAGTTTAATTTTGAAGTAGGGTGTGTGTAGAAGCTCAACTTCAAAGATTGTATGTTATTTTTGTAATGTAGGCATGGCCACAGTGTGCCATCAGAGGCAGAGAGCAAGACAAGGTGGTTGCTGATCACCTCCTCATTACAGCATTCTCCTGTTGAGAGGTGGCGTAGTGATGCTATTGGTGTGGAGTTTATACCTCAAAATAAATGTGACGGGTTTGTTATAGGTTTATATTTGTTTTTATGTTTTTCTTTTTAAAAATTGCATTAAAAGAACATTGCTTAGGTTGCAAAATCAAATATTTGAAAGTTAAGGAAAGTGAAATATATAGTACTCCCTTGTGCATATCCATTTTGATATAATCTTTAATTGCAGAACCTCATAGTATTTTTCTTCTTCCTCTTTCAGGGCACTGCAGGGATGCATAATTAAGAGTGTAATTAAGGTTGCAGGACACACCAGAAATCTGGTACTTCTAACCTAAAATTGTCCTTTTAATGTAGGGTTTCTGTATTATTCATTAGGGCTGTGCCCCAGGTCAGGCCTGGGGACATTCCAAGTGACAATGTTCAGAAGCCTTTTTTCAAATACAAATAACACTTGAAAAGCTTTCAAAGTTGTCACTCCCTCTGTTCTCCCCTGCTGAAAATCCCAGCAGTTGGCAACAAATGTGGCAAGTCCCATATATACTCAGTTTGCTCACTGAAATCTACACAGGTTTTAACTGATAGCACCCTAGTGCCTCAAAGAGGCAACTACCCTCACTGAAATCAATTAAAGTTATTCACTTAAATATTTTCAAGGCTCCAGGCCTATATGCTTTGATTTTAAGTTGTCTGAGGAGGGAGAGAAAGCACTTTAAATACACAGAAGTAATTGCTCAGAGAAAATACAGATTGCAAAGAACAACCTTGTGAGGAAAAGAGATCAAGCTATTTTAGCTGAGAATTATCTCATACTTAAGTAAAGATCAGCGAGGCAACCTTGTCCTAGAAATTTTAATTTCATTTTATCCACACATTATAACAATATTTACAGACACCTGGCTTAAACAATGGAGGAATAAAACCTGAACTCAAAGATTCTGAAGAGGGGGAGAACATCATGGAAAAATTCTTAACAGGTAGGCTAGCTAAATCTGACTCACAACTCACTCTGGGCCTATTCAGACCTTCTTTATTGTTGTTATTCATTTTTCAGTACCTGCTTACACAAATGTTTGGCTAAAATTTTGTATTAATTCAGACACAGACATTAATGCACTGGGGAATCTATTCATGTTTGCACAAGCATATTCAAACTAGAAGTGCTTGGCCTTCCCCTCTGGAGCCAAAATAGATACACAATTAATTAGGTGGAAAGCGACAGAGAGAAGAAAAATCTGCTGGTCAGCCAATAAATCTGTCATCTATGTATCTTTCTAGGAAAACAGCTATTTTAAAATCAATAGTCTCTGTATGTTGACAAGTATACTATACATACATTTCTGTAATGTATTCTGCATGTCATTAGCTTACACGGAAACCATTCAAAAACTGAAGCTAGTGCAGAATGCACCAGTCTGGTTATCAGTGTGCCGTACAGATATCAAGTGACACCCATTGCCATGTTCTGCGTTGTGTGGCAATAATTTTCTAAGTGGAGTTCCCGATATTGGTTTTAATCTATAAAGTCTTAAGGGTTTCAGACATGTTCACAGAGAAACTTCCTCTTTCTGCATGCCATGTTACCTCAGTTGCAATCAGTGTCAGCTCTTGAATTCAGTTTAAAGTGCTAAACTTCTGGGTCTGGTGCATGGCCCGCTTGGAAAAAACATACATAGACCCACATGGAAAAAGCCTCTCTAACTGAATCCTGGTCAAGAAATAATTTGGCTTGAAAGGAAAGCCTGGTAACATGATCAGATGTTCAACAAAGCAGAGATATTACCTCCCTAGTAAAGGAGGTAATTCACTTTCCACTTTCAGTCCTGAATGAGACACACTGGAGGAGCTACATGGGAAAACTTACATTATTGCTGCCCTTATTTTGCCTGTTGGTGTCTGACCTGGAATGCTGACAATTACTAAACTGGCATCCACTGGCTGATGTTACATCCATAATATCATGTTCGGTAACACTCATGTTAGCAGTCTTACATTACAACAGCTGATAGCCTCATCTGGCACAAATAAGGAAGACTGCATCCCTATCTCTACACAGTTCTATCATGAATGCCTGGGCAAGCCTTCCTTTAGTGTTGCACCAACAAAATACGTGTCTAGTCCCTTCAATTCCCTTTTGTAAATTTACAGATAAAAGAGATATTTCCATATAATGACTACATGTGGTATTCTACTTTTGATTATTTGTAGCCCCACACTATTTGTCTCATAACACCTACTTCTATGTTACTCCCTGAAATGGGAAATGATTTGTTGAACATCAGTATCTATTGAATCTGTCATTATTATTGCAGAATCTACAATGTATTATAGGATTTTATTTCCTGAAATGTTGAGATCCTGTAGATGTGTCAGCCAAAAAGATCCAATACAATTTCTGTCATCTAGGTTGGAAGCCAAAAGTGAAAATCCATGTGTGGATTTCTAAAGACTAGCTTTATTTCCTCAATATAATTGTCTGCTTGGAACTTAATGATTAAAAATGTGTTGGATACCCTACTTTAAATGTGATATCTCATTCATTTTAGAAAATATAGCAAGTAGGACTACCTTCCATTACTTTTTTTTTAAAATAGGGATTCATGTTATTCCTTTTAACTACTGTTATATATAATTAATTATGCCTATAACACAGCAAATGATCAGTCCTCAAACGTTGCTCCAGGGGCATTGTTTTACTTTCCTTGGTGATCTTAGCTATTATGGACCTGAGTCAGAGTCCACATTAAGATGCAGCAAGGAGCTTATGAACATTTTATTGCCTCTCTGCCAGTTCCATGCAATTCTGACTATTACTGGACACAGTTAACTCTGGCACAACTGGTTGGTGGAGGGGATCTGAACCTCCTCTAATAGAGTGAGGTGAAGAGCTGCTGGGGAGAGAACCTCAATAGATCCATCATGAATCAAAATTCCTCTTTCCATTTCTGTTCTGCAGATGGTCCCCCTTAACAGTACACTAGTTATTGCTCTAATGCAGCAAGTCTCAGCCCATGAGTCACAGGCTGTATGTGGCCCAATTAGCACAAAGAAGCCTGGGCAGCCAACTGCTGCCCTTTCCTGCCATTAGGGTGCATGGTCTGGGCAGCCAGCTGCCTCCCAGCAACACATAGCAGGGTCTAGGTTATGAGCAGTTGGCTGACACTTGGCCCCACACCCTGGTGTGTGGTGTCCAGGGTCAGGGTCCTGATTGTCCCCTAGCCCAGAGTGATGGTGTCTGGGTTGGGGTCATGGCTGCCCCCCACCTCATAAGTGGTGGAGCTCAGGGTATGGGCAGCCAGCTGCCATCTGGCCTCACAGGATGGGATCTGGGGTTGTGGTCTTGACTGCTCCCAGCCCTGAACGGCAGAATCAGGGTCTGAGCAGCCAGGTGCCATCCAGTCTTGGGTCCAGAATCAGTATTCTGGCTGTCTCCCAGTTTCACCCTTATCTCTGCTCATGGCCCACTCTTTGGACAGATCTATGAGTGGAAGTCTCTGAGCATAGGCACTTGATGGAGTCGGGTGGCAAGTTAGGTGCAGGACACTGTGATTCTTAATGTGTAACCATATGCAGCCCACAATGATAAATAGGTTATTTCTAGGTCTCTCTACTGTCATAGTGATAGACAAAATAAAAGGAATAGAATTGCACCTCCAATCCATTCAGTCTCCCCAGGTGTTAATCAGATAAGTCATCTTGGTAGTCCATCATGTCTGACAATGACATCTTGAGCTTGCACAGGCTTTGATAGCACTGAAGAACACCTTGGAGTTCTTGGTGTCAGTGTAGTATTGGACTTCGTCAGCCTTTCTCTCCCACCACTCATCTTGCATTTTGAGAAGTGCAGTCTGCACCTGACTCTGAAGGTGCTTGAAACAGTCATGTTTGGAGATTGAGGACTGATCGTTTTGCCAGACCAGAAATGTGTTCTGTTTTTCCTCTAAGATCGTCATGATGATCTTGTCATTTTTGGCAAACCAGGGATGGGGTCGCTTGTATAGATTTGTGTGCAGAGTTGGCAATGCAGTTTGTTGCAGAGATAGATTCCTGGGTTAGTGTTCCAGTGGTGTGGTGTGTGGCTGCTGGTAAGTATTTTCTTGAAGAAGCAGATTTGACCCACAAAGCTCATGAACAGATGAATTTGCTAGTCACTAAGGTGCCACATGACTGATTATTATTTGCAAAACCACAGATTAACACAGCTGCCCCTCTGAGACTGTGTTATATGTGACGTGTCAATATGACACTTAATAATCACTTTGGAATTATCCATGAGTTCACCGTGAGAACTCACATGCGTACAAATATATCATGTACAGTGTTATGAGAAAGGGCAAAGTTCTTCGTACAGTTCAATAGTCAACATTGGAATGAGCACTAAGACAATTCTGGCTAAAATAATGTGAAATCAAAGTTAAACCAAGAATTAAAAGCAAACAAACAAACATAAAAGAAAACATGAGTGAAAAGTTACAAGCCCAGACATACTTCAGAGATAGATGGTAACATACTTTAGATTCCTACAGCTAGACACCCAAAACATATAGCCTAGACCTCTCTTTTACATCAGTGAGGCTACATCTACACTAGCACACTACGTCGAAGTATCCTATTTCGATGTAAAAACATCGAAATAGGCTACTTCGATGCGTATCGTCTACACTTCCTCCAGGGCTGGTGCCATCGACATTCAATGTCCAAGTAGCGACGGAGAACATCGAAAGGAGCCGCCCTGGAAGGAAATGCGGAGTGTCCACACACACAAGCGATCCCCATCAAAATAAGGGGCCAGCAAAGCCACAAGCCGCTACCTTAAAGGGCCCCTCCCAGACACACTCGCCCTGCACAGCACGAGATCCACAGAGCCAACAACTGGTTGCAGGTCTCGTGCACGCAGCATGGACCCCCACCTGCAGCTGCAGCTGCAGCGGGAGCAGCAGCCGCAGCCAGAAGCCCTGGGCTAAGGGCTGCTGCATTCAGTGACCATAGAGCCCCGCTGGGGCTGGACATAGTGTCTCTCCACCCCTCAGCTGATGGCGGCCATGGAGGACCCCGCCATTTCAACATAGCAGGATGCGGATCATCTACACACACACTATTTCTATGTTGAACGTCGAAGTAGGGCGCTATTCCCATCTTCGGATAGGAATAGCGATTTCAACGTCTCGCCACCTAACGTCGATTTCAACATCGAAACAGCTCATGGCACGTGTAGACGTGATGCATACTATTTCAACGTTGTGCCAGCTACTTCAAAGTAGCCAGCTAGTGTAGACACACCCAGAGACCTGAAGGTGGTGAGCATCTCTGAAAAACATGCCACTTCTTTATATGCCTAAATATGTACTTCGGTGCCTGAATGTAGGTACCCAAAATCTAACCTGTGAATTTCTTGTTGAATATTAATTTTCACTAGAATTTTGGACTCCAAAATGTTTTTAGATCCAAAAAGTTCAGATAAGCAGTCAGGAGCTGGAGGCATATCTGACCCAGACCTCCAAACTTCTTGAAATTCACTTTTCACTAGTATAAATTATGCTAAATATACTATCTGAAACACTGGGCCATCTCTTCACAAGAGAAGTTATCAGTATCATTCTTTATGGTTTGTGGGAATAACAGGGTAAAGTATTTTCATTTAACCCCCCATTAACTATTGTTTTAAGTAATTTTACAGCCGTAGAGATGAGAGTTTTACCATTATACAGATATGGTGTAAGATAAACTAACTCAATAAGGAGTAAGAGAATGAGAATGTAAATTATTCATCTTTCCTTCTGAGTGAGCATGACAATGAGCTTATAATTTAGGGCTAACAAAGGGAAAGAGAAGAGAAACAAAGAGAACACAGAGACTGAAAATGTGCCCTCTCTCTCTGTGTCTCTCCCTCTCTGTGTGTGTGTATGCCTATCTATATATATATCTACAGATGATATAGATATAGATATATATAGATGTAGATATATCTTGCTTGGACTGAGCCATCGATCAACAAATCTCATCTTCTGGGATGCTGTTGGTGAGCAACTAAACCAGTGTTTGATTGGCAGAGCTGATTACAGATGTCACATTAAAAATGCCAGCTGTAGGTGTCGTACGTTCTTGTCATATCCTATGCTTTTCCTATACTGCCTGGATACGCTGACTCTCAAGGCAGTTAAGAGCCATACACACATCCTCTCTCTCTGGCATCATGATTTTTAATTGGAGGTCAGAGTTAATAGCAATGCCCTAAAGCATGAAATGAAATTAAAAGAAGCTTAGACACAACAGATCCATATTTTAACTAAAGATTAATATGGCATCAGTGGCACCTGCCTCATCACCAAGTTAGATTTGTTTTTCAGTGAACAGAATTGATGTTGGCACTGAAAACATGAACTAAACCTTTTAACAGCTGAGTCAGATGGGATCTGAGATGGGTTTCTCCAGTGCAAGACTCCTGGAAACAGGAATGCAGTTGGTAAAACCAGAGCAGCAAAATAGTCTACAGGATATACACAAATGTGGCTCTGCTGGATTTAAATTTTATTATGTAGGTATACGAACCCTTGTCTTGGGAGTAGTTTTCAACAGATTACTCTTTCATTTCAATTAAACAAGAACTTATCACAGTGCTGCAGCTGGAAGTTACTTCTAAGCCACTGACATGATATAATTACAGTGACTATAATGAGTAGAATGATCAATTTGCTGAAGGTTTTTCCCCCTTATTGCATTGTTTTAGTCAGGATGACCTCAATCCAATGCCATACAGTTGACAGTTCTATGCTTTGTTTAAATTAGGGGTTTCATATTTGAAGGGAATATATTCATTTTACCTGTTTTCTATTTAGTAAACTTACTTAATGTGAATTATCTAACTTTTCACATTAAAGGTCAGCTTTTTAAAAGACTGCTTACTTTAAATAAGGGTAAATTCAGAAGATGAGCTCTATAGATCAAATTCTGGAAACACTTATGAATATGAGATGTCCCACTACTTCAGTGGAAAATAAAAGGATTATAAACTTAAACATAGGCACAAAGATTCACAGGACTAGAATCTCAAGCTATACAGACCGGCTAATGTTCACATGTTGTAGGTAATATTTGAATAAATAAATCAAAATGAAATTGTTCATGCATAAAATCTCATCCATGAGCTTCTTTTAAAATCTTAGTGCTCAACAGAAAACCTATAGTTTGATTTGGACACAGTGCAGGAGGCTTTCAGGAAGTTGGTTTGAACACCCTAATCCTAAAAAACTGACGTTGCAAAACAGCAGCTTCCACTTATGTCACTAAAGGAAAATCACCCAGGGATGTTGCAACAATGGACACTTGGACATGTTGGAGCTTCATGTCCCCATTCACTCACTCTTTCCCTCTTCTACTACATTGTATCCCCACTGTTGATACACTCTCTCTTCTCCTCATATAATAGAGTGGTGTGGGAAGGAGCTTACATAATCGTAAACAACACAAAGTGAAGTTGGACTCTAGTCCTTATGCTCAGGCCTACAAGGCTTTATACTGTATGCCTCCTGGGCCAAGTCCCACTCAAAATTAGAAAAGAATCCAAGGAAGGGATGTGCTAGTTAGAGGCTTCCTGTAACAAAGAAACCTAACTAAATCAAAGCCATACATAGTGGCAGCCTTCAACCAGAGATAAATTTGAACGAGTTTTTTAGCAATGGCTGCTTTAGACACATTTAGCTTCCTTACAGAGAGCCACCAGGCTGTGTTCTGAAAGATGAAACAAGACTCCTGGTAGAGATTCAAAGGCGATGATGGGTGAAGCAACACAAGACCTGAGATCCTTCCCACATCACCAAGGTACTTTACAAATTTGGCTTCCATTCATCTCACGATCAGAGTTTATTTGTATTTGTATCTGACCATGAAATTAACTTAATTTGCTCCCTTCATCTCCTCTGTGAACTTAAGAAACAGTATTCCCAAACTGGGTTCACAAGTGACTGTCATAAATATTAACTAATTCATGAGGTCAGCCGATATAAGAATATTACTTTATGTGCATCAGGTAATCCTGGGGTTTATTTCTTAAGAGACAGAAGGACACATGTACTGATCATAGCACGACCTTCCTCCCTCTCATCCTGAATTCTTTTTTCAAAACAAAAACAAAAGAACTTTTCAGAAGCCAGGTTTCCCAAATTGCCCCATCCCTACTGTTAAATTCACACCTGAGAATGATACAAAGCAGATGTTATTCACAGTAGCATTCAGCAATATTAAAAGAAAATACTTATTTGTGATAAACACACGTATCCCTATGCAACTGCCAATGCTAAAAGGCTTCTTTTTAAGAGCAGGCAACATTTATGGTCGATGGTGATGACAGTCTTTGTTTCTTCTTCAAAACTAAATGTCTGGCAACTTAAATAATGAGAGAAAATGGAAAAATAGCTAACTGTGGAGAAAAGGAATGGCTTTGTTTTATGTCTGAGACCAACACAACAGTGTAAATCTCTTTTTTGTTGAGCTGCTTAGAAGGCCATAAAATGACACTCAAAATAAAAGTTAAATTACATATACAGCAGCTTTTACATTGAATTTACATTTCCAAATCGGTCTAATAGGAATGCACAGCAGTTTGCCATCTGGATACCCTCCAGTCTCAACATCAGAGAGCATTCCCCTGTACCTCCTTACCCATGCACACTATTAAATGAAAATTTAAGTTCATGAAGCATTAAGGATGCACATTTAAATGTTTGCCAATCAGGAAATAGCGCAATTAAGATTAAAAGAGTAATCTCAACTTTGCCCCTTGTAAATATATAATACATTACAGTCCAATATTGATTACATACTACTTTTCATATACTTTTTTCTAGAAATATAGGTTGCATCTTTCACTTAATTGATTCTTGAATATTAACACATTTTAATTGCCTTATTGATCCAATATATATTATTTATATTTAGTTGATGTCAATAAAAACTCTCTTCTCTGAAATAAGCATTTTAATATTTTGCCACCATCAAATGCTTTTCTTCCCTTGGAGACAAATATAATCTGGACATTAATTTATTATCATTGTATCCAAAACAAGAGACAGTTTTTATAGAGCTTTATTGATGTATATTTTTAGGATTTCCTATTTAAGTATATATATAAAATAAACTTAATTCATATTTTTCATGTGATCTGTTCTCAGACAATCTCAAAAAATGCACATGTTCCTGTCTCTGAATCTTGGATATAAATTGTTTTAATATATGGAAAATACATTGAAAAGTAGGAAATGATTGTATAATCAGTCTGAATTGTTATTACAGAGAGTATTATGAGGCCATAGAAGAAATATTCATGTCTCATGTTCATCTCAGATTCTTATCAATCTGCAAATACTGCTGCATACCTTGTCAATAACAATGTCAAACTAACATCATTCAAACCCTTATTTGGAAATGGTGTTGCACGGGCCCTTCTCAAGGCTGGCACTGATGGTCATCTGTGCAAATCCTGAAGAAGTCACTAGATTCAGAAAGGATACGCTTGCCAAGATTTGTCCTAACTACAAATGTTACATGCTCTGATTTCAGGAGACACTGTCAAAGGAACAAATACCAATAGGGCGTGGATTCCTGGGGTGAGGAATCAAACTCATCAAAAGACAGCATGAGGAATATGGCAGCACTATCTTTCTGACACTGGTGCTCATTATCTACCCAACATCTAAGACAAAGCAAAATGACATAAAAAAATCTTGACCACTAAGAAGTTTCAAGAAGAGGAGTGACAGAAATGGAAAGAACTGATCAAAGGAACAGACAGGATCCAATCTAGTAATAAAGCATGGCTGATCTTTTACAAACTCAATAAAGACCCCATATGTTCTTCCAACTCTGTCTCAGACCCACTCCATCCACTTCCTTTAAGGTCCCACCTCACCCTGCCCCTTGTTGCCTCCACTTTGTCCCACCCCACCTTTTCTCACCATGCTCCACCCCTCCCCATCAGCCCCCACCCTTGCTTCTCCCTCAATCCCCTGCTGCAGAACAGCTGATCTGAGGCTCCAGGAGGGAGGGGAAGGTATGGATTAGTGGGACACTGGGTAGTAGTAAGCACTGGGGAAAGGAGGTACTGATGAGGGGGATGTAGTGGGGGCTCATCACCCATCACTTCTGAACACCTATGGAGTTGGTGCCCACATAATGATCTGAAGAATGCAGAACACCACCAGAACATCACAACAAACTCCTGCTTCTGCTCAACAGGATATCTCCGAGTAAACAGCCTAAAATACTATTTACACAGCAAACTGATCTGGAAGAAAATCATTTCAGCATGACATACACAATAGATTAAATCGATGCCAGAATATGTCACTTGAAGATCTGCAAAGCAGCTGGACTCAAAAACATATTCATGGAGCAAATAAAGTACTTTGGTCCTGCAACCAAATTATGGATATTATGCCTCTTAAACAATTGATCATCAAGCCGAACTAAACTGTGATGACAAATCCATGTAATTGCTCTAATGAAGCAAATGAAGGATGCCTCTAACCCAAAGAAGTTCAGACCAACATCATTCCTATGTCACCTTTGTAAAATTTACAGCCATCTCATTCTTAATCATATCTCACCGAAATCAAAGAGCGTCTAATACTGGTACAAGCCAGATTTTGACCAGAAAAGTACTGCACAGGCCAAGCACTAAATATCCCACATATAGAAGATGGATTAAAGAGGGGGATGACAACAGGCCTATCATAGGCCTATGTCATAGGCCTATCAGCACCTTCCGATACAGTCAGCCACCAGAACCTGCTTGCCAAAGTCTACAATATGATGCACTACTACCAACAAATCCAGATCATCCAATCCCTTCTGGAGAAAAGGTATTTTTACTAAGAACTGTGCAAGAAATGGAGTTGCTAGATATGCCAATGCAAATGACATCCCACAAGGGCAGCAGACTGGCACCAACCCATTTCAGCATATGAGAGCCAGCTTTACGCCAACACCACCAGGATGCAGGTGACAGTCTTTCACCTACGCCATCAAAAATCCGAGCAGAAACAAAAGATCACCTGGGATGGAATCTCCCTGGCTAATCACCTGAACCTTGTCTACCTGGGAGTGTCACTGAGCCAAAGCAAAGGTAGCGAAGAGGAAAGGGAAAGCAAGCACCTGCAATGACATTCTCCCAAAACTAGTCACCTCAAAGAGGGGAAATAATCCACCTGCTTTGTGAATCAGTGCTATTGCTAAGTGCTACTCTACATGGAGTATGCATATCCAGTGTGGAAACAATCTGTCTGTGCTAAGAAACTGGAACCTGTTCTAAATGTCAGTTTTCGTGATATAATAGAATGTCGAAAGCCAACACCAAATGATACTGATTGGCACTGCACCATGTGGTTCCAGGAGAAAGATAGCAACTCAAAGGAGAAGATCATGAGAGATGGAAGACCCAAAGCATCCATTATATCAGGGGTCAGCAACCTTTCTGATGTGGAGTGCTGTAATTTGACTTTTTGACCTCTATGCAAGTCTGAATGCCAGTGATACTTTTTAAAGTCACTAAAGCTGCGTCTACACGTGCCGGCTACTTCAAAGTAGCCGCACCAACTTTGAAATAGCGCCCGCCACGTCTACACGTGGCGAGCGCTATTTCGAAGTTGACATCAACATAAGGTGGCGAGACGTCGAAGTCGCTATCCTCATGAGGAGATGGGAATAGCGCCCTACTTCGACGTTGAATGCTTCGTTGAACGTCGAAGTAGGGCATGTGTAGCCGATCCGCGTCCCGCAACATCGAAATAGCGGGGTCTGCCATGGTGGCCATCAGCTGAGGGGCTGAGAGATGCTCTCTCCAGCCCCTGAGGTCAATGGTCACTGCGTGCAGCGACCCCTTAAAGCTCCCCACCCCCTGCCTTCCTGTGCAGGAAGCTGAGAGAGCATGCAGGCGGCAGCACAGCCACGTGGCCTGCCTGCATGCCTCCCTGCAGCCCAGAGACACCCTGCCCCACTGCGATGGCCACCCACCAGCCCCCTAAGTGCCCCCAGGACACCCCCCCCAAAGGGGAGCCAGGGCTCCCAGGCCGGCAGCCAGCCAGGGAAGAGGCAGCGGGGCCCCTCCTGGATGGAGGGCGAGCTTCGGGACCTGCTGGGGCTCCGGAGCGAGGAGGAGGTGCTCCAGGTAATGGGGAGCAAGAGGCGGAACGTGGATGCGTTCGCTCGGCTGGCCTAGGGCCTGGCCGCCGGGGGTCACCCTGCCCGCACTCCTGACCATGTCAGGAGTAAGGTCAAGGAGCTGCGGCAGGGTTATGCCCAGGCCCAGGATGCAGCCAGCTGATCTGGGGCCGCCCCCATCACTTGCCCCTTTTACAGGGAGCTCAGGGAAATCCTGGGCCCCCAGCACACCTCCTCCCCACTGGCCACTCTTGACACCTCGGCCGATGAGCCCCAGCAGGCCCCAGAGGCAGAGTCCACCCCAGAGGCAAGCCCCGCATCCCAGGGGCCCCCCCAGGAGCCCACCCCTGGGATGCCGGAGAAGGAGGGGGAGGGGGAATCCTCCTCCAGCAACGGGGGGCTCCGGATCGCCATCCCGTCCCGGAGCTCCAGCAGGGCGTCTGCCCACAGGGTGTCCCCCGACTGTGGGAGCAGACCATCAGGTATGTACCCCACCTGGAGCACACCTCCAGGGTTGAGGGGCGAGGGCAACAGACATGACCAGGGCCCTCCACTTGCCCAGATGACCATGGCCCCAAGGACAGCAGTGGCATGTCCCTCAGAAGAGTGCATCAGCCCCTGCCCCCCCAGCACAACAGTGCCATGCCCCATCCCTGGGGATGGGGGGAGCGGAACCTAGGGTCCCCTGGGGGGAAGGGGTGGGACACCCATCAGCAGCAGCAGCATCTCCCGGGGACGGGGATGGGGAACCAGCTGCAGAGGGGTGGGGGGACCAGGGCCACAGCTTGGGGCCCACACTAACAGCTGTCTCCACTCTTCTTCCCCCCCCGTGTTCCGCAGCTGCACCATCGGAGAGCACCGGCAAGGTGTCAGTGGTCCCGGAGAGCCCACCGGGGCCATCACTGCAGACCAGCCCCTCGGCGGAGCACCAACCAGCCCCAGGGTGGGGACGACGGCAGACCCAGCACCACCCCTGGACGGCGACAGACCCCCAGCTGCTGGCAATCCTCCAGCGGCAGCTGGAGGTCTCGGAGCAGCGCCTGCGGGTGGACAAGCGGCGCCTCCATCTGCAGGAGCGGGCGCTGGCCTGGCGCCAGGAGGCATGGGGGGCCTTTATGCGCACGTTTGAGCGCGTTGCGGACTACCTGGCCCCCCATGCCGTGCCGGCCGCCACTCTGCCCACCCTGCCTGCTCCACCCGCTGCTCCACCCGCCGTCCCACCACCGTCCGCCACCGAGGGGCCTTCCGCCGAGGGGGACCTGGGGCCTGCTGACACCCGCCGGCCATATCTGCCGGTCCGCCCGGCCCCTAGCCAGCCCCGGCCAGGGCTGAGGCCGAGGCGAGGGTCGCGGCCGCCCACCCCCAGCGCTGGACATTAGGGGGTGTGGGGCCCAGGACATGGCCCCCCCCCTTTGTATATATCCCCTTATACTTTTGTTGTATATAGTTTGTATTAGACCGCTGTTATGTTATGATACCTGCCCCCCCATGTAAATAGTTCTCCCCTTCTTTGTGTTCCTCTGTTTTTTGGTTATCCATATAATATATAATATTTATACTTGTTGTAATAATATAATAATAAGAATTCAATGTTTTGTGGTTTCACAAACAACAGGTCCATTTTTATTTGCAAGAAAAGGTGGGGGGGGGTGCTCTTGGGTGCTGTGTGGTGTGGGCGTAGGGGCAGGGAGTGTTGTGGAGGATGGGGGGCTGCAGTGGGGGGCCTGACAGCGTTCACCCCGTGGCCTGGTCGAAATGGGCCCGCAGGGCCTCCCAGACCCGGATCCCCTTGGGGTCCACCTGGTGACTGGGGGCAGCGGGTGGCTGCACGTAGGCCCTGCCAGCCTCCACAGCCCAGCCCTGAAAGAATGCCTCCCCCTTGCTCTCCACCAGGTTGCGGAGGGCGCTGCATGAGCCCACAATTTGGGGGATGTTGGTGGGGCCCGCATCAAGGCGGGTGAGGAGACACCTTCAGCGCCCTTTGAGGCGGCCAAATGTGTGTTCAACCACCTGGCGCGCATGGTTCAAGGGCATGTTGAAGTGCTCCTGGCTGGCTGTGAGATGGCCTGTGTAAGGGTGCATGAGCCAGGGCTGGAGGGGGTACGCCGCGTCTGCGACGACGCAGAGGGGCATCATGGTGTCCCCCACAGGGATCTCCTGCTGGGGGATGTAGGTCCCTGCCTCCAGCCGGCGGCACAGGCCCGAATTCCAGAATACCCAGGCATTGTGGGTGCTGCCAGGCCACCCATCATAAATGTCCAGGAAGTGGCCCCGGCTGTCCACCAAGGCCTGGAGGACCACCAAATGGTAGCCCTTCCTGTTCAGGAAGCGTCCTCCGCTGTGCTCCGGAGCTCAGATGGGGATATGGGTCCCATCCAGAGCCCCAAAGCAATTTGGGAAGCCCAGGGTGGCAAACGCCACGATGGCGGCATCCGGGTGCCCAAGTCGCACGAGCCTGTGGAGGAGCAGGGCGCTGATGGTGCGGATGACCTACAGGGGAAGGACATGGGAGAGCACCAATGAGGGGTGTGCAGGGTGTGTCTGGCCCTCCCCCCCCAAGGCTCCCCTCCCCTCCCCTCCCAGGGCTGCCTCCCCCTCCCCATGGGTCCTCTTACCTCCATGAGGACAGCCCCGACGGTGGCCTTGCCGATGCCAAACTGCTGCCCCACGGATCGGTAGCTGTCCGGAGTGGCCAGCTTCCAGACAGCGATGCCGACCCATTTCTCCACGCTGAGGGCAAGCTGCATGGCGGTGTCCTGGTGCCTCAGTGCAGGGGTGAGCCACTGGCAGAGCTCCAGAAATGTCTGCCAGCTCATACGAAAGTTCTGGAGCCAGCGGTCATTGTCCCACTTGCCGAGCACCAGCCGCTCCCACCAGTCGGTGCTCGTGGGGTAGCTCCACAGCCGGCGGCATGTGCGGTGGGGGCGGGGTGCGAGGGGCAGCAGGGTCTGGGGTTGCGTCCTCCTCCCCGGGGGCAGCTCCTCTTCCACAAAGAAAAGGCGATCAGCTGCCTCCTGCATGGCATTAAGCAGGGCGAGCACTGCTCCTGCAGGGGCGGCTGGGTGGACCTCTGGCTGCTGCTGCTGCTGCTGGGGGTCCATAACTGCTTCGCCAAGGTGTGCGTGCCTATGGCTCTGCAGACCATGTGCTGTGCAGGCTGAGTGTGTCTGGGAGGGGCCCTTTAAGGGATCGGCTAGCTGTTGCCCCAGAAGTGCTAGTCCACCCTGTGACTCTGTCTGCAGCTGTTCTTGGAACCCTTATTTCGATGTGTGCCGCTTTGGCATGTAGACGCTCCCCTGCAGCGCCTACTTCGATGTGGTGCTGCCCAATGTTGACGGCACCAGCCCTGGAGGACGTGTAGACGTCACAACATCGAAATAAGCTATTTCGATGTAGCATACACGTGTAGATGTAGCCTAATAGTCCTACTTACAACAGCTTCATTAATAAATAAATAAAGATTCAGAGCTTCACCATTTAGGTTGTGCTTGGTAGCATTAGTTGGTCTTTTGTTAACCAACTGGCTTTGAGCAAGCTCCTGGCTGAATGGGTGGAGAGGGGCAGGGCTGAGCTCCCACCTCACATGCCACTGAAAATCTGCTTGCATGCCACTCTTGGCACCCTTGCTTGGGGTTGTTGACCACATTATATGCTCACCCAGAATTAACCAAATGCCTTAAATCCTAGAAGAGCTTTATAACCAGCGTTGTACCTATGGCATGGTATGACTGTGGTTACACAATGAAAGACTATGTGCAATCAGATAGACTGACATAGATCTGGCATTCCAGGAAGATCTTCCTGGAGAGATTGATACAGACTGGTCAACCTGGCAATGCCTGAACCACCTATGTATGTGTGCAAACTGGCAGATCAACAAATGACATGATCAAATGTGGCTATTCTAATGACAGAAATGCATGCCAGTGTGATGAGGTGCAGACCCTGGAGCACTTGCTTGTTTTCAGATTCCTTAGGGACATCGCTACAAAGAAGGCCCTCACTTGTTGTGATGAAAAGAGCTATTGCCTGCGAAAGTTCTGAAAAAACAAATCTAGTTGTGACAAGGACACAAGAAGAAGAAAAGGGTATTACAGGAGTAACGCAGAGCTCATGCTTTCAGCCTTAACTGTGACATTTGCTGGCATGAGTGCTTAACTGTTCAACCTTGCATGAATATAGTTATCACATTTGATTCCCTAGGATTTTTCTGATGGGATGGGGAAATATGGGCACAGAAACTTGAAAGAAATTTAGGGGTTTCATCCTACAGCGCTGAGAATCTGCAGTGCCTTTTTATCAATACGCTACAGGTGAATATAATGCAGCTGCAGATATGTCTTCTGAATGAGCCGTCTCACCTGCAGTTAGGCTTCCTTTGCTAAAGCGTCCAAATTGGATATATTGTTACCATAAGTTGGGGGAATACCTTAATGGGATTTAATCTTCCCAAAAGTTTGAGTGCTCGGTATCACCCAGATTCTAGAAAAGATTCCTTTTAAGGGCTTCAAGCATTCATGGAGCATAACCCAAAGTCCACAGGAAAAAAAAAAAAGATTTTCCAAGACAAGCTATAATGTTTTAGAACACCTAATTTTTTATTTAACTTTGAGTGTTCAAGGATTTTTAACTATATATGGTAGCACTGTAAAACAAAACACAATGATACAGAAAAAAAATGACTTCATTTACCTCATTTGGCTGAATCTGTGGTACGACTTTTACAATATTGTTGAAGTTCTTGACATACTTCTTTTGGAGGTCATCCAAGCAGAAATAGGTTTCAAAATTAGCACTGACACATCTACCGACTGCTCTTTGTTTTCAGCATTTGCTGTTTGCAAGGTTACGCTTAAGGCTTTTTTAACACTTCTTTGTTGTACCTTACAGTCTCTTCATTACTTTTCTTTGGCAGATTACAGTGGCATGTGCTTTATCTCTGGAAGAATTGTTTCTTCCCATATTCCCAGAGTAAAATCCTGGCCACTTCAATGTTAACAGCAACATCCACATTGACTTCAACAAGTCACAATTTTGTCACCCATAGGGCTTGTCTACACTACCTCTTTGCTTCGAAGGGAGCATGGTAGAAGGGTGTTGGGAGTTTATTAATGAAGTGCTGCGCTGCATATGCAGCCCTTCATTAAGCAAATTCCCCCTTGCAGCAACTTTGAAGTTTTAAATTTCAAAGTGCCAGCTTGCACCTAGCCACAGCTTACCCGCCGGCAAATTGTAGTCCCCAGGGTACTTCGAAGTCCCTTTACTTTGAAGTGCCTGCGGGTTAGCTGTGGCTAGATGCGAGCCGGCACTTCGAAGTTTTAAACTTCAAAGTTTCCGTAGGGGGGAATTTGCTTAATGAAGTGCTGCATATGCACCACAGCACTTCATTAATAAACTCCCAACACCCTACTTACCATCCTCCCTTCAAGCAGGGAGGTAGTGAAGACACAGCCATAATGTTTTAAAATATCTTCATGGTCTTCTCTCTATGAATACATTTATCCTTCAGCTGCTTCCCAGAGCAGGTAGATGGAGGTGCTCTCTGCTTAAGCTAACATAATAAAAATAGTACTGTAGCCAGAGTAGCACAAGTGGCATCTTGAGCTAGATGCTTAAGTTCAAACCCACCTAACTCCCCTGAGTACATGCCGAAGCAGTTAAGCCAGGCCACCTCACATTCTACTCCCCACACCCAAGCCCCAACGCATAAGGGATTTTTCTTCTGTTCTGTCCATGCTGGTATTTTATGGGTTTGAATATGTATGAGTACATTTACCGTTCACTTAGTCAGACTCCATTTTTTAATGGACACCGTCTTGTTTGGGCCAAAAGACCATAAAACTCCGTATCAGTGACTCTTCTTTATGGAACTTTCACACTCTTTCTCCTAAAGGAAGACAATGTGCTGGAAAGATGAGGGGCCTCAGAACTTTCGCACCACAAAGCCTATAGAAGCCTGAGAGGGCCTGCTGATATTTGCCCACTAATGATAAAAAGAGTCTCTGTAATTTCCAACAGGGGGAACTCAAGAGTTTGAGCTAAAGCCTACTAGCTCTCAGCTAAAGGTGTAGAGGAGACTCATTCCTGCTGTCTGGGAGTGGTCTGTATGCCACTACATGGGACAGTGAACCACGTCTAGCAGGTGCGGGATTACACCTGCACTAAGAACATACCATGCCCAGTTTATCCATTAGAATGTGCTGAATACTGTTTTACACAGCAGATATGTGTTGAACTCTAAGGCTATGTCTCGATGAGAGGGATTTGTCAGCAGAAGTGTGTTTCAGAAGATATCTTGCAACAAAACTTCCCTGCGCAGATCATGGCCAGACCACAGTGTGGATCAGAAGAGCAATCCACCCTGTCAGCTGAGAGCAGCTGGACTGCCCAGTCACTCTATTGGCAAAAGGGCCGCACAGAACCACAGCAGACAGGGCTCTGTGGTGTCCTGGAGGCCTTCTCTGTTGACAGAAGCTCCCCTGGAATGTCCAGACTGGCTTTTCATCAATAGATCTCTGTCAACAGCAGAGTTCTTCCTCATGGTGAGGCGGGTACAGCTGTCAACAAAAGCACTACGTTCTGTCAATTTCCTGTCGGCAGAACATGCTTGGAAATCTAGATGCTCCGTGGGTTTTGTTGACCAAACGTCCATTTTGCTGACAAATCCCTCTTGTCTAGACATAGCCTAAAAGAACTCTTTGGGTCTGGCAGAATGGAAATACTGTTCTGTGTCCTGCACTAAGCAAGCGGCACACTATGCAAACCACTGCAAGCTGTTTGCTAATGTAAGCCTTGTGTCATATTGTTGAAATGTTGATTTTGGGCTAGACTGGGCTCAGTGTTACTTAATGCTACTTTTGCTACCTCTTCATGAGAACTGCCTCTCTTCCCTAGGAACAAAAGCCTTTGTCAATGTGCAGCTGTCTGGAAACCTATCACAGCGATTCCGTTCCTACTGATGTGACTTGACTAGTGACACTAACAATTGAAGTCTTACTGGTGAAATTTTCATCCCTGATGCACAGCCAGTTCTCAAATATTTTAAAGAATTGTCAACTCTGAATGTTTCTCCGAGAGCTCTTTTACTGAAAGTCTGTTCCTAAATATGAGGTTTAGCTTGCCCCTCTTATTCACACCATCATGACACACTTGCTAAAGCTGTCACTGGCACAAAAGCAAAACAAATACTTATATTGAATGTTGTGTATCTATACAGGCCCAAACAGGGGGAGGTGAGAAGGGTGCAGATGCACAAACAAGTTCCCCCTCATTAACCATCCCCAGCTCCCTGGTGCCAGGCACAGGTGACAGATAGAAGAGGCAGTAAGAGGCAATACCCCTCTTCAGGGCTGAACCTTTCCCCTCCTTCTATCCTTATTCTGACCCTTCCTGAAGGCTCACACAGCTGCAGCTTACAGACTCATAGCTCTTCCCCTGAAAGTGGCTCTGTTAACTTAAAATAAAAACCCTTCCAGCTTGTCACATAGAACCTGTGGAAGAGACATTAACTGGCAATTAAAAGTATTTAATCGGCAAGCCCCAACCTTGAATTTACTGACAAAAACTGATGTGTCTACAGGACCTTAGTTTAAAATTTGCTTTAAATATTTCATTAGTTTGTGGCTGAAGCTTCTAAAAGTTACATCTTTAAAAAGCCTTTCAGAGATACTGAGATGCACAGTCTGAGTATTCAGCTTTAGCCTTACATGCTTGGATCTGCTGACAGGTTTTTAAAATAAACTCTTCAAAAGACCACCCTGATCTAAAATCAGTGGCCAAGTAGGATAACTGAGTCCCAGGGTCATTTCCCCTCTTCCCCTACACTGTTTCCAACCCCCACTCCAAGCCCCCTGCCATGCCTCCTCAACGTACCCCTCCCTCCAATGTCCTTCTCTGAGCCTGTCATGAACCCTGATGCTTGCTCTGGGCTCATCACACACACCAACACTTACTCCTGAACCCCTGACCTCCCCAGTATCCTACTCAAACTTCTGCATATCCACACATTGCAGCTTCCTGTCCCGAGCCCCTCATGCACTCCAGCCCTTGATTCCTACGTCTCCCTGTCCCCAACACTCTGCCCTAACTTCCACACCCCCTACATGCTCCAGTCCCATACCCTGAACACGTCATATACCCCAGCCCTGACTCCTGCACCTCCACATATCCAGCCCACAGCCAGAGCCTCCCACACTCCACCCCATAATTTTCTGGAGTATTTCTAATTGGCAGATAAATGTCTTTATGATCTTAAAGCTGAGCTATAAGTGGATAATATACAGTTTAGTGTGTTCACTAGCTTGAGTTGTTAGCAAGGATGATAATATACAGATACTTCAGAAGTGGCATTCGTTTTATCTGATTTCATATTAAATAAGCATCATAAGCATTGCTCCTCGTTAATTATCCCTTATTTTAATCTATTTTCTTCCACACCTATGAACTTCTTACAATATATTTTTATATCTAAGGTTTTTTGTTCATACTGGTGGTGCACATCCACACACTGCCTCAGTACTGGTGTTGCACATGAAAAACTGTAACTCACCCAAAAGAAAACTCAACCTGTCCAAGGATGGAAGATCTTAGAGGGCTAAGAAGAAGGGCTAAGGCGCTGTCAGAAGAGCCCCAGTGCATGCTCAGGGCTGGGGAAAGCTAGGAGAGCCCTGGGTGTGTGGCAGCCAGGACTCTGGCACACAGGGTAGGTAGGAGGGGGAGCAGCGGCTGTGATGCACACAGGTGAGGACACTGGCAGCAGGGATGCTGGAGGGCAGAGGGGCAGGGCCAGGCTGGCTGGAGTGAGGAAGGGGGGCAGGGCTAGCTGGAGAGGCGAGGGTCAGGGGAGAAGGGCAGAATGGTCCACATTTACAAAAGATGCGCACACATATGCCCAGAAATTCCTGCCTACAGGCCTGTACTACCTCCATTCCTCCTGTGCACCATTTTTAGAAATTAGGGATATGAATGTGTATGTTCTACAACTTTTGAGCAACTGAAACAAAGAGTTGAGAACAAAAGTGCCTTTTGCAAACTTCTGGGTTTGCTTCAATGAACAAGACAGAAACACGTGACCTAAAATAGTTTTGTTCTGCTGACTAGCTGGTAAGAGCTGAAACAGGAGCCTGTGTTATGTTTCTATGGGATAAATCATGACCAGTGATACATACCCATATACTGGATTAAGGGGATGCAAACTGCTTTCTTGCACCATTGCAATGACTATCTGCATTGTGAGCCCGCACGGGGAAAACAGCCTCTGCAGGGCCTCTAGCCTTCCCTTCAGCAGGTGGGAGGAGCCTTAACGCTATCCTCCTCACCCCCACCACAGCATGCCAGTAAGTGCAGCTGAGTAAACTACACCATGTAACAGACTGATAGCAGTTTACTTCCCTCCAAAACAAAGGAGAATGAGAGCATGAATTATGACACTGTTTGTGCTCCTTCCTTAGTGCATGTGGTAACTCCACAATTTTGCCTTAAATACACTGTATGTCATTTTGGATCCATTTTCTGAGCTGGATTCTATACACCTCCCACTTTAGTTACCTTCTCACATCTGTCCTTCGTCGTATTGCTTCATGCTTATTTCCTACCTTGGGGCCAAGGGCAATGGTTGCTCCTTCCACATTGCAAGGCCCTTGAAAGGGGGCAGGAAGGAGGGAAGTTACCTGGCTCAGCAGAGGAGAAAATAGCCTCCAGAGCTAGTACACCTGCTTCGCTTTGAGGAAGGGAGCACTGAAATGACTGTGCGGCTTGGGGCACAGTTCTTCCTACAGCTCCCTTCAGGCCCAGCCTTAGGCCAAGGCAAGTAAGGTCTTCAGGCCTCACCCTCTTAATGGCAGGGCCCTCCTGTCAGCATGTTGCCTTGGATCCCACAAATTCTTCAGCTGGGCCTGGTTGCCTTTTAGGAAGTTTGTCTGTGTGGCATCTCTCACTCAAAACTGTACTTTAATGGAACAACTGGGAGCAAGGGGATGATTCACTGTTGCCCTGAAGCTTGTCAGATCATTTACACCAAGCCAAAGTGAATACAAATTGCAACCAAATCAGAATGGTGACATTTGGCACTTGTCCTAATGCTGCAGGGTCCAATACATTCGCTACTCACCACATGTGGCAAATAGGGCACTGTGTCGTGGCAAAAGCATGCATACCTGACTCAAGAGAAATAATAGTGCTTCGAATTCGTCACACATGCTCAAGATGATTAGCGCAGGTGCTCACCCAGGAGAGGCAGCCTACCAGCTAGCAGGGAACCCCTGCAGGCACTGACACCACCCTCCACTGAAAGGGAGCACAGCATGGCATGGCAAGGATGGGGGGGGTGGGATCATGCTCTCTAACGTGTGGGGGTAGCGTTGCTGTCTGTGTGCTGCTCACAGGGAATGGCTGGAGTTGTGCCACTCCCAGCCACCCTAGGGGATGGCTGTTACAGGCTACTTGGGGTTCAAAGCCTTTCCAGAGTTAGCCTTGCTTTGCTGCAATGAATTGTGTTGCCCTACTAGTGTCTGTGATTATTATGTCATTCCACAGTTTCATGTGTATTTAAAAGTCCAGAAGGTATTCATTTTTCTCATATTATTTAATAAACTTTTATATAATATAATGTGATAGATATGGAAAGACGACAACCACAAGCGTGGCGAGCTTTGAATTCCTACTGTACGCTGTTGTCCTAATGACTACTCAAAGTACAGGACAACTGTGAATTGGGCCTACGATTCTCAGGTCAATTCTGCATTAAGCCATATCGCAACTTCAGTCATAAACAAACAAACATTAATAGCAATGTGCCAATGCCATTGGATAACCCGTGGATCCTTTCTCCCTGCTGTGGTGGTGCTTTTAAAGCTTCACCTGTCTGCTTTCTAAAAATTGAAGCAAACATCAAAATTGTACAATATGACCCAAATTTATTTGGCATTTGTCTTGTGGCTTCCTTGCACCATTGTACTGACTACCTGCAGTGTGATCACTGCCCAGGGGAAAACAGACTCTGCAGGGCCTCTACCCTTCCTTTCCCATCCATGCATGAGTATAAATTTGAGCCCATATCCCAAACTCTCTCTCTCTATATATATATATATATGCCAGTCTCTTATGAACACATCCCAAGATGTTGTTTGCCAATTTGGCTCATGCCAAACATTATCCAGCTGGTTTTAGCGATAATGATCCCCTTAACAACTCCCCATGATGTTCCCCCAATTTGCAGTACGTAAGAAATGCAGTGGCCATCTCGCTTGATCAAATTACTGAACTAACTTACTTAACATAACATTTGGCCATATCCAAAATATATGTAAACATGAAGCAAATTGATCCTAATTGCAGATTTAGACAGCACATCTTAACAAAGGGGAAATAATAAAAATAAAGAAAAATCATTAAGTTTGCTGTCAAATTTCAAATACACATACAAAGTATAGCAAGTTATGTTTTCTGATTTGATGAGAGTTGTCTACCCATCTTATTGATGAATATTTGAGGGGTGGCGGTTGTGTGTTTTTTCCAAAAGATAGAGCCAATGTTTCCTTTAGAGAACATTTGGCTTGACATCTGGCAGTTGCCAGTCATGCTTTTAGTACATCTGACAGAGAATCCTTCAAGAGGATGATCTAATCCTTCTCTCCCTCCCTTGTAACTAAGCATACAATACATTTTTTGTGGGTTATAATATTATTTTCTTTGGGGCATAAATAAACAAAAGTATCCTCCTCCTTAACCCCACAGTCCTACACTAGTTTTGTACTGTGTTTGAAATATAATCACAATTCTCTTGTTGAACTGCTGCTCTCTCCTAAACTATAATAGGGCAATTTATTTATCGAGCTCCTCCACATTCAAGTCTCTGTGAGAAGATGTTATTGCTCACAATGGCAAAAAGTCAAACAAGTATGCGTTACTACTCTTCATTTAATTAGTCAAAATAAATTACCTTCAAATTAAACATGCAGTTTTTAATAGCACATTTCTAGTTAACTGTTGTGATTAAATGGTGAGGCCACAGTTTTAATTCCTGCTTTTTTTTTTTCAAATACATTAAAGAGGAATTAATTTAAGTCAACATTTGTGGAGTAAGTTAGATATTATTTCAGAAAACCCCTAAACACAGAGATAGACAGCTGAGAATACGTTATTGAATTGTGGGGAACCAGAGTGTATGCAAGTGTTTCACTGCCAGCTGCAAAAAACAGTGATGCAAACTGTCTCCATGCACATACACTGTCCTTCCACATATGGTAAAGGGATCTCAGAAATCCCAGTACCTATTAGCTATATTTTCCCCCCAGCTATCATGAGGCCAAGGCTACACAATATAGCTTACAGCTGGTCCCAATGGCTGGGTAAGGCTTTGCATCCTTGTGGTCATCTGCTGAATTCTCACTCTAATGACAATGATTATAGACTGGTGTTGCACTCATTCACAAGACTGTTAGAAGGAGGTTTTACAGTGTCCCAAACAAAAGGTACAATCCAAAGTGGCATGTGGGAAAAGTTTAAGTAGCCATTAGGGCACAAACAAAACAAAACCAAACCAAACCAACCAAATAAAATCCCTAAAGAGGACATTCAATTTTGGTTTCAGTTCAATGACATTTAACAAAGACAAAGCTTATGGCCAGAAAATTTACAACAGGTGGGAAGCTTTATTTCCAAAGTATTCCTAAGAGAACTATTAGCAAACAAAAAGTGAGATTTGAAAGGGTTTTTTCCCCTGTATATCCATGCTATTAGGAAGTTCTAAAAGACTTTATAGTTCTGTATAAGTGATCTATATTCCAGTTTTCAATATGCCATGGGTGGAGGCAAAGAACTTCCTTGGAGGTTTGAATAGGTCAGTACAAGTTCATGCATCTGAAAGCCACATGTGTGCTAATAAAAAGAGATGCTATAGTCCCTCAGAGAACAAACGCTAGACCCATAGAAAGTTCTGGTCGGGATTCCAGTTCACTGCTGATCAATGCACAACTGACTTCCGGGCTCTCTTAAGTCCCTGGTGTTATGAACCATAACTAGAAAAGCTGAGGGAAAAAAAATTAAACTTGTTACAGTTATTTTTGAAACAAACTGAGAAAAGAGAAATGTCTGAGCTGCATGGAACTAGAGAATATTGAATTATGAATGATTTTGTGTCTAGGGAATATCTGAGGTCCTTTCATAGTGCATAAAAATGTTATGTTACTGAGGCAGCAGTACTTCTTAACTGGCTCTCTGTTCCCTAAGCCTGACAGTTATAAATTGGCACCTTCTGCCCACTTCAGCCCCATGCCCTCCACACAGACAGTAATCAATCTAAAACGTTTCTTTATTGTGGACATATGGTTTTACAGCCAGGCTACATCTCCAAAATCTCAGTATCATATTCATTTTGGGGAATGTTACTTTTAATTATCATTCTGTAAATATTTATTACTTTACATTCACTTCTACAGCAAGCAGTACAGTTACATTGCAAATACATTTCCAAGACTACTTTTCTAAAGTCCAAATAACATAATTTAAAACAGATACTGCCTCTATTTTCACACATATGTAAAGATTCTACTGTGAGTAACTACAGTTTTATTATGTCTAGAGTTAGGCCAACCCCCAGATCTACATTTCATTCTACTAGGGGAGAACCTTTTTGGCATTCCCTATGAATGGAAAGTTCCTAAGATAAGGTAGAAAACGAAAATGGCCAAAACTTTCAGCTGGGGTTATGCCCTACAAAGCAAGAGTCAGAAAGAGGCATCTTCAGGGCAGCTGGACACTAATGTCAAATAAGGAAATGATCAAGCAGGCTCCACTGGGAGGTTGTCTGACAGAGCTTTTATGGAGGTCCAAGAACAATTTACAGCAAGATGTCTTTGAGGGAAGGCAGGTGGCAACACTGAGCTTTCTTCGTTTGAGGTGAACTGCCTGTCATCCCAGGTACATGGGCTAGGAAAGGGTGCCTGGAACGTTTAGGTTTCTCCCTTACACACTATCCCTTTATTTTTCTTCATGAAAGGAAGTAATTGGCTTTTATAATCTCCTAGAGATTATTGATAAAAGTTTAATTTAAAACAGTTCAAAATATGCAAAGTCATGGAACAGTAAAACAGAAAGAGCCTATATCATAGACATTTGCATTAATTTTTACTGGCCATAATGGAATAAGAGATAGTTTTCTTTGATGCACCAACTTAAGTCAGCTGATGGTTGCCATTCTGGCATTTCTCATCACAATCACTGGCTTAATGGTGCTAGAATTGAGAACAGAATCTCAGCACCGGTTTGTTCAACTTGAGAAAATGGAAGGGAGATGGGGAAAAGCTGGATATTCTTAATTCCCACAAAAAACTAGGGCTTTTAGATGCTCTGAGATTAAACTCAAGCAGTTTCTTAGCATCTGATAGGGTTTCAACAGCAGCCCTGATTCAAGACTCTGCTATGATTCATGCAGGTTACTTCTGCCAGTGTACAGGACCATAACATCAGTGAAACATGTCACCTGGGAATCTGCTGATCTTGCAGACCCTGAATGTAGGACTATGCCAGGGCATAGTTTGGAGAGGGAGGAGACATGGCTAGAGAATGCTCTACATAATCTAAGCTTCTGCAAAGAACAATAGAGAGCAGTTGCATCAGATGTAAATTACAGCAGTCCTTGGGAGGTCTCCTGTTCTCTGGCTAGCCCCAGATTTCAGAGGGTGCAAAAGTGACCTTGTCCTGCCTGCAGTTCTGCACAGAAGTTAGCTTAGTCAACACAGTGAATCAGGGCCCCTCTATTTTAAGGTTACCGTATTTGACCTTTTTAAAAAGAGGACACCCCTGAGAAGGAGTGCGTATCAGTATTTACCAACTCATGCTGTATTAATGAATTATATACACTATAACACGTTAATACAACGTGAGCTGGTAGATGCTGAGACAGATACACTCCCTCTCAGGGGTGTCCTCCTTTTATATGGTAACCCTACTCTATTTTAAACTAGAAAGGTAGTTGGGATGATGGTGATAGAAGCCCAGTTCAAAGGAAATGTCTGCAGTGCCCTTGTATTGACTTTGTCCTTTCTGATGGGAAGTAGCAGTAAACTGTGCTTTTAGTATATTGCTCTCTCTTAAAACATTTTTGCTAAGGGAATTACATGTAGAAAACCTCAAAGTATTTTCTGTCCTTTAAAAAAATAAACCCCAAGGAGGTCATACCCTTTTAAAGACATTTGCAGCAGTGAAAGACACTTCTGGATTGAAAAGAACTCGGATTGTTTTTCCAGTGTATTAAAAACCTTTTTACCAAATAAATCTGTTTCTTTTCAGGCAGACTGGTAAATTCCTATTAATAAGAGAACAGTGTACTTCCCATGTATATATACATCTTTTAAAATTACAGTATAATGGCTGCATATGAATGACTACTGTTCAGAATCACATAATACTCTTTTTTAACCCTTTCTTTTTTGTTACCTGTTTGCGCATGCAAATATTGCTGGTTTCACAGCCCTGAATACTCAACCCCTCCACTTATCCCAAAAATGGGTAATAAACAATGTGTGTTCGAGTCTCACATAGCAGCATCCATAAGTAAAGCATTCTACTGTTTACAGTTGGCTAATAGACTCCATTTCATCCTGGAGAAAAACCACCCTAAATTATTTATGCCTTCATTATTTCATGGCTGGACTACAGCACTGTGATACACCTGGGCATGAAAGATTGCTGCAGCATCTCTCGTTAGCAGTTAGGTTACCATGAGCACACCAAATCTGTCTTCCGCTCTCTACACTGGCATCCCACAGAATATCAAATCAAGATTTCAGTCATTATCTTCAAAGCAATCCATGTCCTAGGCCCAGTCTCCCTAGCAGACCATCTAAACCTCTGACATGAAGGCCATGTTCAACTGCTCTGCACATCTGGTACCATGAAGCCCTCAGCAATAAGAGTAAAATTATCTGTGCAGGAGATGGAACTTTCTTCAGATTGGTCTAAAAGCAAGAATGAACTTAAGTCACAATTCTTATCACTTTCTAATGCATGCATATGCCTTTGAGTGGTATGGAGAATGTGAACAAGGAAAAATTATTTACTTGTTCTCATAATATCAAAACTATAGGACACCAAATGAAATTAATGGGCAGCAGGTTTAAAACAAATAAAAGGAAGTTATGCTTCACACGGTCAACCTGTGGAACTCCTTGCCAGAGGAGGCTGTGAAGGCTAGGACTATAACAGGTTTTTTAAAAAGAGTGAGCTAAATTCATGGATGTTTGGTCCATTAGTGGCTATTAGCCAGGATGGGTAAGGAATGGTGTCCCTAGCCTCTGTTTGTCAGAAGCTGGAGATGGATGGCAGCAGAGAGATTGCCAGATGGCTACCCATTTGGTCCATTCCCTCTGGGGCACCTGGCATTGGCCAGTGTCAGCAGACAGGATACTGGCCTTGATGGACCTTTGGTCTGACCCAGTATGGCTGTTCTTATGTTCTTATGAACTTGCCTTCTCTAAGAACTACAACAAAATCATGCCAAGAAATCCCACCAAAAAAGTCAGTTTACTACATGATTTTGACTGAGAGGAAAAGTTGAAAGAATAAACAATACATGACAGATGTCTAATCGTATTTGTTACGAATCTACTGGAAGGTGCTCACACCTTACAGTGATGAGTATGATATAAAAACCTACATAGCATAGAATATGTAGCAAAGATACTAGCTTCCCTACCAAGTCATCCAAACCTTCACAACAATCATCTTAGAAAATTAACCAAGATAAAAGTCCAATTTTAAAAAAAATGCTTTCTCCAAAGAAAAGATATGTTTACTAGTGTTAAATTCCAAAAATGCCAGATCCAATAAACTGACCTCACATTCACAGAGCCTAAGCCCAGAATGGATCACATGGTCATCTCGCCTTACCTTCCATATAATAAAGACCATGGAATCCCTCCCAAGATAATTACTTAGAGCAGACCTTTTAGAAAAATATCCAACCTTAATTTAAAATTTCAGTGAAGGAGACTCCACCATGACTCATGACCAATTCTTTTATTTCTGGTCTGACTTTATCTAGCTTCAACTTCCAGCCATTGGATTGTGTTATATCTTTCTCTGCTAGACTGAAGAGCCCATCATCATGTATTGGTTCTACATGTAAGGGTCTTATAGACGCTAATCAATTACGCTAAATAGATTGAGCTCATTGAGCTTATCACTGTAAATCACGTTTTCTATTGCTTTCATCACCAGTCACACTAGTGCCAAATACCGAGCTCAAATAACATCCCTAACCCTATTCATGAGTCCCATTTTTATGCATTTAAATTTCTTATTAACTGTTTTGCATACAGCATTGAACTAGGAGTTAATGTTCAGCTGACTTCTTACTTCAAACCCCTAACCTTTTCATAGTAACAGAGAAGGAGCCGTGTTAGTCTATACAGTATCAAAACAAAAAAGCAGTCAAGTAGCACTTTAAAGACTAACAAAATAATTTATTAGGTGAGCTTTCGTGGGACAGATCCACTTCTTCAGACCATAGCCAGACCAGAACAGACTCAATATTTAAGGCACAGAGAACCAAAAACAGTAATCAAAGTTGACAAATCAGAAAAAAAAAATATCAAGGTGAGCAAATCAGAGAGCAGAGGGGCCGGGGTTGGGGGCGGGAGTCAAGAATTAGATTAAGCCTAGTATGCTAAAGAGCCCCTATAATATCCCAGGCAGTTTGCATCCCAGTTCAAACCATGTGTTCATGTGTCAAATTTGAATATGAAAGAGAGTTCAGCAGCTTCTCTTTCTGAAGCAGACTGGAAATTCTTCTTCAATAAAACACAGACTTTTAAGTCATTAACAGAATGGCCCACTCCATTAAAATGTAGACTAACTGGTTTGTGGATCAGGAATGTTTTGATGTCTGTTTTGTGCCCATTAACTCTTTGTCTGTGAGAGTTTGAGGTCTGTCCGATATACAAAGCATCTGGGCATTGTTGGCACATGATGGCATATATGATGTTAGTTGAGGAGCATGAGAATGTGCCCATGATTTTGTGAGTAACCTGGTTAGGTCCGGTGATGGTATCACCAGAATAGATATATGGACAAAGCTGGCAGCGGGCTTTATTGCAAGGGAAAGTCCCAGGACTGGTATTCCTGTGGTATAGACTGTGGCTATTGGTTAGAATCCTCATAAGGCTGGGAGGCTGTCTGTAGGAGAGAACAGTCCTGTCACCTATGGCCGTGTGGAGTGTGGCATCCTGATTAAGGATAGATTGTAAGTCTTTAATAATTTGTTGCAGTGGTTTGAGTTGGGGGCTGTAGGTGATGACCAGTGGTGTTCTGTTCTTGGCTTTTTTGGGCCGATCTTGGAGTAGCTGGTCTCTGGGTATTCGTCTGGCCCTGTCAATTTGTTTTTTTATTTCTCCTGGTGGGTAATTCAAGTCTATGAATATTTGGTAGAGATCTTGTAGTTTTTGGTCTCCGTCAGTTGGATCAGAGCAAATGCAATTGTACCTAAGAGCTCGACTGTAAACAATGGATCCAGTTATGTGTGCAGGATGGAAGCTAGAAAGGTGTAGGAAAGTATAGCGATCAGTGGGTTTCCGGTACAGTGTGGTACCAATCCGGCCATCCTTGATTTGTACTGTAGTGTCCAGGAAATGTATCTCTTGCATGGAGTAATTGAGGCATAACTTGATGGTGGGGTGCAAATTGTTAAAGTCTCTGTGGAATTCTTCTAGGGTATCTATGCCATGGGTCCAAATCATAAAGATGTCATCAATGTATCTTAAGTAGAGGAGGGGTGATAGGGGACGAGAGCTGAGGAATCATTATTCTAGGTCAGCCATAAATATATTAGCATATTGTGGGGCCATGCAGGTGCCCATAGCAGTTCCCCTAATCTGGAGGTATGAATTGTCCCCAAATCAGAAATGATTGTGGGTGAGAACAAAGTTGCAGAGGTCAGACACCAGATTGGCTGTGTTGACTTTTCCTCAGGAAGTCGGTGGTATCTCGCAGATAGCTGAGAGTGTTGGTGGCATTGGGTTTGGGGAGGGAGTCGATGTAACTGGATAGTCCGGTGGTGAGGGTGCCAATGCCCGAAATGATAGGGCATCCAGGGTTTCCAGGTTTGTGGATTTTGGGAAGTAAATAGAATAATCCAGGCTGGGGCTCAGATGGTGTGTCTGATTGAATGAGGTCCCAGGTAGCAGCAGGGAGTTCCTTAAGTAGTAGTTGTAATTTCCTTTTGAATTCCAAAGTGGGATCAGCCTTTTCAGAGTCTTTGCTTCCCAGGATAAAGGCACCCATCCTATAAAATTTTTTGATCCTATCTGTATACATTTACATTTAGCCATATTACAGAAGCTTTCCCATATGTTCAAAAATGCCATCCGTTGTCGTCACTGTATGAAAGATGATGTTCACATGTGATTTGAAAAACATCTTATTCTGGATAGTCAGGCTAGATAATACTAAGAGGAGTTTCTCTATTTAAAACTACCTTCACACTCAGTTAGTCCATTATATTGTCGGGCATACTATGTCAAATTAACAGAGGCCTACATTAGAGATGGGGGCTAAGCCTTTGGCCTGAGAGACTTCTTATTGTGCTTGAAAAGTTTGAACATCCAAAGGCAATGGTGACAAGCTTCATAGGCCAATCCTTCCTTCATCACATATATGACCCTGAGGACAAGAAAGAGGTAGCACTAGTCCCCATGCTTGCCAGCACAGAGACTGGTATTGAGCCAGGTGCTTGTGCATCCATTCTAGGGCCAGACACCATCTGGGCCTTTTTGAAGTAGACTACTTTGGATATGTGTACACTTTGCACTGGGCAGTGTGGTTCCCAGCTCAAGAAGACACACCTGCATGGGCTGTCATTGAGCTATCATGCTTAAAAGACTAGAAAGCTGTGGCAGTGCAGTGACAGGAGGGGTTAGCCACCCTAAATACAAGGCCATCAGAGAACCTGCATACAACGTCCAGGTAGCTAGCCCCACTGCTCATACTGTCATAGCTGTCTTCTGTTTTTAGCAAGCTACTTCAGTGACCTCTACCCAGGCTGAGGCTATGTCTACAGAATCAAATCAAATTTACTGAATTGACTTTTACCACTAGAATTTATAAAGATGAAGATGAGTGTCCACAAATGTCTGGAAAGTTGGCAGAGTGTGTCTCCATTGCCTCAGCTAGGTCTGACTGTGTTAGTAATGCATTGTGGGTACATATCACACTGTGTCTGTAGCACATTACATTTTTTTTTGCACAGGTATTACAGGAAAAAACGTGCTGCAAGTGATTTTGGGTGTCTGATATCCTTCCAGAGTGCAATGTACACACTCCCTGCCACTAGAAAATAAAATAAATGGCCCAAGGCATTTTGCACCCTTTTTTGGCCATTTTCCCAAAGCCTGAATGCTGCACGGTGCACAGTGCGAACATGGATCCTGAACAGTTTAGAGCCATTGCACAGTGTGTTATGGCCACTTCCCAAAGTGTCATGTGGGATTTTATTAGACAAAGCCCACGGGAGGATGAGGTGGATTCAGGTGATTCGAATGATATTGAAGGACTGGAGACAGGGAATGCAGAGATGCTGACTGCCCTGGATGCATTGCATGCAGCAGAGTGCTGGTTCTGGAGACGTCAAACCAGCACACACTGGTGGCATCTCATTGTTTTGGAGATCTGGATGACCAGCAGTAGTTGCAGAACTGCTGTATGTGCAAGGCCACTTCCATGGAATTTTGTGATTTGCTGTCCTCTGCCCTGAAATGCAGCAATATCAAAATGAGACCTGCTTTGACAGTTCACAAGCGAGTGGCAATTGCTCTGTGCAGTTTGCAATGCCCGACAGGTACCAGTTAGTGTGAAATCAGTTCAAGGTGGGCAGATCTATAATGGGGGCCTCAGTGATCCAGGTAGCCAAGGCAATCAATGCCTGTCTGCTGTGGAAGACTATGACTCTTGGAAAGGTGAAAGACACAGTGGGCAGCTTTGCTGCCATGGCATTCCCTAACTGTGGTGGAGAGAAAGATGGAAAATACATCTCCATCCTGGCCCTGGACCACCTGGCTTCAGAATACATAAACCACAAGGGGTACTCCTCCATGGTGTTGCAGGCTTTGGTGGGCCACGAAAGTTGTTTCACCAACATCTACTTGGGGTGATCAGGAAAAGTGCACAATGCATGCATCTTTAGAAATTCAGGTCTGTAAAGAAAGCTCCAGGATGGTACTTTCTTCCCAGACTAGAATATCAAGATTGGTGATGTGGAGATGCCCATGATACTAGGCAACCTTGCTTATCCTCTGCTCCCTTGGCTCATGAAACCATACACAGGCAGCCTGGACCACAGCAAGGAACACTTCAACTTCAGGTTGTGGAAATGCAGAATGGCAGTGGAATGTGTCTTTGGGCATTTTAAAGCCAGATTCATGTGCCTTTTGACCCATGTGGACCTTTGCAAAGCCAACATGCCCACCATGATTTCAGCATGCTGTATTTTCCATAACATTTGCGAATCAAAGCGTGAAAATTTCATGCCAGCCTGGGTGGCAGAAGTAGATGCTCTGGGCACTGTTTATGAACAGCCAGTCTCAACGGCAATCAGCAATCCACAGACAGAAGCAACACCAGTCAGGGAGGTTTTGAAAAATAGCTTATGAATGAGCAGACAGCCACATGAATCAGCTGCATTAAACTGTTGTGATAACAACCCTACCTCCCACAATGATGCATGCTTGACCTTTATGAAAGCACCTCCAACTGCATCCCACTCCAAGTGAACCAATAAATGACACTGTGATTTTCAGAACATCATTTTTATATAGAGGGGTCAGGACTAAAGGGTTGGAAAAAGAAAAGGGAATCCTGCGATCATGTGTGAGGAGTGAGAAATGTGAGTCTCCCACAGTGTGGAGAGGTCCTGAGGGTGGACCCTCAGACTGTCCTTACCCTCCCTACTCTCACATTCAGGGCCCCCAACAAGAGGAAGTGGGCAACAGGGTGAGGAGGCCACATAGGTGTGAGTTCTGTGGTGGACGTTCCTCTGCAGTTCCAGAATGGACCATGGGATGTGGGTCTGTTCCTTGACAGCTGCCAGGAGCTCTGCTGAGTCCTGGTTCCTGCACTGGAGCATGCTTTGCTGCCACTGCTAGGTCCACGTTCTGTCAGCAGCAGCTTGGGCTGTAGTGTAGACAAAGCCTGATAATTACACACTCAGTTCCAGGTATAGAGAGATACCTTAGACTATAAGCTCCTAGGCACAGTGTATCTTCATTTTATGTTTCTACAGCACCTAGCACAATGGGGCCTTGGTCTATAACTGGAGTCCCCAGGTGCTACTGCAATACAAATAACAGTGTTAATAAATTAGGGAAACAGTGTTTTCAGGGTACATATTACAGATATGTAGCATGCCCAAAAATGTCAACATATAATAAAAACTTGTTTTTAACAAAACTTGAATTTTAACTGAAAGAATTGATGGGCATTCCAGCAGTAATTCCTTTAGCTGAATGTGTTATGTATGCAAATGCTGCATATCAATATTATGTATTATGCAAGTTATCTGAAGAATAATTTATCTGTTCTTTACTAAAGACAAAGACTCACAGAGCTGTTCTTTCACCAGTGTGAAACCACTAGCCTTTGGATGAAACAGCACTACAACCTCATAGCACCTCCAGCAGGTCATAAATCTTCTCCTGACATGGGGCCTGCAGCCGCTTTGTGGCAGTTAATAGGAAGACCAATTTTTCAAGGAAAGCTGCAAGAGAGATAAGTGTACTCGTGTGGCTAATGGGCTTCAATTTGTAGTGTGCTGCGAGGCGCAGAGATGAGATCTGCAAATCAAACTGTTTCTTACTTGACACAAACTCTACGTTTGTAATAAAATCTGCCCTATGAGTAGCCAAATGATGTAGACCTTATGGAAACTGATTATGTGCGTACAAGGGTGCAGAGAGAAGGAGGAACACTCAGTTTTTGTTTATCTGAGCTGGTTTGCTACTCATTTTCCTGCACCTGCAGTTGTTCTATCCAACCTGATTGGTCATGTCAAATACAACTTAGCAAGGCCACACAAATTATACATTACTTGTTATGTCCTTGTCTTGGAAGAATTATGACATTGAAAAAGCAGCAGAACCACCTGTGTTCCAAATATAGCCTATCACGTAGGCAATATGATAGAAGACACAGAAATCCTTGATTCTATGGTATTTAGGTCCTTGAATTTCTTCAAGGAGGAATAAAGGATATGAGCTGGTTTCTTTCCTCTCTGTGGAGTTTCTTGCTTTTGTATAAGGCATGACGGTAAACGCCTCTAAGCTGGGTTTCTGTTTCATCACATTCTACTAAACTGATGCAAGGGATACAGGAAAGGTATTTTATTTACATAGAGCTAATTTTTAACAAAAAGCTCACAGTAAATGGCGTGGTATGCTCATCTCCTTATTCCAAATATGAATTTGACTGTCTCTATCCCTTTTCTTGTTTTGCAGCTTGGGAGTAAATAGTTTGCAAAAAACACCAAAGTATAGCCAGGGGAATCACACCGCCTATTATGGTGACTGGATTCTTTCTTGGGTTCTCTGCAGGGATAAGAAGACTCTGCATTAAAATTATCCATCCTGAAGCTTCAATGCTTGTCATCAGGCCACAAGACATGTCTTCTATTTTCTCCCTGGCTTTGGGTTACTCTTTCTTTCCTTCCTTACAGGTTAGATACCACATTCCAATGGACAAAAAGTTAGCTAGAGGAAAACTAACGAAAGCCTAATGACAATTAGAATTTTCTTCTTCTTCTTCCTCTACAGGCCTTTAGTTAAGCCATGGAAGAACATATGGTCAGAGGGAAGAAGGGTATGATACATAATATTTCAGTTATTTACTAAAATCTGAATTAACCCACATCAACCAATTCACACACCTTTTTTTAAATAAAAAAAAACCCTAATGCCACAGAAGTACTTTTTACAACAGTATTATTTAGTGCATTACCTGCCATGGAAACAGTCCCATCCATGGGTGGGGGGGCTTCAGACCCCTTGGAAGTGCCACAGCAGTGCTGCTGAGCTGCTTCATTCAGCTGTGAGGGGAGAGAGACCCCAACACTGTGATCCAAGTAGCACTAAGGGCTAACAGCCCTAGGCCCTGCCCCCTCCAGGGGCATGGAGCAGGGTCCCCCCCAACCTTGCCTCAGGGCCTGTAGTTGCTGTAGGCCCCAGTTCTTGGAAATAACCCACCAAATACTTACTACTGGGAAAAAATGGAAGCAGCCAGAACTAGCAAAATAAGGCTGTAGTCAGTAGCAGTCACAAAGCATTAAAGGAAGAATTCATGCTTTAGCCAATGTTTAGTTTTACACTTACTTTTGGAATAGGATATTCCATGGCTGATAAGCACTTAGGTAGAAGCTCAGTGCTTGGAAGGCAGCACAGTCTATAAACATTAGTTATAAACACCCCAGTGCATTACTCTTTTCTGCTTTCTTTTGTAGTCTGATTTGATGTTGTTGTTTTAGGGAGATTTGTCATGTGCTCTGTTGTTACTTCCCTTTTCCCCATGAACCTTTCTACTAGTGTTGACTCTCTGGCAGCCAATAGTGAAACTGGACCACATTATGCACCAGCAATTACCAATAGCTTCCCAAGCCTGGCAGGAGCTGTCAGAGTGCCTTCCTGCTTTTGACAGAGACTTTTAATGCATCTGAACGTGTGGATGCCTTGAGTAGGAACACTTCTTGGATTTACTGAAACGTATAGATGAGGACTATCAAATTTCCACTTGCAAACCGGTGACCTCTCTAATTTGTAGACAAAACTGAAGCGCTTACAAGGTAAAATAACTTGGTGTATCCTTTCTTGGTATAAATATCTACTCACGGGCTGATCACGTGCCATGAGACGGTGAGAATTAAAACTCCCTCTCTGTCCTGTCAATTTGAAGAACATTTTATGTCCCTGACATCATTTTAATTGGGTGTGCTCATGGTTTTCTAGCTAGAAAATGAAACATTTTCAACTAATGTTGTTGTTATGAACAGTATTTTCTGCAGAAGAGCTTGGGAAGTACAGCCCTTCTCTAGCTCCCCCTGCTGGACATTATCCAGGATGTCGTGTTTGTGTCAGGTGCTTAAGCTTTCCTGCGTTGGACAAGAGTCCAAACACTGCCTCTGGGTCTCTGGGCAAACTTTTTGGACATAGATTTTCTCCCTCACAAACACTTCATAGAGTTGAGGCTCCAGAGCCCAATTTTCTAGGCCATCAGGCTTGATCTAACTCCCCAGTAGTTTAGGACACACTTTCCAATCCTTTGACACCTCTGGTTTCCAGTTCACCTCTTCAAGAACACATGAGAATTGAATCAAAGACTCTGTTTCCTCATCACTATTGAGCTGTCTTTAAGGGTCTCACCAGACTATTCTAGCACATCCACAATGACACGCCTCCTCCGCACACCATCCTGCACACGGTTTCTACTGCTCCAGCTTTTAACTTCCTTCAGGCTTCCTTCAGTCTCTTTTGCTAGAAAAGCATGCCTCTTTGCTACAGCTATTTCAAAACAGGCACTATTCCTTGTGCACTGAGGTTTACTAATTGCTAAATAAGCCAACCACTATTTCAAAATTATTTTGAAATAGTGGTTGCATTGTGTAGCCGGTTAAGATATTTATTTCAAAATAACAGCTGTTATTTCTCAATAACTTTGCTGTGTAGACCTACATTTTCACATACAGCAATGTAACAAAAGAATGTGAATATTTTTATTCTTTATCTACTTCTTTTTGAAATTAATACAGGGGCCTTTTTTTAGCACTTAGTTGAATTTTTTAATGTATGGGATATGCACTATATTTTAATTCAAGAGCCAAATTGTATCCAAGGGGCACTGAAGGGGTTCTTGAGGATTTAGTCCTTAGTGCAAGAAAGAAGGGCAATTCCTGTGCAATTAACAATTTCTTCTACAACCAGGCTTACATGTTTATGGATGTGTTAATTATTCAAAGTTATAGTATGGATTTATTTAAATAAGAGCAAGTGTGAGCTGCAGATGCTATTACTAAAGTACTATTCAATCTATCTCTTTAATTCTTTCGTATTCGTAAAGTATAATTATCACTATGTGAGTGATCACTTAAATCACATGAGATTATTTCTGTTCCCTAATCAGATTACTGAAAGCTTTATAAACAGAAGTAAGGTCATTGTGGATCATATATACATATGGCTACATCCACACAAGTATGCAAGATACTGTTGCCATGAATATTTGTGACAGTTTCTCTTTCCAAAAACATTCCTTCAAACAAAAAGAGGAAAATGAATTACAGACAAACACATCTTAGTAAGCATGCAGGTTTAATACACCTAAATGTTTGTGAATGTGCTCTGTAGTATTGACCTAACTCCAGTTAGTAAAATGTATCATTGTTCCTGTGAGCTACAGAACACCGTGTCTCCGGTCTACAAATAAGATCACTATTTATCACAAACTGTGAGTATCAGGAAAGAAAGAAAGCTTTCAAAATTAGTAGTCAGCATCCTGTCCCACTGGACACAATGAGGGAGAAGATTCCCCAGGGATCTGAGGATCAAAGGAGTGGGGTATGTCTATTTAGGTTTAGTTATACTAATTGCAAGTTGTTCACAACTGTATTCTTTATTGTTGTTTTCCTGGATGCACATCATCATTGTCAATGGGCACATGTTTTTAGGGAAGAGACTTCCATATTTTTCCTATTGTTCACATTCCTGTGACAGCTGCTACACGGGAGGCACAACATTTAAATAGCATCCAAAAAGCTGAGTGTGTTGCCAACTTCTTCTTTTTCCCAGCTGCTGCCTTTCTCTGATTTCAAACAAGACACCCTGCCACCCCTCTTTTAGCCCACTTGCTCCAGAAGAGGCTTCAAGCTCCTCCACGGGCCTTTCTGAGGCAGAGAAAGAAAAGTTCATAAAAAGTGCTGAAACTTTGCAGTCTGGTACTGATAGTGCAGCTTTCATTGGACCAGATGATTCTACCTTATGTTGTTCCATTCACCAGTGCTAACACATGCTCTTTATATAACGTATTGTCTTAAATAATGAAGTACATATGGGTAAGGCTAACAGGGGAGGGCTCCATCTCTTACAATGCCACAAATATGCTTCCACTGGGGCTATAAGAACAATAGCACTAAATAAAATGAAAACACTCATTTTTTTTGTAGTAAAAAGAATTATAAACATTCTGGATGAAATTTGTCTCTTTGCAGACAGACAGCGTAAAGCCACAACTGCCGTTAAGTGCTATTGTTCTTATAGTCCCCAAAGGAAGCATATTTGTGGCATTGTTAGACTTAATTCCAAGGATCAAGGTGAATTTCATATAGTATGAAGACCATGCCCAGGGGCTGTTAAGGTCAGATGTCCCCTTCAGAACGGACAGGACTGGTTAGTGCTGGAAAGGCCTAAATAGCTGCCCCTTTATAAAGCTAGACGCACATCTTGAATACTGTGTACAGATGTGGTCTCCTCACCTCAAAAAAGATATATTGGCATTAGAAAAGGTTCAGAAAAGGGCAACTAAAATGATTAGGGGTTTGGAACAAGTCCCATATGAGAAGAGGTTAAAGAGACTGGGACTTTTCAGTTTAAAAAAGAGGAAACTGAGGTAAGACATGATAGAAATATATAAAATCCTGAGTGGTGTGGACAGGGTGAATAAACAAAAGTTATTTACTTGTGCCCATGATATAAGAACTAGAGGACACTAAATGAAATTAATGGGTAGTAGGTTAAAAACTAATAAAAGAAAGCTCTTTTTCACACAGCGCACAGTTAACCTGTGGAACTCCTTGCCAGAGGAGCCTGTGAAGGCTAGGACTAAAAGAGACTTCAAAGAAGAGCTGTATAAATTCGCAGAGGTTAGGTCCATAAAAGGCTATTAGCCAGGGGGTAGGAATGGTGCCCCTGACCTCTGTTTGTCAGAGGCTGGAGACAAGTCGCTTGATCATTGTCTTCAGTTCACCCCCTCAGGGGCATCTGGCACTGACCACTATCGGCAGACAGGATGCTGGGCTAGATCAACCTTTGGTCTGACCCAGTAATGGCCATTCTTCTGTTCTACTAGCCTTATCTTGCATCAGCAGAAAAAAATTAGCAGTGGCAAAGATAGAGGTGTGCCCAGCTGGTACACAGTTACTTGATTTCATGTTTCCAGATTATTTTGGTATACGACAGATTTATATTTGGTGGCAGTGGGAGAGAGTCTTTGTTCTGGTGCAGATGGAACAACATAAAGGCAGTGTGAGTTCTTCTCTACACTCAGTGCTTAATTCAGAGCCAAAGCTCTTACCTCCTTCTTAGCTTCCTTGTGTTTTTCAATAACCCTCCCACAAACAGAAAAGTTACGAAAATTGAAAAAGTCTGTTAATCTGACAATAAAATCAGGTTTATGTGACTTTTTGGAGTCATTAACATTTTCAAGTGCATAAATGCTGTCACTTTGGCTAGCAGGGGTCAGCTGTAAATCAGTAAAACAAAACAACCCCCTGTGTTGATTTTTTGACTGGTGCTGAAAATCGTATTTGTCTCTTTTCTGACTTCTTTCAAAGTCCTGTATGTACTGTATTGCATAACATTTCTTCCACTTAATAGCTAGGCTGATCTGCTAGTATTGGGTCTGGAACAATTAACTGAAGTCATTACACAGGACCATCAGGAAGGCAAAAGTGCTGGAGGTGGCTTTCTTTTAAATTGACTGGTTATAATATTTTATTTATATTTCATTTTTTTAAAAGAGTTACTCACCTCAAACATATGCTATTAATAATCAAATAGGCTGTGTCTACATGGCCAAGTTATCTCGAAATAACAGCCGTTATTTCAAAATAACCTTGGCAGCGTCTAAATAACGCACACACTATTTTAAAATAAATGCAAAATAACATGTGTGTTATTTCAATTCTGCTGAACCTCATTTCCTGAGGAATAATGCCTATTTCAAAATAGGCTATAATACACTCCAAAGCACTATTTTGTTATGGGCCCAGAAATAATAGTTTGAAATAGCTGGGTGCTATTTCGAAATGCATTTTGTGTCTGGTTGTGTTATTTTGAAATAGGGCTGTTGTGTAGGCATAGCCATATATAGCACTCCTACCAAATGAGGCAAAAACAGGGCAACCTGCGTGAAAATTCTGCACCTGGACACTTTTCTTCTAAAGCAAATGATGAAAAGTTTTTATAACTTTAGGCTAGCCATAAGTTTTTTGTCAAAACTGTTTGACAGAAAAACTGAGTTTTGAGCAAACTAACGTTTGTGTGAATAATGTCTGCATTGTATGGAAGATTTCAGTTCTTGAACTAAAACCAAATACCTGTCAGCCACAATTATCTTGATTCAGATATACTGCTATTTTGTCAAATGGGAATTGCAGTTTGGCATTCTCATGCCTCTAGTCTTTTCTATGGGTTCCTCAATGTGACTTTGCCTCTAATGCGCCAGGACCAGGGATTCCTCTGATACAAGTCATCAGATAAGGCTTACTGTACTCCTATTCCCCCTGTAAGGTCTCTCAAATGCACATTCTTAATTTCTAGCTCTCCGCCATCATCTGGAGAACCCTATCTCTCTCTCCCTCCTGACATAGTTTTGAAGGTTGCACAGGTTATAAGGTTTCCTTACTTTGTTCTATCCCCAGCAAGCTAACCAGTGCAAAGGCCAGTCAATGCTTATGTTTTGCTTTCTTGCCATGACTTATGAACATTGTACTGACAGCAGCTACAAGTTACCAAGCAGCTATTTTGAAGCAAGCTCATTTTTCTTAAGGAAAAAGCATTTCAGAGAAACTGAAAAAAACTGAAGATTCATATATACATGCTAAACACTTAACTGAGGTCACCCATCAGTATTATAGGTCCCTTGCAGTCTTCACAACACTTCTGTAAGGGCATAATTAGGGCCCCATGTTTGTCATGAAGGTCACAGAAGTCAAAGATTTCATGATTTCCTGTGACCTTCATGACTTTTTCAGTGGCAACTTCTCAGAGTGGCACAAAGCAGACAGAGCAAATGATTTTGGCCCATATCTTTACTCAGTGATAAAGTTACATGTTTTTTTTCTAATGTTAGGACCTGATTCTGCTATGTTTAATGCTGGTAATAATCCTATTGATTTCAAATGTAGTCAATTGAATGTAATGCTGGTCTCAACTCTGGAGAAGCTCACTGAAACCATTACCATTATATGTGACATTAATCGATTCTCTATGATTACATCTTCACAGGAAAGTTATCCCAAAATAACAGCCATTATTTTGAAATAACTTTGCAAGCATCTATGCTACACACATGCCATTTTTAATTCTGTCAACCTCATGACAGGAGGAATAACTCCTATTTCAAATTAGCTATTTTAAAATAAGCCACAATGGCATCAAATGGCACTATTTATAAGTAGGCACTACGGCTGTGTCTACATTACATCCCCTTTCAGAGGGGGAATGCAAATGAGGAGAGCAAAATGCAAATGAAGTGCTGATTTACAAATCTTGTGCCTCATTTGCATAATCTCATGTGATCACATTTCCAGAAGACACTTTTCTGAAAGCAAAAACATCTGTGTAGACAGGGGTTCCTACAGATAAAAACCCCATTTTTGAAAAAACCCTTCTTCCTATCTTCTTTCAGGGAGAAGGGTTCTTTTGAAAACAGAGTTTTTTCCCCAAGGAACCCCCTCTACACATCTGTTTTTGCTTTTGGAAAAGTCTCTTCCGGAAATGTGATTGTGAGAGATTATGCAGATGAGGAGTGAGATTTGTAAATTAGTGCTTCATTTGCATTTTCAATCTCCCTCATTTGCATTCCTCCTCTGAAAGGGGAGGGTAGTGTAGCTGTAGCCTATGTGTCTGGACATGCCATTTTGAAACAGCTGGGTGCTATTTTGAAATGCATTTTTGTGTGTAGCTATGTTATTTCAAAATAAACTATTTGGAATACCTGTTTCAGAATGGATTATTTCAAAATAACTCTGCTGCGTGGATGTAGCCTATATGAATAAGGGTGGCAGAATCAGGCCCTTAGAAGATAGCATGCTACATTTAAATAGATTTTGCCCTTCTGCATATATTCCAATTCTTTCACGTAGGCCACGTCTACACTAGCACACTATGTCGAAGTAGCCTATTTTGACGTAAGAACATCGAAATAGGCTATTTTGATGCATATCATCTACACATCTTCCAGGGCTGGTGCCATCGACGTTCAACGTCGAAGTAGCGACAGAGAACATCGAAAGGAGCCACCGCAGAAGGAAATGCAGAGTGTCCACACACACAAGCACTCTCAGTCGAAATAAGGGGCCAGCAAATCCCTAAGCCACTCCCTTAAAGGGCCCCTCCCAGACACACTCGCCCTGCACAGCATGAGATCCAAAGAGCCAACAACCAGTTGCAGACCCCGTGCATGCAGCATGGACCTGCAGCAGCAGCAGCAGCAGCAGCCAGAAGCCCTGGGCTTAGGACTGCTGCACGCGGCAACCATAGAGCCCCGCAGGGGCTGGACAGAGCGTCTCGCAACCCCTCCACTGATGGCCACCATGGAGGACCCCGCTATTTCGACGTAGCGGGATGCGGATCATCTACACACGCCCTATTTCGACGTTGAACGTCAAAGTAGGGCGCTATTCCCATCTTTGGATAGGAATAGTGATTTCAACGTGTCACCGCCTAATGTCAATTTCAACATCGAAATAGCTCATGGCACATGCAGAAGCGACACGTAATATTTTGACATTGTGCCAGCTACTTCGAAGTAGCCAGCTGGTGTACACACACCCATAGTGCAGTAGACGGGAAAAAACTTTAGTTGTCTTGATCAAAAAATAGAAAGCCAAGGGGGGATAGAGCTACAGAACATGATAAAACCCCTTTAACACTTGAATGAGCTTTAGTTTGCCCATCTTTACAGAAAATCTATATTCCATGTTTTCCCAACCAGGAGCTTGCTGAAATTCCATCATGTTTATTTGATATGCCATTTTGCATGATCTGGGATAGTATTTGCCACTGTATGACATCCCTTACCGTGAACAAAAACACCTTTGTACATCTATAATGCTTTGATATATGCTATAAAACACATGATTTCTACTCATAAAAAAAATATATGAAAAACATCTTGGCGTAAGAGATCAGCAGAAAAAAAATCCAATAATTCCATGATGATCATTTCTGAACCTTTCATCTTTGAAATGTTTGCTGGTCTCAGGGTATTTTTCTTTTCTTTTTTTTTTAACTCCTGGGCTGTGTAAGAAATTTACTTGAATTATTTCTGTCACTAAAGACTTCAATAAGCCTGTTTTTTGTTGGAAATCTTTCTATGTATGCAGAAGGAGCCACTTTAGAATATACATTTGTTTTTCTAATGCACAATCTATTATTGCCCAAAGAGCACTGTCAAATGAACATGCTCATATGAATCATTATTATAAATAAGTACTGCTAATCACTGGATAAGAATGTTCCTAGACATTACATTCAATACAAAACCTAGGTAGTGAGAAATGCAAATGTAGACTGCACATAATGTTATTTCTGCACTGAAAATGAATTATTAAGAATAGTTTTGAATAGAGATTAGAAAAAATTCAATCCCTGGGAAAGTCATAGAATCATAGAATGCTAGGACCAAATACTGTCTAGACTATCCCTGATAGACATTTGTCTAACCTGTTCTTAAATTCCTCAACCTTCCTAAGCAATTTATTCCACTGTTTGACCACTCTGACAGTTAGGAACTTTTTCCTAATGTCCAACCTAAAATTCCCTTGGTGCAGATTAAGCCCTTTGCTTCTTGTTCTGTTCTCAGAGGCCAAGAAGAACAAGTTTTCTCCATCCTCCTTATGACACCCTGTTTGATACCTGAAAACCGCTATCACGTCCTCCCTCGGTCTTCTTTTTTCCAAACTAAACAAGCCCAGTTCTTTCAGCCTTTCTTCATAGGTCATGTTCTCTAGACCTTTGATCATTCTTGTTCCTCTTTTCTGGACCCTTTCCAATTTCTCCACATCTTTCTTGAAATGCGGCACCCAGAATTGGACACAATACTCCAACTGATGCCTAACCAGCGCAGAGTAGAGCAGAAGAATAAGTCCTACGCTCTGACATATATTTTCAACCCAAAAGAGGAAAAATTGAAATTTCAACATTTTCTGCAGAAAAATTCAAAGATATTTAGATTAAAAAAAAATCAGAATGTTTTGTTCCAATTTGGGGAAATGACCCAATGTCATTTCGACATTAAACTGTGTTTTTCCATGATGGGGCACTGCCTTATGGGATTCTTTTCCAAGAGGCTGATGCTCCCATTCTCTCCTATATAACAAGCTCCTTGGCCAGACTATGTCTTCCATAATGCTCCCAAAATTGTGTGACTTCTACAATGCACTACCACACAGGTGGGTCAAAAGGAAATTGTCACATTGCCTTAGCAAAGAGGTAGTACTCCAGGGATCTTGACCAGTGTTCCCTGTAAGCTGTGTGCTTTGGTGGCCACCCAGAACAGATTCAGGTGCCACCCAGCTGATTAGCAGAGCACCCACAACCAACCACAGCAGACAACATGTGTTCTTATGATGGTGCACATCCACACATACCTTCATGCACATAACAAAATTTATTCTGCTCATGGATAGAAAACTTTAGAGGGGACACTGATCTTGACTCAGAGAGTATGGCCATTTGCTATGATGGGGAAAAAAAGTTTGTTTTCTTGAGCTGATTCAAAATTAAACATTTCAGGTCAATTCAAAAATGCCATATTTCAATTTGGGTCAAACCTACCCAAAATTATTTGCAGAATGAACGGCGAATGAAAAATCAAGACCCTGGTATTCGGCATAATGGATGGTTCGAATAGGAGAGGCAGATCCCACAGAGAATGGGTAGATGATATAATAGATTGGTGCAGAGCTAGTCTACAGAAACTAAGCCACTCTGCACTGGATAGGGAAAGATGGAAAGGAACAGTGAGAGAGGCATCAGACACCAACGGGCACTAAGCCCACGGTTATTGATGACGATGAACCGAAAATGAAGTATCTCATTTCAAGTTTCTCAGCAGAAGATGCAAATTATTCAGGCAGAAAATTCTCAATCAGCTCTTGGCTGGGGAGATTTTGGCTGCAATGGGCGTTTGCCTTTCAGCCACTTTTTATGCCTAAAAAATGTGGCGTTTTCCAGACTGGGAGCCATATAAATCTTTAGATGGATGTGTCTTCTGCCCATACTTGTAACATCCAGAAACTGAGGGAAGGACCATCCTGAAAATTTCATTGTACAGTAAACTCTTGTTTAACCAGCATTGAGTAACGGCACTCTCAGATCACCAGCTTAGCTCAGGTACTGGGTGGGATCATGGAAAGAGCAGAAGAGTGTACCAACTGCACTAACATGCACCATGGAGGAACGCAAGGCAGTGCTGAGCTGGCTGCTGCTCACCTGCTGAGGGGTGGGGCGTTGCTCACACTCTGTACACAAACCTCAGCCCTGATGCCACTTCTCCTTTGCTCAGTGGACAACTGGGAAGAATGCAGAGAGCGCAGAGGAGCCTGCTGGCTGCACTCACATGCAGCACAGAGGGACACAGAGCAGAGTCCAGGCATGTATTGGGTGGGATGGGCTCAGGGAACAGGGCACTGGCCATGTGTGTTTGGAGGATGGGTCACAGTGGAGCTCCAAGCATTGGTGTTGGGGATCACAGTGGCGTGCTCCCTGGTGCTAGCATTTGGGGGCAGTCAGGGAGAAGGGCAGGACATTAGGGTCAGGGAACAGGGCCCCAGGCAGATGCATGGGGAGGAATGCAGTTGCTGGGAGGGTGAAAGTGGGGCAGTGAATGCAGGGATCCATTCACCCACTGTTGGCTTGTGGTGGGGGGGCACACAGTGGGGCAGTTTCCTCCATGCGGCTGGAGCTGGCATGGCCCCTGGAAGTGTGGACAGGTGGCTGCTGCAGGAAGGAACAGGCTGCCCTGACCATCCCCCACACCCTGCGCTGTGGCTCAGTGTGTCTGAACAGCCCTGACTGGAGGCCCCACAGCTCAGGGGTGCACGGTTCCTCAGGGGGCCCCACTAACATTTGCTCTCCTGTCCGCCTCTTGCCTGGGATCTGCCCTTCCTCCTTAGCCACCCCCCAAGGCTGACAGAGACAAACTCCCTCTGTGTCCCTGCATACCTCCCTGCTGCATATGAGTGCAGACAGCAGACTCCTCTGCTCTCCCAGGCAGCTGAGTACTCTCTATTATCCACAATTTTTGATTATCCAGCAACCTTCCTGTCCCATGGATGCCGGATATGAAAGAATTTATTGTATCATTTCACTGCAAAACAATCAAATGACTTAGTGTAACCCTGTCAACAAAGAGTTGCGGAATGCTCTGCACATGCTAGGTATTACACCGTAACCTTGTGTCTTCATTGAGGCTGAACAATTCTCACTACCAGAAAAAAAATTACATTTTCACAGTTCCATGAAATCTGCAAATAATATACACACACACACACGCAAAGAAACAGATCTGCAGTTTGCCACAAGTGAAAAAAGTCACCCTGGAGAGCGGGTGGGTTGCAAGTGGGGGATAGATAGTGATTTTGAAATTAAAAAGCGTCATCCTGAGGGATATTTTGGAGCAGCATTATTCTGACTCCCTGTAAAATCTGACTAAGATTGAAGTAAGCAAAATGCCAAAGGTTTATCCTGGATCATTTTTTTTCTCTTCTAGAATATATTCATTGCCACATAATTTGCAAAGGAGTCCCCATTCAAACAGCTGGAGCAATGGTACCACTTACCTGGATGGATAAAACGTTCTTCCCTGCCATTCTACAGAATACCTTTCAGCTCTTCAGCTATATTATGCAAGCTTTGTTGGCCAGGCAAAGAAAACGACGTTTCTACCTCAGATATTAATATTGAATATCTGCTTCCTAAATTTGGAGGACAAGCACGTGAACTCCTGCACAGGTGTTCCACTCTCCATTAGCTTCAGGACATTTAAAATAGGGCCTTGTTTGGAGGAAAGGGTGAAAGAATTGATTGGGGTTTTGTAGGAATGTTCTACAACCTGAGCTTTGGAAAAAGAACATAAATTATTTAACAATTGATATGACAACATCACTCAAACCTTTACCATTCCTAAACTTCTCATCACCTGGTGCAGTTATGAGCGTTTGCTCTGTCTTATTTCAAAATAAGCTATTCCAGAAGAGCTACTCTGAAATGGCTTATTTCGAAATAACACAGGTACACACAAAATGCATTTCACAACAGCACTTAGCAGTAATTTCTATCAAAGTGTGTTAGCCACAGCGCAGAGGGATTTTTTTTATTAAAACTACTGAGGTGGAATCAATTCCTCTCAGAATTATGCCTCTCAGCTGTTTCTCATTCCATGGCTAATTTTACAGCTAGACCAATTTACCGGTACCACACACAGAGCTGCTTGTGTGAGAAGAAAGTTATGGGGGTGGGAGAAATGCAGTAGTGAGAAAAAAGGCCTCCTTGTCTAGACTATCATCATTCAGAGCAGGAAAGTGGTGAAGGAACAGATATTTGTGTGAAGAACTACAAACCATTCTCAGTCTGCTTTGGGACACAGGTATTAGTTGAGGATTTGCGTCTTACTCTTTTCTCACACAGCCTCGCTCTCGAATATCCACCTGGTGGAGAAGACTCCATAGTTTTAGTAAAAAACATATATATTTTCCATATCAGTGGAGGAAAGAGGAACTGGTTTCCTTTTCACAGGAATGTATTCCCACAGAATTTGTTGAGTCTTGTGTTGCACAGTGTGTTTTAGTAACAGATATTAAATGTTTTGAATGGTGTATTATCCCAATTTTCACCTTATCTAGTCAGCCATTACACACAGCACAGTGCCATTCTTCCAGCCTTCCTCCCTATATTTTAGCAGTTTATTTTCCCACAATGCACAAGCAGCTGAAAATATCAGTCTTATTCTCTTGGTGCGACAAGCTTAGGTCCTGGACCCAAAAAACTTTACTTAGATATGTGATCTCTGCACATGAGAGCATCTGCAGTTACTCCAAATCACTGCTTGTGTGACTAGTCAGTCATGTGCATATAGACTAGTCATATGAAAAAATATTGACAGGGTTGGGCCCTTACTGTTTCAAAAGCTGAGTTTTTCCACAAGAAGTGTTTTGGCTTTTGGATATTTCTGCAGGTTGCACATCTGCCCCAGTCAATCTTTACCATTCCAAGTTCAGCAGACAAAAAATAATTTTCCAGACATTTATTGTGCTAGCCAAACATATTGCATGCATGTGAAAATTATATGGGACAATAAAATTTGGTGAGTATTTTGATTTTTATAATGTCTAACATAATTTGCCTTAAAGATAAAACAAGACATTTAATTTAACTCATTTTATTCCATCTCTTCCCATGCAAAATCTTGATATACACCACACACCTGTGTATTTGATTTCTGTGGCAATTTTCCAAGAAGTGTATTATATCTATATGCTCATGCATATGCACATACACTCATCAAGGAATTTATCTCCCTGCAAATCTTGCAGACAACCCCAGTAAAAGCCTGTTTGCTTAAGCTTTTTAGAGAGAGATGAAAATTTCACTTCTTCTGAACCTTTTGATGAGTTTTAGGTTATTTTATGGCCTAAGATGCATTTTCAACTGTTGTAATATGTATGATTTAACACCTGCAGTTTACTTTATGTGGGCACAGAATTGCTTGCTACAATGTTATAAAGAATGTATTATCGTTAAAATAAAACGTGTTCTACATTTGTACAGCACCTGAGCCCACTGGGGTGTTGATCTGTGGGATCTCTGAGGATCCATGGAATACAAACAGTTCATAATAAATAAATAAACAATTTCGTTACTCAATGACAATTTGTTTGCTCTGAACACAGTTCAATAAAACACACAAGCAGCCACCTAAGTCCATTCCCATTCAAGAAAAGCATTTAAGCACATTTCCAGAGTTAGGCGTCTGTTTGAGAGCTCTGTGAATCGTGACGATTATTCAGCACTCTAGAGATTCCCCCACATTTTGTTGAACTCACAGTGACCAAGTAGAATGTTTCAAATATTTTGCTGAACTGATTAAGTCACTTTGTATATTGGTGCATTTGCCAGGTATTTGTGATGTAGTTTGTTTTGGTTTTGTTTTGTGTTCTTTTAAGGAATGCAGTTGTTATGGAGTCTGCCAGGCTGAAATAAGGCTGTTCAGTTAAATGGGGTTGAAAACCGAGAGACATGGAGTAGATGCTGAAGGCAAATTACAAATTCTGGCCCTGCAGGAGCTTTCTGAATTTGGAATGTGTCTATGGGTAGATCTAACAGCAAAGTTTTTTCAGGGTAACAGCTGTTATTTTGAAATAACTATCCTAGCATCTACACAATGCAACCACTATTTCAAAATAATTTTGACATAGCAGTTGGCTTATTTTGAAATAGGTAAATCTCACTTCAGCTACGTCTACACTAGCATTCCTCTTCAGAAAGAAGCATGCAAATGAGGAGCAAATTTACATATCTGGCACTTCATGTGCATATCATCCTTTCAAAAGAGCTTCTTTTGAAAGAAGAAGAGCTGTGCAGATGCTGCTCTTCTGAAAATAACCCCATCTTCAAGGGAACGCTTATTCCTAATTTTTTTTTTAGCAATAAGGGTTCTTTTGAAAACAGGGTTTATTTTGGAAAGTGCTGTGTCTACACTGCTTTTCTTCTTTCAAAAAAAGCTATTTCAAAAGGAAAATATGTAAATGAGGTGCCAGATATGTAAATGTGCACCTTATTTGTATTTTTGATTTCCCTCATTTGCATGCCTCTTTCAAAAGAGAAATGCTAGTGTAAATGTAGCTTTCATGAGGAACAGCATCTATGTTGAAATAGCTGTTTCAAAGGAGGTGCTGTGCAGACAGGGAAGAGGGCCTATTTTGAAATAAGTCAGAGTATGTTCAATGGTTCTATTTCAAAATAGATTCTGTGTGTGTGGATGGTGTATTTCAAAATCGCTGTTATTGCAAAATGCATTTTGGCTATGTCTACACTAGCATTCCTCTTTTGAAGTAGGCATGCAAATGAAGGAAATTGAAAATGCAAATGAGCACAGATTTACATATCTGGCACCTCATTTGCATATTGTTTTGCAAGAAGAAAAACAGCTGAGACTTGGGTCTTTCAGAAGTTATCCCATCTTCGAAAGAACCCTTCTTCCTCTTTTTTTTTTTTAAGAAAGGAGGGCTCTTTTGAAAATGGGGATTACTTTCAAAAGAGCTGTGTCTTCACTGCTTTTCTTCTTTCAAAAGAATATGCAAATGAGTTGCTAGATGTGTAAATCTGTGCCTCATTTACATTTTTGATTTCCTTCATTTGCATGCTTCTTTCAACAGAGGAATTCTAGTGTAGACGTAGCCTTTGCTTGTAGCTGTGTTATTTTGAAATAAGCCATTTCAGAGTAGATCTTCTGCATTAGTTTATTTCATAATAAGGTTCCTGTGTAGAAATACCCTATGTAATTTTTTTGTCTCCTTTCCCCTGCCCTCCTGTAGGAGATTATGTTGTGGGAGCCACCTTGGGTAACTAAAAAGGTAAAAACAAAAGCTGAGATTACCTAAACTTGCTCTCTTGATCTTTTCATTAGACTGGATTATGCATAGGTTGTTGAAATACACATTAAAAGTAGCAAATAAAAAAATCAGTCTTCACACAAGAAAACATACAGTACACTTCACCTTTCCCCCTGCCAATAAATTATCTCAGGAAGACAAAAGAAGTTCAATAAAAGATAGGTGGTCAAAACCCTCTAAGCTTATTTCTGATTTCTTGGTAGAAGAAAGTGCTTCTTATCCCTGCATTGGAAAAACAAAGAACCCACCCAGACACAGTCCATTGGTTTGAAAAGGCTGGGTTGCACCTATTACTCGAAAGTTCACTGAAAATACTCCAATACACCCTGTGATCACTCTAGCATTTAAAAATCATCCTTTAAAAACTGCTAAAAAGACAGAATACATTGGATTGCTTTTTCTTATAATACAGGCAGAGATTTCATATGATGCAGCAGCAGACTGTGTAGCTGTCTTTATAGATACAATGCTACAATGTACTGACTTCTCAAGCTCTATTAAAATGAAACATATTCAAGTGTTTAGCTGGACTGAGCCCACAGTGCTCAGCTCACTGCATGATCCACGCCTAAATTTCTGTGATCGCAGCCCTCTCTTTATATGTTTCTTGTACTTTTACGGTTGTCCTTTAATATCACCTTCATGTTTTGTCTATTTCCTAAAAGATGAGTATGTATATTTCTTAAAAAAACAGGTACTCTCAAGAAATAGAGCATTAAACTGAAAGACCTTTGGACAAGAATTGTGTGCCCATTGTCCCTTGTTAAGGTGTGACCATGATGTTTAAGGTTTATACCTTGAGGTTCTGCCACTGATAGCAATACTTCTGCAAATGACATTTCCTCCTTAGAAAGAGTGATTGACAAAGTTTTAATAGAGCTACTCAAAGTTCTCATATGGATAATCTGGACCAAAATTGCTGGTGCATATTACTTTGTCTTCTGTTCTAATCCTTGACTAGAAATTATTTGGAGTCCTTCACATTTTTATTGCAAAGGCTACTTAAAAGAATTACAACTTGAGTTGTAATTGGGACAAGTAGGTCTTATGGCATAATATAATAAACTAAGGAAGTCTTTATGAGGAATATTAAGTTAATATTCTTTTGATGAAGTAAATAGGAAGGAAGTACCTGTCAGTTCAGAGATTTTAAAAACTACTTTATGACACTGTGACCTTTCTATAGTTTTGCTGCAAGTGCTCACAAAGAAAGCATCTCCCTTCTCCTCAAGAATTAATCACATGAGACCCACTGTGTCACCTGTCTTAATTAAAAAGAAAAATGCAGACTTCTCTAAGGCCCCTTTAATAGTGCTAGACTGCATTACAGAATACCAGATTGAAACAAAAATGCTCAGTATGTTTCAAAGAAAAAAAATGATAAAAGAAATCTTATTTTGCTATTGGCACGGGTGGAGGGTTAGTCAAAAAACAGAAAATTCAATAAATGAACTTATTTTCACAGAATGCTACAGTATTTCTCTATTGGCCTGCCCCCCAAAGATGTTATTAGCATTCATTCTGAAAAATTAGGGGAAGCAAGCTTCCTGTGCCAAAGCCAGAAATCTCTCCAAGGACAGTAAATGAACAACATAGGAAAAGAAGCATTATAAAACCAGCTAAATAGGAGAAAAAGAAATATGAAGCTTGTCTGCGAGTCTACCTTTGAAATTAAATTATTCTCTGTGGCTTTCCTGTAGGCATGTTTCCCAATCTTAAATCTTAAAGAGATTCCTTCCCTTTCACACCACTTTCATCTGCTTTAATTTATATTATGTAGCCTTTTCTGTGCAGCCATCAGTAGCATCTTGGATTATGCTGAATTTTTTTTGTTGGCTGGAATCGTTACTGATTTACCATGCTGAAAATATGCTGGGAATTATTCTTGAACGACTGGGGACCTGTGAAAGATCAAAATGGTCTATACAAAGCTGGCAGTGATAATCAACCTGCTTCTCCAAACACAATGCAAAGCAATCATCTTTCTTACAAAAGCTTGAGTTCTTCTTTCAACACACTAAATTATATAAAATGTTGGGGATTAGAAATACTTTCTCATCATTGGTTCAATCCCATGCAGCTGACTCACTGGGGATTCAGCAGCCACTAGGGGCGAGACATATCCTAGTCAATAGTACTGAGACAGCTGACTGAAGCTAATAAGTCACATACCTAGGGTCCAATTTACTACTTTGCACCTGTGCACAATGTATTTCATAAGCAAGCCACAAAGTTCACAGTTGTCCTAGTTGTTAGAGTTGAACCAGCAGTGCGGGAAAACTGCGTATATTGCTCAGCCATTTAAATAACAATCCCAATATGATGGCAGTAGGGAAAGGTACAGCATAATTTCTCAAAGCTTTTCTCTTTAAAAGACATTTGCTTCCTGACAACCCAGAATCGGATGCAAATGATGGAAGTGTGTTTTCAAGGAAACCTGTTTAGCAAATGAGAAAATAAAGAGCATGACAAATCAATCTTCTTGGCTTTGGTCAGAGGTGAAGAGACTTATTTTTTTAGAACATTGCTACTCAGTTTCTGAGGATTGGGTGCATCTTTGAAGCATCAAAATCCAACGATATTACTAGCCTAAGTACAAAAGTTTGAAAGCACCAATTAGTACTGCATTTTCTGGAAAACGACAGCAGAGCAAATCGTATCTTTATGACTAAGACAGTAATTTATTTTGTAGAGCATGGTGAGAAATAAAACGAGTCACATTCTCGTGCCGATGGTGGTGGATTTAAATGTACTGCCAGTTTAGCTGGTTACTTGGGCATTCTCACCGAACAGACAAATCCTCGTGCTTTGAAGACCATAGCTGTGTGTACCAACTGTTCCAAAAAACAGAGCCTGCTCTAAGGTACCTGGGAGACTGCTTTGGTTGGTCCATGCATATCCTAGAACTGGGAGTTCTCTAGTAGTAGGCATCCTTCAGTCTGCATAGACTATGGATCGCACCCTTTGAAGTTTCAATTGAGGACTTCATTTACAGCATCTATTGTGACTATGAAGACCCACACGAGAGTGACAGTCCTTGTTGCATCTCTTGCAGATGTAGTGGGTGTCTGGCAAGTCCTTATTGTGCTTTCTGTGCGCTCACTTCTCCTCTGCTAGATGTCTGATATTCATCTTGCCCTTCTGAAGGCCCTTGTGTAACCCCTACCTCCACGTGCTGCGGTCGTCTGCTAGTTCTTCCCAGGTGTCCAGCTCGATGTCTACCTCTCTGAGGTCTCTCTTGCAGACATCTTTGTAGCGCAACTGGGGGCGTCCGGGAGGTCTTTTGCCAGAGGCTAGCTCACCATACAGGATGTCTTTTGGAATCCTTCCATCATTCATCCTGTGGATGTGGCCAAGCCAGCGGAGCCGACGCTGCCTGAGGAGGGTGTGCATGGTTGGGATTCCAGCTTGCTCGAGGATGGCGGTGTTGGTCACTCTGTCCTTCCATGATATTCCAAGGTTGCGCCTGAGGCAGCGCAAGTGGAAGACGTTCAGCCTCTTTTCCTGGCGGGCATACAGGGTCCAAGTCTCGCTGCCATAGAGGAGGGTGCTGAGGATGCAGGCTCTGTAGACTTGCATTTTGGTGTGAGTGTACAGCTTGTTGTTATTCCACACTCTCTCGCTGAGTCTGGACAGAGTTGTGGCCGCTTTTCCGATCCTCCTATTCAGCTCAGTGTCCAATGACAGGGTGTCAGTGATGGTGGACCCCAGGTAAACGAACTCATGGACGACCTCTAACATATAGTTGTTAATGCTGATTGATGGGGATTCAGCAACATCCTGACCGAGTATATTTGTCTTCTTTAGGCTGATGGTAAGCCCAAAGTCCTTGCACGCTTTGGAGAACTGATCCAGCAGTTTTTGAAGCTGGTCTTCTGTGTGAGACACTACAGCATCATCGTCTGCAAACAGCATGTCTCTGATGAGGACTTCTCGCACCTTAGACTTAGCTTTCAGCCTTAAAGGTTAAACAGTTTCCCATCAGATCTTGTGTGCAGCAAGATGCCCTCTGTTGAAGATCCAAAGGCATGCTTCAGGAGGAGTGTGAAGAAGATCCCGAACAATGTCGGAGCAAGCACGCATCCTTGTTTGACGCCACTCCTGATTCTGAAAGCATCTGATAATGCGCCGTCATATTGGATGGTTCCTCTCATGTCTTCGTGGAATGACTGAATCATCTTGAGTAACCGTGGAGGACAGCCTATCTTGTGGAGCAGTTTGAACAGACCACCCCTTCTGACCAAGTCAAAGGCCTTGGTCAGGTCGATGAAGGCTATGTAGAGTGGCTTTCTCTGCTCCCTGCACTTCTCCTGCAGCTGCCTTAGAGAGAAGACCATGTCAACAGTAGACCTCTCTGCACGGAATCCACACTGCGATTCGGGGTACACCCTCTCAGCAATCTTCTGGAGTCTGCCAAGTATGACGCGAGTGAACAGTTTACCAGTGACGCTTAGGAGGCAGATTCCACGGCATATCCTAGAACTGGGAGTTCTCTAAGGATAGTTCAAAGCGAACTTTGGCACTCATGTTGTGTGCATATCAGTCAGATGAGAAAATCCTTCCACAACAGTTTATTATAGGTGTCTATGTCTGCATAGTCTTGGGCCCAGAGACAAATAAAATGGGCATTTCACATCAAAATTGTCCATACATTTTTGTGCCAGTGATAATGCCAGTCCCATTGCCAGAAACAAGGAAGGGACTAACTGAAATATTTTTTAAAAACTTTTTGGATTTGTTGGTTTCTGTGAATTGATCCTCATTTTGTGTATAGCATTTTTTAAAAATGTGCAGGACAGGGGCATTGGGGAACAGGATCTGGCCCTCTCTTTCTAATTCTCCCTATCTCTAGCTCCTCTCTAATTTTTTTCTCCCATATTCTTTTTTTTTTTACTCAGTTTCTCTTTTGATTGATCTTTTATTTCCCAACCCACTGCAACCATGGAATTGTTCCCATTAGATTTGCCAGAGCACCCTCCTCCAGATACCCCCCCCCAATTTTAGCCATCACTGGTCTTAGAGCGCCACAAAAATTATACCCAAACCCATTCACCTTTCCCAGATACCAACAGCCCATGAGAATTAGCTCTAGTTCCCAAATTTCCCTCTCCATATGTCTTCCAAATTGTTCCCCCTCCCCCACCATTTGGACTCTTGTCTGTTGGTATTGACAATCGATACGGCATCTTGTTACTATACTTCTAGGCAAACATTCTCCAAATGGCTATTCACAGTGAATGAGAGTGTTAATGTTAAAGATGACGCACGCTAAGTGAGTAATTATTGTAACATTAATATTTTTCATTTGAACTACTTAAGTGTACTGTGCATATGAAAAGTCAGTCCAAGTTTTACTATATAAATCACAGCTGCAGCATTCATAAAAAAGTTAAGAATTTTGCCAGGCATTTCTTTCAGTCTTGATACAGTTCACTTCTCCCACCCCTTCCGCCTTCTTGCCTGTGCTCGTGATTTTTTTTGCCGACATTAAAAAACTGATGTAGTGCCACAAGGCCAATACGATAGAAGTTGCTTAGGAAGGTACAAACAAGCAGAGACACAATGTGCAACCCAACCCAAAAAGCCAAGAGGCCAAAATTGAAATGCAAAAGGGATTCACCAATTTTCTGACAGAGTGAAGCTGACATTTGTCTCAACGCAAATTACAGATCGTTGGAACCAATCCAACTACTCCAAGGGTTACCACCAGTCTAATTCATAAATAGCACTGGATTTTTTCTTAAATTTTATGATCAAATCCTATGAAGCAACTAGGTAAAGTGAGGGTGAAACCAGCCTACCCTCAATATTTATCTTATAGTACATCAGCTGTGAAATCACGTTGAAACTATTTCACAGATGTTGTGTCAGGAATTTATTCATTTCCATTCTATGTAAGATCTTATACCCCTCTATCACTATATCTGAGTCCCTTGTAATAATGGCTTCTCCTGACTTACATCTATCATGTCCATAACCATATGCGGCTCATTCTCTCTCAGCCTCAGGACAGGAGAATTCCATGGTCTACAGTGTTTTGTTTTGGTAGAATTCTTTTTAAAATGTATTCAGAGTGGGGACCATGAGCTTGAAGAAATATGCTGCACACTTGGAGCAAAAGAAGCAGAGGTTTCCAATGGTCCTTTGTTTTTCCAGGTGCTGTATATGTGATATAATTGTTACAAAAATCTCTCTCCTTTTTCACCCTCACTAAAAAACTGCAAAGGTTTTTTTGTAAAATGAAATTTTCAATCAGTTAATGGAAGCAAGCCTTGAAATGAAACAGTGCTTTGCCTGGGCTAAGTGAAAGCATTTTTGATGTTGTAACCAAATAAGACAGAGATGGCTGAGCAAGCTTATCTTGAGCACTATCGTGCTTTATGAAGTACATAATAGCAATGGTAATTGCCTTCATATGTTTGCAATCATCTGCAAAAAGGAATGATCCTCCACTTCCCAATGCAATCCACCTCTCACAGGCAACTGTGGTATTTTGGAATCATGACATTTTTAGGTACAGACAGATTATTGTAGGTCATTCTTTAGAGAAGTTTCAGCATGATCAGACTCACACTGCTGCTTTACAAGCAAAGGATAGTCTCCATTAGCTTTTTAGAACATTCTTGTAACACCTCCATGTTTAGGCAAGGTTTTGTATTGCTAGGAAGAGAGAATCCCAGACATTTTTGCCACAACATACCATCAACTCTGTACATTAGCTCTGTTACTAAAAAATTGTTTTAGAATGTTTTAATGTATAGAGCTGATGGTATGTTGTGGCAAAAATGTCTGGGACTCTCTCTTCCTAGCAATACAAAACATTGTCCAAACATGGAGGTGTTAAAACCACAGCTCTCCACTACTTTCTGGAACTTTCGGTAGACTAGATACTAGAGACAGATTGACAACATTCAGGTGTCACAATCAGTGTGCTTTAAGGAAAGTCAGGTAGACCAAACCTGGCAGGAAAGTCAAGTGTCTCTTGTAGGAAAACAGAGAGGCAAGATGGGTGAGGCAATACCTTTACCTGGACTAACTTCTGTCGCTGAGTGAGACATGCTTATGAGCCACACAGAACTCTTCTTCAGGTCTGGGAAAAGTAAGAAATGCACAATTGCATCACATCAGTTGTTTTAACTACCAGTTGTTGTAGCTGTAGTGGATCCCAGAGGCACACAAGGGGCTACTGGAGCCACAGGAGGCTCCTTGTTTTTAAACCTTCTTAAGACGTACCATGTAAGTGAGAAAGTCAAACAGTGCTACCTATATGGTGATCTCATGCAGTTTTGATTAACAGAGCTGCTTGTTCATTTCTGTTCCCTACTTTCTTTCATTTACTTTTTCTGCCACCTTATTTCATTTTTCTTTAATTTTTAATTTATCTAGTAACCCTGTTAATATGACTTATTTTGTTGCTTTCTTTCACTCTCTCTCTCTCGGTATGAGGCTTCCCATTTTTCTGCTTCCTGACCTTTGGACATTTAATTGGACAGAAATTTGACTAATATAAATCAGCATAGATTCTTTTATTTCAACACAGAGAAACCAAATTACTCCAGCTGCTAATAGGACTCAGTTGACGCTTAATGAATCATTAGTGAGGAAAAGGAAAGACTTACAAGTGATAATATATATGCTTCGAGAACAACAAGAAGTCTTGTGGCACAAGTCAGATCAAGCTTACAAAGGCAGTTTCTCTGCTTTGGGTACCAATGGCTCCCCATTAGACTCTGACAAAGTCTCACATCCCCCGTCTGATCTGACTTGTTTTTTCCTCTTTTGATAAGTACTGTTGATACTGGGCCATTTCCACCTCGCTGAATAGACCTTGTCAGCTCTGGTCCTCCCTCTTACTGGGACCCCACTCTTTAAATACCCCTCTGAAACCATCCTCCCCCCCACTCATGCATCTGATGAAGTGGGTCTTTGCCCACAAAAGCTTATGCTCCAAAATATCTGTTAGTCTATAAGGTGCCACAAGACTTCTTGTTGTTCTCGAAGCTACAGACTAACACAGCTACCTCTCTGATACTTGTCACCATTATATATGCTGCAAAAGTTAAACAATCACCAAAAAAAAGTAGCCAGGAACTCATTTTGGATGCGGGGGGCGTGGGACAGGGAGATCTTCAAAATATTGATCTTATACCTAGTGGCTACATCTACAGTACAGCGATCTGTTGACAGAAGTTACTGTTGGAAGAGATCTTCCAGCAAAATTTCTGTCGACAGATCATGTCCACACACAAAAGCAGATCAGAAGAACAATTTGCTCTGTCAACAGAGAGCAGCCAGACTGCCCAGCTGCTCTCTTGACAGAACAGGTAACCAGAAGCTCAGCAAACAGGGCTGCCCAGTGAACTGGAAGCCCTATCTGTCAACAGAAAGACCCCTGCCCCCCGCCATAATGTCTACATGGTTTTTTTTTGTCAACAGAAACTGTTGATAAGGGCAGAACACTGTCAGCAGAAGTGCCGAGTTTTGTCGACAGACGAGATGCATTTTGTGTGTAGACAGTCCATGGGTTTTGTCAGCAAAACTCTCTATTGCAGACATAGCCAATGTGAACCTAGATCTGAATTCAACATTAGCAATTTTTATGATGGGCTACACTAAAACTTTAAATAGCTCTCATTTGTGTGAGGCTGAAATCTAAATGCAGATTTCATCAGCTTCAATATATCAGAGATAAAGAAAGAAAGAATCAAGGGCCCAGGAAAGAAAGAATCAAGGTCCCAGAAATGTGGTAAAAATAGAAATAGTCAACTATTATAATGCCTGTATTTCTGACCTTATCTACTGTCAAGTTTCCTGTTCATCTGTTTTCCACAAATGGTGAAATCTTTGTCTTTTTAGTTCCTGTCTTTCACTCACCACATTTTCTTCCAAACTGCCCCATATGAGCATCCCACCTTTGTTAACAAACTGCTAAACTTGACTCATTCAAATCCCCCATAAAACTAATTTTTGCCATCTCACTGACAAGAAGAGAGGAAAGTAGGAAGCAAACCTCTGAGTTAACAGACTATTGCAGATGCATGCATACCTTACAAATAATAAAGTGACCCTCTTATTGGTCCCTTGCCCCTCCTTTCATCCCAATTTTGTTGTTCCTCCCTCTTTCATTTTTGACTGTTCAGAACATTCATTTGCTGTACCGCTTACATTTAGATTATAAGATTTTTGAGCAGAGCCAATATTCTTATTTGGGCTTCTTTGTTGTTATTGTTGACAATCCAACACATGAATTAATAATAATTGTACATGCATGCTGTGATCATTAAAAAAATGTGCATTTTTCATTCTGGTTTTCAGTCATCTCTGGGGAGAGTTTCCTGAAGGGCTCTTGATTTTGGAAATTACCCTGGCCCGCAGAGGTTGGCCTGGTTTTCTTTTCCTTTTGTATGGCTGGTGTAGACAAGTACGTAGAATTTCATTGCAAGTTGATCAAGCCAAATGGCTACATTATGAGCAGCAGAATTTATAGCAGTTATGCCTCCTTCATATATGTAAATTGGGTGGTAGGTAGTAATATGCTTAATGGTTTCTTAGTGGGAACCACATTCACATAATGGGGAGCCCTTGAGCCTCCATTTGTGCATTAGATATTTGCATCAACCCTGGCTGGCTAAATTCAGTTGAGGATTGACCAAGGTGCCCTTGGAATGTGAAACCCAGAAACCTTCTGTGTGGAACCAAACATACGGGGCTTTTTTTTTTTTTCCTTTATGTCTTGTTTAACCCAGTCTGCTTTCCATGCCCCATTCTGATTGCCTGAAGCCCAATGACTATTCCCAAAAAGGATTGCAAGTCTCAAAATGTTGCTGGGAAAGGTGGGCGATGCATTGTCAAGGTCTTAGTGAATAGGAAAACATCAGTTCTGCATGCACTGAGCTTTGCAGAATGTTGCAGATCAGTGCATGGATGGGGAAGTGATGTTAGACAGCACAGGTGGCTACGGTGTTGGAGTTGAGAGTTCCCATGACACCTGCCTGACTGTATTGAACTGGGTATCCCTGAGACATGGAGCTGCATTTGCTTCATACTGGTGCACAACAGTAAGCTGTTAAAGATCTTCTCAACACTGATGTGCTCACTGGTCACACAAACTAGAGAATCCTGCATTATCTTATGCTTCCATGTCTACCATGACCCTCCTCTCCCAATACAGCTCTATAGTGAATGAATACAGTCAGACCCTAATTAAGCACTGAGTCATAGATATTAAGGTCCCTCAAAATGTAATTCTGTTGTGATTCCAAATCCATTTAAAGGTTCTCATCAGGAGTCCACGTTCCCCTGAGGGGCCACAAGCAAGTTTCAGGGGGTCCACCAAGCAGGGACAGCTTTAGATTTGCTGGGACTCAGGGCAGTAAGCAAAAGTCTCACTGCCAGGGGCGGAAGCCCAGAGATCCAAACCTCACAGCCAGGGGCTGTAGCTGAGTCTGGAGCATCCCAGTTTCACTGGGCAACCAGTGGCATAGCACCCCAGACAGTTGCCTGGCTGGCTACCCCCTACAGCTGGCCCTGACTTTTATATGCAGAAAAATGATTGTTGTGGCCCAGGGTGGCTGGGCTGTTTTTATGGCATATTGTGCAGGGAGCTCAGCAAAAAAAAAAAAAAAAAAAAAAAAAAAAACTTTTGAGAACCTTTTACTGTGCAATCACATCTGGGACAGATCCTGCTCCTCTTCAAGTCAATGAAAAGGTTTGCACGGACTTCAGCTGAGTTGGTTTGAACACTGTGTCTTATACCTTTTGGATCATAAAATTTAGTAACATTTAACTTTAATATAAGATGTGTGGAGAAAGAAATGAAAAAAAACTGGAGGGCAAGCTACCTGAAAAGGTGGATTCAGATACTAGGGAGAAAAAAAGATGATCAACTGGTAGTTACATTCTGCAATAATTCCTGTTTTAATCTGTGAAACGTTAAATCCTGTGATATGCAAGATGTCAAACTGACTGACGGCAATGGTTTGTCCCTGCTGGCCTTGAAATCTACAAACAATGCACTGCATGGTGTGGACCTGATTGTCCATGGCAGTACAACAATTTGACACCAATGGAACACTGTTAAATCCATTAGGACAACACCAATGAAAAACAAGTTAATCAAGTCCCTTTCTCACATTGGTGATAATCATAGGAACAAGGACATGAATTTCACTGTGCATGAGTTTTCTACATTCCTGCCATGGAACAATAGCCTTATAAGGAATCATGTACTCCAGTGTTGCACTATATCCTCCTTTCACTTCTTTCCATCTGTCTCTGTCACTCTCTAATTCTTGCTTTCCTACATGCATGAACTTTCCTCATTGCTAACATTTCACATTTGCCTATGTTAAAATCTTTGCTTATCTAAAGCGTGACAGGGATTAGGCAAAGACCCCTTTTATTCACCTCCCCTCCCCTCACTCTTTATCCATCATTTTAAATTGTAGAGTAATTTATATTTTTTGCCAGGTTTTTTGCCTGATTTATAAACGGAGCAGAAACATATGTGATTTTTTCCCGCATCCTGCTGTAGAGGCTTTGACTGAATATATCATGCCATTAAAACAACAAAAAATCAAGTCATATTAAACATTTATACTCAAAGGGGGAAAAAAGGCCCCAGAGCTTTTTAGAAAACCTGGTTACCCAGCCATGATCAGCCAAGGCTGCCTGACTCTGTTGCGTGAAGCCTGCTGGATTTCTGCCAATACTCACCTTACGGTGACACCAGCCAGCAGGGACCTTTGTGCATCCAGGCTGAAATTAATTCCACATTATAGTGAACACAAAAGAACAAAAACCTTATTAAAACACAGATTAAATCCATTATGATATTAATCCCTTTTTTGGAAGATGAAGCTAATCCTCTGTCCCTAAATATTAAACATAACTCTGATATTACAGCACAGAGATAATACCCTTGCCTTTATCTTGGCCAGCCCTTGTCATCTTAATGAGGCAACGAATGCAGTAGGCTGGGTGCTCATGAAAGAAAGCGGCCTCCGAATAGATAAGGAGTCAGGTTCCAGTATCAAAGCAGGCCTTGTTTTCCCACACGACATTGTGCTGCTAATCTCCCATAGAAAAAAGTCCCTCTACATCATCTAAGCTATTATTTCATGCTAAAAGGTATTATGTGGCAAAAATGACATCCAAGTTCTTAAATGACCATATTTTACTCAAAACATATTGGTTACGGACAGCACTGTTAAGGCAGGAATGTCTAATGAGGGTTCCTTCATTTGTACTGGACAGTGCCATGCATGTTTCTCTCTTATTCTTATAATTACAGACTTTTTTTCTTTTAATGCAAGGGAAGGATGGTAATGCAGTGATGGTGGTGAGTAACTATGCATTCCTTCTCTCAGCATATCTTCCTTTTGGTTGTATTAGAGTGTCATCCTATAAGTAGTTTGGGTGAGATGGCCCCAAAGCAGCATTCAGCCAGCTGAAACAATCTTATACAGAAGAGGAGACAGGCTCCATGGAAAGGTAAGTCTGTTTGAACAGTGAGAATAAAGTGTACCGCTCAGGGTTTCCACCAGCATTTTGACAGACTGGGCCAGACTGTCATTTACACAATAGCCTTCACTGGTGCAATGCAAAATCACTTCTCCCCTTTGTGGAGTTCCTAAAATGTGACCTTGCGTGGTCCAATGCCGAGTGGATGGAGCAGAAGTCAGACCTAGAGGTCACAGCACAAGTTGGTAGCCAGTGTCTAGAGTCAGAGCTACAGCCACAGGTCAGATCTAAGAGGTAAAAGCTACAGTCAGGAATCAGAGCCAAGGATGAGAGCCAGGCTACCTGGAGTTAGGCACAGCAGGAAGAGAGCTAGGACCAAAGCAGAGACAAGCATGATTGCAGCCGTGGACATATGCTTTGAGGAACTACCAGATTGCTGCTGCTTCTCAACACTTGGTCTGCTACCCAGGGTCATATTAGTGGTTTGTGGGGCCCCTGGGTCAAGAGTAAGTGGGGGGTCACTCCCCACCGCTTCTGTCTGCAGTGCCCTCCGTCCCCCCCATCCCATTCATCCTTCTGGGGAAATGGTGTTGGGTCACAGGGGCTTGCCCTACTCTGCCTGACCACCATGCAGGCCTATACACCTCCACCCCACTCCCTGGCTGGCGCACTGGGTGGGCAGACTGGCAAACCACATTGTCACTCTCACAAGCTCCATCACAAAATACTTCCGCATTTTTAAAATGTACAACTTCTAATTGTAACACACGCCTAATAAAATTGAGGAAAGGGGCTAATACCTTTGGACAAGAGGCGACATTAAAGAGCTGAAATGCAGAGGAGGAAAGAGCTTTCATTAAAAACATCAGAAATATAGTGCTATGGGAAAAGAATCCTATTGTTTGAGTGAAATGTTTTGGAAATGGATATGCATGGAATGTGTCCTGAGCATTTTGGGAATCTCAGTATTTCAGATAACTACATATCATGTGAGGGAAATATGCCATTGTTGTTGTTTAGAAATCAGAAAATCCTAGGACACTTGAGATGGAAAATGGTTATCTAGTCTATCTCCTAAAAATACGTATACAGGATTTTTCCTTGCTATATAGTCTCAAGTGCTTTGTCTAGGCCACTTTATCATAACTCAGGTTAGCTCTACACAGCAAAGTTATTTAAAAATAAAACAAAAAAATTATTCTTGCACCTAAACAATGCAACTACTATTTCAAAATAAATTTGAAATAGTGATTAGGTTATTTTGATATCGGTAAACCTCATTCTACTAGGAATAGCACCTATTTTGAAATAGCTATTTTGAAAGTGGGGCTGTTAAAACAGGGAATAAAGCCTACTTTGAAATAAACTATAGTGTGACCAGTGGCTGTATTTCAAAAGGCTCTGTGTGTGTAGACTCCGTATTTTGAAATAGCTAAGTGCTATTTCAAAATGCATTGTTGTGTGTAGCAGTGTTATGAAGGAAGCTATTCTGGAATAGTTCTTCCAGAATATCGTACTTTGAAATAAAGCTGCTGTGTAGATGTACCCTAAGTGATGAGACTTCTACCATTTCTTCAGGCACAAGAAGAAAGAAAAATACCATGAAAGAGTAACTCAAACCACGTTTTTCATTACTGTATTAGTGGGTGGTAGAGAAAACATAGAAAAATTGTAACACGCATTTTGTAATGAGGTATTCATCTACAGCAAAGTGCATATGAGTTGGAGTGGGAAAGAGCCACAGAGCAGTCACAATACACCACTGAACAATTCCAACAAGGAAAGAGAATAAAGGAGGCCCATGTTAAAAAAACTCCTTTTATTGCTGCAATAACTGGAAGATATGCTAAAAAAGCAGAAGGCCACAGTGCCTGAAGTGAAGTAGTCCAGTCTTACAGTAATATATATGGTGTCTTAAATTGACATTAATCTTGATCATGAAAAAATCTTGTAAGTGTCCTTGGGGGAAAAAAATCCAATTAAAAAAATCCAAGGACCATCTTTCAATTTAGCTACAGAAATTAGACAAGAAAAAGACACATTGGGCTATCACATCCGTCTCCTTAGGGCCAGTACAGGATATATCCCTCCAGCATCTCCTCCAATACTTGACCTAGTTCTAATTTAAATTAATCCAAACATTAGAAGAGCTTCTATATGCGGTTTAATGTTTAGTTTTCTAAACTCTTCCTCCCAGTATCTCCTTTTTTTTCCTTAATGGCCCTATATTAAATTATGCATGATCCTGTTAGGAAAAGCAGGGTTCAGCTTTCTCCTGAGCGCTTCAGTACTACTCTGTGCATCAGCCAGTCACTAGTGCTCAGTGCAAGGAATCGCCTTCATCTCTTTTCTTGAAACTAAAGCATTTATATCTCTGGCAGCCTGAAAATGAGCATCATGAGGGTTGGTCCAATGATTAGGGTCCTAACCTAGGTTTGGGAGATGGGGGTTCAAATGCCAGATCTGCTTTAGACTTCGGAAGACCATCACAGAGTGATTCAGTTCTCAGGTGTAAACTAGAGGTAGTAGAACCTCTCTCCCTCCAGGGCTGTGTGCCGATTGTAAGGCTGGCTGTCAATAGGTCCAAATAAGTACCTTTGAAAATAATCATTAATAAATTTTGCATCTATGATTTTTATTTTTATTTTTATTTTTATTTATTTTTACAATGAAGCAGGAAAGCCTGGAGGTTGAGGCATGGGACAGAAGGATAGTTTACAGCAGAAGAACAATTAAACATTGCTACAGAACTGGTCCTATTATCTCACAGAACACATAACCAAGGATACAAACTCTGCCTCCTAATATGCCAACAGGGGATTTAGCCACAAGGGCTTCTCAGCCCTTTTTCTGTACGTGTGTGAGATATCAATACTGAGTCCTCTCCACACATAGATCCTGATCATGTCTATTATCTATGTTACATGGCAATCATACCTTAGAATCCTAAACTGATGTTACTTAAAAACACTAAAGTATGCTGTTTACTTCCCTCCACCTGCCCCCTCCCGCCAACTCCTGGACAGTGAAAAACAGTCAGACGAGGTTGTTGAGTTATCATCTTTCTTGGACCAACTTGTGCTGGTGAAAAAGACAAGTCTTCAATTTGCACATATCTCTTCTTCCTGAAGCACTCTGCAGCTCAAAAGCTTGTCTCTTTCATCAGCAAAAGTTGGTCCAAGAAAAGATATTTACCTCACCCACCTTGTCTCTCTAACATCCCAGGACAAACACTGATAATACCACACTGCATTCCATTTTTGTCTGTAACAAGCCTTGAATCACTTTTACATTCCTCCTCTTTTGTGGTAACACAGTTCTGTAAAGCTTAGACAGAATGTGCTGCATGGGAACACTTAAAAGCAATCAAAGTAGTTTTGAGTGCAAACTTAATGAGAAAACTACATCTATAGATATTGGGTAAAATCACAAAGTTCTCTCTCAACTTTCAGTCATCCCTTCTCCTCATCTTCTGCGGCTTATGTTTGCCTGAGTGACATTCTCCTGCTTTCTCACTGGAGATTATAATGAATCCTTTGTTTTATTTATTTACTAGCAAATTTACCCAGCATTGTTTGGGTATTAAGTCAAGTAAAGTGGAGGCTAGAGCTCGGCTTCTTGCTGGAAGAGGGTGCCTACCTTCACCATAGCCTGAACCCTGGGTGTTGGGGGGGGCAGAGGCATGGCGCGTTCCCCCAGCCCCAGTGAGAGGTGCAGGGCTGTGTCTGGGGCCAGGGTTTCACTGCGTGTCCCTGGTCCCATCCTAAGCTTAGGCTTCCTGGCCCCAGTATTTCCGGAACTGTGTGAGGGAACAATATGGGGAAGTAGGGAGGTGACAGGGCTCCTCCTGTGCAGTGCTGTGGCTGAGTACCATGACGGGGGTTGGGGCAGAGAGCCACTTATCCTTCCAGAGGCTGGAAGTGTACAAAGTCCTCTCTCCATGTGGCTACTGTTTTCCTGTGGTGGCTGCCACCAGTCACCACTCTGCGGTATTACTGTTCCCTTCTCTCACTGCCCTCAGTAGTGAGTGTGGAGTACGTCTTCCCTCCTCTCAGTGCCCCACCCTTTCCATGTTCTGGAAAACCATGGAATTTCAGGCACTTCCCACTTTCCAGGTGCAACTATTATGCATACCAAATTTTGTGGTCAAAACTCTTACCATTTAAGAGGCGTTCCTGAATAAATGATTTACAGAAATACAGACAGACATGCTAAAATATATGTATAAGTTACAAAGGGAATCCATGGGTTCATATAAATACAGTTCAAGTAAATTATAAAAGTACACAGTTATAAGCAATTTTAAAATTCTTTATGCAGTCAAAAATAAGACTGCATGTGCATTTTAGTCACTAAGAAGGAGGGATAAAGGGAACATGTGGTTTAATTTCATTGTTCTAGACAGCATGTAATTATATTAAACTAAATACCTCAGGTCTGCCTGACAAATGCTTAATTAAGTCTAATGAAACCAGCTAGAATTTAATTAATCTAACATTCAGCTTCTCCAGACAAAACATTTTAATAGAAATTATCTCATATTCCTTGAAAACAATAGATTTTCATCTAGGTTCACTGGAAGCTACACATCCTGCCTTTAATTCCAGATACAAATTGTGCACCAACACATTAAAACCAAGTGGGAATTTTGTACCGAGGAGAAGCAAAGCCCTAAATGAGTAGCAGCTGGAGTATAGTTAAGACAATCTTAGCAATCAATTACATCAATAAAAATAGTTTAAATTTTACTACATAGTAACCTCTCTAGGTCCACACTACCAGCAAATTTGATCTAAGATATACAACACCAGCTACATGAATAGTGCAGATGGAGTCAATGTACCTTAGGTCAAATTCAGCAGCATTCCCACTGAGGGAAGTCAATGGGAGAAGTGTCAAAACCTGTGGGAGAACACTTCAATCTCCCTGAACACTCAGTAACAGATTCAAAAGTAGCCAAACTACAGCCAAAAAAAAAAAAAATAACCTTCGGAAACAGAATCCAAAGAGAAACTGCAGAGCTGCAATTCATTTACAAATTTGACACCATCAGCCAGAGATTGAACAGAGACTGGGAGTGGCTGGACAATTACAAAAGGAGTTTCTCCGCTCTTGATGTTCACACCTCCACATTAGCTGCTCATAATGGGCCACATCCTCCCTGACTGAATTGACCTGATTTCTCCTTTCTTGAGGTACACAGCTCCACATTAACTGCCGATAATGGGCCACATCCTCCACAACTGGACAGACCTTGTCAACTCTGTCCCTCCCCTTGACTGGGACTTCTTCCTTTTCATAAGCCCATATATTTAAATCCTCTTCTGAAAACTTCCACTCATGCATCTGATGAAGTGGGTCTTTGCCCATGAAAGCTTATCCTCCAAAATATCTGTTAGGCTATAAGGTGCCACAGGACTTCTTGTTTTAGAACTCACAGAAAGGCTGAGAGATAAAGCAAGAGGGTGTTGGCTGATGGGTGATGCTGAAAGAGGCTAAATCATGATCAGAAAAGGGACACCTGGTAACAAAGATCATAGAAGGAGATGATGATGAAGTCAAGTGAACAGCCCTTTTGATAAGTGAGCGAGCTGAACTAGGACTGCATGTCAAATCAATAGGTGAGGGTGAGAAAATGTGTAGCTAAAGGATCGGACAGGTCAACATGGAAGCTGAAGCACCCCCCAGTGAACGTGAAAGAATGTGAAGAAAAGGGGGGGGGAAGAGGGAGGGGAGTCAAAGTCACATGAGGGAAGGATTGAGGGGGGCAGTGACAAATGATGACTGCAGCATAGGGAAATGCCATAAGGTGTATGGACCCAATGGCAGTCCAGTAACCAAAGGGTTAATACTTCTTGCTAAATGCTTATTGGCAGTCTCACAGTAGGTGGGAGGAAACATGGTTGGAAAGCAGAAGGGTGGGGTGGTTACCAGAGGGTTGAGCAGGCTGGAGAAAAGTGCTCCTGCTGGCAAGCTACTAACGAGCTACCCAGAGACCACAGTCCAGCAGGGAGGTGGGCATGATTTATTGATTGGCATGCTGGAGGGCTTGCAGGGATCCAGGGAAAGATAGGAAGACTCTTACGACACTGTCAGAGTTGTAGAATCCTGACCCTGCTTATCTAGCTTCAGAGCCACAAGCTGGAACCCAGGGGATTGGATGGGCCTGGGTTCCTCTATTAATCCCGTGATTGACTGAGAAGTGAAAAAGGGGTTTTCAGGCTCCTGAACATCAGGAATAGACTGACAGCCTCAGTAGGCTATATGAACCCTGTGGCAGTATGATGCTTGGTCAGAGAGGACACTGTTGTGGTGATGAACCACCTCGCAAGGAGAGGGAAGAATAAGGATGCAGTGAATAGGTGAAGAAGTAGTAAGGGGGAGGCAGGGTTAGAAGCAGGAGAGAAGACCAACACCCCCACCAGGGTCTGATTCATGATCAAGGAGTATAAGGAAAGAAGAAGTCCATGAGAGAAACAGTACATGCAGAGGTTTCTGAGACTGTGCAGAGCTGAAGGGAGCAAGATAAGATGGTTTGTAGTAGTTCAGAGATGGAGTGTGAGTTGCACAGACAGTGAGAGAAGGGAGAAGGATGTAGAGGTACAAGCGAAGTTAGGAATGGTGGTATCAGACAGGCTGATGGATGGATGGACATGGATGGATGGACAAGAGATGTGAGGTGGAAGGGAATAAAGGAAGAGCCGCGGTTGAGGCAAGTGTTATGAAAGGTGAGAAGTATTCCATTTTTTATTATGTTTCCCCACAGTATGCTGGTCTCTTCCCAAATACAAAAGGGAACCATGATCCCTGCCACAGGACTAGTTTGCACAAAAAATGTAGTGATTTAACGTACACCTAAACAAAAGTTATTCTTGTCTCAACTAAGGCTCAAAGAGCTTACAGTCTGAAAGATAAGCTGATGAAAGGTGGAGGGTCTCCCGGGTATTAAAGATGTGGTCAGTTTGCCATATGTTGTCAATGCAAATATCCATGTTTTCTCTATTGCTTTAGCTTGTTACTAACCAACCTAAAAATTGTCATGTTGAGTTGTGAGAAAATATTGCTGGGTCCATAAACCGAGGAAGCTTTTAGTGCTACTTAGTGACAACCTGAAATGTTCTGAAACAGCTCCATAGCAAATGAACTTACTAACCTAACCTCAAGCAGAAGGTTGCAACTCAGCAGGACTTCTCTTTTGCAAGCTTGAGTGGTTCTGCAAGCAACAGAAAACCGTCCAAGTATGCTATAAAAGTATTGTTCCAGTAGCATTTTATTACTGTCAATTACCATTCAATGGTCATTTCAAATGACTTACCAGAGTAGATGTTTTTTAAAAGATAGGGATTCAGATAACTACAAAAAAGCATTCTTATGCTTGCATGAGTAACCTGTGTTTGTATGAAAGTACAAAGATGTCTACCTAGCCATTTCTGTATGCTTTTAAATGATTTCTGCACACCATTATAGTTGGAGCAAATGAAATGCAAAGACAGTTGGCTCTCACCCTTCCATTTTGTCATGAAAACTGAGGTGTATTGGAGACAACTTATTGCCAACATAATTCTGATTATCATCCTAAATAAGAAGAAATGTAACAATAAGAATTTAGGAAATTGGGAATACAAAGCTAACTGGTGCATGAATCTAATCAATTTTCCATGTCCACTGCCAAAATACCCTAAAATATTCAATTTTTTTCTTCACATTTTATCTCTACAAAGGAGCAGTGAGGGGGAATCCAATGGCATGCTGAACGCCAAAAGTTCTTAGCTGAAATACTGTAAAAGGTAATCTTTCTCTGAAGGGAAAAAAGAATAGCATATTAAATGTCTAGAAGAACAATAATAAAATTGTCATTCCAGCTCTAAACTAAGCTGACACAAGTGTATATTTATATTTGTTGACTATATCACAAAAGGAAGTCTGATATGTCATTTTAATTTTTATTATAGACTATTAAACCAAACAAGCTATTGATGAATTCTAACCATTCTTATTTCCTGTATTACATAATATTAATACACTTTACACTATATTTGGCCTAAATGTCTCAATACATATATCTGGCAGGAAACACTCCTTGCAAAATTAATGACTTTAGCTGCTGGACTTAACACCTATGTTGTTAACCTTGTTAACATTTTAATAGCCCTTCATTGCCAAGTTGCTATTGAAAATGATTTTTGATTATATGTCAGTTCAATTTCTAAACGTCAGTTTTGTTTTCTGGTGTGATTTCTCTCCCCTTCTTTTTCTCCCACACAGAACCTTCAATTTTTTTTTGCTTTCCATGATTGGAAAAATCCTGTTTGGGCCAAATAAAATAAGGTCATAACTCTTCCAAGCAGGATGGAGGATTTGCAGTACATTAACTGATATCCACTGAGTAAAGCATAGAACCTCCCTCTACTTTACAAACTGGTGTTGATAGCAAACTGAATCTTAGTTGAAAATAAGAGAACACTGGCATATTCTGCCACCCTTAAAAAATAGATCCAGTTTATCAAAATAAAGTGGAAACAACCATTTATGCACATCTGATTCATGCTCAGGCCTACCACATATGCAAGCGAACATCTATTTGCCTGGTCAGCTAATTCCATAACTGGTTACAGCCATGCACAAATTCCAGATTAGAAAATATGAATTTAGTGTTTGAATCCACAAGTTATATCTCCACACAAGTAATTGCTTACTCCTAACTCTGAAAATCTGGCCCATAGAATTGATAATATTAATTAACCAATATTTATCCATTGACATCTCTAAAATTTATTTAAGGTTACAAAGTTAGGAGGTGATCTGAGGGGATCACAGTGATAAACATTTGGACTAGAACAAGGTGCAGTCATTAGATGTAAAGGACATGTCAGAAATCAGTCTACCTAAACTTGCCCCCTGTTCAACACTTCTCTTGGGATGCACTAAATGCCTCCTCAGCTGTAACAAATGAATAATTCATTCCCACTATTTCCTCTCACAGCCAAACATGCAAGAGTACAGGGTCTTTGAAAGTTCACTGGTTAGTGAATAATGAAGCTGCTTACAAATGGGATGAACTGCAATGATTATTAAAAATGCAATGCTGGTGACATGAATCTAATTTTATTTTTGCCTGAGTTGTTTGTTGAAGACCGTGGCCTTGATTTATAAAGCAAGTCATATTTTGCTTAAGGAACTTTCATGACGACTTCACAAGATGAAAAGTAAAGTACACTTAAAAGCATGCTAAAGTTTGTGCCATGGATTAAAGGACAATATTACAAGTGGTTAACTCTGCCATGAAGCCTCTAGGGGTTCCATGCCAGTCCCTTGCCTGGATAAAGGAGGAGGGTAGGTCAGATGCGTGATGATGCATTGATCATAAAACAACAGCACAAATGAAACCTGATGCCAGTATGACTAACTGATAAAAGATGCTGGCTCAGACGATGCCCGGATAAACAAGGTCTGCAATATCAATTGATCAATCAGGCTGGGTAGATAAGTTGGCTACCGAAAGAAAATTAAAACTATCAATTAGAATGTGTAATGTCCGAACACTGTGGGTGACTGGAAAGTTACAGCTGCTTTGAAAAGAGATGGAGAGGTACCAGTGCAATATACTTGGAATGGAGGAGATGAGTTGGATGGCATCAGGAGAGATGTGTGGTTGTGAAATCATTTGGTCAGGGAATGACATGAAGGAGGCAGGAGTCAGACTCCTTCTTAGCAAAAGAGCTAAAGGAGCATTGCTAGGATACAAACAGGTGACTGCGAGAATGATGGTAGTAAGATTAAAAGTGAAACCTTTCAAAACCTTAGCTGTTTGGGTGTATGCACCCATGTCAGACAGTACAGAGGAAGAGATCAATCTATTCCAGAAAGATTTGACAAAGACCCTGGAGGAGATACCAGAGAGAAATGTGCTGATCATCAAAGGAGATTGGAACGTGAAGGTTGGAACAGATAACGAAGGTTGGGAGAGAGTCATAGGAAGAAAGAAAGAAATGAGGCAAAAAACTACTAAACTTTGTTAGGGAGCATGAGATGGTTGTCTGTGACATGAGATTCCAACAAAGGACAGTAGGAAGTGGACATGGAGACTGAATGATGGGAAGTCCAAGAAAATGATAGATATCGTCTAGATAAGAAGATGGTTAACATCAGTACAGCAGTGCCGAACTTTCCAAGGAGTGGTTATAGAATTGGACCACAGTCCAGTGATCATGAACATTAAGGTGAAACTCAAGAGAAAGTATAAAACACAGTTCAAGAAAAGAAGAGATGCAGCAAGGTTAGGCGAGGAAGCAATAGAGAATGCATATAGAGCAGCACTCAAAGAGAAAATCAGGAATGCAGGCTTAGAGAAAGACCTAGGTGAGACAGTCAAAGAGATAGCCATGGTGAGAGAAGATGCTATTGAGGAGATGGTTCCAGAAGATTAGAAGATCAATAAGAAGTGGATTATGCAGGAGACACTGAAGTTGGTCCAAGAGAAGAGAGTGTTGAAGATGAGGAGATATGTTTCCAAGAAGACAGAACAGCAATATAGAGTGAAGTGCAATGAAGTAAGGAAAGCGGACAGAATGGTTAAAGTAAAATTATTAGAGGAGCAGTGTGAAGATATAGAGGTGTATTACGGTGAGTTTAAGACCAGGGAGGTGTCCAAAATGATTAAAAATACTAATAGGAAGTGGCAGCTGAAGCAGATGGTGATCAAAGATGAAAACAATAAGGTGCTCATGAACAAGTAGAAGGTTGTGCAGTGAAGGACAAGATATTGCACGGATTTGTACAAAGCACCATTGGACCAGAGTGTCTCTCTCAGAGAGACTGATCGAAGAACTGAAATAGATATCCCCACTGAGCATTGAAGGTGTGACCGATATTTCAAAGGAGGAAATAGAAACAGCAGTGAAATGACTAAAGAAAAGCAAGAGCCCTGGAAATTATAAGATCACCAGAGAGATGATCAAAGGCGGTGGCGAAGGTGTATTTCCTGAATCATACTAACCACATAATATAGTGTGGAAGGAAGGGAAAGCAACTAAGGTATAGACAAGATCCATGCTAGTGACAATACACAAGACAGGAAGTGCATTGGAATGTAACAGCTACAGAATGATTGCCCTAACAATTCATCTAGGCAAGGTGCTGATGATGATACTGACAGGTAGGCTGAGACTGCAGATGGAAGCACATCTAGGCTAGGTCTATACTAGCCCCTGCCTTTCAAAAGGGGAATGCTAATGGGATCCTTTAGGATATGCTAATGAGGCACTGCCATGAATATGCAATGCTTCATTAGCATAATGGTGGCTGCGGCGATTCGAAAGTGCTGCTTTTGAATCGTGCACCACACATGTAGATGGGAACCTTTCGAAAGGACCCCCCCAGTCCTCAAAAGCCCCTTATTCCTATTTGGTTTTAGGAATAAGGGGCTTTTGAAAACCAGGGGTCCTTTTGAAAGGCCCCTGTCTACATGGGTGGTGCACGATTCAAAAGCAGCACTTTCGAATCACCACAGCCACCATTATGCTAATGAGGCACTGCATATTCATGGCAGTGCCTCATTAATATATACTGAAGTGTCTCATTAGCCTCCCCATTTCAAAAGACGGGGGCAAGTGTAGACATAGACCCAGTGTATGTGTAAGCAGGATTCAGGAAAGATAGAAGTACCATACAGCAGATATTGGCACTAAAATCGATAGCAGAGAAAGCTTGATGAAAGAACAAGAACATCTACAATTGCTTCATCAATTTTCAGAAGGCATTTGATAGTATAGATCAGCAAGTGACTTGGGCAGTGTTGGAGTCATGCAGAGTGGATAGCAGACTGATACAGTTGTTGAAGGATATCAACAACAATGCGGAGGCACCAGTGAGAATGTGCAGAGAATTAGGTAGTTGGTTTAGAATGAGTAGAAGTACTAGACAAGAAAATCCAATATTGACGAGTATCTTCATCACGCACCTTGAGAGAGCAACGGACAAGATCAAGAAAGAGGTAGAAGGGATATCGGTGCATGGGATGAGAAGTAACAATTTGAGATTGGCAGATGATATAGTTATCATTGAGGGAGATGAAGGGAAGCTAACAAGAATGGTGCAGGTGCTGAACGAAGAAGGGAAGTGGCACAGAGTGACCATGAACATCAAAAAGATGAAAATAATGGTATTTGGAGATAAGGAAATAGGACAGAAGATCAGTGTAGATGGAGTTCAACTAGAGAATATAGAGAAGTTCACATACCTGGGGAACAACATGATGTATGATCTAGACTATAAGAAGGAAATAGCAACCAGAATACCAAAAGCAAGAGTGAGTTTGAAGGCAACCAATAAGATCTTGAAAAGCAAAGCAATTAGCTTAGGAACAAAGCTGTGTGCCTTGAAAACATGTATTCAGCAGCATATTGTACAGATGTGAGATATCGGTGATAATGAAAGATTTGAAGAGAAGGATATTGGTGTTTCAAAGCAGCTGTTATGGAAAGATCCTGAGAATAGGATGGGTGCAGAAGGTCGCCAATGAGGAATTATATAGGAAGATACAGCCAAAAGTGAATCTACTGCAGAAGGTTATACAATGGAAGTTACAGCTATTTGAGCATATCTGCAGAATGAATGTTAGTGAAAAGTCAAGACTCTGGTATTCGGCATAATGGGCAGTTCGAATAGGAGAGGAAGACCCCACCCACAGAGAATGGGTAGATGATATAGCAGATTAGTGAGGAGCTAGTCTACAGAAACTAAGCCACTCCACACTGGACAGGGAAAGATGGAAGGAAATAGTGAGGAATCAGACACCAATGGGTGCTGAGTCCATGGTTGTTGATGATGATTAAAAGTCGTTACCATTAAAATGTTAACATTTACTGGGTTTAATAGATCTTAAGTCAAGAAGGGACCATCTTGATAATCTTTTCTGATCTCTCATATACAACACAATTTCCATCTCTCCAGGTTTTTTTCCCACTTTGAACTACAGCATATCATTCAGAAAAACATCCAATCTTGACTTAAAAATTGCCCATGATTGAGAATCAACCACAACCCTTGGGAAGTTGTTCCAGTGGTTAATTACCCTCATTTCTACAAATGTACTTCTTATCTACAGTCTGAAAACTTATCACACCACGGTCTTTGATAAGTACACAGTACCTTAGAATGAAATGGACAGCCTTTAAAACTCCAATTCATCCATGATACAGGAGACTGCTTAGTCAGCAGTGTTGGCTACTGACTCTGATCAGAAGCAACATCGGCATAGATCTGATTAGGGACACTGGCCACTCAGTATATAATTATCCAGAGCCTCTGAGCAATAACACCAGAGACCGATTACGGTTCTGTGGGGCCCTGGTCCAGAGCAATTGGTGGCCCCTCCCTACCCCTTCTTCCTGCAGGCCCCCAGCTCCCTCCCTCCTACATGGGAAATGGGGCCAGGCTCTTTCATCACCCTGCCTTCCTAGCAGTCCTGCCAGGGAGCAGGATAGGGGTGTGGGAGCTTGCCCCACTTTCTTTCCAGGAAACAAAGCCAGGACACAGAGGCTTGCTTCACTCTGCCTGCCCATAATCCCTGCAAGGAACAAGGTCAGCTTCTTCTCCTAAGCAGGAGTACTGCACAGAAGGGCAGAGTGAGGCAAGCACCCATGCCTTGACACAATTCCCTGGCAGGAGCCAGGCAAACTTGGTCAGGGCACAGGAGTGCACATTTTTCCAGGGTCCCCTAATTTTCTGGGACCACAGTGGCACATGGGCCATTTACCCAGGGGCTAATCTGCCACTGAGTAACAGGGCCCTTTACCACTGATTGGGCTCATAGCTTTTCCACCACCCTTCATAAACAGGCCAAACTTTTCTCATTATTGAGAACAGGGAGTAACATGCCCTTTACTGAGGTGTAAAACACTGTTTTGCCTTCATTAGAATAATTTCTTGACTGCCCTCAAACTAAAAAAAAAAAAAAAACCAAAAAAATTCTAGTTTTAAATTTTGTTAGGGCAGTCTGCTGAGTTCAGGAGAATGTCAGGAGGTGAGTATTTGTGCTATGTAAAGCTGTACTAATGAAATCACACTTCACATCAGCGTACAGCAAGGCATTTTACAAATTCAATAAAACCAGCTCAGTTCAAATCAGCACCAGCAGGCACAGCAAACAGATAATCTTTACTCTTGATTTAAGAAGTTAGTGGATCAGTCCATGGATGTCAAGAGGGATAAAGGTCTCCAAATGTGATGCATGACACAAGCATTTCACAGGAAAATCTTGGGACTAAGGATCAAGATCTGAAAGATCATTTTTCTGTAGAGAATGAATGGATGTCATTAATATAAGAAATAGGTTTGTTTCACATTTAGTGCTGAATCAAATGAGACCCTGAGAAGTCAGTGAGTTTTGAAGGAAACTAATAGCAGGCACTGTTCCATTTATATCCAAATATAAATCAGATCAAAATACAAGCCAGATGGACTACTTTTCAATAAACTGCCTTTTCAACTCAACTAAAGCACGGTTGCATGTGTGGAAAGGACAGAATTTTCAGACTTGAGATATACATGGGGAATGTGCTTTTGCACATGCAAAATATAACTGTGCATGTAATAGATGATTATATATGCAATTATTTTGCCATTGTACAACCTTAAGTTAGCTGCTAATTGTCTCCTTTCTCTGAGATCCACATTTTGTACAATTGTCTAAGGGTTTTGCTTTGTGCAGGGAGGGGAAGGGGCAGTGCACAGAGCCAGTTCCTCCTTCCTCTGCCACGGTTCAAAATCACAGGTGTTTCTGGACAGGGGACACCTGGGTGGTGGGGGTTCAAGTGTACTAGCTCTTTTATACTCATTTATAAATAGGAGCCTTAATTAAATATTACATCCATCTTTTTTAACCACAAATATTTTCTCATTTCTTATTCGCTCATTAATATTAAACATCATCTTACTTAATATGTGCATAAATGCCATAACTATAACTAACAATATAGATATCATTCCCCCCAAAAATATTTGTAAAAATCATTTAGGACCAAACATGTTTACAATATATAGCTTAGGGTTAAGTCCTAACTTCTCTTCAGCTTGCTTCTGAGTTGTCTTACTTTACCTTACTCATAATTTACCAGCGTTACTTGATTCTGTCAAGTCTATCTTTTTAGAGATAGTTTGTTGGGCCTTTTTACATCCCAGTATTTCTATATAAACATTGTATCATGCCAATAGGCTAAAGTGAACAACTGGTTATGCAACTTAATTCAGCGGTTCACTGTCAAAATGGATGGATATATAAATTGGGGTTCCTCACAGGCTTGTTGTAGTCCAGAACCATTCCATATTTGCATTAATGACATGGATGATGAAGTGGAGAGAACATGTATACATTTTTCAGATGAAACCAAACTGGGAGGGTTTGTTAGTCCTAAAGTGGACAGGATTAGAATGCAATATTACCTTGATAAATTGGACAATTTGTCATCAATCAATAAAACAAAATTCAATAAATAAAGAAAAATCAAGTTCACAAATATAAATGGGGGAACAATTTATATGACAGCAGTACAGCAGTAGAGAACCTGGTGGATTATAGTGAAACAAATGGAATGTCTCAGTGTGGTACAACTGCAAAAAAGAGAAATGTCATTCTGGGCTGAGTTACATGAGACATCTGATGAAGTGAGTCTGTGCTCACGAAAGCTCACGCTCAAAACTTTTCTGTTAGTCTATAAGACGCCACAGGACCCTTCGTTGCTGAGACATAGGAGGTAATTGTTCTGCTCTACTGGGCACCTGGGAGACCTCAGATAGAGTGCCCTGTCCAATCAGGACATCACACTTTAAGAAAGATCCAAATCAACTGGAGAGAAGCCAGAGAACAGCAACAGCAAGGAAAGATTAAACAAATTGATCAGTTTAGTTTAGCAAAGAGATGGCTGAGGAGAGACCTGATAACACTCCTCAGATATTTAAAAAGAAATTGCATACTTCTTGGTTGACATGCAGATCATGAAGTAATTATGTTTATTTTCAACAAGGGGCATTCAAGGTAGTTACAAAGGAAAAACTTCATAACTCTATGTTTAGGGAAGACCTGGAACAGGAAACTTAGGCTATGTCTAGATTACAGTGATTTGTTGACAGAAGTTTTTGTTGGAAGATATCTTCCAACAAAACTTCTGTCAACAGATCATAACTAAATTGTCAACAGAGACTGGACTGCCTGGCCACTCTATCAATAAAATTGCCAACTGGAAGCACAGCAGACAGAGTTGCCTGGTGTCCCCGAAGCCCTGTCTGTCGATAGAGCCCCTCCTGGAATGTCCAGACTAGTCTTCTGTCGACAGATCTCTGTCAACAGGTGCATCATGCCTCACAGGGAGCTGGATCAGATTGTCAACAAAAGTGCTATGTTCTGTCAATTTACTGTCAATAGAATGCATCGAGAATCTGGACGCTCCCTGGGTTTTGTCGACAAAACTCTCTAGTGTAGATGTAGCATAAGGCCTCTGGAGGTTGTAGAATACCCATCATTGAAGCTTTTTATGAATATAGATGAATGCTGTGAGGCTAGATATAATAATCCTACCTCATCATAGGGAAATGGATTAGAGGGACCCTTCCATCTCCATATTTCTATGGTTCTAGAAAAGAAAAGAGATTTATCATTGTTTGTCACATGAAAAAAATGAGACAAAAGTATGAGCTAGATATTTAACAGGTGCAACTCAGAATAGTTCCATTGGCTGCAAAGGAGCTTTGCTGATTTACTGCAGTTATGGCTCTCTCACTGGAGTTTAAAGTTGTTAGAGAGTGAAAGAAACAAGCGATGACTGTACTATGAAATAGCATGGGCACGTGGTGATGCATCTCTTTTCTCTCAAGCAAAAGGTGAAGAGAGGAGCCATCCAAAAACTCTAACTGGTAGATACAGAAGCAACCAAAAGAGAAACCTTTGGTGCCTGCAAAGTTCACAGGATATCTACAGTTATGATGAGATTTTCTGTTCCCTGTGCTAATGGGTTTTTCATTCCAACCCTCTCCCCATCTTTCACAATGTCTTTATCTCAGATTCACTCCATACTTCCCCTTCTATCCTCCTTTCTCCTGCCCTGGTCCCTAAGCCCACTCTTTCCCCTTTAGCATATCCCCCTTCTAAGTCCACATACATACACATAAATAAATTGTGGAACTAACATACCATTTTCTGCCATCACATTTTTTTTCATATTGCTTGTGAGTTTTACAACTTCCCGCACCCTTTAGCCATCTTGTCTATTCAGATTTCAAACTCTTTGAAGCAGGGACTTATCTACTGTTATGTTTTTACTGTGTTTAGCATCATGAGAACTAAGTGTCGGTTAGCCCTAATAAACACATTCAATAATAATGTGGTAAAGAAAAATCCATAATAGTCAAGTCTAATTCAGCATCTATTTATTTTTTTAAAAAAAGCATCCTGATTTATCCAATCTTGAAACTGTGCCAGGTATTTAAAAAGCCCAAAAGCTTATAGAGAAGGATTCTACAGACAGGTAACTTGGACAGATGAAAATCAGCTTCAAAGCAGTGGCACTCGATGAAAATTAAGATAATAGCCAGCACAAAATCTGAGAAAACTAACAACCTCTTTTTAAACCATGAAGAATATTTGAGCAAGATGAACATAACACAAACCAAAAACTACATGAAAGAAAGCTTTCCAATGGGAATCCAAGGATCCAGAAATTCATAAAGACATTGAAAACATCACAACTATTCAAGTTGTTCCACTGGGACTTCATAATCCAGGATATCAAAAACTGCTGAAAGAACCAAAAATCCCAATATGGATTCTGCCCAATCATTAGCCAAAGTAAATTACTTCATACTTGAGTTCAGGCATGGAGGCTTCGATAATATTACACAAATAAAACTCTAATTAAACTTACTGTATATCTTATTTGCATATCATTGAGCCATAACATCTAAACACCATTCCTCATTACATAATAAAGAAAATTGTTACTCTTTAAGGTGCAATAGGACTGCTTGCTTTGTTTTCTGAAGATACAGGCTGACATGGCTAACCCTCTGAGATTAACTTCCTGCCAAACTGCTCGACTGCTATCGCAGCAAAATGGCTAATTGGAAGGACAGCGAACAGGAGTTCCCGATGTCCCAAAAACCCTGTCTGTTTATAGACATTCCAGGGGGCCCTCTGTAAACAGACAGGGTTCTTGGGACAACAGGCACTCCTGTTCTCTGTGCTTCCAATTAACCGTTTTGCTGAGATAGCAGTCGAGCAGTTCAGCTGCTCTCTGTTGACAGAGCAGATCACTCTTGTGACCTGCTTGGCATTTTGGCTGGAATCTGTTGACAGAAGTTTTGTCAGAAGATACCTTCCAACAAAAACTTTTGTCGACAAATGGCTGTAATCGAGACGTAGCCCTAGGGTTTATCTGGCTGATTCCAAAGCAGATTGAAAACAAGACCTGATTGATTCCCATTGCATAAATACACTTTCCCATAGGGTGGGAAACCTTTGTTTTACAGGCCTCCCCCAGCCATGGAAAAAAAGTGGATTAAAATAGCTTTCAGTCTTCTTCTTGGAGGTCGCTCAATAAAAGAGTGGGACATCTTCAGGTCATCCTCTGGAGCCTCAGGTCTTATCACAGAAGTAGCAGGTGTCGATAGGTGTTGGAAAGGTGTGGGGCAGTTTTTGCTCCTCTTTTCTTTTTCTCTGCCTCTCCTTGTCTGTGTTGCAGCAGGATCTCTCAAATTATGCCAGCACCTCAGATACTATCGTTCTCCCCTGGAGATGTTATTGGACAAGATTCTCTCCAGTGTTGACACTGATGCATGTGTGCCTTTAGCATGGTTTTGTACCACTTCCTGTAGCCCCTGATTCTTCCATGCCCTTCCTCCAACTCTGAAAACACAATATGTTGTGGGAGGTGTTGTTTGAGGAGGAAAGGGTGGCTGAAGCTGTGGGAGAAAGGGGTTGCCAACTCTTCCAGACTGGATCCCACTTATGATAGTGGCATCCAGTCTGGGAGAGAGCAACATGAAGCAGGGCTGGGAGAGAGGCACGGGCCAGAAGAGCAGCAAGTTACTGCACAACCAGTCAGAAAGAAGCAGCCCTTCAAAAGGGAAAGGACCACTTGTCTCCAGCCACTCACCTCTGACTGGTGAGCAGGAACTGGATGTTGAGCACTGGGGCTGCAGCTGGGAGGCAGAGAGGCAGCTGAACAGGTACTGAGTGGGGAAAGGCAGGGAGTAGCCACGGACGGGGCAGGAGGCAGCCAGAGTTCATATGCAGCATGCAGCTGTATAGGATGCCATGAAATTTAGTGCCCCACATGGCTGCATGTTTTGCATATCAGTAGGGACGGGCCTGGTCACACATTACTTTAATGCTCACACTCACAAATATTGAATTACTAATTGGAATTTCTAAATGTAATAGATCATGATTTCCTAACTCAGAAGAAGTGTGGAAGTCAAGATGTTTCATGTTAATTTAATACAGTTAAGGGCAAAAATTTAACTTTTTTTCAGTTGCAGCAGCTGCACACACTTGCAGCAAGCAGTGACAACTTGTTTCCTCAGATGAAATCTAGCTATTAGACCTTGGGCTTTAATTCCCTCCATTCTGTCCTTTCTAAAGGCTTGACATCAGAGCAATTTTTAAACAGTAGTAACTCATAGTTTTAAAGCCTTAATTACTACATAACTATGGAGAAGTTCCTTCATAATTATTTTTTCCATTTCTCCCTTCAACCTTCATTTTTCCTCTCCTCTTGTGAGGAGTACGGGTTCAACTTTGACTTCTGCAAGCATCATTTCATGCATGTGTGAAATGAAATCCCAGAAGATCGACCCTGAGCGGGCTGATCTTCTGTTGTCATGTGGCTGTCACCAAAGTAAATTAAGTCAACAAATAAGCCAATTGTTGGCACTTAAACCAGCTAGATTGCTCAAGTTAGCAACTTACCTCTGCAAGTTGCTTTCCACGGGGCTCTTGCTCTGTATCATTTGGCCAACACTGCCATCAAACTTGCTCAAGTTTCAATTTCACCATCAACATTCTTCTAGCTGCTGAAATATCTAGTAATAGTTTATATCATTTATATGAAAGCTGCCCATATTTACTGCAGTTCTTTAAACTTGTTTTAACAAACCATTATAAAATGTGGTAGGCCAGGAGAGCAGTATAAATCTTCCATTTATGTTTCACATTGTTGTTAACAACAGTAGTTGGATTTTGGTGGGTATGCCTGGAATGAGTCTCTGTATTATTAATCAAACAGTCACTTCTCTGATTTTTCAGCTTTGTGGTCAAGTGTCTTTATAAATACAGTATTTAGTTTCAGTTCCTTTTTATTGCCTCTTTCAGCACAGGTTTATTTTGCTAACTTGACAGAATATGCTCAGCTGAAAACATTAGCTTTATTGCTTTATTTTATCATTTAAACTTAAGGAAATCTTTCTTTCCATGGAGTGCCCATGAGTTAAACCTTCTCATTAACATTTAAAATATTTTGTCCATACCTATCGCAGCTGACTTCCCTTTTACATTCATTTTAATTTTGAGTCCATCAAGTTCTACATTTTATTATTGTACCAGATACACCAATTGGACTAAGTTCTGTTGGTGAAAAAGACTAGTTTTCAAGCTAAACAGAGCTCTGCTTTGAGTGAAGGTCAAATGCTTGTTCCTTTCATCAATAGAATTTGTTTCTATAAAAGATATTGCCTCACCAAAAGAAGTGGATTAATCCTGCTTTGGTATTTTTAACCATATAGAGTTGGTTGTAAAAAGATTTATTCTAATCATGAGTAATGCCTGTTTGTAACCTGCACACCTATCGAGTGTGGTTCACCGTCCCCTATAATGGTATTTAGACCATTTACAGACTGCGTCTACACCACTAGATAAAATTTAATTTATTAATATTGATTTTGTAATTCTGGAATATATATATTTGGTTTTTGACTATCCTCACCTCCCCGCATGGTCTTCACAAAGTCAGCTTATTGCTGCCACACTCAATTGGCAAACATCGACTGTTGCAGTAGTGCATTGTGGGAACCTATCCTACAACTCCCTCATCCCCATAACATTCAGGGTAGGTTCTCTGATCTTTGACATCATCTTCCCGCATTGCATTTTCCTCATTTCCCTCCAATGTTAACCAAATGTCCCTTGTTCCCCTTGGAAGGAAGGCACAGAAGGAAGAAAAAGTAGGGCATCCATAGAGATGGCAAAAAAGTTAACAGAAATCTCTTCTGCAATGACTTCTCAACTGGCCATCCACTGACTGTTCTGTCCACCCCCCCCCCGCCCTCCCGTCCACTCCTGTGATTGCATCCAATCCCTGACAATAATACAGGGAAAATAATTCAGGGAAACTGAAAAGCTTGAAGAACGAGATGATAGTAAAGTTTTTGAATAGAGAGTTGCTGAAGGGGGAGAGTATTTTGCTTTCCAGTGCAGCATAAAGCTTCTGTGCACAGACTGTGTTCTCAACTGGCCATCCATTGAGTGTCCCCCATCCCAGGATTGCAACCAACTCCTGAAAATAACACGGAGACAAACTGTATTCTCAACTGGCCCTCCACCCTTCACAAAGGGGTGCAAAGTTAGAAGAAAGAGGATAGAAAAGTCTAGGAAAAAAGATTTTTGTCTTCCCTCTTCACTGCACAGACGTTGCCAACACGAGGGATGGCAGTGAAATCTTATACACTGAACTTATTAGGGGAACAGGAATCTCAGCTGGGCCTCCCTCCTGTGTTTCTGAGGGGGGTCAAAGCATGAAGATAGACAGAAAATGTTAGCCAAATGATTTTATAACTGAAATATCAAAGCAGAAGGAGTCTGCAATGGGCAGCAAGCTCCTGAAAATATTTTTGGCGATGGGGGTGCAGTGGTCTGCAGCTGCAGAGCCAGCTGAAATGTTGAAGTAGTTGAAGTAGTCCCCCTGACTACGTTAGCTGCTGTGAGAGACTTCCTTCAAGTGGCAGCAAGCCCCACGCCTATCTTAGCCACCGGGCGAGACTTACCCTCAGCCTCTTATACAAACACAACCCCTCATAACAGACTTGCTGCTACATGGTATGGCAGGGCAGCAACTGGCATGGGGCAGCACAGAAAAATATACCAAGTGTAGAGACAGAACCATTAACTCTGCACGTGGACTATTTGTAATGGGTAGATGCGCTCACAGCACTAATAGCAAAGAAAGAAAGATGTTTCTCAACCTCTCATACAGACATGAGCCCACAGCCACAGGTTTCCTTGTCCTGATGTGAAATTCATGGTCTTCCTGTTACCTAATTCCTGCACACCTGGGCTGTGTCTACACGTGCCCCAAACTTTGAAATGGCCATGCAAATGGCCATTTCGAAGTTTACTAATGAAGCGCTGAAATGCATATTCAGCGCTTCATTAGCATGCGGGCGGCAGCCGCGCTTCGAAATTGATGCGCCTTGCCGCCGCGCGGCGCGTCCAGACAGGGCTCCTTTTCGAAAGGATGCTGCCTACTTCGAAGTCCCCTTATTCCCATGAGCTCATGGGAATAAGGGGACTTCGAAGTAGGCGGCGTCCTTTTGAAAAGGAGCCCCATCTGGACGCGCCGCGCGGCGGCAAGGCGCATCAATTTCGAAGCGCAGCTGCTGCCCGCATGCTAATGAAGCGCTGAATATGCATTTCAGCGCTTCATTAGTAAACTTCGAAATGGCCATTTGCATGGCCATTTCAAAGTTTGGGGCACGTGTAGACACAGCCCTGGAGAGCAGTGGTCAGAGCGGAGCACTGAGGGGCATTGTGGGGTACATGAAGGACACCTCTGGAGGCTAATAAATTCAATTTTAAGATGTGGTGCTTCCACACTGGCCTTTAATTGAACTTCTGAATTTGAGCTTGATGCTACATCTAGCAGGTACCAACAATATTATGATATTGATATTAGTGCTCCCTAAATTGAGCTAATGATATTTACAGTGAAGAGTCACAGAGTAATTTCAAACTAACTGCCTTAAATTTGAATTTATCTCATAATGTAAACAGTCACAGAGAGAAGGAAAGAGTATCCCCTACATCTTTAGCTGATAAGAAGCTGGCTTATTAGCTCAAGTGGTAGAGCTCCCACACTAAGCTCCAGAGAGCCTAGGTTTCATTCCATCTGTTGACATCACATAGTGTTTTAATAAAATTAAGTATACGTTAGTTTTAAAAAGGCTAGGCATGTGAGATATAATAAATATATCTCATAATGTTCAAGAAAACTGGGTTGAGAGAAAGTTCACAGAAAGGCATGAAAATAGGAATCAGAAAGGCTTTCAAAATTCCTCTTTTACTGCTGAATAGTGACGAGAGATGTCCATGTTAGTCTGTATTCTACCAAAACAACAAAACAGTCAAGTAGCACTTTAAAGACTAAAAAAAATATTTATTAGGTGATGAGATTTTGTGGGACAGACCCACTTCTTCAGATCTTCAGACAGAAGTGGGTCTGTCCCATGAAAGCTCATCACCTAATAAATTATTTTGTTAGTTTTTGAAGTGCTACTTGACTGCTTTTTTTCTCGTTTACTGCTATTAAACAAAATAACTAGTAATAGAAAGGCGTATCCTGTTAGCTGAGGGCTTGCGTGGCCATGCAACAGAGAATCAGATTCTGCTCAGCTGATCAGCACACTGCCCACATCACCCACAGCTGGCAGCATGGGTTTCTACTTGTGGTGTACGTCCCCATATGCCTTGGCTCACATAATAAAATATATTCCACCCATGGATGGAAAAAATATAATGGGAACCCTGAACTGAGGCATAGGTGTGAAAAGTGTAAATATTAAATTGTTAAACATATTATGGAAAATCCTTTTTCTGTAGGTAGAATGTAGCTTACTTTTATTTGCTAACTAAATAGAAGTAATGTTGTTCATTCATCTGCCCTGCTATATAAATAATCTTCGTAAAGTTCTGGCACCCACATCTCCAGAGGAGGACATTGGCATAGATCTATAAATCTGCATCTACGTGCCCCTCCCATTCGGAAGGGGCATGCAAATGAGGCTGATGAGAAATGAAAATGAAGCACAGATTTAAATATCTTGTGCCTCATTTGCATATTCCCACATGATCTGGCTTCTGGAAGAGCTATTTCCAGAAGCCAAAACACCATGTGGATGGGGTTCCTTCTAAAGGAAACACCCTTTTCAAAAGCACCCTTCTTCCTCATCCTGTCCACACAGCTGCTGTGGCTTCTGGAAATGGCTCTTCCAGAAGCCACATCATGCAGGAACATACAAATGAAGTGCAAGATATTTAAATCCACACTTCACTGGCATTTCTGATCAGCCATATTTGCATGCCTCTTCCGAAAGGGAGGGGCCAAGTAAATGTTGCTTCAGATATTATGGAGCTATGCTCCTTTACACCCTCTGAGGTTCTGGTCCCATTTTTTTTTTATATAGATAATTTTAAACCCACAGTAAGACCTTCTCCTAACTGTCTATCAGTTTTTTTCCCCCTTTCTTTCTGGAAATAAATTAACACATTATGCTCCTGAGATACTGCTCCTACGTCACCTCTCTGCTTTTCTGTGGAAAGTCATTTCGTGATTTCTTAGATTCTGTTCCATGATCAAGTTCTTTTCCTGAAGTGCTCCCAAGATTGCCCTGAGAATGCTCGAATGCCTGGTTTCAGTTTTTGCTTTAAAATAAAAGAAATCAACCAATATTACCATGTGTCAAAGGATTCCTTTAATTTATTATGTGTTCAAAAATTGTTTTCTGCCTCAATTCTATGGAACAAATCACCTTGTTTCCTGGGTTTGGCTTGCTTTTTGGTTTGTTCTTCAGAGCATTCTTGACCAAGATTAGTGTATAAACACAGTTTCCATTACAATTCTCAGTTTCTGGCTGTATTTACACTTGTTTGCCCTGCTTCATTGCATAATATTGATTTCACAGTTTTAAAGGGTCCTGTAGGTCAGCTACTATAAGGCCTGCATGTGTACCATTTTCAGTTACAGTGCTCTATCTGGTGCTGACTAGATGTTAATCCCCTCTTTATTGCCAGTGTCTGAGGATCTCGGAGAGTCAAAGCCCTTGCATTTTCATCTACAGAATTTATATTCAGTTTAACTTAATTGAACATGGTTAAGGAAAACATGGTTAATAAATTACTTCAATTTTCCTAGTGAAAATTCTACCCCTATACTTCTATTTATTATCATCAGGAAACCTATCTAACTCACAGACTGTTAAAGACACTGTGTATGATGAAAATAAAGGGCAAAGCCAACAGCATTATTTTAACATTGTTCTAAAAACATCATCCAAAATGCAAAATTTTTTGCAATCTATATTTTCCACCAATCCAATTTATTTGGGTATATTTTTATACATACAAAGTGAAATAAAATGAGCCATAATGGTTATTCTTGAATAATTAAAGTCCTGATAAAGAACCATTTCCAAATTTGTATGCTTTGAGGGGGTACCCAAACCCCACAATGGACACCGAGGTGATAAGGAGATGCTCTGAACTCAACTTCATTCCACCACACCTGCAAGGCATTCACAGGCTAGAGCAGAAACTTAACAGAGGAGTAGCACTGCTCATTTGTTGTCAGATGTGGGAGGAGAACAGACCTTCAGCCCTCCGCTTCTGAGGAAAGAGTTGTCAGAAGGCCCTTCTGTGAGGGAAGGGAGGGCCAGATTCTAAAGCACCTTCAGGGAAGATTCATCAACCCTCTTTTTCCTACTAACTCAGTTTATTTGTGGTAATTCCCTTTGCTTTTTGTTCATGGAATGTTCTAAAAGGGACAAGACTGCAAAGTGATATGAAAGAGGCAGGTCATCACAGTGGTGGAGTTGCGTTCAGTGTGCCATGACTAGCATATACATTATTATTAATCAGCACAGTTTCTACCTGAGCTCATTTATGTCTCCTCAAAGCTTCACAGAGACTGACTTTAAATTATTCCTCACAAATAAGAACTACCATATCAACATCAAAATAAATGTACACATTTCTTCTGAGAAAAAAGGCAATAAGTTACCCTCTGGAAGGAAAGGGACACTTCATCAAAAAGACAATCAGAGAAGACAATATGCACTAAGTCATCAGCCCTTTTTGTACTTGGAGAAGAGGAAGGAAGATGAGTATTATAAAACTTTGGATATTAAATTCTTAAAACTTCTCTATCTCCCTCATGTATCTTTCATTATGTCTCATCAAAGTCATTTTAGACTGATTAGATTCCGTGAATGATACTATAAGAATAAAAACCATGTCAGTATTAGAACAAACCATGAATAAGACGTTTTGAACATCTATTGAAAAAGAGAAACTATTGCTGCTAGAAAACAATTCTTGGAATATAATTTCTGTATCTGATAATGGATGTCTTTTGTATTGTACAGAACTGAGTTTGGATTACTAATGGAAACACAGCCTTGAAATTAAAGAATGTCAATACTTCCAAAAATACAGACTTTTTTAAAAAATAACATTTCATGTTCCCATGCAATTGCATAGCTGCATTTGAGTATAGAACTAAAAGTTCAATAAATAGCCCATTCACTTATATTGTCTTATAAGACCTATTTCCCTGTAATGACACAAAGCCCTACAGCAAATTATAATTTTCTATAGTATATAGCATTTGCAAATGATGATCTATTTAGACTTCTACTTGATAACAGTAGATTTATATTGATACCTTGTTATCAGTGGCAAAATAGCTTTTGATCCAACAAATCTAGAGAGGGTAGAGTGTATATCAGAAATTTACACATATATGTGCTTCAGCCTGTGAAATGCATAGTTTAAAAAGTTAAAATCTGAATATCTTCTGTTAAAACATCCTGCTTCAAGTTATAAGGAACAGTGTTCTTTTCAATATATCCCTGACTGCGTCTACACCACAAGTCTGTAATTGTGTTCCTTCCTTCCTTTCTTGCATCCTTCCTATAGATCACCTAGTGCAGGGGTCTGCAACCTGCAGCTTCAGAGCCATGTGAGGGTCTTTAAGGATTTCTTGGCAGTCCCCAATGCTATAATTGCAAAGTGAAAAAACCTCTCCTGATCATTTTCAGTATTTTGGTGAACATCTAGAAGCCCAACAATGAACAATTCATACCTAAATAGCAAACAATATGTGATCTCAAAATGTTGGATAACCCCCTTCTTTAATATGGGCAGTGCATTGTGGGATATGCGTGTGCGCTGTTCTTAAAATAGGAGTTTGACATTATCTATTAAGGACTGTCTCATATTCACGTGCATTGCAGCTCTTGAATTATTGATTTTTTTTTTACCAAATTCAAAGAAAACAGCTCTTCTTGCTCTTTTGGGTGCTGACCCTTGACCTAGGGATTGATCCTGCAAGGTTCAGGGCACCCTTAACTCCCCACTGACTGAAATCAAGATCGCTCAGAGCCCACCAGGAATGTTTAGCTCATTGTTATATAAAGCTCTTAAATCAAATGTGTATTTGATTTTACCTGACTCTCCATACTATATCAGATGATTTCTTTGAGTAATGGCATTGCTACAGCATACCGGATAATGAAGAGATTCAGTCTTCTTTTGCAGAAAAATCATTTGCTGTATGTATGAGAAAGACAACTTGCACATTTTTGATTCTAGGTGGGTTAGTTTGGTTATGGTGTCTACAGGTGGGTAGGGAAACTTATTCTGGCTCAGTATAAACCAATGGAACATTAAAGTATACATTTGTTATTCAATCTCACTTAAAAATGATGCACAAGATACATACCCACAGTCCTTTTCAATCCCAATGATCTTTTATCATACCAAAGGTTATAGTCACTAAGTACCTATAGTTGAAGTGGAAATCAAATAACTTATCCTGTAATCTATATAGGAAATATTTATGGGGTCCCATCAAACCATATTTCTTGCTTTGTGAAAAACCAGTTTCCTGTGCCGTATAATATGGGATGACCGCAGCTGACAAAAAGATGGCCAGCATGGACATCAGAAGGCATAAGGTCTAAGGTCATTAACCTTTGCAAATTCTTCAGGGAAGATTAAAATCTGAACATATATTTGAAAATGAGAAGGCATGCTCTTCATATCTGAAAAGATCAATGCAACGCTCCTGAATCACGTGTTTTCCATCTGTTTACAATCACCCGTCTGTGTTGTCTCTACAATCGATAGCATAAAGCCAACGATATTATCCTGAGCAATTTCAGCAACTTAATAGGAAGTTCCAGCTCATTTTTAAAGACAGTTCTAAAATAGCATTACATGCAAAAGGGTGCTACTTCAAATAACTGATTTTTAAAACTGTTCAATACCTTTAAGGATGCAGCCATGCCAAACAACTTATAGAATCAGTGATCTTTTTCAATAAATTATGCCTTCTCTGATTAAAAAGCCATTCTGATACTGCAATGACTAACATAACTTTCCACTTCATTTGTGAGCCAACATGAAAACATCTGCATTTAAAAGAATATGATTTCTAAAGACTGGAAGGTAAACCTGTACCTTGCAGATTTTTCTTTTACTGAAAGGTGACTGTAAATTAGGTCTCTTTTAATCACAATGTTCTCTATTTCATTCTGTAGACAGAAACGGTAGCCTTATATTGTGTTCCCATATTAAAATACACTGTGAAAAATAACACACTAATATCTATAATGGATCAAAACAGGCACTATTTTATGTAAAACTATTGTGATCTGTTTGTTTTGAACTTGAATGCTATTTTACAATAAAGTACTTAAAACATTAATTAATATGGGAAAGATTTAAATCAAGTATGCTGAATGCATTCCACTGCACATTTAAATTAAATAGAAAGTGATAAATTTTTGTAAGTTATATAAATACTAATCAAATGTTCAGAACCTTCTGAATGACAAATATATCTTTAGAAAAAAAATTATCTTTTTAATAAATAATTATCCTAAGATTTCACAGGGCCTGCTTTGTTTAGCTTTTGGTGAAAACTTTCACTGCGGGGGAGGGGATTGCATGAAGTCAACCAAGAACATCTTCAATCAAGTAATATGCACCTTGACACTTTACTAGTGTACATTGAAAAATTATTACAGAGTTTGGCGTATTAGTGTACAGAGTCGTACACACACATGCATAAACAGTCTTAGGATGTATTTTGAGCATAGAAATTCTACTACTTTGTATAAATTTGTTCACGAGCAAGGACCATACTTCAAAGTACATAAGCACGTGCTTAAATTTAAGCAAGTGCTGAAGTTTCAGCAACTTTTGTGGGAAATGAGCACTTGATCAAGTCCACTGCTGGACTTAAATGTTCTCATAGTTAAGCACATCCAAAAGCAGTTTGCTCAACTGGGGGCAAGGTGCCTGAATTATATACTCTGTTTGCAATGCAGTAATTCTATTGATATCTGGAGAATTACTTCTAATTTTTATCAGTGTAAATTATATTAAATTTCATGGCCTATTGCTGCTATTAAAAAACTCTGAACTTTTTACCTCCAAGAGTGGGTTCTTTGGACACACAATTCCATAAAATAAGTATTATGCTTAAATGTTATCTTCCTTTGTGATGTCTCAGCTGTTGACTTGTAAGCCTATTTAACCAAACTATTACAGTTTTTTTTCTTTTCACTAAGGTTAATATAGTCTTCTAGCATTTGAAAACTGTACAAAGTGTGTCTGAACTGGCATTTCTGCTTACCTGGTATGGGCTATGAAAATCAATGAGCTAAGAAATAGTCAGTCTGACTCTCTACTGGCTTTCACAGTTGTAAATTACCACACAAGGTGCGTATATGTAGGGTGTAAACTTCCATAAGTTTAATAAAACAAGAAATCCTGTGGCACCTTATAGACTAACAGATTTTTGGAGCATAAGCTTTTGCTGGCAAAGACCAACTTCATCAGATACATGCATCTGATGAAGTTGGTCTTTGCCCACAAAAGTTTATGCTCCAAAAAATCTGTTAGTCTATAAGGTGCCACAGGACGTCTCATTGTTTTTGTGGATGTGGCCTAACATGGCTACCCCTTTGACACTTGTCATACTTTTAATGTGGTTTTTAACTTCACACCCACTATTCACCTTATAAAGGAATGGAGAATCAGACTAGTAAATTATATGCAGACTGGTGAAAAAACAGTCACTCATCAACTTACAATATGAAATTTAGACACGTAAGCATGGTCACTGTCGTTCAAGAACATCCATCTTTAGCTATTGATCATGCACAATATTAAAGCTGCCTTAGATTTTTTAAAATTTATAATTACAGAAGAGGTCCTGGTTTTACCTCATAATTTTGAATATTTAATCATTACTGGGAAACTGAACTCAGTATCTCACTCTAGACTTCACATTCCGAAATGCAAGTTTTTAAATCTTTATTACATTAACAATATAGGGGGAATAAAGCCCTTCTAATTTCAACTTTTCCAGAGAAATTGTATGTACATAAGAAATGCATATTGATTAAATTACTTTTTAAACATATGGATCCTTCTTTTAAGTTCTCATCACTAGTTCACCAGATACCTGAAGGATGACATAAATTAGGAAGCTATCTAGACATGTTGAAAAAAAACCCATTTTCCTGACAAAACTATCATGAAACATTTTAATCATCTTAACAGAGTAAGCAATAACACTTCATTAGTTTAAAGAGCTCTACAGAAATGCACGTCCCACAAAAATCATATTTGTTTTCCTGTCTTCACTGAGTTTTAATTATTTACAGGTTAAATTGATCAGGGCTTCTGAGTACTCCTTTGACCCTATGTAGGGTTATCTTCCTGCTGCATTTTTCTTTTCTATTCAGTCATTTATATTCTCATGTTAATGATGCTGTATGTTTTAGCAGTTAATAAAGCTCATTTATATTTTACACTACATGCCACTGCTAAGTTGTTTAGTACTTCAGGTATTTCTCCATCCCCTTTAATCTGGTTTCCTGTTTTACTTCCCTTGTATATATGTTCCACTATATTGTTATAAGCCTCATTATGGACAATCCAGCTGACTGACTTTGGTCCTGTTAATTCTGTGAAGTGCAGAAAAGAATGGAAATGATACGCTAAACCTCTTAGGTCCAAAAGACAATTAAAAGAGTCAGAAAAGCCTATGGCCATTAAGGATTGTTTAATATAAGAGATCATTGGTGGGCCATGAGCATCTCTCAATATACCCAAAAAATCAGGGGTTCTTTTTGTAATTCATATAAACTTTCTCTAAAATATGGGAGCAATAGAGTTGTCTGGTGTGGCCAGAGCAGTCAAGGCTGCAGCCACGAAAGACCTCTGGAATTCAATTATTTCAAATTAACAGGAATAACCCGTGCAAATTACCACTATTTCAAAATAACTATTTAAAAATAAGTGTTACTTCTCATGGAAAGCAGGAGTACTCGTTTCAAAATAAGCAGCCTAAAACTAAAGCTTCTTCAAATAAGGAGCCACATTTTGAAATTAAGCTCTAGTGTAGACCAGGCCCAAGCATGGACCTTCTCACTTTAGAATAAGATCGTTATTCCAAAATAACCACTACACAGAGCTAATCAGAAATAGGTGTTGTGCTGCAAATTCATGTCCTACATCATTCCAGATTAACTTCCATATGGAAATAAGATGAGTGTGAGAGCGCAGAATCCTGAAATCGAAACAAATCTGCACTCAGGCTGTTTTCTTTTTTCCTTTTATTCAGAGGACACTATGTTGCATTATTGTAATTATATGAGATGCAACTGAAAATGTTTCTAATCTTTTAGAGGAATTGCAAAAGCAATTTTATATCGAGATGAGCAGAACTAGACAAATTTAATTTCAGATAACAAACAAGCAGATGTAGCAAACAGCCCACTGTCTGCTCAGTTTCCCCTTGCCATTTTCCTTTTAAATACTGTACGTCAGCTGGTTTCTGGATCGATAACAGCTTTCTGAAACAAAGAAATGTACAGAACACCTGAGTAACATTGCAGTGTGTTGAATTACATAGCCAAAAATAACAGGAACAACAACAACAACAACAAAAAATCCTTGATGTGTTAAAAGTGAACACTGCATTTTTCCCTGGGTAGCTGACCCAATGTCATTTTGTGCCTCCTGATTTATGGAAAGTATTATCAGTAAAGATTGGGAATTAATATTATAGAGTATATTTTTCCTACTTGCCGAAGGAGTGCTGCATTATTGGTTTGAGAGACTCATACAGAAAGAATTTAAAAATATTTTTTCTTTTAATATATATTCTTTCCCCTATGCGATAAAGCTCTTCCTCAGTCTTGGTGGGTCCTATGATTTTAGGCAGATTGCTTACCTCAGAAGCTTACAGCAGCCTTCTGTTTAGGCACTTGCTCTAGCTTGCTGTTTGTGGAGTTATTTTCACCATTGGCCAGTAAAGTAAATTCTATTGTCTCTGTGGTCCCTCCAAGTGGTTCAGGGCAGGACATGCCCTTGTACCAAAAGCAGTCCTGTTCCCATGCCTTAATGGGAAGAGGGTGGTGAGTGGAGCCCAGGCCCATCCTCTTCAGCTCCAACTCAGAGACCCTGTGAAAACAGCTGCCTGCAAACATCTCCAATAACAATGGTGTGGCAGCAACAATTCCTTGGGCCACTTCTCAGGACCCTCCCCAGCACCTTCCTTACCCATTCGTTCTTCTTTCTAATACCTGCTTGCAGGTACTCCTCCCAGATCCTACACAGCACCTTCTCTCCTCAGCTCCTTGTGCACATGCAACTAACAGAAGAGGAGCCTTTTAAACCAGTCTCAACTGGTTCTGAATTGGCCCCAGGTGTTCTGATTAGACTGACTCCCTTGTCTCTGGAAACTTTCTAATTGCCTCCAGGTGCTTTAATTGGCCTGATTGCCCTGACTGATTCTGGCAAGTTCTGCTAGTTCTAGGTTAGATTCTGTTGGTTTACCCTGGGAACAGGGACCTATTTAATCTGTGATTAATATATTTCCCTTCTGCTACTCTCCTATAGCCTTCTGCCCTGACTTTGTCACACCTATTAAACTCAGATAGTCTTGCCCTAGTTGCTTGACAGCATCACCATCCTTCAAGAAAGTCCAAATCTAATGGCCCCATGCATGCTTTCACAAGGCCCACAAATTTGTTTCTCAATATCATATTATAAAAAGCTGGAGAGCTTTTATCATTGACCCTGGCGCTAAAATTGTCCAAATATACTATCATCCTGGTGATCAGTGTACAAAGATCTGTTAGATAAGTTGTCTGAATATACAATACCTTTATTAAATTTGCCTTTGGCACTTATTTAAGAGGTTTTCTTCATTATCTAACAAACAAAGGGAAAGCTGGTGTTATGATATAAAAGGATTCTATTCACTTTAATCATATGGTTGGAGGATTTCTCCATTTGAGATCATATTCAAGGACAGCAGTCGTAAACTTGGCCTGTTGGGCCAGATTCTGATCTTAGGAAAATATGCCCTTGAGGCATGAGTTGAAGGTCTTGTTTTAAGGACGGGGGAAAATCAGTCATACCTATGACAACATTTCCATAAACCATGTGGTAGGCTGTTTATGGGTCCAGGAATTGATGCATAAAGGAGTAGGTTTAGGGGAATTCATCCACTGACTTTGCAGGGTTGCCCATGGAAAGAAATCCATATTACTGTCCCATAGTGACACTGACTGCAGTGGAACTTCATTTAAGGATGACTCAGAACCAGCCATTGGTCAGAGAGGTCCTAACCAGGATTTCAAATGGATATGGCAGCACAAGCCCTCTGCATAAAATGGGAAATATGGACAATCTAGCAAACCTTGACCAGTCAGCTTAACTTCTGTTCCAGAAAAGATAACACAGCAAATATTTAAGAAATTCATCTGCAAACATCTAGAAGATAATGAAGTGATAAGTAAAAGTCAGCATGGATTTGTAAAGAACAAACCAATTCAAGCCAATCTGATAGCTTTCTTTGATAGGATGACAAGATTTGTGGATAAGAGGGAAGTGGGAGATGTGCTATCCCTTAACTTTAGTAAAACATTTGATACATCTTGTTTGACCTTCTTCTCAATAAACTAGGAAAATACAATATGGATGGGAATACTACAAGGTGGATATATAGCTGGTTGGACAACTATTCGCAAAGAGTAGTTATCAATGGTTCACAGTCATGCTGGAAGGACATGAAAAGTGGGGTTCTGTAGGGATCAGCTTTAGGACCAGTTCTGTTCAATATCTTCATCAACTATTTAAGCAATGGCAGAGAAAGCACAGTTATAAAGTTTGTGGATGATACTAATCTGGTAGAGTTTGCCAGTACTTTGGAGGATAGGCTTGTAATTCAAAATGACTTGGACAACGGGAGAAATTGTCGAGGCAAATATGATTAAATTTAATAACAACAAATGCAAAGTGCTCCACTTAGGAAGGAACAATCAGTTATACACATACAAAATGGGAAGTGACTGTCTAGGAAGGAATACTTCAGAAAGGGATCTAGTAGCAATAGTGGATTACAAATTAAATATGAGTCAACACTGTGACACTTTGACTCGAGGTCCCTTCCAGTTCTAGTATTCTATGATTGCACTACGTTCTACGAAATGCACTACAGTGCATTTACATTGATACAGGAAGATAACAGCGAGCATTCTGGGTCAAATTTTGGTCTACCCTTCCTACAGTACATAGGCTAGAAAACCTTCAGTGAGAACAGCCACTGACATAGTGGAGAGCAGAAGGTATTGGTTGTCAAGGTTTTTTAAACACTGAAGAATTTTCACGCCTAGAGTTCTCAGTGGACATAAATTCTGGCAAAGGTCTTCAATGGCATGAGCCACACCTTAAATCTTCAGTTGTTTTAGAATTGTAGAAATGTGTAGGACTGGAAGGAACCTTGTTAGTGGTCCAGGAGTTCACATTTGATAGTGGCTTGGTGAAATCTAAATCACAGAATACCACTAGTTTGTGACAGTCAAACCATTTCTTCAGTTTCCCAGAGTCATTTAATTGTAATCATGTCCTCCAAAGATCTTGCAACCCCTTAAGACTGTGCAGAGAATACTAAGTGCACTCTCTATGCCATAACCCAAATAATTTTGGAAGGTATGGAATAGAACTTGACCCTGGACTGATCCCTGGAGGCTCCATTTCAATATGCACTTCTAGCTTGATTGTTTCCAATCATAACTTCTGTGAGTACAATTATCTAGCCATTTGTGCATTTATCTTACAGTACATTTCTCTGGGCTAGCTATTCCTATTTCCTTTAGAAGCAGGCAGTGTAAGACTGTACCAAAAACCTTTCTAAAACTGAGATAAATCACATCAACATGGCTTGTTACTCTGTCAAAGAGGAAAATATCCCTGATCCCTATGTACAGTTCCCTCCTTCCTCACACAATGCCTTGCCCTCAATTTATTCCTACTCCTAAGGAAAAGAGATTTTGAAGGTGAGGGTGTGAGGGTTCCCCTGTTTAGGTGGAAAAAGAGAGAAGAAGACACAAAGAACCTTATACCCCCTTCACTTATGACACCCTGGGTGCATGCCAGTCAGAATCCCTAAATTCCCTTGATCACATGGAATCTGTAAACCTAATACCACCATTGCATCTAGAATCTCCAGAGAAGTTTGGAAGAGAAGGAGAAGACTCCTCCTGCTAGTACCCACCAGCAGAGTCATAAGGAAGTATTGCAAGCAGAACTCTTGGAGATAGCACGCCTTGCATTTTGAAACTGCCACTAGAGCAGCTTGTCATTGCCCTATGTCCAATTTATGCATTGGCAGAACAGCCTTAAACTGAACAACTAAAATTATTTGTACCATCACTGCAAAAAGACATAGTTATGGACTACAGTAGGATTTAGCAAGAGTGAAGCAAGTCCGATGTAAAATGAAGTATTATTTCAACCAAACAGATGGTGCCTTGATGTATAAATTAATTCCTGGAGGTAACAAGCAGTTCTTCCAAAGAATGCACATTGGAAATTATGTAAGCAAACCAGTCATGTTGTTTACAAAACAGCAAAATAGTTGCAAAAGGATTATGGAAAATTATTTGAACAGAAAATGGCAATACACACACACACTTTCCCAAACGAATTCATATGGAAAACATAATCTTGCGATTTTGCAACTATTGAAATAATCTTTAGGGAAATGAACTCTAGCAGATATAGCTGCTTAAACCTCTTAAAAAAAAGTTAAGGGGTGAAATGCTCTTATCTCACCTGGCCTCCAGTCTGAAAAGGAAGGCAGCTCTTCTGCTTTGGTTTTTAATTTTAGAATACTGATGATGATGCAGTGTCTGACATCTGGAATCATATTAGTTCCACTTATACAAATAAATCAAGAGGATATATGTTTACCAACCATATTAAAAATGGAATATGGACATAATTTTGTCTTCTACAAATCTGTTTAATTTATCCTTGCCAGCAGTCGTATCTCCTCCCTCACTACCAAGACAATAGCTGTTCCTAGCCAAACTGTATATAAGTATGTATATAAAATGGTCCCATTTTTAAAGAACACATTTCCAGCCCATGAATATGGGTTCTTTTGATATCAACATCTGTCATCCAGTTTCCTCTACCATTACACAACTTCAGAGATCCAGTGGTAGATAGTTAAAGCAGCATTTTTCTGAGTGCATAACTGAACATGATATTTTGTCAGTGTCAATCTGATTGCAAATCTGGATTTACTCATAAAGAGACCCTTATGACTGAATTTAAAAGTCACCTTTGACCCACTTTTAGCCACATAGATTCTGCTTCTTGGAAGGAGATTGGACTAGATGACTCTTGGGGTCCCTTTCTAATCCTAGGTGTATGGCCCTATCAAATACATGGCCATGAAAGAAGTGTCAAAGACCAGGGAATCAAACCTCCGCTGGGAAATCTAGCTATTGGAGGGAACGGGAGGAGAAGGGCAGGGCCAGCTGGGGGTCGGGGTTCCTACCAGATCCTCAGCTCTAGCTGCTAGTTTCCTCTGGGCTGGGGAAGAACAGGATTTACCCTTCCCCAGTACAGCTGCTTGGGATGGGGGAGATCAGGCTCCACCATGATACCCACCTGCATCTCTGTAATGAGGCAGCAACCCTGGAGTGTTCTGCAGTCTCAGGAGCTTAACAGAGGTTGACGTGGGTCTGATATCCCCTCCAACCATGGCTACGTGGGGGCAGAGCAAGTCTTGTCTCTCCCCATCTTGACCAGGACTAGCAGCTAGAAGCCCCTGGCTAGGATGCTCCCAGCAGCACATGGCGGATCAGACCAAACTCCAGCAACCTCCTGCAGGAAGCTCCAAGGTTCCTGTCTAATCTCAAAGCCTCCTGCAGCCATAGGAGGTATGTGTAGGTGGGTCTGGTCTCCCCCTTACCCCCCATTCCCACCCAAAAGTGCTGGTCAGGGAAAGAGCAAATCTAGTCCCTCCCTAGCCTGGACAGGATCAGTAACTAGGATCACCTAGCTGGGGCAGCACCAGGAAGCAGGCCTGCCAATGGAGGTGGGAGGGCAAGAGGGGAAACTACTCTGGGGCCTGACAATTGAAACAAGAGCTCAGGGCTCCCAGCTGCCCCCAACCCAGCTCAAGGCTTTGCTCTTCCAGGGCCACAGAGCCAGCCTACGTCTGCCTTGCCCAGCAGCCTGGCAAGGTTGTCAGCCCCACTTCTGGGGAGATCAGACCCTCCCTGTCACCGGAAGCTCCAAAAGGTGCTGACTTCAGAGCCGAGGTATTAAGTTAACACAGAAATGAAAGTGGTAATCCTGTAACTCCCTATAAACAGCATTGTGACTCTACATCATCTTCTTTTGCTGGGATCCCCCTGGTTAGACCACCATAAAAATTCAGATGTACATGCTTGAAAATACATAATTGATGAATTTTCAAATCCTATGACCATAAAATTGACCAGAATGGACCACAAATTTGGTAGGACCTTTTCTATGGTTCTAGTTTTATGGAATCATGAAAACTGTAGCTACTTTTGATCACAAGCCACATGAATAAAAAAAGATATTATGTAGTAGTAGTATTTGGTATGTGCTCTTTCCTAGGTTGCCTTGTATTTTCTCACTACCTATGCAATTATATTCACCTTGTTTTTAAGCACTCCTGCTTATACCTGATCATCATAAACACAATGCTTTTTCAGACATATACAAAACCACTTCTCATAATTTAGGTAGTCTCCAAAGATGGAACCGCCTATTCATGGGCAAGACAAATCTGCCACTTTCGAAACATCTAAACAGGAATATTTGAACAGGCTAAAAACGGGGATTTGACTTAACTCCATGGAAAGAATAAAATAAAATAATCCAAACAAAAGCAGAGTAGAAGGGCTATATACCCTCTTAGTTAATTCAATTAAGTTTTACTCAATGGCTTCTCTCTCCACTACCTAACCAAAAATTTGAGCCTGGAGTTTGATATCAAGATTTAATGTGAGTAACTACAATAAAAGAGTAGAGCTCAGGGAAGAGGAACTGAGAAATGGCCACTAGTTGTTGCTCTCAAGACCTCCAATGAAATGCTCACCCAGCAATTAAAATCAGAAATTATTATTTGGATTTCACTTTATGTATTGACAATATTGCTACCTTTCTCTTTTAACGATTAAAAAAACCAAGCAAACAAACAAAAACATAGCAGCCACCTTTTGTGTCTACTTTTGCAGAACACCATTTTCAAGAAAATAAGCTCCTCATTTCCCCAAAGCTTTTTGTCTCATGGGTGCACTCACATGCTTCGAGTTAAGTGTGTGTTTAAGTGTTTTTCTACTGTATTTGTCTTCTGTGGCCAGCATCTTGCAGGATCTAATGGTTTCCCCCCATACCGCACAAATCCCCCAGCCAATGGTCACATGCTAACTGGTATTTGTGCTTCTCTCCAACACAGGTAATGGAACTTCAGGCTTTTTTCTGCACGTATAGGGCTGCTGAAGCCTCAGGTTTTGTCTCATGCTATATATACACTAATGTTTGGATTTCAAGACTAAATATGAAATAGAGTCCAATTTAAGATTCATGACACTGAAATCACACAAGATTCTATAGTGAGCATTTGGCTCAAAATGATAAACAAATTTGTAAAATCAAATGTTCTCACAAAAGTTCATATGCAACTGAACTGAAATTTGAGAGAGAAAAGAATTTGCATTGAAGTACATATAAAACAAAATCTGGAGGATGAGTTTAGATGCAGGGTTTTGTACCTGTATCAATTTTCAAATTCCTATCAAATGCTACTAATAATTTAGAAATGTTTGCTATACAAGGATTTACTTTTGGATCATTTTTATTTAAGACAATAAACAACAAACAAACATCATGAAGACCTGAGAAATGCACTTAATTACTTACCTGGAATGCATTCACATGTTGAACTGCTGTCTTCAGTGACTTTTGCTGATTTGATTTAAGAGGAAGATTTTAAAAAGGTGAAGATTTTCCATATTGATGCAGAAAAACTGGGGTTAACACAGTATAAGTGCCTGCAATAAAATAATAATAACTAATAATATAGAAGACATTTAATGTTAAATTTAGATACCACCAGTATTACCCAAATCAATTAAGACTGGAGCAATAACATATATTTACATTTTGTTAAGAATGTGTGGGGTGAATTAAGAAAATTGGGATGAAGAGCTAACTTTTAAGTTGTTAGTTTAGGAATAAAACACTGTTAAAACTTTCTTAGTTTGTGTTTGATAGCTTATCTTTGCACACTGGGGAAAGAAGAAAGAATGGCAAGGACTAAAAAGAAAGCAGCATAGCACATTTATTGATTACCTATGACACCAGAGAAGCGGCATTATCTACTAGATGCATACATAGTCATACATTTTCTTTTAAAACACTTATTTGCCCAACAGACTGGAAACAAAACACTCAGCTCCAAGAGGGCACATACAATATATAAACGAGAGACAAAATAGAAGTGGGAGAGGAAATAAAATCAGTATCTTTGATGTCTATATACTAATGCTAGAGGTATGGAGAATAAACACCAAAAAGCTCATAATGCTAGTAAATAAACATAACTAAGACATAGCTGTCATCACAGAGACTTCATGGAATAATATGAATGAGTAAAATATTGGTATAGAAGGGTACAGCTTGTTCTGAAAGGACAGGTGGGGGAAAAGGGAAGAGTAACATGCTTTATAGATTAAAAATGTATACACTTGGACTGAGGTTGAGATTGAAATAGGAGACAGAGAGTCTCTGGATAAGGATAAAAGGAGTAAACCCCCCTAAGTGATGTCATGGTAGGGGGCCTACTCTAGATCACCTAACCAGGATAACAGGTTAATAAGAATTTATTTTTAAAAAAATAACAAAATGTGAAGCACAGGACTCGGGGAACTTCAATTATCCAGATATCTACTGAGAAAACAGCACAGCAGAAAACAGATTATCCAGCAAATACCTGGAATGTATTGCAGACAATTTTTTTATTTCAGAAGGTAAAGAAAGCCACTGGGGAAGGCTTTCCTAGATTTGATTTTTTAAAAATAGGAAGGAACTAGTGGAGAATTTGAAAGTGAAATGCAGATTGGGTGAAAATTATCATGAACTAATAGAGTTCATGATTCTAAGAAATGGTAGGAGGAAGAACAGCAAAATTTGCAAACATCTAGAAGATAAACTGATAAATTGCAGTCAGCATGGATTTGTCAATAACAGATCATGTCAAATCAACCTGATGGCTTTCTTTGACTAGGTAACAAACCTTGTGGAAAGAGGCTTAGCAGTAGCCATAGTGTATCTTGACTTTGGCTCTGCTTTTGATAGTCTCTCTTATAATCTTCTCATAAACAAAACTAAGGAAATGCAACCTAGGTGGATATGCTTTAAGATGGGTACAAAACCAGTTAGACAACCATCTCAATTATCAATGAGTAGTAATTAGTAATGAGTAGTAATCAATGATCACATACAAAATGGGAAATGGCTATCTAGAAAGGTATACTGCAGAAAGAGACGTAGGGGTCGTAGTGGACCACAAGCTTAATATGAGCCAACACATCTTTATCAGGAGTGTCATAAGCAAGACACAAGGGCTAGAAAGCTCTAGAAGCATCTGCTGACAGATGTTTCTGTCAGAAGAAATTTTCCCAACAAAATGTCTGTTGACAGAGGGTGGCCATACGCTAAAGTGGATTAAAAGAGTGAACTGCTCTGTCGACAGAGGGTGACTGGAGTGCCTGGCCCTCCTTCAACAAAACGGCAGATTGGAAGCTCAGCAAACAAGGCTGCCTGGTGAACTGGAAGCCCAGCCTGTCGACAGAAGGGCCCCCAAAGCATCCACACAACATGTTTGTTAACAGAATCTGTCGACAGAGGCGCTTTTCCTTACTTGAGAGAGGCAGAAGGTTGTTGGCAGAAGTGCTGACTTCTGTTGATGTACTGTTGACAAAACACATTTTGTCTGTGGCTGCTCCACCAGTTCTGTTGATAAAACTGAGTGTAGCCATAGCCAACAAGTATTCTTCCACTCCGCTCTACTTAGGTCTAAACTGAAACAGTGTCCACTTCTGGGTGCCACATTTCAAGAAAGATGTGGACACATTGGAGAAGGTGCAGAGAAGATCAGGAAAAATAGTAAAATATGACCTATAAGGGAAGACTGAAAAAAATGGGTTAATTTAGTCTGTAACAGAGAAGACAGAGGGAACATCATGAACTTTTTCATGTACATAAAAGGTTGCTACAAGGAGGAGTGATAAAAATGTTCTTCTTAACCTCTAGGAATCGGACAAGATGCAATGGGGTTAAATTGCAGCAAGGGATGTTTAGGTTGGTCTTTAGGGAAAAAAAACTTGCTGTCAGGGTTGTTAAGCACTGGAATAAATTGCTTGGGGAGGCTGTGGAATCTTCATCATTTTTAAAAGCAGGTTAGACAAACATCTGTCAGGAGTGGTCTACATAATACTTAGTCCTGCCATGAGTGCAGGGGATTGGACTAAATGACCTCCTGAGGTCCTCTCCATTGCTATGATGCTGTTGGTCTATGGATGACACCCTCCCCCCACCTCTGATCTTTAGACTATAATCCATTTCCCATTAATATAAGCCATGTAAACAACTTAGCAGATCAGGTCCTTTCAGACTATTCTACAATTGTAATTATTTGTTTCAAATTAAAAAAAGCAGCTTCAGTCACACATTCTGTACCTGCCATGGCCTGAATTCTAAGTTCTGCTGTTTCAGGGAAAACACATATGACGTAAGAAATAGCGGTGAGCAATCTTCAAAAACACTGGGATGTTCCGTATGCCGCTGATCGGGTGTGGTTCCTTATCAAAAGTTCACTCAAACTGTATCAGGTTCCTTCTGTGCTACAACACGTAATCACAAAGCTCTAAAAGCTTGTAGCTAAAGTCTCCTGAATGATTGTAATTCATCCCACAGAAAGGTATAGAGATTGGTTTCATCTTCCCATTTCTGGTGCTGTCCAAGGCTACGTCTACACGTGAAGCCAACATCGAAATAGGCTATTTCGATGAGTAACGTCTACACATCCTCCAGGGCTGGCAACATCAATGTTCAACTTCGACGTTGCGCGGCACCACATCGAAATAGGCACTGCAAGGGAACGTCTACACGCCAAAGTAGCACACATCGAAATAAGGGTGCCAGGAACAGCTGCAGACAGGGTCACAGGGCAGACTCAACAGCAAGCCGCTCCCTTAAAGGGCCCCTCCCAGACACAGTTGCACTAAACAACACAAGATACACAGAGCCTACAACTGGTTGCAGACCCTGTGCCTGCAGCATGGATCCCCAGCTGCAGCAGCAGCAGCCAGAAGCCCTGGGCTAAGGGCTGCTGCACACGGTGACCATAGAGCCCCACAGGAGCTGGAGAGAGAGCATCTCTCAACCCCTCAACTGATGGCCGCCATGGCGGACCCCGGTATTTCGAAGTTGCGGGACGCGCAACGACTACACGGTCCCTACTTCGACGTTGAACGTCGAAGTAGGGCACTATTCCTATCCCCTCATGGGGTTAGCGACTTCGACGTCTCGCCGCCTAACGTCGAAGTTAACTTCGAAATAGCGCCCGGCGCGTGTAGCCGTGACGGGCGCTATTTCGAAGTTAGTGCCGCTACTTCGAAGTAGCGTGCACGTGTAGACACGGCTCAAATGAGCTGGATGTTTTAAATTAATCACTTTCCTCCTGACCCTCCCTGTGATTCTAAAGAACCCCATTCCAAGACACTGGTACTGTTGCTATATGGAGAGGCATGATATCCATCACCGATACTGTGCCAGGGTACTCATCTCAGACTGCACACAAAGGCTCTTTTGAGGACAAATAGGGGTCGGGAATAGAGGCTATGCTCCTCCGTTCCTCTTTCACATTGTGTGGATGGCAGGTAGAGCTTTGGAGACTCTTCTGCATTTCAAAGTAGGGTAGAAACAGCACCTAACCAACTTGCTCCAAATAAGTATTTGGAGTAGGACTTGTGAACAGAGTTAGATCTTTTCACATTTCCTTTGCCCCAACACTTACCCACTCAGCTCAGATGTGTGGGAACATCAACATGAAAATGGTTCATCTATCCTTAATTATAATATATGAAGTCATCAGAGATTGGGTAGATTGCCCTAGATCCTGTATATGTTATTTTAATATTCTGCCTCCTTCATACTCCTAGCTTGCAGGCTCCATATCTTTATTGTAAGAAAAGATACTCAGAGGAACATATGAAAATGTTTTGGTTGATCAGCAACCATATCCTCTTTTTTAGTATCTTATCTTTTCTGGAGAGCTTGTTCCATGTACCATTTGATAGCCATCATTCCAGACCCTTTAACTATCTGTCTAAATATCAGGAATAACACCTGCTCCAAATTTATTTTTCTTCCATTTTGATTTAATCACTTTGTCACAACCTGTATATTTTAGATATGTTGCAAAATGATAACTAGGGTTTCCAAGGTTCTTCTCTGTAGAAATTAGTTTTACTCACTTAGGGAGTTTTACACTAACATACGAGAGATTTTTGTCAACAAAACTCAGGGAGTGTCTACATTTCAAATGCATTCTCTCAACAGTAAATTGACAGAACATAGCACTTCTGTTGGCAGCATTCTGCCATTCCTCCAGGAGGCAGAACATAGTTCTCGGAGTCTGTCAACAGAAAGCCACTGTGGACACTTGAGGGGGACCTCCATCTACAGACAGTTCCAGGACGCCAGACAGCCCTGTCTGCTGTGTTTCCAGTCGGTCTTTCTGTTGAGAGAGAGGCCGGGCAATCTGGCCACTCTCTATCGATAGAGCAGATCAACAGAGCAATCCGCTTGCACGTGTGGCCACAATCTGTCAGCAGAAGTTCTCCTGGAAGATATCTTCCAACAGTAACTTTTGTCGACAGAGTGCTGTAGTATAGATGCAGCCTTGGTGAAATCCTCTTTTAGTTGTCAGTTACCAGACCAGATGGAGGACAGACTTTTCGCCTTTTCTAGGGCTTTTTAGTATTTCAATTACTATCCATCTACCTTGCCATATATTTATTTCATTTTAGAAAAGCAATATCAAGAGTAGTATGAAAAGGAGAACAAAGTCACTCCAAGCTGTCAGCTCAGCTAAGTACTTCAAACCTATGCTGTACTTTAAGCACATTCTTGAGTTGTACTGATTACGTTTGAAACAAAAGCATGTGCCTCAGTGCTTGGCTGAATAAAACTGAACACACTGTTATTAGTCAGTGCCTAAAAAGAACCTTTTTAGGGTTTTCCAGTTGTACATTTATATTATGTTCTCCTTAGCACAGGAACCTATTCTCCATGTCTTGCACTACTTCAAGTGTATTATCTCTGCTTACAGAATCAGATTAGTAAAAAATAACACAAGAATACTATTGTCAAGCAGTTTTAAGCACGCTTTATGGTGACCAGTCTAAGCTGCCATCAATCTAAAATAAGATTTTTTTTTCTGATGCACATGAAATCAACATGCAAAGCTCCAGACCAGGCTAATCTGCAGCAGATGTCACCAACGAAGAAGTGGGTATGTTCCACAAAATCTCATCACCTGATAAATTATTTTGTTAGTTTTTAAAGTGCTGCGTGACTGCCTTTTTTTTTTAAATAGAAGACAGACTAGCATGGCTATCTCTCCGTTACTATTGAATGAAATATGTTTTCCTCAGTTCTTATCCAATACAAGAATCCAAATTTTGTTCCCCAAAAGTGGGACAGCATGCCTTCAAGACATATCATAAAACTTAAGCCAAAGACAATTTTGTACAAAAGAAACAAGCAGCATTCTCAGGGTAAAAAAATTAACAATATTTAATGAACTATTAAAAAGTTTACAAGAATAACTAGTTCTGAGTGAACAACAAGAAGTCTTGTGGCACCTTATAGACTAACAGATATTTTGGAGCATAAGCTTTCATGGGCAAACACCCGCTTCATCAGATGCATGAGTAGGGAGGGTATTTAAAGAGTGGGGTCCTAGTAAAAGGGAGGGGCAGAGCTGACAAGGTCTATTCAGCAAAAAGGAGATCCAGTATCCATAGTACTTATCAAAAGAGGGAAAACACAAGTTAGCTCAGACAGGGGGATGTGAGCCTTTGTCAGAGTCTAATGGGGATATATTAATGCCCAGGGCAGAGAAGCTAGTTTTGTAAGCTGTGAGCCATTCCCAGTCTCTGTTTAATCCTTGGTTAATGGAGTCAAATTTGCAAATGAATTGCAGCGCAGATTTCCCTCTACATTTGATTTTTGAAATTTGTTTGTTTCAGAACTGTCACCCTTATTAAATCTGCCACTGAGTGTCCAGGGAGATTGAAGTGTTCACCTACCATCTTCTGTACATTACCATTCCTGATGTCTGATTTATGTCCATTTATTCTTTTACGGAGAGACTGTCCAATTTGGACAATGTAAATTGCAGTAGAGCATTGCTGGCACATGATGGCATATATTATTTTAAGTAGATGCGCAGGTAAAGGAGCCCCTGATGGTATGGTTGATGTTAGGACCCGTGATGATGTCACTGGTGTAGATATGTGAGCAGAGTTGGCAGCGAGGACTGTTGCAGGGGCTGTTTCCAGGCCAAGAGTCACTAGTTTGTGATTTGTAGTGGCTGGTGAGGATTTGTTTAAGGTTGGCAGGCTGTCTGCAGATGAGGACAGGCCTGCCTCCCAAGGTCTGTGAGAGTGAAAGATCATTGTTCAGGATGGGTTGCAGATCACTGGTGATGTGTTGGAGAGGCCTTAGTTGGTGGCTGTATGTGATGGTCAGTGGTGTTTTCTTGTTTTCCTTGCGAGGCCTGTCTTGTAGCAGGTGGCTTCTGGGTACCCATCTGGCTCTATCAACCTGTTTCCTCACTTCCTTAGGTGGGTACTGTAGTTTGAGGAAAACTTGGTAAAGGTCTTGTAGATGTTTGTCTCTGTCTGATGGATCAGAGCAAATATGGTTGTACCTTAGTACCTGGCTGTAAACAATGGATCATGTAGCATGCCCTGGATGGAAGCTGGAGGCATATAGATAAGCATAGCGGTCCGTGGGTTTTTGGCATAGGGTGGTATTTATGTGACCATCACTTACCTGCACAGTAATGTCCAGGACGTGAATTTCTTGTGTGGACTGGTCCAGGCTAAGGTTGATGGTGGGGTGGAAACTATTGAAATTACGGTGGAACTCTTCAAGATCCTCCTTCCCATGGGTGCAGATGATGAAGATGTCATCAATGTAGCGCAGGTAGAGGAGAGGCGCTAGGGGATGAGGACTGAGAAAGAGTTGTTCCAGGTCAGCCATAAAAATGTCAGCATACTGTGGGGCCATGTGGGTGCCTATAGTAATGCCACTGATTTGAAGGTATAATTTGTCCCCAAATCTATAATAGTTGTGGGTGAGGACAAGTCACAAAGCTCCGTAACCATTTGTACCTTGGTCTCATCAGGGAAGGCACTGAGTGGTGGAAATCAGTGCCAAGTTTTAAATAAAATAGCTCTGGCCAAATTTGTGTGTATTCTCGTCATGATTTTCAGTTTTAATGACAAGTTTTCACAGAAGGTGAATTTCAAATAATAAAATAAATAACCTTAGTTGGGTTATCAATCCTAATATACAAAAACTCAGCCAAGCCTCACAAAGTGTCCCTAAAGACACATTCATCACCTTTCAAGTTAACATAGCCGGAAGTTTATACTGTTAAAGCATTATTCAGTATTGTCACTATTTTTGAAATATTTCCAGTCAGCCAGTGCTCAACGATTTGGTAGACAGAAAAAATGAAGTAATTCTAGAGAAAAAACTATGAAGTGTTAATTGAACACTTTATTCAAAATCTCCAAGGTTTATTGTTCATGGATCCATTCAGCCTTTCTATAAAAGCAATTATTGCAATGATCACTGGGTATTACACATTTACATACGTGTTTACAAGAGGATAATGAAATATTGAGTACAAAGACTAAACTTCCAGTTCATAGCAGCTGATGATTCTTTCAACAAGAAAAAAAGGAGTCTCCCAGTTTCTCAGACCTTTAAACAATTGGAGAGTCCGGTGGTCAGAACATCATTCTGTGTAAATTCACATACTATAGATCCATTAGACCCACACCAATTTATACAAGCTAAGGACTTAGCCCTTTAAATGTATATTGCAGTGTCTTTCATTGACTTGCTTGTAGCATTAGGAATGGTAAATTGCATATTACTCTGTACAAAAGAGATTTAGCTTGGAACATACTTCAATGGCTATTTTCACTATACCCATCTGCTAAGGTCAGCTAGTTATAACGCTGTGCAACTTTTGCTTATTTGGACAGATGCTCATGATGAAGAAAAGCCTGTTTCAAGAGTGCACACAATAAGAAAACAAATTAAACCAGGCTAGAATTGCACAATTAACAGGGAAACAATAATTCCAGGAACTATCAAAAGAATTGCAGAGGATGCCTTAGATCAAATTTCCCATGTTTAGCATTTGTGAGAATCCTACCAGCTACAAAAGGCATGCTCAGGTATAACTGAAAGCAAAATTAGGACCAGTTGTGTACAAATAAACCACAGATAGAGAGGGAACTGACTGATTAGTTTTTGTCTACATGCATTGGATTTCCAGCAAAGCCACTGAGGTCATATGCAAACACAGGTGTGTATTACAAAACAAACCTAAAACATCAGAACAAAAAGCATTCCAGTTGCACTTTAAAGGTTAACAAAATAATTTATTAGGTGGTGAGCTTTCGTGGGATAGACCCACTTCTTCAGACTATAGTCATAACAGAACAGACTCTGACTATGGTCTGAAAAAGTGGGTCTATCCCACGAAAGCTCGCCACCTAATAAATTATTTTGTTAGTCTTTAAAGTACTACTGGACTGCTTTTTTGTTTTGATACAACATTGACTAACACTGCTATCTCTCTGTTACTAAAACATCAGATTATCTGTAAGAGACCAAGAACCTCCTGTTAGAAGTTTCCTAATACTTAGACACTCCTAGGCTACGTCTACACGTGCAGGCTACATCGAAATAGCTTATTTCAATGTAGGGACATCGAAATAGTCTATTTTGATGAATAACGTCTACACGTCCTCCAGGGCTGGCAACGTCGACGTTCAACTTCGACGTTGGGCAGCACCACATCGAAATAGGCGCTGCGAGGGAACGTCTACGTGCCAAAGTAGCACACATCGAAATAAGGGTGCCAGGAACAGCTGCAGACAGGGTCACAGGGCGGACTCAACAGCAAGCCGCTCCCTTAAAGGGCCCCTCCCAGACACAGTTGCACTAAACAACACAAGATCCACAGAGCCGACAACTGGCTGAAGACCCTGTGCATGCAGCGTGGATCCCCAGCTGCAGCAGCAGCAGCCAGAAGCCCTGGGCTAAGGGCTGCTGCACACAGTGACCATAGAGCCCCGCAGGGGCTGGAGAGAGAGCGTCTCTCAACCCCTCAGCTGATGGCCGCCATGGTGGACCCCGCTATTTCGATGTTGCAGGAGGTGGATCGTCTACACGTGCCCTACTTCAACGTTCAACTTCGAAGCAGGGCGCTATTCCCATCCCCTCATGGGGTTAGCGACTTCGAAGTCTCGCCACCTAACGTCGATTTCAACTTTGAAGTAGCGCCCAACACGTGTAGCCGTGACGGGCGCTATTTCGAAGTTGGCGCCACTATTTCGAAGTAGCGTGCACGTGTAGACGCGGCCCTAGATTTCTGCCATACACTGTCCTTGAAATTAGAGCACTGAACCAGGAGTCAGTAAAAAAATGGATTGCATTCACGACCTATTAACTTCAGTCGGTATCTGAACAAAGGAAGGTGCAACTGCCCATAGTCAGTGGCAAGAATGGGGCCTTGGCCTCTAATCAAAAATATCCCATAGTACCTGGCATGTTATTTCACTCCTGCAGTAAAAGCACTTTAAAACAATGTCTTAATTATTTATGTTTGAAATATTCATGCATATGTACAGTTTTTGTCTGTAATTTTATTTGTAATTAATAATTGAGTGCATATATGACTGGGCTGTGCTTCCACAGCTTCTGGATTTGTGGGAAATAAGAGATGAATTCTGATGAGTTGATTCCTGAGGAAAATAATGAAGGAGTAAATTGAACTCAATTGAAGCTAAATACTTATTATATGCTTAAAAAATCCAGTGTTGATTATGATTTGTCTTTTTCAGAGCAGCTATTCCAAGCAAGAAAAGAATGAAAGCGTTATACCAGATCTGCTCTGTTGCTCTTAACAAGATCCCATGAAATAAACTCCGGCGCATAAGGTCCTAAAGAAGACAATGGCTATAGAACATGGCTCTGGGTGTTTTGAAATAGGAATTGATCTTTGATTCAAATGATAAAATAACTGTTACTGCAGCGCTGTAATTTAAAATTTAGGTATGCAGCAATCAAATGGGTCCTGTAACAACAATTCTTTGAGGTTTTTGCACATATGTAGAATTTGGTATTGCTGTACCATAAGTATCTTTCTAATTTAGGGTAAGTTTTCAAAAGCTGTCAGCAGTGAACAAAATTCTGTTCCCCTTAATCAGAACTGTAAAACTCCCATATAAGTAGTTTAGGGAATCTATCATCACAGTACCTGTTAACAGGGTAGAAAGACTAATTGTTCATATGTACAAATGTAACTGGAGCTATCATTACAATGGGGTCCTAGTATAGGATGCATAGGGTTTAATTTTGTTCAGAAAGTTCCCCTTTAAAGTTCAGCTTCAACTTCCAACCAACTAACAAACATAAAAGGAGTGGTTCTCTGTCAGTTCATCAATACATAAGGAAGTGCACTCATTGTCATAGATTGTTGTATCTGATTTAGCCAACATTTTATTAGGAAGTAACGATAATCCTGCAATAAGAGCGCCAAAGTAAAAGTCAGAAAAAAATGGGTTGTGCTCATGACATATTAACTATTTTTGAGTACACATCTCTCTATTTTCTATGGAAGAGTCTACTTCGCTATTACATTCACCTATACAGCTGTATTTCACATAGTGGATCTTCCCCTAGGGGTCGAAGCAGTAATAAGTTCCCACTATTGAAAATCACAGATTCCCCAGTCTATCTATCAGCTTTGCAGTGGTATGGCTATATGAAGACCAAACATTAACTGCTAGTATCAAGGCAAGTTCTCGGTGCAGAGAAGGCTTAAAGAAATAGCTCTTTCCTTTTTTGCTTGTGTGCCTATCAGTTCGAAAAGCAAATAATGTTTCTTCCACACTTCACTTCTCTCTTTTACCAAGTTCTTTCTGTGTGTATTAAACATTCTTCTTAAAGCTTTGATCTGCAGTGGAGAGCGGTGATGTGTGAATGACACCATAATTACTAGATAAGCCGAGGCCATTAATTTCACATGTTGAAATCTCACCTCAGGACCAAAACCTATTGTTTCCTTCACTTCAATTTCTCAAGGTTACTACATCCCACTGTGAGGTCTTGACAGAATTAGCATATGATCTGTGGCTCAGTCTTTTTAAAATACCTAGTGTGATGAGATGCCTGTGTGTGGCGCAGTGCTTTATGCTCTTGCCTCCTTGTAATATCATTCATTGTTTCATTTGCCCTTCCTGAGGGTTATGATGTTAAAGCTTAACGAGGCTTTTATTCTCAATCGTCAAGAAGCCATTTAAGAATGCCATCATTCAAATGAGCTTTGCAGATCATTTAATATCTGTCATTCTCTCTGAGGAAGCTTTCCTAGGAAAAATGGTCCGGTATGATCAATATTAACTCTGGATCTGAAAGCCAATATTAACCAAGTCTGTGATGCTCTGCACCCCATACTCACCAGGATGCAATTCTGATGTGTTTTGTACAAAGTATGCCTTGTGAGGTATCATTCTAAAAGTCTTAATCTGTTATACATTAATAGCCTGATTTTATATTTTTACCTAAAACAGTGTGGCTTGAGTGGCTGGAGAGTAAATTCTTTGGGGAATGTCACTTCTCTTTGTACATGCCAGTAAATTCCTATCCAGAAAAGTCTATAGCTCAGCTGAGGTCTTTACTGTTTTCTGCAAAAAATTAAGCCTCAATGCTCTTCTGCAGCAGGGATGGAGTTAGCTCTTAGGGCTGGGATGCTTGTGTGTGTTTTCATGGCCAATCTACACAGAATAAAATAGCACAAATACTGGCATCCATTCTCAATAGGCTGCCTACATATAGTATTAAACTCATATTGAGTAAGGAAGTAATAGAGACTCTTGTTCACGTGGGAATGTGTTAAATACTATGGAAAAACTTGAACTGAAAGAGGAGTTGATGCTATCCATCAAATAATAGTGATACAGATTTGGGATATAGGGTGAAAATCCCAAATTCCTGGTTTCTGTTAAGAGCCCTCAACTTTTAGGCCTAAATTTCATAATCTGGTGTAAGACCTAATTAACTCATAACATGTATCATGGTTCACAAATACAGCTAGTGTGAGAAGGAACTTACAAGCAAGGCCGTGGCTTTCTCATAGTCTGGAGAAAGAGATGATAACCACAACCATAAGCTGTGAGACAAGCCTGAGCTGTCAGGGATGAGATACCCGCCTCCCTTCCAGTATTCACTACAAGACATTTCCCTAGTTCACTAACCCAGGGCCCTGGATACAAGAACAATGTGTTACAAATAAGTTATGTTGGTTATATACTCTGTTTTATTTTAACTCATTCAGATATGGACCTGTGAATCATACCCAATCAAACAAAGGCATCATTACTCCCATGGATACATAAGTGGAACTAGAATCAATGTATATGTTGTTTAAACAGATGATAAAATTAGAAACCACCTGTGTATTGTCTAAAACATTGCATGTAAATTACAGGCAACATCATCGTGTAACCTTTTAGATTATTGGTTTACTGTGCTCATCATGTCTTGCTGCCAGCACCTATCCAGGGGCTTGGGATTTTTCATGCTGTCGTATCTCACCATCCATTATATCCTATATAATCACTTGTAACCTATTGCTTAACAGTGTTCACTGAGCCTATCCTATATGTATCTATAGAGGCATTAATGTGTACAGGATGGAAACTGCATGTTTTAAAGATGAACAAAGCTGCAGAAAGTGCACAATCACTAAGGTTTTCTACTTCCAGAAGGGTTTGTACCAAAAACCTAGATCCACCCCAAACAGATTTCCCGGTTATGAATATTTCCTTTTCTGAAATGACATCTTAAAGGTAAATTCTGCCCTCATTTAAGGGCATACAGTTCCCATTGGCATCAGTAGGAGCTGTACATGTAAATTGAGGGCCTTCCATGTCCACGCAAGATAGAAAATTGCATTTGAATGTTTTATCTTGAATAACTGGTACATTCCAAGTACTTTTAGTGATATGGAAACATTGTTTATTTCCATCAATGTTCACTCAATTACCGATACTATTCTGAGACAGGATATTTTCCAGTATTCTTTCCAAGTAGTAGTAACTTGTTGCGAAACATTAACATAATATACTCTTCTGGTAGGCTGTGCCTTATACACTAGCTTTTCTGCTCAGACTATTGAAGATTATCAAAACAATTGCTAGAAAGATAACTAACAAGAGTGAAAGAAATTACATGTATTCAGCTGTAAAACCCATGTTATGCCCCAATCTGGAGCATGAGATTCACCACCTTCTCCAAGTATAAAGGATGACATTCTGCAAGTTTTAGACATGTGCCTTATTTTGGAAACCAGTGGATCACTCTTTTAATAACAGAAAATAAATGTCATTTGAGGCCAGGGATTAACAACAGTATTTCCTCACATGTAACAATGAACTGGTTTTATGCCACTGCAAAAATTTTGAGCAAAAAACATAGAATGCTACACCCTAATAGCAAGCTGAAAAAAATGAATACCAATCAAAATCCACAATTGTCAAAGAGATGACAAAACCACAACAAGAAATTGGAAAACTTTTTTTAAAATATAGTAATCCTTTGCTTCAAACAGGAGAGTATTTCATTAAAAAACGAGTGTTACCCTCAGTTACACACTGTCAAGAAGTGGTCACAGTTATTGGCTAATGTATAATGAGGTTGACTGAATCTGTTTTTTGACAGTTGCTATTGTGAACTGTTCCTGAACCATATTCAAAAGCTAGGGAAAAAAAATCAGCATGATCTTTGACTTGGTAGGTAGAACTCACTGTATGAAATGATGGTGAATGCATGGACATTTCTATTTTATTGTAACTAGACAAGCAGTTTCCCCTCTATATTGTACAATAGAGCTAATGGCAGCTTCACTTCACTTTGGCCGTGTCTACTCTAGCAAGTACATTCGAAATTAGAATCAGAAGAGCGAGATCTTTTGAAAGAACCCTTGGAACGTCCACACACACCCCGCACCCTTTTGCAAGTAACTTTGAAAGAACTCCCGCGTTCTTCCAAAGTCGGTCCTCCATTCCCAGGATGGGAAGAGCGCCCTCCTTCGAAAGATAATTTCGAAAGAGAGCAAGTGTAGACGCTGTGCGGCCCACTCATTCGAAAGAGGGAGTCCTCCATGACGGTGATCAGCTGGTAGGCGGTGGCATCGCTCACAGCACAGACGGAGCTCTATGGCTCTAGCGTCTGGCTGCGCTTAAGACGACGCAGGCTCCCAGAAACCCTCAGGCAGGAAGCTGAGAGCGTGCAGCCAGCAGTGAGGCCATGCTGCTCTCCAGCTTGCCAGCCACCACAATAGCCAGCCAGTCCCCCACACCACCCGGACCCATGGCCAGCCATCCAGACCCCAGCCCACCCCAGTGGCCCTCCAAAGACAGCGGGGAGTTGTCCCAGGAGGCGGGCCAGGCCCTGAAGCGTCGAGCCCCCTCCTGGACAGAGGCTGAGATCCAGGACCTCCTTTCCCTCCAGGAGGAGGAGGAGGTCCTCCAACAAACGGGGGTCTGACACCGCAATGCTGTCACCTTGAAGCGGCTGGCAAAAGGGGCTGCTCAGCCATGGCCACCCCACCCGCACACCGGACCAGGTCCGGTCAAAAGTAAAAGAATGGCAGCAGGGGTATTGCAGGGCCCGGGATGCAGCCGGGCGGTCAGGGGCAGCCCCCACAAGCTACAAAAAACTCCACCGCCTCCTGGGGCCAAAGGAGGCTGGACCCCTCACCATCTTCCTCGACACATCCGTCGGTGACACTGAGCCAGAGATGGCGACCGAGGGCAAGGAGTACCCGGGCTTGTTAGCCAGCACCAGACAACCATGGACAGCACGGCCACTTGACCCCACAAGCGATGACGAGGGCTCAAGCAAGGGGGCCCTCATCATCAACCTCCCATCTGGGCTATCCAGCCGGGCCCCGTCTGACCGTGCCTTGCCTGCCTTCCCGGAGGGACCCCTGGGTGGGTGGCATGGACACCAGCCTCCCTAGTGCCCAGGGAGGGAGTGTCACATCCCACCAGGGGTGGCCACAGGCATCCCACATGGCTACCAGTCCAGGTGCATGTGGACCCTGGACAGCTATGTTCCCCGGGCTCTCAGGGGGATGATGCGCGGCACTCAGCACCACATAGACGGGACAGCATCAGGGGCTGCCCAGACTTGAAGAGAGCAGGGAACAGCATGCGGGGGGGAGAAGTATTCCCAGTACCCCTGTGGGGCACCCAGGGACATGTCCCCTGGGGGTGGGGTGAGGCCAGGACATGGGAACCTCCACCTGGGACTAATCGCCCATTCCCCTCTCCCCTTCTGTCTCCACAGCTCCTGCAGCCAGCGGCTGGACCAGCCCCACCACGGAGGGCGAGGGGGAGCGGCTGGCATCCCGAACAGGGACCGTGCAGGGTTGCCACCGCGCCATCCGCCAGCGCCACCGGGCCATCCACCGGCACCACTAGGGTGGCAACGAGGAGGCAGGGGACACTGCCCATACTGCAGCTTTGCAGGACCTTACTGGCATGCTGTGGGAGTGGCTTGCCATGGCGCGGCAGGCCTGGGACGAGGTCACGGCAAACATGGATGCCCTGACCTGGGCCGTGGTGGGCCACCTAGACCCAGCTGCTGCCCCATCACAAGCCACTCCCGCACCTGCTCCCCCGACCCCACCCCACCCCACCCCACCATCCCTCAACCTCCTGTCACCCAGCCGCCCCCCCGCACCTTCCCAGTCCCCCAGTCAGCATCCCCACCCCCGACTCAACCACCTCCCCAGTCCCCTGGTCAGCCTCCCAACCCCCGACATCTCCTGCCCCCCCGGTCTCTCTCCCACCCCACCCCCTGCAGTGAACCCCTCCCCACAAGCCCAACCTCTCTGCCCTTGTCTCAACCCCCCTGCCCCCATCTGCCCTGTTGCAGCTGGCCCATATGTTGATGGCCATCCCCCCCACCCCCCCCACCTCCCATGCCAACCCCAGGGAACCTGCAGGGGCCCCTATCTCCCTGTGCCACCCACCCCAGCCCAGCCACAACAGACCACCCGGACCCAGGGGGGCGGGAAGGGGAGGACATGGGTGATGGGGAGCCCATCCCTCAACTCCCATAAATGAATAGGGCCTTCTGACCTTACCCTCGGCCTTCCCAGGGCCCGGAGGGTGACCACCTGGGGCCACAACACCCTGTATATAGTTCCCCCCAGCCCCCCTCCCTCTTTCTGGTGTTACCCCTCCCTGTACATAGGCGGCAAAGCAGTAGCATCAGTTAAGTAAAGTGTTTATTTCGTGGTTCCATCTGGGTCCCCTGTGCATGTGTGGGGGTGGTGGGGTGTGCATACATGGGGGTGGGGTGGTTACTGCAGTTCCCGCTCAAAGGCCTGGTGCAGGGCCTCCCATACCTGCACCCCATCCTGCTGGGCCTGGCGGCATGGGGCAGCAGGGGGCTGCTCATACCCACTCCCTGCATCAACCGTCCACCCATGCACAAATGGCTTGTGCTTTGCCTCAACGAGGTTGTGCAGGGCACAGCAGGCCCCACCCACTGCTGGAACACTGGGGAGGCCAACCTCCAGCCTCATGAGGAGGCATCTGAAGTGCCCTTTCAAGCGGCCAAATGCCCATTCCTCTGTGTTGTAGGCCCGGTTCAGCCGCTCATTAAAAATATCCTGGCTGGGCTGTGTGTCCCCTGTGTATGGCCTCATAAGCCAGGCCTGCAGGGGGTAGGCCGCGTCCGCCATGATGCAGGGTGGCATTGTGGTGTCCCCAGTGGGGAGCTCCCGCTGGGGGATGAAGTTCCCCTCGGCCATGCGGCAGCCCAGCCCCAAGTTCTGGAACACCCTGGCACCATGGACATGGCTGGACCACTCTACACAGATGTCCTGGAACCGACCATTGGCGTCAACGAGTGCCTGCAGGACCATGGAGTGGTAGCTCTTATGGTTTATGAAAGCCCTGGCACTATGCTCTGGGGTCCAGATGGCGATGTGTGTGCTGTCCAGGGCCCCAAAGCAGTTTGGGAAGCCCAACTCCTCAAAGCCCCGGATGGCATCGTCCAAGTCTCTGACGTGCACCAGCTGCCGCAGGAGGATCCTGTTGATGGCCCAGACGACCTGCAGGGAACGGGAGGAGGATGCATTCATGAGCATGGGGTGGTGTGTAGTGTGCCTGACCATCTCTGTCCTCTGCAGGGCAGGCCTCCCTGGGGCCCCTGTCCCCATCCCTGTCCTGTCTCCAGTGGGGGCTGCACTGTGGTCCTCAATGGTGCCCCATGCCGGAGTGCCCCCCACATCCCCTGGCCCCCACATGCGCATGGCTTACCTCATTGAGGACGGACCCAACAGCGGCCTTGTCCACCCCGAACTGATGGCTGAGGGATCGGTGACTGTTTGGAGTGGCCAGTTTCCAGAGGGTGATGGCCACCCTTTTCTGGAGTGGGAGCGCTGGCCTCATGTGAGTGTGCTGGTGCTGGAGCGAGCCAGTGGCACAGCTCTAGGAAAGTCCCCTTGGTCATCCGGAAGTTCTGTAGCCACTGGTCGTCGCCCCAGTCCTCCAGCACCACCCAGTCCCACCAGTCGCTTCTTGTGGGGAAGCTCCACAGGCAGCGGATGCCCTGGGGGACCGGTTGGGGACATCGCGCCCTCTGGATGACTTCCAGGAGGGTGGCTAGTAGACTGGCTGCCCGTAGCCACTGCTGTGCGGTGGCCAGGACCACAGCCAGTGCTCTGGCCACAGCCTCGATGGGGATGGGGACTGCTCGGGTTCCATGGGGGCCCGGGGTGCCTCCTCTGATCTCCTCGGTGTGCGAGAGTGGGGACAGGTGTCTAGCCCTTGACATGTGCAGGCTGACATATAGGATGGGGGGGGGCCTTTAAGGGGTCGGCGGGCCACGGTCCCGGAAAGGCTCATCCACCATGCGACCCTGCCCGCAGGACTTCCTGCCCCTGAACTTTCGAAAGAGCGACCCGCATAGTGTGGACGCTCATTTTCGAAGTTGCACTCTGGGACATTTGGAAGAGCAGATCGCTCCTTCAGTGAATGTTTTTCTGTGTGGACGCTCCCTTTCAAAAGAAAGGCTTTCAATGTTCGAAAGGGGGCTGTAGTGTAGACGCAACCTCTCTCTTAGCTTATATGATCTATCACTTTATTCTATATGGTTGCTTGTACTATGCCATGTCACTATTGTTAGACTAACAAAAGTTTTCTGTTGACCCCTGGGGAACGTTATTTTCCCCCTAAAGATTATCCTGACCTCCATCTTCCAGTTAAGGAATCCAAGATATTTGTTGCATAGATATGCTTAGACAAAACTGTCCAACTGCATTGGTTTAACACATTCGGTCTGCCAAAAACCATGAACAAAACATCCTTGCCTTGTAACCACTAATAAAACAACCTTTGCACTCAGACTAGTTTATATAATTTCACATTTCTATAGAAGTGAACCAACATGTACTTGGGTGAAATATATTTTAAAACATTCAAGTTGTCCTTCAGTTGCTCTTTTTTTAAATTCCAATTTACAATATAAACTACAATGAGGACAATGTGAAACAACAGCATTTCCTTTTAGGAATAGCCTCTGAGATGGTTCTTATTCAGCATACCATTGATCACTCTGCATATATTTGGTATGAATGTGGCATTTGCATTTTATTTCTGATTGCTCTGTTGTTAAGTTTGAGTTAATTAACTCTTAAAGTGTGGCGATAACATCATTTCCAGTTCCTCTGCTTCTACTCCAAAATCAGAATAGTAAGTTAATGGCGTACATAAGAAATTTAGAACAAAAGATCTTCTCTCAAACCATATTAGATAAAAGACACTGAAAACAGAGAGCCCAATCCTGAGGAAGGATTAACATGCCTATTCCAAACACTTGAGCACATGCTTAAAATTAAGTAGCAACCTATGTCCCAATATTCTTAAGTTTTCTTTATACATTGTCATATTAATTTGTATTGTTTGGAATTACACTACAATGGGATTTCAGCACCTGCTTAAATAGATGCTTAATAAATATCCAGATTTTGTATAGCTCAAGTGATTTCATGAAGAGTGATGAGCTTAAGCATGTGCCACAGAAGCAACACTGCTGGGCCATAACCTTGGTTGAAAATCTTTCTAGTAATCAACAAACCATCTCCCCCAGTCCAGCCCAGGTTCCTCTCACTTCTTTATCACCCTTACTAAGAGGGCACAGTTTTAATTGTGAAAGTGCACAAGATTGCAGACTTAAGAGATCTATTTAGACTGAGTCATATATATGCACGTTTGTGTGATATTGTGAAGGTCATTAGGGAAACTGGCAGCCCTGCAGCACCTTAAAGACTAACAAATTTATTTATTAGCTAATGAGCTTTCATGTAGGATGTTCCCTTTTAGTTGAGCACAACCACTGGCCACACCTACACTAGCAAGTTCTTTCAAAATATTTTTCAAAAGAAGGGGCTCTTGCGCCATATCCGGTGGACCATCTACCCATAAAAAGAGTCGAGATAATGCAGCATGCATTTCGGAAGTGCTCTTCCACTCCCATTTCAGGAAGAGCTCCTTCTTTTGAAAGCTTCTTTTGAAAGAAAATGCATGTTGACGGCCCACAGGCCTTTTTTTTCCCCCCAAAACAGCAGTCCACATGGTACCTGGTTTTCCATCCCTGGCCCATTCTTTTGAAAGAGCAGGCGCGTATGGGTTCTGTCTTTAGATCATGCTTTTGGTCTGCTTTTGTGTTTGTAGATGCAGTCTTTTGAAAGAAGTTCTTTTGGAAGAGATCTTCCGGAAGAACTTCTTTCAAAAGATCACTGCAGTGTACATGTAGCCATTATGTATTCATCCACCCTGTAGATGTAAATACATTTAGATAAAACTGTCCCCCTCGAATTAATACTAAAGCAAATTTGTGAAAGGTGGTCACGCTTCTATTCCCACAGATGCAAAGAGCAAACAGGCCTTTTGTTCTGTCTTTGCAGTTATTAAATACCATTGAAAATCCTGTAAAGTACTAAGTCCTGATACTGATAAGAACTTTTAGCACACGCTAGATTATTCTGTTTACAGTAAAAACAAAAACTGAAGATGTACAGGGCCTTGTTTGACCTTCAATTGTCTAATTTTTTAAAAAGTTGGACTAATTAAGAAGCCGTGCATTTCAAATAAAAAAACTCTGCAAAGTTAATTAAGTCCACTTACCCTATTGATGCAGTGCCTTCTATCCATACTGTTGACATGTATATTGATGACTACAGTGGAAACCACTTACCAGGATCAAAAAAAAAAAAAAAATCTCCATTTGGAAGAGAAGTAGAATGAAATCCCTGAATTATTGCAGAACAATGCAGCATGCCACCTGCAGTTGTAATTATAATGTGCTTTGAGAGAAGTTGTTCTCTGGAGAAAACGAAGCGAGTGAGGATTCCATTGAATATAAAAATTATAGCAATGTTAGATCATCTTCCCATGTGTATTTTATTGTTTCCATATATTTCATTGGTGATCCAAGTTAGAATGACCTTTGTCATATGTCTAACAGAGTGGTTTAATTTTTATGCCTCTGTATTACAACTAAGTCTCCAGGACAAATTAATCACTGTCGTCATTCCACTGGCTTCAATGAAATTCCCACAAAGAGGAACTGGGTTAAATTGTGTGTGAGATTCTCTCTTGGTGACTGAATGAATTTAGGTGACAGAGCCAATTTACGTGTATCTCCAAATCCGCATAGGCAGAGATCTTGGGCATATATGAATACAGAGGAGAGGTAGGAAAAGACATGAATACATATCTTAAAGAAGTTACATTTAAGTTGCTTTTAGGCACCAAAAATGGGTATTTAGTCCAATGCTGAAGCAATCTGAACAAGCTATAGCTCCCATTCCAGAGCAAATAAGTCTTAAGCATTAAATTCAACTAAGAATAAAGCAGAGATTGAAGTGGTGGGAATAAAGTAGTAATACTTTTACAAGTACCAACTACAAGCCAAGATTTGGCTACTTGAAACACTAAAATGTGTCAATCACAAGACAGTGGGTAGATGTTAAAATAGAAGCATGCAAGCTTTACTGGTAGTCTGAGGCTTTGCAACTCATTTATTGGTCATTAAATGTAGCCAGACAGAGTCTCCCCCTTACAAGCCAGCTTGCTTGTTGCCCCCGCCACTGAGGAGCACACAGGGCACGGAAACGGCTGCTGACAGCACAGTCTTTGATGCCCTCATTGAGGCCCAGATATGCTGGCTTATCGTGACCCTGAGAAGCAGAAAGTACAGCTAGAAGGCTAACAGGCCAGACTGTCAACATGAGAGGGGGGGTGAACCCTCAAGAAATCACCCCAGCTGGCATTGATCAATATGATGCACACACACAATCACTCAGAAGGGGACGTGCCCCGCCCACACAAAAGAATGTCCTGTACTCCTAAATTGTTTATCTCTTGTCTTACAAGTGCAAACTAAGTAGAAATGCCCTTGTAACAAACTGGCGTCACAAAGACAGACCAGTATGATCTGGCACCATAGATAAGAAAGAGAATACGTAACCCAAAAGGGGTATAAAAGATGGGTCCAGCAGAACTCTAACTTTGAGTGCATTTCAACCAACTTCCTGCTGGTCGGGTCAGGTGATTGCCTCCCGAGGTCCACTACTGGGGACGCCCAACCTCGTATTCGTCTTTCCGCGGAATTGAGTGACCGATCCGGCTTGGCTACGCTGGTATCGAGAGACGCAGAGAGGGTAAGATACACCCATGCTAGGTCTCTGACTTTTTTTTGTGCACAGCTAAAGAATTAGAGCTCTGTAACTAGATGTCATTGTGCCAAGATATCATTGTGTTAGATGGTAACAGATATCTTTGTATTGGATTGTAACGTAACTTGTTAACACCTGTACTTTGCTAGCATATAAGAAGTAAACAATAGCCTTTTGTAACCGCACGCTTATAACTGTAGCTTAATAAACTTGTAACTAGTTAAGATCCAAGCCTAACTATTTTGTTAACCCTTTTGTCACTGCAACACAGCCGGCACAACAAAAGAACTTTAACCGTTTGGTTACTACAGCCTGGCCGTGGGTGAGTGTGCTAGGAGCTGCCTGCTCTAACAGTAAAAAAACTGGGTTGCTTAGGACCCAGGGGAGTACCTCACCGCACATTACCTGGCCACCGGCTAACAGAATTGGCGTAGTCGAGCAGGGTTGTGACACAGGCTGTACCGCAGTGACAAAATGAAACCAGTCATGATAAACAACATGGATTTCCCCAACATAGAGAAGGAATTCACCCGGGAAGGATGGAGTGACCCTAAATGGGACGAGGAAATGTTGGAAAAGTACTGGGGACAATCAGAGAAATCACGGTTGCAGCTCTGTAAGCAGAGAACTGCTTGTAAACTAAAAGAGACAAAGGAATATTGGAGTAGTTTTGTATCTGGCTGTGAGATACAGCTCCTTGGACAAAAGCCCAGATTATAAGACCTTGAAGAAACTGCCCAACTCTGAAAGCTTTAGTTCAAGTTCTTAACTCTTTGTGTTACAAAGTGTAGTTATGTAAACATTTATGTTGTGGTGTATGTGTATGTGTCATGGAGTTTTGTTTAATGTTGTTTGTTGTCTGTCTGTTTGTCCTGCTGGTGCATCCATAAGGAGGGGATGCCTTCCGATATGGACACCTTTCAATATAGGTACAAAAGATCTAAATCCCTTTAGTAATACTTAAAATGGTAATATCCAATAAAATGTCATTTTGGAAAATAAGCGTCTGATTTGAGGTTAAGAGTAAGTGAGTAAGTCCTTAACTCTAAAGGGTCTGGAGAAAAGTCAGAGTCAGTAACTTGCAGAGTTTAGAACGAACTGAGCATATTTGTAAATGGAGTATTCCAATATGTAACCTGCCACCCCAAAGGGGGTAGAAAAGTATTCTTTTGTCTTTCAGAAACACAGAGAAAAGCTGATAGTTACTGAAGAACAACCTAAACATCATGAATCTCCTTTTAAAATGAAGAATGTGGTTTTGTATTTTATGTTTGTGCCTATCTTATTAACAGCCTGATTCATGTAAGCGAAGCAGGGGGATGATTACTGCTGTTCAAGCAAATTGGTTTGCTTCCAAATTCTCCTAAGTAGCCCAAACTACTGTCTGGCTTGCCCTGTCTGCCAAGCCCATGACGTGGGCAAACCTGTAAAGACAGTTCTGGCAACCAGATCTCTGCCTTTAGGACTGTTCCTGAAGTTACAAATGAGCTTCATTCAGCTACCCAAATGTAAATCTTTTAAAATGTGCTGGTTATTGTTTGTTTGTTCTCGGGATGGGTAGAGGAATGTCCATGCCGGAAAGCTAATACCGCACAGAACTCCACCTTAATTAAGGAATCCCTATGGAAGGTGGGAATGCCTAGTGAGTACCACCATGCCACCCAGCAACCCTTAAGTATAGGACATGTGTCAGCCCAGCAAAATAATAACACCCCGGCTGCACAGCTAAATAACCTGGCAGATGCAGCAGCTCAGATCTCTGCCACCCAAGTAGATTGGGAATGTTTGTACCTATGGCTACATGAGACTCTGGGGCACAGAGGAAGTGAGGAGTTAACGCGGCAAGCACATATCAGGGGGTGGCCTATCACCCACCGACAGGCTAGAGACCTGTTGTAAGCCTGTACTATCTGTGCTAAAACCCTGAAAACACATAGCTGAAGGACAGCGATTTGCCAGACTCAGAGATGGGAAAAACACTATGGGCAACCTGGCAGGTTGATTACATTGGCCCACTTCCTACTACCAGGCAAAGGTGTAAGTACCTCTTGACTGGAATGGAAGTTGTTTCAGGAATTGGTTTTGCATACCCTGCCCCATTGGCAACAGGACTGTCCACAATTATGGGACTAAACCGCTTAACAGCAATTGTCCCTGTACCCTTGAGAAATCCAGTCTGACAACAGCTCACACTTTAAAAACAAAGTAGTACAAGAGTGTGCTACTAAGCATGGAATTGAGTGGACTTACCACTGCCCATACTGACCCCCGTCCAACGGCATAGTCGAGCGCTGGAATGGGCTGTTAAAAAGCCACTTGAAGCCCACAGCTGACACTTGGGAAAACAGGATGGATAAGGTGGTGCAGCAACTACACAATGAGCAAACCCCTACGGGCACTCCAATCAGCAGAGAATTCTTCCCTACAGGGAAAAATTCCTCAACTTCGGCTGCGCCACTCAAGGACTCCAAATCTAATCCTGGAGATACTGTTGTAATTAAACACCCTAGTCTGGGAACACAGACTCATGTACTGCACTCATACAAAGGTGGGGGTGTAGACTGCTTTAGACTCTAAAAGGGAACCAATAACCATTACCAAGGCTTGGATCACATCCAAGACCGGCTGACCTTGTGTTTTCTCTCCAGAAAAGAAGGAACCACCTGGAATGCACACCTCCCTGGGAGGAAGCAAGGCAATGGCCACCTGTAACATCAGTACACACCAAAGAACTTTAATGTATATAATATATGCATGCTGCTAGATGCCATATTAATACTAATAGACTCTTAGTAATTGCTATAGGCCTAGTTGTGTTGTAGCTACCTTCAACCCAGATGACAGCATGGCACCTCAACTCCTCGTCATCTTCCTGACAACCTCGCTGACCTTTGCCACGCCTAAGCATCCCCTCAGGAATGCCATCCAGTCCACCGTCTCCACCGCTGGTGCCACGGATTGCTGGATGTGTACCCTGCTGAACTCCTCTACCACATTGGGAATTAAGTTTGTCCCTCTGAACCTGAATGATTGGTGGGAAGTTCTGGTTCTGGTTTTGTTATTGCACCCTGTAACGGGATGAGGCTTGCTGGGATTTGAGTCCCTGACAACCTTGTTGTCCCGGGTGCTGGGAGGGTGGAACTGAATGTCTTGCTTGTAATTCCTTGGAGTGGAAGCCATCGCGTGCGAGGAAGCTCCAAGGTTAAGCTGGGCCCTTCCGTCCCGTCCTCCTAGCCAAGCTGGTGTGGGTAGAGGTAACCGGTTTAAACTTTCGTGGAACTGAGTGTCTTGCTTGTAATTCCTCGGAGTGGAAGCCATCGCGTGCGAGGAAGCTCCAAGGTTAAGCTGGGCCCTTCTGTCCTGTCCTCCCACCCAAGCTGGTGTGGGTAGAGGTAACTGGTTTGAACTTTCTGGATTATACCATAATTCCCATCTGCCTTCCTGTCTAATTGTTCTCTGTCTGAGTGTCAGCAAGCGATGGGTGGGTCTCAAAGTATGTAGTCCTGGCCCAACAAGGAGGATTTTGTGCTGTAATTAACCAATCTTGCTGCTTTTAGGTAAACACTCAGAACAGATTAAACAGGATGTATCTGCCATCAAAGATGCAGTTAAAATCTTACATGCTGTAACTATCTCATGGTTAAAATGGTTAGCTCAACAATTAGAATTTTCTCTTACTCCATTCCTGCATTCTATTGTAACCACTATTTTGATTGTTCTTATCAGTGTAGTTGTGTTTTGTATAACACTGTGCATTGTCATTGACGTGGCTATCTCCTCCACGCAAATCCGATACATGGAGCTGACAAGTGATCCTAGCCAGTTCCGCGATTCCCCACATACTGATCGGATCATTGGGCACTTTTAGACTTCCCCCAAGGAGGGCAAAAGGTGCTGGCATCACCGCCACCTTGCGTTCTGGGATGTAGTGTGGTGCATCAGGGGGTGGAATGTAGCCAGACAGAGTCTCCCCCTTACAAGCCAGCTTGCTTGTTGCCCCCGCCACTGAGGAGCACACAGAGCACGGAAACGGCTGCTGACAGCACAGTCTTTGATGCCCTCATTGAGGCCCAGATATGCTGGCTTATCGTGACCCTGAGAAGCAGAAAGTACAGCTAGAAGGCTAACAGGCCAGACTGTCAACATGAGAGGGGGGGTGAACCCTCAAGAAATCACCCCAGCTGGCATTGATCAATATGATGCACACACACAATCACTCAGAAGGGGACGTGCCCCGCCCGCACAAAAGAATGTCCTGTACTCCTAAATTGTTTATCTCTTGTCTTACAAGTGCAAACTAAGTAGAAATGCCCTTGTAACAAACTGGCGTCACAAAGACAGACCAGTATGATCTGGCACCATAGATAAGAAAGAGAATACGTAACCCAAAAGGGGTATAAAAGATGGGTCCAGCAGAACTCTAACTTTGAGTGCATTTCAACCAACTTCCTGCTGGTCGGGTCAGGTGATTGCCTCCCGAGGTCCACTACTGGGGACGCCCAACCTCGTATTCGTCTTTCCGCGGAATTGAGTGACCGATCCGGCTTGGCTACGCTGGTATCGAGAGACGCAGAGAGGGTAAGATACACCCATGCTAGGTCTCTGACTTTTTTTGTGCACAGCTAAAGAATTAGAGCTCTGTAACTAGATGTCATTGTGCCAAGATATCATTGTGTTAGATGGTAACAGATATCTTTGTATTGGATTGTAACGTAACTTGTTAACACCTGTACTTTGCTAGCATATAAGAAGTAAACAATAGCCTTTTGTAACCGCACGCTTATAACTGTAGCTTAATAAACTTGTAACTAGTTAAGATCCAAGCCTAACTATTTTGTTAACCCTTTTGTCACTGCAACACAGCCGGCACAACAAAAGAACTTTAACCGTTTGGTTACTACAGCCTGGCCGTGGGTGAGTGTGCTAGGAGCTGCCTGCTCTAACAGTAAAAAAACTGGGTTGCTTAGGACCCAGGGGAGTACCTCACCGCACATTACCTGGCCACCGGCTAACATTAAACTAATATCAAAAGGGAAGGCTAAGAGGAGCATTCATTTAGCACAAAATTGAGATGCTGAGAACAAAGCTAAATCAAGGAACCAAAGGACGTGAACATAAGAAATTCTTAAATTGCCTAGCCACCAATGCTAGGAGTCTGGGTAGCAGATTGGAGTTGCTCAATCTAGCTGGTATTTTTGAAAGCCAGCTGGATGATTCATATGACCAGAATGTTTTTTAAAAAAAAGTGTTTATAATCTAAGAAGGACAGAGTGAGCAAAAGGGGAGAAAGAGTGACAATATGTTCAACAAACATCATTAGCTCTTTCCAAGGCACTGACAACACAGAAGAAAATGGTCTTGAATGCTTATGGATCAATGTTTTTACAAATAAAGAAACATGGCATACTAACTGGGGTTTGCTACAGATCACTAGTCAAATAGGGAACAGAACGATCAGCTCCCTATGCCTATATCTACAACATGGGAGCTGCTCCTTCATGTGGCATTCTATCTGAATGATTTAGGCTACATCTACCCTGCAAAATAAGGTTGAATGTATTGAGGTTGACTTTTTACCATTAGATTGCATAAAGTCGAAGATGAATGTCCATATATGTCCAGAAAGTTGACATAGTATGTTTCCATTGACTTAGCTAGGTTCAACTGTATCAGCAATGCATTGTGGGTACCTATCCCACAGTGCCTGCAGCCCTTTTGCATTCTGTTTTGGGGTTGGGGGGTTGCTGGGGAAAATGTGCCCCAAGTGCTTGTGTCTGATGTCATCATCCTAAAATGCCAGACCTCCCTCCCCACTGGGAAACAAGTGGCCCAAGGAATTTTGCACCGTTTTTGGGCCATTTTCCCAAAGACTGCCCTTTGTTCATATTGCTGCATGGTGCTAGCATGGATCCTGAACAGTTCAGAGATGTTGCACAGTGTGTTATGGCTACTTCTCCAAGTGTAGTGCAATATTTTATTAGACAAAGCCAGTAGAAGGATAAGGTGGATGTGGGCCTTGATTCAAACAACACTGAAGGACTGGAGAACAGGAATGCACAGCTGCTGGCTGCCTAGATGCATTGCATGCAGTCGAGTGCCAGTTCTGGAGAAGTGAAACCAGCACACACAGGCAGGAATGCATCATTTTGGATGCCTGGGATAGGCAGCAGTGTTTGCAGAACTTCTGGATGCGCAAGGCCACTTTCATGGCAAGTGGCAATTGCTCTGTGGACATTTGCAATGCTCAAAAGCTACTGGTCAGTGGGAAATCAATTCAGGGTTGGCAGATCTACAGTGAAGGTCACAGCAATCCACATAACCAATGAAGTCAATGCCTGTCTGCTGTGGAAGACCATGACTCTGGGAAATGTGCAGGACATAGTGGCCAGCTTTGCTGCCATGAGGTTTCCTAACTGGCATGGAGCGATAGATGGAACACACATACCCATCCTGTTCCCAGGCCACCTGGCCTTGGAGTACATAAACTGCAAGGGGTACTTCTCCAGGGAGTAGCAAGCACTGGTGGATCACACAGGTCATCTCACTGACATCTGCATGGGATGGTCAGGAAAGGTACATGATGTGTACATCTTTAGAAATTCAGGTCTATACAAAAAGCTCCAGTATGGGACATTCTTCTCAGACCAGAACATCAAGATTGGTGAGAAAGAGATGCCCATAGTGCTACTGTGTGACCCTGCTTACCCTCTGCTCCCTTGGCTCATGAAGCCAAACATAGGCACCCAGCACTGCAGCAAGGAGCACTTCAACTACAGGCCGAGCAAGCGCAGAATGGTGGTGGTTTGTGCCTTTGACCATTTAAAAGACAGATTCAGGTGCCTTTTGACCTGTTTGGACCTTTGGAAACCCAACTCCCAGCCCCCACATGTGGTTTCAGCTTGCTGTATTCACCATAACATTTATGAATCAAAGGGGGAAAATTTAATGCCAGCCTGGGTGTAAAGGCAGATACCCCAGCAGTGCTTATGAACAGCTAGACACAATGGCAATCAGCAATCCACAGAGAGAAGCAACAAAAGTTAGAATGGCTTTGAAAAATAGCTTTATGAATGGGCAGATAGTCACATGAATTTGCTGCATTTAACTAATGTGATACCACCCCCCCCCACACACAATGATTGTGCTTGACCTTTATGAAACACTTCCAACTGCACCCCACACCATATGAACCAATAAAAGACACTGTGGTTTTCACAACAATTTTTTTTATTTGTGGGGGAGGAATGAGGTTTAAGGGTTAGGAAAAAGAAAGGAATCATGGCATCTTGTGTGGGAAAATGTGAGACTTTTGCAGTTTGGAAAGGTCCTTGGGGTGAACCATGACACTGTCCTTTTGCCCCTCCAACCCACTGTATTCAGGGCCCCTGACAAGGGGAGGTCAGGCAAGATCGAGGGAAGTTTGAGCAACAGAGTGAGGAAGCCACATAATTGCGAGTTCTGTGGTGGGTGTCCCTCTGCAGTTCCAGCATGAAGTGCAGGAAGATGGTTTGCTCCCTGACAACCATCAGGAGCTGTGCCAAGTCCCTTTTCCTGCACTGGAACATGCTTTGTTGCTATTGTTGGGTCCACTTTCTACTGGCAGTGGCTTGGGCTTGTGCCCTGTGTACCTCTTGCAGCTGCAGCAGGATGAAGTTCTGCCTTGATCTTTTCTGGTGGCGCATCACAGCAACCCTGTCTCCCCCATTCATACTACCTGTCAAGGTCAAAATTTAGATACAAAGTTTTAATGTGACACAACACACTGACCCGTAAAATGAATGGCTGTCTGTTTGACAATCACTGCAACTTTTGTTTTCCAAGGCCGCTTTTGGCTTCTTAAAGATGATAATGAATCAACTTCTGCAGAACAAAAGCAATAAGTTCTCCAGACCATTTGATTGAAGATATGGTACAATCCTGGCAGCAAAAAGGTGTGTATGTGCATGTGGAGAGGGGAGGTTTGAAACAAAGTCTTGTAACACATATAGCACAGAAAAAAAAAAATTTCTCGGCGTCTTTTTCCTCTGTAGATAAAAAGCAATTTAAAGCAGAGAAAGTCGATGCTGGACATGCTGCTAACCAGGAGCAGGGTCCACACAACCTGGCATCTGTGTGGAGGTGGGAAGGGTTGAGCTCACCAGCCATATGGGGAGCTATAGACAGGTCAGCCCTGTAAAATGTAAAGCATGGAAGAAAACCTCTCTCGGCAGCTCCTCCTAAATCCTGTGCAGCTGTGTGGTTAGGGGGAGGGGAGCCAGGGAGATCTCCAGCAGTGTGGTAGAAAGGGAGAAGGCAGAAGATCCCAGCAGCTGCATGGAGGGGGGAGACAGACAGCATGCCAACCATGTGGTGCAGCAAGGCGTACTGGGAAATTTAAATGCCCAGGGAGCAGTGCAATAATGTTAAAGGGACAAACTTTAATGAAAGTTCCTGTGCTGCTTCTACTTTGCAAACAGAGATGTCAGTGTCCTAAGAATAATAGAAAGTGAAAAAGAAAATATGCTCATGCAGTGCGAGCACAGGGCTGGTAAATTTTCCAGAATGCTGTGTGGTACCATGAAGCCAGATTACTCACTGGTGGCTTGGCATGGCAAGGTGTACTATCATGGAAGCCAGAATAAATCAGGCCTCCCCAAAAACCTCATGCAAAAAATAAAAGAGTACATGGCTGAGACCTTTATGGAGATCTTCAAAAAGGATAAGCGCTCCTCAGAAATATTAACAAGCTGTTTTAGGGACACAGATCCACTTCACCCCACCCACAACATGATTGTAGCCATATAAAAAAATTTGCTCAACAGACGTTAACCTGTACCCCAACCCAGCTGAAATCTGCTTGCAGCAATTTAAAAAGTATACTCACCAGAAGAGCCCACTCCAGCATTCATGGACTCTGGAGTATCAGGTGTTGATGAGGGCCTCCAGGGTGAGGAGGAGCTCCTGGCTGGCAAGAGGAGCTTCCTTGGCATCTGCTGTCTGGTGGCATCTTCTTCTTCATTGGCCTCTGCCTTCTCCTCAACCTTGCTGCTCTCGCTGGACAGCTGAACACATTCTCCTAATGAGTCCATGTAATTCTTGGAGACAGTGGTTGGGTCCTTCACAAGAATCACATTGAGCTGCTCATAAAAGCAGCATGTTTTGGAAGATGTCCCACTTGCTCATTGGCCTGTTTCATCTTCTGATAATTCTGCCTGAGCCCCTTGATTTTGACCCACTGTTGCTGAGCATTCCTGGTGTACCCTTTCTCCATCATGCCTTGGGAAACATTCCCATAAATGTCCCCATTTATTTTGCTGGTTCGTAGTTTGCTTAGCACAGATTCATCTCGCCACACAGAAAGAAGATCCTGGATCTCCTAACATCTCCATGCTAGGGCTCCTTTGTGAGCCTGAGAACTGTGATCAGAGCTAGAAGCCTGAGAACTTGTGATGGCTAGATGAGATTTCTCCTGAGATGTGCTATCCATGCTGGTCAGAAAGAAAATGAATTCAAATTCCCAGGCTTCCTGTTATCTAATTCCTGCACACCTGGATAGCAGCAGAGGTGAAAGCAGGCAGAACAGACACCTGTGGGGCATTGTGTGATACCTCTGGAGGCCAATAAAATCAATTTAAAGTAACACTGTCTCCACACTAGCATTAATTCAACCTTTTAAAGTCGAACTTGGCATTACACTACCTGGGTGGAGCAGGGCAGGGGAAGAAGGCAACCTTAGCAACTCTTAAAATTGAACTAATGGTATTTGCAGTGTAAAATTGAGCTAAGTGCCTTAAAATGGACCCTATGCTGTAATGTGAACAAAGCCATATGCTAATAGTCTCATTCTACCAGTAACAAAGCATCCTTGGAATTTCTCAACTTTAGAGATTACTTTCCTAACTCAAGAAGGGATTCATTCAACACAGGGGAATTCTATATTAGACCTCTACTTGACACAGGGACTGTTCACAGAACTAAAAAGTGATAACTTTGGTACAAGTGATCGTGTCTTGAAAGCACTGCACTTTATCAAACATAATAAAGTCCATAGTAGTAGTAGGCATCCTTCAGTCTGCACAGACTATGGATCGCGCCCTTTAAAGTTTCAATTGAGGACTTCATTTATAGCGTCTATTGTGACTATGAAGACCCACACAAGAGTGACAGTCCTTGCTGCATCACTTGCAGATGTAGTGGGTGTCTGGCAAGTCCTTATTGTGCTTTCTGTGCGCTCGCTTCTCCTCTGCTAGCTGTCTGATCTTCATCTCGCCCTTCTGAAGGCCCTTGTGTAACCCCTGCCTCCACCTGCTGCGGTCGTCTGCTAGTTCTTCCCAGTTGTCCAGCTCGATGTCTACCTCTCTGAGGTCTCTCTTGCAGACATCTTTGTAGCGCAACTGGGGGCGTCCGGGAGGTCTTTTGCCAGAGGCTAGCTCACCATACAGGATGTCTTTTGGAATCCTTTCATCATTCATCCTGTGGACGCGGCCAAGCCAGCGGAGCCGACGCTGCCTGAGGAGGGTGTGCATGGTTGGGATTCCAGCTTGCTCGAGGACAGCGGTGTTGGTCACTCTGTCCTTCCATGATACCCTTAGTACCCAAATAGAACCAAGCATATTACCTGGGATGAAGAATTTAACCAGAGAAAATGTGAATGATAACCAAGATTTGTTTAAAAATACTTTACAAGATGTCCAAAAAGCCACAGTCTGAATGCAGACATGCACAATTTATAATGAAAGTGAAAGAAAGGGAAGGTCAATAATAATGTATATAAATCAGAAGCAAAAGGCCACCCAAACAAATCTGTTGCCAGTGGAGTGCAAGACAGTAGAATGGCATTTAAAACCTTATATTAGGAACAAAAAGAATCCCAATCATCATACTGATCCATTGCTAGATGAAAATGGCAGAAATAGCACTCATGCAGAAACCTGTTCAATAAGTATTTCTGTTCTGTATGTGGGAGGGTGGAAAGAGAATATGTAGTCATCATACAACAACACTCCCATTCCACTAGTATTTCAGGAAGAAGTTAAACAGCAGGTACTAAAGTCAGACATTTTTAAAACTAGCAAGTCTGGATGAAAACGTATCCAAGTATTTTAAGCGACCTGGTTGTGGAGCTCAGGGGACCATTAACATTGATTTTCAATACATCCTGAAACAGTGTGGGAGTTCCAGTAGAACTGAAGAACACTAAAGTTGTGCCAATATTTAAAAAGGATAAACAGGATGACCCAGGTAATTAGAGGTTTTTCATTCTAATACCAATTCCAGGTAAGATAATGAAGCATCTGATACAAAACTTGATTGATCAAGAATTAAAGGGGGTAACATAACACCAATCAATATGCATTTATGGAAGATAGTTGGCTATGTTTACACTGGAGAGTTTTGTTGACAAAACTTGCAGAACATCTACACACAAAGGCTACGTCTACACGTGCACCCAACTTCGAAATAGTTTATTTCGATGTTGCGACATCGAAATAGGCTATTTCGATGAATAACGTCTACACGTCCTCCAGGGCTGGCAACGTCGATGTTCAACTTCGACGTTGCTCAGCCCAACATCGAAATAGGCACAGCGAGGGAACGTCTACACGCCAAAGTAGCACACATCGAAATAAGGGAGCCAGGCACAGCTGCAGACAGGGTCACGGGGCGGACTCAACAGCAAGTCGCTCCCTTAAAGGGCCCCTCCCAGACACACTTTCATTAAACAGTGCAAGATACACAGAGCCAACAACTAGTTGCAGACCCTGTATATGCAGCACGGACCCCCAGCTGCAGCAGCAGCAGCCAGAAGCCCTGGGCTAAGGGCTGCTGCCCACGGTGACCACAGAGCCCCGCAAGGGCTGGAGAGAGAGTATCTCTTAACCCCCCAGCTGATGGCCGCCATGGAGGACCCCGCTATTTCGATGTTGCGGGACGCGGATCGTCTACACGTCCCTACTTCGATGTTGAACGTCGAAGTAGGGCGCTATTCCCATCCGCTCATGGGGTTAGCGACTTCGACGTCTCGCCGCCTAACGTCGATTTCAACTTCGAAATAGCGCCCAACACGTGTAGACGTGACGGGCGCTATTTCGAAGTTACTGCCGCTACTTCGAAGTAGCGTGCACGTGTAGACGCAGCCAAAATGAATTAGGACAACAGAAATTGACAACAAAAACCCACAAGATACTGCAGGGGGGCCCTTTTATCAGCAGAGCGGGTCAAAATATTGATCCACCTTTACATATAGATCTGACCTGTGAACTGAAGTTTTGTCAGAACATCTCTTTCAACAGTAAGCTTTGTAGACAGATGCTTCTAGTGTAGACATAGCCACTTGATATTTTTTTTTTAAGTAAAGGACAACCAATTTAGTTGATAAAAAGTAATAATGTTGACATATCCCACTTGGACTTCAGTAAGACATTTACCTTGGTAACCCGTAACAATCAGAGTTAAAGACTAGAACAATATTAACATACTTGTCAGTAGTGTTGTTATAGCTATGTCAGCGCAAGGATGTTTAAAAGGTGGGTCAGGCAATATCTTTTACAAGACCAACCTCTGAAGATGAGAGAGAGACAGATGAGGTTATGAGCTTACATTGAACTTTTCTTGTGTTTTTGGCTCTTCTTCAGGTCTGGGCTTGAACCATCACCCTACAACACACAAAAAGAGCTCTGTGTAAGCTCAGCTCTCTCACCTACAGCAGTCAAACCAATAAAAGATAGTACCTCACCCACCCTATTCTCTAACATGACATACATTAAATGGATTATAAATTCCAATTATGAAAAGTACTACAGCATAAACATTAGAGATTTATGATGTAAACAATGTTCCTGCCTCCACTTCATGCAGCTTTCAGAGAGACTAAGACATCAGTTTAGTGTTTAAAAGTAGTTACAAAATATTCATTTATAGTCTTGAAATTGAAAATTGAAAAATGAGTTTGCCATGATGGTGTGGGGTTTCACCTTCTGTTCACTTTGAGTGGAATTCTCAAAACGGCGTGAGTTAGGCATACAAGTTCCACTGATTCCCAGTGCATTTGGGGCAACTTGTTAACGTAGGCTAAAAGACAACAATAGTATCAGAGGGGTAGCTGAGTTAGTCTGTCTCTTCAAAACCAACAAGAAGTCCTGTGGCAGAGTCAGTCTCATTCCTGGGCCTCAGGTCCTCCGTGCATTCCACTGGCCCCACCATGTGAACCCTGTAACCCTTGCTGGGGGCAGTCGGAGGGGAACCCAGTCACCACCCACTTGTTCCAGGTTCCAGCCCAGGGAACCTGTATGGCTGCTACCAGCAAGAGTTGACTCCCTTTGCCCTTGCCCCTGCAGCTCCTCTCTCTGGGCTACTTCCCCAGACGATTCCCCAGGTACCTCCTTCTGCTAGTGGTAGCCATGGCAGCAAGTCCCCTCCTTTGTTTGCCTCCTCCGGCTGACCAGTTCCTCACAGTCTCTGATTGAGCTTCAGCGCCCCTCCCTCCTCCCCCTTTCCCCCAGACTGGGGCAGTCCAGCCTCCAGATTGCTGAGGCTCTTCTCCTCTTTTGTGGTCTCTGGTGTTCCTCTAAGTCTCCTTCCTTCTCCTCATTCACCTCCCAAACTCTCCTTAACCACCCTCCTCTTGCCGTGTGTAGAGAAGGGCTCATAAAGGTAACCCTGAGTGGGATCAGCTGGCCCTAATTGATTTAGGGCAGCCTACTCCTCAGCTGCTTCCACTTTAATTGTCAGCTCCGTCTCTGCTTGGTTTTTACTCCTGCCTCTCCTGTCCTGGCCCCACCCTGCCACACACCTTATAGACTAGCAGATATTTTGGAGCATACGCTTCCATGGGCAAAGACCTGCTTCATCAGATGCATGAGTGAGGGGGGGTTCCAGAGAGGGTGTAAATATATGGGCTGTGAAAAGGAGGGAGTCTCACTCAAGTCCTCCGTGACTGAACAGACCTTGTCAACTCTGGCCCACCCATTGACTGACACTCCCTTCTTTTCATAGCCCATATATTTACACCCTCCTCGGGAAGCCCTACTCATGCATCTGACAAAGCGGGTCTTTGCCCATAAAAGCTTATGCTCCAAAACATCTGTTAGTCTATCAGGTGCCATAGGACTTCTTGTTGTTTTTAAATTACCCAGGAGATTTAAGTGCCAAAATCGCTTCTGGAAATGAGATAGTATCCTAGGTACCTAAGTACTATTGATTTTCAATGAGATCCAGTCTGCTGATATCAGGGCTGGGCATAGGAAACCTGAACCAGAGGATAGCAATCAGGAACAGTCTGAGAAACCAGGGGCCAGGACAAGTTACCATGAATCTGGTTAGGCTGCAATGACAGGAAATCAGAATCCTTTACCAAGACTCGTGCTGAGACTCATGCTAGAACAGGTGAGCAGCAGACCAGAAGTACATGGCAAGGTGAAGAGCAGTTGTACAGACACTTTCCTGTTTCCTCCTCTGGTTTAAAGTAGGGATTGCAGACCCATGAGGAGCCTTGAAGTTCTCCCATTCAAAGTGTAAGGGATGCTTTTGCGCCCAGTTGGGTTTCATGGACCCCAATTCCATTTGTTTTCTGTGAATTGGATGGGCATATGATACTTCCATAGACCCAGGTGCCAGACAACCGAAGGCCAAAGTCACTTTTGAAAACAGGACTTTGTATCCTCTGCAATTCAGGTGTTTTTTTTACCAACAGGCCCTTTTGTAAATCCCACCATACTTCTTCAAAAAGATGCAGTGCTTAAGTGCCAGGGTGCCTCTGCTCTCCCCCAGCACCAGCCTTCAAACACCAGTAGATGTGCCAGGACAGTGGGGTCTGGTTGCATCTCTGATTTGCTCTGTTCTGTTCCATTTGGGTTGTTGAGTTGTCACCAGGGCAGCTGGAAAAACCTCACCCTTCACCTCTATGTGCACAGGGAGGGCAAGCAGCTCTGTCCTGGGCATGTCCTACAAAGGGGCACCCCAGTAGGATGCCTGCTTTACCAGAATCCACCTCTAAATAGTCAGAATACAAACAGCAATGCTGATTCAGAGTCACTGAAAGTATAAATATCAAAAGACTATTCGAGAGCATGCCTAACACTCTAAGACATAATAGGGAAAGATATTTTTTGCTCCAAAGAGCCTGAATTCAAAATTAGTACTGTATTGTGGCCAATCCTGCATATCTGCACAGAGCAGACAAGAGACCTACAGGTCCCCCCACCCCCGCCTGCCCTCCCGCCCCCGCTTTCCCTTGCTCTTACTCCACCTGTAGCAAAATAGGTGCAGTCTCATCACAACCACCGTGTCCCCTTCGGGAAGATGAATGGAGTCTCTGCTCCGAAAATCAGTGCTTAAGGGAGTACAGCTGTTCAGGCCCACTTGCAGATGTGCACTGCATCAGGTGTGGGGCTCTCACAGGGCCTAATCCCACAACAGGACACACACAGAGGGGGACATAGGAGTCAGACCCTCTCTCAGAGTCACAATCTGTCCCCAGGGCTGCTCCCTAGGCAGCACATCAAGAAACAACCCCAAACAAGGGGTTGGTCACACAGCCACAGGTTAACCTTCAGACAATGTAATATAGATACATAATGTACTGCTAGAGCAGCTGGTGGGGTTACCTGAAAAGTAGACTGAATTTTTAATTCCACTTTTTTTAATTTCTACACTGATAAGAAGACTTGTGCAAGAAGCATAAATTCAGGAGGAGTTTGTGTAAAGAAACAGATTTTGGAACAAGGGGAGAGAGAAGCATAAGAATAGGGATGAAGACTAGACAGGGGAAAAGACACGTGAGAAAATACAGTTCTGTGTGGCACTGAAATATAGCCAATAATAATTAGGGGAAAGGTATATGAAAAAAATGAGCCAATGCAAAACCAAAGAAACCACCTAAAATATATTTGCTCTGCTGGCATAAACTAGGCACTGAAAACGTATATGAAGTGATTCTAATAGAAATATTTGACATCCATCCAGTATAATGCTAGCAACTTATTACTATATTAGCATTTTTCTGTCATAACATTATGCTATAGTGCATTCTATAATAGCACTAATTCAAAAGTGGGAATTTATTTGGAGATCAGAGCAGACTGCAAAATATGCAACCAGCAGCAATCCATCCATGGCAGTCTCATTCCTTGGAAGTGGTCCTTCCTGTAGGTGTGAGAGCCTGCATTGTCTTGATGTCATTTCCTGGACACTATGTACCTAGAAAAAAGTCTACTTACCCAGAGGTGTAAGCTCATTGAACAATATGTACATAGTTGAGTCATTAAATTTTAAAAACAGTTTATTAGTATTTATGCAGTTCAAAAGACAAAATACATATGATATAAAATAGTTAAAATTAATCTTACAGCAGATGCCATTAGTGATAGAAATCAAGTATTTTCAGTAGAATGTTTGACTGCTATATTTCCTAGAAAGTGATTATTACTCACAAGTCAACATTGTGAACAGTTTTCACGTAGTGATATATAAGAAGCAATTTTTCCATAGTTATTGAAGAGGTAATAACTGCCTTCTCCTGGATATCAAATAGTGTAATCTGCTGAATGCTCATTTTTGCAATGGTAACAACTTTACTGAGAACAAAAAAATATAACGCAAATACTGTAGTGTGGTGAATGATAATTTCACAGCCAAGAGATATTGATTTTTAAAGGCACCTTTGTATAAAGGTAAAGAGATGGACTGCTAATCCTCAGTAGCCCATTTCTACACATGCCACTTTCAAGCTAATAAACGGCTCGAAATACACGAATGAGGCACGGATGCAAATTCCCCATGCCTCATTAGCATAAGGTCATGTGATCTGGAGACCAGAAGATGTTCTTCCACACTCCAAAATGCCAGTTAGAAGCACGGCCCCCAGGGGGGTCTTCCGGAAAGAGGTCCTTCTTCTGAAGGCCCCTTCTTCCTGAAAATTTTTGGGAAGAAGGGGCCTCCAGAAGAAGGACTTCCTTCCTGAAGACCCCCCGGGGGCCGCGCTTCTAAACAGCATTTTGGAGTCCAGAAGAACATCTTCTGGACTCCAAATCACGTGACCTTATGCTAATAAGGCATGGGGAATTTCCATTTGTGCCTCATTAGCATATTTCAGGCCATTTATTAGCATGCCACCGCTTGTGTAGAAATGGCCTTAGAGATACTGGATTAAGCCATTCCAGACAGAATTAAAGTAGCTGTTATCTCCCTTTTCAGTTTTAATTGTGAGGTTAGATGAGTAACTTCTATGTAAAACTACGATTGAAATGAGATGCGTCCCCACTAAATTTTAGTCTCAGAACAATTCTTGAATTACTGTTGATGGATACATCTCTTGCTGTGTTCGATTGTCACGGCCCAGTGGCAATGACAGCCAGTGCAGGCCTGGGGACAAGGTGGAAGGAGCACCAGGCTCCCTGCCCCAAGGGCAGAAGGGGCAAAACTTAAAGCGGTCAACCCTTCCCACCCCACCACCCTATCCTGCCTGCCACGCTTCCTCAGAGCCTCATGCAGAGAGGTACCACAGTCCTCTGCATTTCAAAGAGGCCTCAGCTCCGGCCATTGCTACTTCGGCAGCGGCTGGAGCTCTGCAACAGGCTCCCCAAAGGCTTGATGCAAAGGTTATGAGGTATAATGAAATTCTGTACTGCACAACCTTCCTCAGCAGCTGGGGAATGCTGTGTGGCCATGAGCCACGAAGTTGCTTCATGAGGTTGTGTCTGATCATAAATTAAGCCTTCCATCAGGAAGCAAGGAAGAGACCAAGTGCAATTGGGGCAAAGAAGATCAGACAGGCTCTCTCGGTGGAATTTTCAAAATTGCTCAGTATTTACCTAATTCTATTCCTGTTGAAGTCACATTACCATTGACTTCACTAAGAGCAGGGACTTAGGCCAATATTGAGGAATTTTAAAAATTCTACCCAGAGTATCTGTCTGATTTTCTCTCTCCAGACATATTTGTCTGATAGACTTATCTGGAAATATAAATAAAATCCTGGCTGAATCTATTTTGACAATAAATCATTATTAGTAGTTGTGACAAGAACTTTTGTAACCATCTACGCTGAGGCTTTTATTTTTGCTACCCTTGATGCTAGACCAGTGTTGGGAAAATCACTGAAAAAAATCCCAGTAAGCTCTTATTGGTTTCTTGGATTCCATTGATTATTTTGACCTGCACCATCAGGCAAAGGTTTTTTGTGAATACCTAATACAGATATTGCTTCTCTGTCTTTAAATAAAACCACTCAATCACTTTCTACAGTTATTGTTTCTTTTGAAAGAGTTATTGATCAAGAAAGATTGATGAAGGCAGCGTGGAAAAAAAAACATTCTTTACAAGAAGCAAAAGGAGTATATTTTCCCTGATGTGGCCAAGGCCAGCAATCTTACAGGAAGAAAATTACTCTGTGAAGATGTTATCTCTCAGAATTCTAACCTTGACTATTTCCTGTAAAACTGCAATTGTGTGGAAGAAGACTAAAAAAGCACGTAGTTTCAGTATGACCAAGTGGAGGTCTTGTTGACCACATGGATCCACTGCAAAACATTTGGAAGAATTACATAATGTTTCACATATTTATTTTCCAAAAATCTGTGCTGTGTGGTTTGTTAATTTTTGGCTACAGCTGTTTGTTGCATCCTTAAATAATTGAATTCTGACGTTCAGAACAAAATAGCAGGTTAAAATTACTTACATTTACTACTATACCATGTTTCTATTATTTTTAAAGATAATCACTTCCCTCTCTTTCCCGCTTGCTTCAGTGATGTTATCCAGAATATAACAGAAAAGTCTCCTCTTATGTAAACAATTTTAAGTTGAATGTGATATATGTGAACTTAATTTTTGTCCTGAATGCTTTTCAATTTTGATCATTTTTCTTATTAAAAGATAGATTAAAAGCTTCACAAATTTCAAAAGTGTTGGCACCATAATTTTTAAGTGCATGTTTGTAACATGTTATAACCACTCTAATCTCTCTCAGCTCATTGCACATTGAATACACCCAAACCCTGATCTCAGATGTCCAAAGCGTGATACCACTGTTCCTCCACCGAAAAGCCATTAGCCTTTATTATTGTGTCCGACTCATTAATGATATTATTTTCATTATATTCATCCAGAAATAGGTCAGTGGGTTACCAGGTGTAATAGGGTGGGTACTCACCTTTCAGTGCCACCTCCTGGTGGTTTGGAAATTAGCTCTCTGTCAGCTCCTGCAAATCCTCATCCCTTGCAGGTGGTGTCCCACATTCTGTTGCTCACCTGGCCGCCTGATCTTGGCAGTTCTTAGTCTATATACATACCCACTTCAGTGCCCAGACTAGGCCCTTTCTAGGAGCATACTGCAGTCTGATTTGACCACTCTCATCACTTGCAAGAGGGGTATTATTCCAGACCCATCTGCTCCTCTTGGCTCCTCTAGCAGTGGCCACCTACTGACCACCTCTGATTCTCCCCTACTGCCTTCTTTCCTGGGCCACTTCCCCCATAGCCCCAGCACCTTCTAGGACCTTATACATCAGGCTAGCATTCTGCCCCACTTATAGTGCCCTGTTCAGTATTGCTTCAGTGAGGTGCTCCTGGGCAGCCCGTCTATCTCCCTTCAGCTCTATAGAGCTGCCCCTTTTTGTATCGCATGCCACAGCTGTTATTGGTTGCTTCAGCAAGCCTCCTCCTCATTGGCTTCCAACCAGCCCTTTAATAGCTGGGGGGCTGTGCACAGGCTCCATTTGACCTACTTTAGCCCCTCCTGTTTCTGCGTGAGCAGCTGCATAACTACACCAAGACTTCACCATTTTCAGTAGTTTAACAATGAATGTGAGCAAATTACAATCAGTAGATCTTGTCCCAGATATCTGTAGACACTTAGACATCACAAGAAAACAGGCAACATTATCTAGAAAAATAAAAGTCTTGACAGGCCTACCAATCTTCTGCAATATATTGCAATCACACAAGAAGAAAAACAGATTGAGAAGATTGGTCCTGGACAATTTCTCCTTTGCTCCCGAGCCTCAGAAACTCTTCTTCAAAGTGCCCCACACGGCATTTTTATGATGGAAATTATTCACACAAGCACTCATCAAAACTGATTGATTGTAACGGAGCAAGCATGGAAATTGCTTGTCTGTGAAACTGTATTGATCCAAGGTGCATAAAAAAGCAATGAGTTTTTCAATCTGATTTTTCTATTTAAGTTAAATGTATTCTTCTTTGTACAAATAAAGCTGATTGGAATCCAATGCGAAATTATGACAACCTATGTTAAGACCCAACTAACAATAATATGTCAAAATTATTTAATAAAGAATATGCTGCATCAGTGAGCCTTCCTCAGATGCTAAGATTATCTGAAAAACAGCCCCATTTATACAGATTCCAGGGGAAACTCATGTTTTATGGGTATGTCACTATATCATTTACAGCATTAAGTGGCATTTACATTTTTCCCAATTGAAAGTGTTTACATTTGTTGTGCAAGCTTATCTTAGTTCCTTTGGGATTTCACAGTAGCTAGCACTGCAGAGAGTATTTTCTTCATTTGGACTAGTTCATTTAAAGACAAAGAGAAAAAGCAGGTGAGTTCCCCCTCCACCCTCCTTTCTTACAAGGTACTCTTAAGAAGTAGGTGGGTGGAGAAAAGATTTACATATTCTAAAATTCAGAAATATGTGGGGCCAGACTTTTAAAGGCATTTAAGCTGCTGAAATTTAGATAGATGCCTACTGAGATTTTTCAAAAGCACTCAACTGCTGTCTTCAGTAGGAGTTAGGCACACAAAATGTTTAGAAGCTCTCAGCAATCACTCTAGCATATAAATACCTTTGATTTTGTCTTTTCTAAATCAGCATGGGCCAGATTTTCAATTCTCCACCTACAGTTAATCCATCTTTTGTTTAATAAGCCAATTAGTTTTAAATGCAAAACAGTTGATCCTTATATTTTTCCTATGTATCCAGCATTTCAATGCAATTTCATTAGTAAAAAGCAACCTATACTAAAAATGTTATTCTGTACATTTAACTGAATAACAATTTCTAACTCTCAAATGCAGTTTGACACAAATCCAGAGTAAAATTATCTCACAAACACCATTCACTTTTTTCAAATTGAATTAAAGTAGAAATTTAAGAAGCTGAAAACCTGTATCTTAAGTTATATAAAATCCATGTTTATGGCTATTATATATCCCCCTGACTATCAAAAAGAAGTATTAAGCAGTGTAAAGGTTATAATTGTTTGCAAAGTAAAACATTCTGATGATTACCAGTCAATGAGAATGGATCTTCCTTTAGGGAAAATAACTAAAACCTTTAAGTACTTAATTTTTTTTATTTAAACCAAGATTTCTTGTAGGCTCACTGATGTGTGATCACCCTCCCCCTGTGTGTGTAATAAGGGGGTAAAGCTGACCTAGAAGGGAAGGCCTCAAAAGTCTGAGCAACCGTGGGGAGCTAGCAAGCAGGAAAACACAAAAGGTAGTTTGAGAAGGAATTTGTAAGAGGGAGTCCTGGTATAACCAGTATGTTAGGAAAGGCCTAATTGCCTGTGCCAGTGCTGCTCCTATCTTCTCTTCCTGTGCCTGTAGCCAGACAGAACACCTGACCGTGAATGCTTCCACCCCAGATCCTGGTATGGTTTTGCAGAGACTGCAGCCTTCATTTCCTACTTACAGAAATCCAGGCTGTGGGGGACCATCCAGTGTGAAAGGTGTCTGCTAGTGGAATCTCTCAGGAAGTAGGTGGAAGAGCTAGAGAAGGAGGTGGCTAGGCTGAGGAGCATCCATGCCCATGAAGAATTCCTTAAGAGTATTCATGTGAAGATATCCAAAGCTGATGAAGCTATCCAGCTACAGAGAACTGCTGGCACACCTCCAGGGGTGGGGGCAGTGTTGGAGGAGATAGCTCTGTCTCAGGGAGGACACTGGCAGCTGGTTACTTCTTGCGGCAGGCAGTGCTCCATCCTGGTTCCCAGCCTACCTACTGTGAAAAATCCTCCTCTGAGGTGCTTCATATGTCCCTGTACATGGGCTGTGGTGTCTGTGTGGTCCCTCTGCACCCTGACTAGATGGCCCAAGAAACCAAGCATTTAAATTAAAAAATCTGCTTTGTCAGCAGTGGTGACATGCTTCCCCTACAAACTCCAATAAAATCATCAAAGAATTTATTCAAAGTTCATTTGTTAATAGGTTTACAATAGGCCTTAGAATACTGTATAGGCAAAAGCATAGAGGGTAGCTGTTACAAAATGACAGTTACAATTAATATTCGGCGGGCTATGAATATGTATGAAGTTATGGTTTGAAATGTTTCAAACTGATTGGTCAATTTAGAATCCTTATACATATGTAGTAGTCAAATGCCCCTTTGATACACTGTGGCACTGAGGAGGACCTAGCAGGCAGAAGTTGTCAAACATGTCCACCCAGGCTGCATATGTTCTGGGGAGCAGCCCTGCTTGGGAGAGTGCGACACCGACCCTGGAGGAGAGAAGATCAGAAGAAGGAAGACTGCAGCTAAGGACTGAGTTGAGAGCCGGACTTTGCCAGTGGCCGAACCATCGGGCGGAAGAGCCGAAGCTGAACCGTCGTGGGCCGCCGAAGAAAAGAAGAGAAGACCAGAAGAGCTCCAGTATCAAGAGCTAAAAATCACTGAAGGCTCCAGTGCTTCGCCTGGAGAGTTCACCCGGCAGATCGCACCTTCCGGTGCCCTGCACGGGGGAACTGCGGCAGCAGCCCCGCCCTTTAAACTACCGACCCTTGCCTGGGCCGGTGGTTGAATTTAAGGCTGTTTTTCTCTTCCAAGGGTTTTTTTATTAAACCAAGCCGGCCTTTTTCCCCTTGGCTTCTTTTTTCCTTCTTTCTGTCAGGCCTTGCACGGCGCCATACAAGCACACCTGTGCTAGCCATCACTTCCTAGCTCCTGTGCCAAGAGACCTGCAGGCCCAGCGCCTGGACACAGAGTGGGAAGAAAGAGGTATAAAAATACTGGTTAGAAATAGAAGTGATTAAGTTGTTGTAGAATATGAGGAAGCTAATGTGTATTTTTTATTGCTGCTGCTGTATTTTTGCATGTTGTTATATGTGCTAAGTGTTTGTATAGCAGACTATAGTATAGTGGGCTGGGACTTCCCCAGACTCTACTCATTGCGGCTTACATTCTGTAAACCCTGTATTCTAATATTTAATGTAAAACACAGGAGGCCAAATTCAACGGCCTAGCCTAAGAACAGTTCATGCAAATAGAAGACTAGAAAGGTTCATGACTTGTTATTATTAAACTACATTAAATAACAGAGCTATTAGCTCCCCTCTGTATAGAAGGGTTGAGCAGCTAGGGATAACCCAATAAAGGGTAAACCCTGGTAAAACTTTAATCCCATTTTGGGATAAAAAGGTCTGCAATAAAGGGCTGTTCATAAGGGGGCAGTCGAAATAGGCAGCACCTAAGGAGACAACCTCTCAGAAAGAAACCCCGCACTATTTTCAGGGCTCTCCCCTGCTAGGCCAGCAGGGCAACCCAATTAAATAAACGAGAGATAAATAGCTTAGCCAAAGGCAGGCAAATTTCTCTTATAAGAATAAGATCTGCTCCCCTGAGGTAGTCGGCCTAGGGTTGAGCGACCCAGCGAACCTAAGGAAGAGCTGGGAATAACTAAATAAATAAAGTATTAGCTCTTTTGTAATCTCTGCCCTTTCTAGCACAACAAGAAGACCATTCCCCTCGGTTCACTTTAGTGAGCGACAGGAAGGGGTTAGATAGATCATATTAATATCACTACACATTGTCTAAGGGCTAAACGCTGAAAAAGAATAAGAAATCCTGTGTTAGTGTTGGAATAGCAGGGGTAACCTTAGATTTGTAAGCTAGGATAGTAGTGTTCCATATACCCTCTTTTCTCGGCTCAAATAAATTTCCTTGTTTTTTGTTCAAGAATAAACTGGTCTGTCATTCTTTCCAGGGCAACTCGCTTAATTGCATTATGGTCCAGTCACACAACCTGAATAACCCCGTTGAGATCAGACCCATCATGATACAGCGCAGGGTTGCGGGGTAAAAATCCTGGGAGCGCTGGGTAAAGGCCTTTAAGTCACTGGTGCTCCGGCCGGCAAGACTGACGTGTTATAATTTATTCATACGTCACGCGGTCTTGCAGCTCCCGTCACCTACCAGGGTTTTGGAGAACTGTTACACTGCCCTGGCTGCATGAGATGAGGAATCACCCCCTAAGGTGGAGGAGGAAAAGCCATATACTTCCAAGGCTGAGAAATCTGCAGCCACCATTCCCAGGAGCAAACAGAGGGTAGCGGTGGTTGGAAACTCTCTTCTGAGGGAGATGGAGGCAGCCATCTATCAACCTGACATGACTTGCATGAGGTATGCTATCTGCCAGAGGCCTGCATCTGAGATGTTCCAGAGAGATTGTCAAGGATCATCCACCCCTCTGACTACTACTCCATGCTACTCATCCATGTGGGCATTAATCATGCTGTGAGGAATTACATTGTGTAGATCAAAAGTGACTTCAGGGTTCTGGGAGTACTGCTAAGGGAGTTTGGCATGCAGGAGGTTGTCTCTTTAATCCTTCCTGTCAAAGAAAGGGGCCCAGACAGAGACAGATGCATCCTGAAGGTGAATGCCTGGCTGCAAAGATAGCGTCACCAGGAAGGATTTGCCTACCTATACCATAAGTAAGTCATAAACATGGATACCAGGGAGATGGGTGAGAAATTGGAGGGAACATAGATTGTAATAGCAGGGAATAAAGGAGAGACAAGATGGAAATCAGTATTTTAGGTGTCTGTACAAATGCAAGAAGTATGGGAAAAAAGCAGGAGAAACTTCAAATGCTTCTAAATAAATGCAACTCTGACAGGCACCTTATAGACTAACAGATATTTTGGAGCATAAGCTTTCGTTAGTCTATAAGGTGCCACAAGACTTTTTGTTGTTCTCGAAGCTACAGACTAACACAGCTACCTCTCTGATAACTATGACATAAGCCATCCCTTTCTATACCAACCCACAACCCTTTGTCTTTTATTTAAATAGTGAGCTCTTTTCAGCAAGGATTGGTTTTTATTCTATGGCGACGGTTACACTACAGTGCTCTGTCAACAGAAGTCACTGTCAGAAGAGATTTCTGGAAAAAAACTTCTGTTGACAGAGTAAGGCCACACATAAAAGCCAATCTGGAGAGTGCTCTGCTCTGTCGACAGAGCAGGTGGACTGCCCGGCTGGTCTCTTGACAAAACAGGCACCCAGAAGCACAGCAGACTGGCCTATCCCTTGTTGTGGATGCCCTGCCTGTCAACATTAGGAACAGTCACTTCCTGTCCCACTGTCTTCACCTGTAGTCACAGACTGAAGAACTTGCCATCAGTCAAGAGCTTGCCAGTCTGTGCCAGCATCAGATGACAGGCATCTATACATACTGTTGAAAAAATCTTGCTGAAGAGGGTTGGAGCAAACACACTGCTCTGCTTGACTCCATTGGTGACTGGGAATGGATTAGATGACTCACCATGATCCATAATGCTGGTGAGCATGCCATCACAGAATTGTCTAACCATTGCAATGAACTCTGGGGAAATTTTGTCATGAAATTCCAGTGGCCAGACTGAATGACTATATCAAATGCTCTATTAGAGCAATGAAAGTACATATATAGGCTGGAGTTCTCTTCCTTGCATTTCTGCTACATGATCAGCTGTAAATGCCATGTGTATGGTCCTATGTCCTTTACTGAAGCCATACGGATTCTCAAGCAGGTGCTCTTGTTCAATGTGTGGCACAAGGTGATTCAGCAGATTTCTGGCAAGAGTTTTGCCAGCTATTGGCAAAAAGGATATGCCCTGAGAGCTCTTGCAGGATTGCCTGTTGCTTTTCTCTTTGAACACGTGGCAGAATAGTTCCTTGAGTCCACAATGACTGGAAAAATTCAGTTTGACGATACCTGTTCAGGCATATCGCCAAATTATAAAGTGACTGAGGGCATATTGTTGACATATAGTTTCTACTTTGATTTTGGAACCAGAAAGTACTGGAGTGAATGTACATGTTTTCCCTCTCTCAAAACCAAAAGTACAATCAAATCAATTTAGAGGCAAGCAATTCAAAAACAGCCATAGTTTGCTAGCTTAGAACATTAAATTACATTTTCATGTAGCATTGAAGTGTTAACAAGTTAAATTAGGAATTGGGTGAACACTTCCAAAGTGCATTTGCCTCTAGAAGGAAAGCAAGCAAGCAGACATTCACAGTCTCAGGTTGCAATTCTTTGTAAGACTACACTAGCTGAGAGAGGTGCATTCAGCGGTAATGTGCCTTCCCTTCTTCCCAAATGCTCAGAAGGGCACATGCATAGACCGAGGTAGACTGAAGACACTATTTCCCCTGAGGCAAATCAAGCCAGCCACAAAAATACCTCTGACAACCCCACTAGCCAGCCAGAAGTTACACAAGCACACCCACAGATTCTCCAACTGCTCCTAATGTCCAAACCAGCATCCCTCCTTACCCAGGAGAAAGGTTTTTAAAACCTTTTTCACCAAATCCACATGGATTCTTCCAGGCCATAAAGGATCCAGCCACATCCCCAGGTCAATATATATTTACATATATAGTTCATGAGGACAGAGAACAAAGATGGTCACTGCCAGAGCCATCTTATATCTTGCCATTTGGAGGGAAAAACTCCTTTCTTCTTCCAGAGGTGATGGAGGGTCACCTGACCAGGTGGGCTGTAGTAGCATTTTGCCATTGGTCACTGGGCTAGCCAGCACATTACAGTCTATTTCCATAAAATGTCAAATTGATGTCTGGTATCTGGTCTCTTTGTTTAGCTCATGTCACCTTACTGGGGAGATGATCACACTGCCTATTGTGAATCTGAGCACTAAAACATTTCTAATACAGCTATAGAGCCAATATCTAGAACTTTACAAACAAACAGGCAAAGATATGCAAAGCAGCCTAAACAGTTTCAAGGCATTACTAGGTTTCATTATACAAGTCATTTGCCCATCTGGCACAAGATTTTGTGCAATCCTAGTACAATGGTCACAGAAATGGCTTTCAGATTTAATTTAAAAATCCAGGAGTGTCACAGAACCTCCTTCACCTTTTTGAATTCATAATGTGCCATAACACTGAAGTAACATCTAAACCAAAATAACTTCCTATATTTGAATGCAGTGGTTGGAGTGAATGATACTATCATAACATAAGCACAGGAAATAGAGCAATATAGCATTCCCAAACAGACAGACCATTCTTTCCTTGAGTTAAGGAGAGTAATTGATTTTAAATGTATACTCCATTAGTTGAATCTTAGGCTATGTCTTCACAACAGCCTAAACTCAAATAGGCTATTTCAGCATGTGGTGCTATCTAAACGCTGCCACGTGTCAAAATGAAGTGCTATTTTGAGACATCCCTGTACTCCTCTTGTGATGAGGAATACAGGGATGCACTATTTCAACATCCCTTATTTCAAAAAATATTTCAAATTGATGGGTGTGTTACACAGATGTGGGCCAGCTATTTTGGGATACCGCAGTATGTTGAAATAGCTCCCATCATGTAGACATAGCCTTACACACTATACTAAAAAAATTAATAAATCCTCTATTGACTTATATAATGCATGGACCGTATCTCTCAATATTACAGTGAAAGTTATTATACTGTGTTAATTATAAAGACAACCCAGTCCTTCATACCACAAGCTTACATTTCTGTACTTCTATTAGGGATCAATATGCCAGTTCTGACAGTGTCAGAACACGTTTCCCCAATACCTTACCTCAAATCTGAGCTCAATCCCAGGTTTTCAGTGTTTGAGATTTTTGTTAATCATTCAATGGTTCTTTCTTCCTTTTCTCCTTGAACTCATTTGCACTTACAGATCTGGCCCAACTAGAAGCAAGATTACTGAGATATCATGGGACTTCCACTCCACTTTTAGGTACGTACTTGAAAGGTTCTGCTTTCATCATAGATTCATAGGGTTGGAAGAGACCTCAGGAGGTCATCAATTCAAACCCTCCTCCCACTCTCAAAGGAGGACCAATCCCAATTAAATCATATCATTTGAGGGTCACCTCCAGTTCATCTCTGTAATTAGAGGCATGTCAACTCATATCACTGGGCTTGTCTACTCTTGAAACACTAAAGGAGTTCAGCTGATGCTCTTCAGAATAAACACTACCTACACCCATGGGAGAGCTTTTACCATCTGCGTAGGTAATCCCCCTTGCTGAGAGATGGCAGCTAGGTTGACAGAAGAATTTTTCTGAGGACCTAGCACTGTCTGCACAGGGGATCAGACCAGCTTAACAATGTTCCCCAGGGGTACATTGTTTTGAGTGGTATCCAATATACTATGTTGACTATGATAGAGCTGCTTATACTTTTCCGTTGTGTGTTTGCTGTTCATTATCACTTTATTGTCATTCATTTCGTTTCATTGAGACAGCTTTAAGATAGTTGAAAATCTGAGACTGATAAATATTTGTCAATAGAATTTTAACCAGAAACCAAGAAAACCAGAAGAAAACCATAAAACAATAACATTTGCTACTTAATTTTTTTCAACCAGTTCTAGCTCTGAATATCTATGAAGGAAAAAAGTGGGGGTTAAAATAGAAACACTAGGGCTACATCTACACTACAGTGATCATTTGAAAGAAGTTCTTCCAGAAGATCTCTTCCATTAAAAAAGAAAAAGAAAATCTTATTTCAAAAGAGTGCATCCACACACACACACACACACACCAAGCAGATTGGAAAAAATTGATCCACTCTTTCAATAGAGGGCATCCACACAGCCCCCACTTTTTCATAAGAATGGGCCAGGGATCAAAAATCCTGGCACCGTGAGGACTGCTCTTTTTTTTAAAAAAAGGGCTCATGGGGTGTCTACACATTTTTTTTTCTGAAAGAATCTTTTGGAAGAAGGTGCTCTTCCTCGTCTGGGAAGAGCCAGAAAAAAGTGCTGCATTCTTTTGATTTAATATTGAAACAATATATATTGTGTGGATTCTCTGTGGGATTTGCAAGAGCACCAGCTTTTTTCGAAAAAAACTTGAGAGTGTAGACGTAGCTTAGGGGTCCTCTCTCTCTCTCTCTCTCTCTCTCTCTCTCTCTCTCTCTCTCTATATATATATATATATATATATATATATATATATATATATATACACACACACACACACACACAATGTATGTATGTATGCCCATGACTCACAGTGGGCGTGAATGTGCATGCATCAGTAAGAAACTGGATACCTTAAACAAGGCGAATAGTTGTGGTGGGTGCTGGGTGAAATTCCAACAGTTTGACTTTTATTTACATAAGCGCTAAAGTTCAGATCCTTTTCCAAAACTTATCAGAAACTCCAGAGCCTAATGAAGCAAAGTGCAGAGATTTTTCCAGCCTTTCCTGGATTTGGCACTATTACTGAGAATTTCTTGCAATGTTCAGTCACTATTGCTTTGGTCTAGTATGAAACTGTATAGATACGGGAGCCTCAATTCATGTTATTTTTTTTTCTTAAAAAAAATGTCTCAAATTTTTGTGATTTAAGGAAGGGAGGTTTTTTCCCCCCTTCTTCTTTGTCCACCTCCCCACTCCACCCCACCTAGCTCCTGCTGTATAAACCCAGGATTCTTATTATCTACTGCAGTCTCAAAATCTGAAGTCTTACCCATGAAAGTTGGTTACCTTATAAATAAATGTGTTAGTCTTTAACATGCTGCATGAATTCTTCATTTTGGGGTGAATGGTTCAGCCTGCTTCTATCTGACAAACAGTTCACCTATATTTAAATTATGGATGTATAAAAAAATCTTGTTTCTAAAACCTGTTTAATCTACACGTAATTGGAGAAAATGGGAGGAGGAACTTCTGTGGCTTGTATAGGTGAGAAAAGTTAAGGTTCAGTTCTACACTCAGTTTCAATTAAGAAGCAAATGAACATGCTTTAAACCCCATGGTGTCCAATACACCTCCCATTTACCACATGTGGTGAACAGGACACCACAGTGTGGTGAAATGGAGCGTCCTCTGCCTCCTCTGGACACATGCCCCAGAGCTTTGTAGGACAAGCGCCTGGTGGCAGCCAGCACAGCTCCTTCTGGCATGGCTCCTGGTGGCGTGCCTTGCTCAGGTCCTGGCACAGCTCCTACTGGCATGGCTCAGGACCCAGTATGGTTCTGGTGAGTTGACACATTCAATTTATGCAGGGAGGAGCTAGCGGGGCTTGACTCTGGGCAAGAGGGAGGGGACCGCTGTGACAAATATAGAAGGGCAACAACTACAAGACACTATTGCTTTAAACCACCATTGGTCAACCTTTGTCACGTAAAACTTGGCTTCCAACATAAATGTTGGCCATAACATTGCTTTATTTTGTATTCATTCTAATTCTTGCCATTACTTTAAAGGCATCTTTAAGTCATAGAAAATCAAAGCATTTATTTATCTAGGTAACACTGTGATCAGATTATAGAAAAAGTCTTTAAAATGACACTTATTTGAGCAATATATTTTAAGTACATTACCAGTATATTCTCACCATGTTTTTGACAGTTACTCATAATTTAATTATCGCAATGATTAACAAGTTGTCCAAGTCTCACTTCTTCTCTCTCCTCTCTGGTGTGACAAGCACAAAAATGCATAATTCCCAGCATGCAATCCAATAAACCTTATGTAAAACCGGGAAAAAAAGGCCCTATTCTCTGCTGTTTTCCACTACAGCCCATTGAGTTGGGGGTGAGAGGAAATAATGTTGTCTTATAGCATTGACATGTCATTGCTGCTGTGCCCACTTCATGTAGGATCAAGTTTGTGCATTATATATATATATTGCATGGATGCTGTATATGTAATAAAGCATCTGGTTTTTAAATTATGCTAAATTACTTCTAAGACATTTTGAGATAGGTGTAGGTTGTTTTGTTTTTTGTTTAGAAAAGCGTAATCTTTGCAGAGCATGCTGTAGTTTAAGCAGCAATTTATCTTCAGTTTCTTTTTTATAGCTGATTCTGATTTATTGCAAGATTACAGTGCATTTGAGATGTTTAGTCCTGGTCTGTAACACTACATTATCCTGTCTAATCTTTCAAGTGAATTTTCTACTGATCATTAGCAGCAGGGGTTGTGTATCCTGCTAAAATTACATTTATAAGCAGGCTGTGCAGGAAAGGTCAAACCAGGTTTTCTTTCTGCTCTGTTTTTATTTTTTAACTCCTATCTAATGGCTCTACATAGATAGCAGTTTTAACCCTGTTCTTTCTTTCCTGACCCCTATACGTGTTATAAACTCATGAGCAACCCATGTCATTCTCTAGAACAGATATTTTAAAAGGAAAAAAGAAAAAACCCTACAGCTGTAACCTCTGAATACAGAACTTATTTTCTGCATCACTGATGCTCATTCTTCTGTTACCTTTATAAGACCTGGTTTTGTGTAATCTTCTGGTTTGTTCCATGAAGTTGGTCTATGACTCATAAAACTGTATATATAGGTATGTTAATCATTACATGGCACTTGCCAAAAGCCATTAATAAACAGAGAAAGCACTGCACAGGGTATGCCATCTATCTTTATTTAATGTGAATTATCTTATCAGCAGAAAGTTCCCTATAAGAACCACCTCTCATTTTTCTGAGCATCCCTGTAGACATGAGGAAAACAGTACGTGACATATTTAAAGAAAGATTAATAGACTTTCCAGAGTCAAAAGAACAAGAACAATCAGAGTCCTTCAGGATAGATACCAGGTCAATGAATTTGGAGACTGTTCTTATAATGCACTCTTGAATTTCACTGCAAATAGACTGCAGTAAGTTGGGTTTTTGCAGGGAAGAGAAAGGGGAAACTATATGTCATTGATAAGATCCAACCAATGACTCAGGTTCTGTAACCTATTGTTTAACATACCTTTGCATATGTAACTATATACAAGAATGTTCCCATCATAAAATGAAGCCCTCAAAAGTTACAAAAAATACAGGCAAATAATCTCTTCCTTGGGGCCACTGCCTTGTTCAATGTACAGAATGGACTAATGCTAGGGATAAATCAGAGCTGGTCAACACAGGAGATAGTTTGCAGTTGCCCTGCTTCATTTGTTGTAGAAGCTGGAAGGTGTGTGGTGTATGAAGAAACAGACTGAAGGGAGAGGAAGAACTAATCAGGCTTAAGGCTGTTGAAAGCTACTCTGGAAAACTGGATTGTAGCCCTTCCTCTGCCTCCAAGTTTCTATGTGATACTGAGCAAGTTACTTAAAGCTTTTCCCAGATGCTTACTGAATGTGTGTTCATTTTTGGCTGCCCATATTCAAATCGTGCTATCTGATCTGCAACAGTGCTGAACACTCAGACCTACAACCAAAGTCAATGGGGGCTGAGCCTGGACTATATAAAAAATTATATAATGCAAAGCACTCTGGAAATCATGTTCTAGGCATCTCAAATTGGACACCCAAAACGAGTGTAGTTTGACTCCACTTCCCATATGTATAATGGGGATAATACCACCACCACACCTGACAGGGATTTATTAGATTCAGTGGGATTTGTGAAGAACCAGTTACAAAAATGCTGAACACCATGAAAAAAAGAAAAAAAACTTTGTATCTAGAAAAGGGTATGAATAATATTCACTAAATAAGGGCAATGGCCACACATTTAACAAGGCTGATAAAATATTGAATAACTGCTCATTCAGACTATGGCCACTCTACAGGGGTATTTTGAAATAAGATATTTCTAAATTGTTATTTGGACATATCTTATTTTGAAACAACACAGCTACACACAAAATGCATTTCAAAATAGCATTTCTGGATACATAGCACTATTTAAAACACGGTGCCATGGGACACCATTATGGCTTTTTTCAGAATAGCATTATTTCGTGTCTTAATGGCCCCTTTTCTGAATTATCTGTTTTAAAATATGTGTTATTCCTCCTGCAATAAGGGCTACTGATTTCAAAACGACACACGCGCTCTTTCAAATTTACTTTGAAATAGTATCGGTGTGGTCCAGATGCTAGCAAAATTATTTTGAAAAAACAGCAGTTATCTCAAAATAACTCTGTAGCGTAGACCTAGCCTCAGTGAGCTTTATCTAATTTGTTCACTTAATTTGGGGATGGGTTGTAAAAATGTAGCACGTGATCATATAATTAAAGATTGTGCCATAAGGTTTACACACACAAGATGGGGCAAATTAAGGTGTCAACGCATATTGCATTTTCTAAATTTTGAATGCTTGACTTTGCAACCACCGGCTGTGTGCACATGCCCCCATACGTATGCTCTTTCCTAGATTTGTATAGAAACAAACTAACAAAACCACAGAAGTTATATTATAGGATAGCTATATTATCTGTAATCGGGAGGGCAGGAACCTTTGGATCCACTGCACACAGACTTCTGCCTTTGGTGCTAACGGAGGAACCAAGAGCAGAAGCAGATCATCATTCTGTACATGTGCCACCACAACAGAGGGACCCTTAGCCAGTGGTTTCCACTGATATTTGAGTGCAGAAGAAGAGAAAATTAAAAGCACCCACTTTGTGTCTGTATATCCAAAGGCAGCTACTGTGTAACAGCACTGTGCTCTGCCCTGTCCTGTGGTGCTCCAGAAACTGCTCAGCCCCACTTTATTTTCAGCATTCAGTCTGTTTTATATTTCAAACCATTCCACCAACACCAGTTCATTGGAGCCTCACTGTTTTCACTCCTGACATTTTTCAGTCTGACTTTAACAGGGCCCTAAGAGGAAAGAGATCATGTGACACTTGGGAGTCCATCCAGGTAACCCAGTCCTCCCTCCTGGCTTTTATCAGGTTAGCCAGATGAGGGCTAATTAGCTCTTGCCTCTCTAAGGTCTTCTTCTGATTAGCTAATGACTCAGTTAGGAGAAACTACCTGAGGCTATAGTGGTCAAAGTATTAACCTAACTGTCAGGCCTCAGCAATCTGCCACAAACTACCCATCTGATATGCTCAGCCAAGGCGTCATGGGTTCCACGGGATCAGCCTTCCAACCTATCTTTCCAATGGTCCTTGGAAGGTGCCCCTTCAGTGTCTCAGGCCTCCATGGGCTCCAGCTCTTTGGTAAGTGTAAGCCATGTGCCTTGATGCCTTCAAGACAGAGCCTCTGTTTCCAACACACTTGCTTCACCCCACACTAATTGTGCCCAGTGAGTCCAGCTGAGCTTGACTGACTCCTCTTCCGAGACTGTTCCTCATTAGGATTACTGCACTGCAATGAGTATTCACAGTGGCATGAGGCAAACCTTTTCAAAGTTGAGCAGGCATTACTACTCAACTGAAGCAGAGCCTCACAAGTCTTTAGTGTATCAACAAGAAGCTGGGGTTAAAGCACAGCCCATACTGGCCAACGTTCGATTTCCCTTGAGCCGTGGTGCTGAAGTAACCATTTTGGTTTCCTTTCTCTCTGTGTCTTTGACTGAGGCACAGTCTACACTAGAAAGTTAGGCTGACCCAGCTATATTGGAAAGGGGCATGAAAAATCCATGTGCCCAAGTCACATAGTCAAGCCAGCCTAACTCTCAGAGTAGGCAGTGCTAAGCTGAAAGGAAAATTCTTTCATCAACCTAGCTACTGTACCTCATAGAAGCAGATTATCTAAGCTGCTGGGAGAACCCCTCTGGTCAACGAATGTAGTTGGGTGGGGAGGAAGGGGGCAAATATGCCAGTGATTCAAAAGAGACCAGGGCTCCTGGCTGCTGCTGTGGGTGTCAGAACCCCACTTCCTTTAAATTGCCACTGGAGCCCAGCATGGTATACTCTAGGGAGCACTGAGGACTCCTTGGGAGAGCCTAGCCCCAGCCCTGCCCCTCTTGCCTGATGCTCAGCCCCTTCTGGGGGTGCACCTTGCCCAGAGTCCTGACATGTCTGTTGGTCCCCACTGATTCCAGGAGAACCCTGTGTCTCTTTCACAGCCCAACTCTTCTTAAATCTCCTGTCATCTCCAGCAATGTCTTCCTTCTGATTTCATGTGTGCTCTAGCCAGCCAAGGTGGGAGCATCCTGCTGGAAAGTACCAAATTTTCAGTTCTAAATACATGGGGAAACTGAGGTACATATTGGAATAAAAAATATCAGAATTCCCACATTCACCACACAAGGTCATAAGTGTATGCATAAATGTTTTATAGATATGGCTGGGGAGGCCAGGGGAAAATAGCACGAATTTGTTCTTTGAATATATTTCCTGTTGTTTTTCACCCCAAAAATTCAAGTTTTGTAAAATTTCAACAAGCTCAATGGCTAGTAAAGGAACAGGGAAAGATTATCACAAAAAAAAAAAACCAGGAAATTTTTCCTATGTTCATTTGAATTTTACATATAAAAGTTTGAAAAGTTTTTTCTGCATGTAATATTCTGGCTGAGAAAATGGATGTGCCTTCAGTTTTGCATATGCAAGTTTTAAAGCCATTTTAAAACAAAAGGAGATTAGATATTCACGTTTTCACACATAGTTAGATTTCCTTCTGTACCTGGCGGTTTATATCTGAGAAAAGACAAGTGTCACATCAGATAGGCATTTGAGGCTGTGGTTGCTTATTGGTACTATTTGAACCATTCAAGTCTGAATACTGGGGTCAGTCATCATGCACTGCGTTATATTTGGAACTTCTGAGGCTGATCCCAGCCAGAACAAGGAAGCATAAAGGGGCACAAAATGCAAGGTTACAGTGGAAAACTTGCTGTCTTGAATATGGACAAATAAGCAAAAGTAGCATAGCACTGTAGTGTCTAACAACAAATTCCCCAAGAGGAAGAATATATATGGAGAGTGGCAATTCCCATTTCTTTGTCCTGGCAGAGAAAGTTTCTCAATAGCCTTTTGGACATAGAAAAAAAAAGGAATCTTCATTCAGAATGCCCAACCCTGGGAAAAAAATTCTGCTAGTCCCTGCCTACACATTTCCAAACACTAAGAGAATATTCATCTTTCTACTCTCATTACAAAAAATCCCCGGGAGAACTGAGGTTCCAAGGCTCACCAGTACCATCCAACAGATCTGAACATTGACTGAGGGGCTTGTATACTAAAGCCTTTCAGAGTGCTTTGTGCAGGGATGCAGTAAAGGACTATAGACAGAAATGATTTAAGCTCCCTCTGAAAGCAAATGTTACAAATGGAAATATTCTGAGGCCAGAGAAATAGCAAACATTCTACACAACAAATCGGTTTTCCAATGCACGAAGCAAAGCCTCAGGCAGTTGCTGATACATGGTACTGTCAACTTCCTGTGAGGTTTGCATAGGCAAGCAGGCAACAATCCTATATAAGTAAACAGTTCTTTGAAAATTTCATCTTCGCTTGCCCCTTTATTTTCTGTAATCCTGAAGGCAAAATTACTTGAATTTAACATCCCTTATCTGAACACTCCTCTCATGCCAGCTTTCTCCTAAGTACAGTTTCTCTTTTATTGGTAGGAAAACTCAATTATTTTTCAAAGCTAGCCATTTACATGCACCAATGGAATGTTAGGCCTATTCTGTTACCAATTATAATGAGTTTTCATTCCAAATATAAAAGCCTTACAATTTAATGTTCTTTCAATATTTCCAATATCAAATAATTAGCATGACTCTAAACAGTGAAATACACACATACATGCAGTAGCCTCCAACTTAGTAAAAGGGGAACTAGGATAGTGGACAGTGTAGAGCAGCTGGGAAGGTTTAAAACTAGCTTCTAAATGGGAGGCTGGTAAAAGGTTAAGCCCAATACACATGCTCTGTCATAACTCAGACTCAAGCTAGCATGAATGCAAAGAATCACAGCATGCAAGGAGAAAAAATGATTCAGTTGCCTGTAGAGCAGTGCTAGAAGCCTGGTTAATAAAGGAGGAATTAGAAATGCACCATTTATTAAAATAAATGTGACATAATTGGTATTACAGAAACCTAGTGGGAGGATTCACTTGACTGGAATGTCACATATCACTGGATACACTCTTTTTAGCAGAGGTAGAGTGGGCAGAATGGAAGAGGAATGACACAGTATCAAATCTACATTACTTGCTTTAGAGTTCTTGACTGTTTGGAAAGAGGGGATCTAGAATATTTATTGATCAAAGCACTAATTGCTAAATCACAAGATGGGGAGCTGCAGTAGATTACCAAGTCAGTTGATGGAACAGTATGAAAAGCTCCTTAAACGTCTGTCTGCTGCTTCTACGGTCCCCAGAGCCAGCTGCCTCGGGCCACCAGAGCAATAGCTGCTGTGGCTGGCTCTGGGATGGACACCTGAACCAGTACCCAAACCAGTACCTGAACCAGTTCCCTGGGGCTGCCTTCAGGACACTGTGATGGCCCATGGGGTGCTCCAGAAGCCCTGAAGTCAACCACACTAGCCACCAATTTGAAGTCACAAATTTATGGAACATGTAACTTCCAGGATCTCCATTTAAAAAAAAATGCAGCCTTACTTATGGGGCATGGTAGAAAAAGTAACTGAATAGCAGCTCCCAGTGTCATACTGTACTTGAGATGGCAGACTTGATCCTTAGACATATCAACAGGGGAACATCAAATATGGTTAAGGAGGTAGCGCTATGTCTATATGAAGCATTAATGGGAACATTGCAGCAATACTGTATCCAGTTCTGGTGTCCACAGTTCAAGCTGGGTGAAGTGATCAGACTAAATGACCATAATGGTCCCTTCTGGCCTTAAAGTCTATGCAATATTTAGTAGCGTGCACATTGCATGTTAGAAAAATATGACAGTTCAGCTGCAGTATACTGCCTTTTGGAACTGCTCTATCTAGGTGACTAACCACAGACACAACATTTCATAACCCGCATCTTATTTCAGACACACCACATAATCCTGCAGACCTTCATTACATCCTGTAGCAGTTATTTAAACAGAATAAGTTGAGTACATCTTAAAATGTAGTGTTCATAAAAGAGGCCAGAGCAATCACCTTAGATACTCAATTCCTCTGTTTACACTCAGAAGTGCTGCAGCAGCAACAGAGTTCCCCCCAGCAAGCTCCAGGGCTGAACTAAAGGGATCATAGATCCTTTCTGAACCTGTCCAACCCAGGACTCTCCACCAATAAAAGCTAATTGTGAGAGTGATTTCTGGGATGCAGATACGTGGCTAGCCAGTAGGAACAGTACTGAAATGAAATTCTCCTTGCTTAAGTCAGCAAACAGCCATTGTAACAGTAACTTTTGGTCACTATAAATTGATGTCATGTAGCAAGAGCCTTGGTGCAGGAGGACAGATTTCAAGCTTATTGCTGGCACAAAGATTTTGCATGAATCAGTGAACTTGGTGATAAAATATTGAAGGGTATCATCCCTGTGAGTTACAAGGGCTGCATTATTTGCCAACAAGTCCTTTCTGATGATCTCCATCTTCATCTTATTTCTGAACATTGCAATATTAAGCAACCCTTCATCATGTCTAATACTAAGACAGATGCCCACTCAAACATGGAATGCGTGATGACGCAGCAATAAGAAGAATTAAACAATATGAGCCAGTACGCAAACCTGCTTCATGCCATTGTTGATGTTAAAGTCAGGCTCCTGATTTTCATACATTGTACAATGGCATAAAGGCAACGATAAAGATCTCACACGGTTTAAATATAGATGGACAACCAAAATTCTTCAGAACAATACAGAATCCTGACCCACTAGTTCTGTCAAAGGCTATTAATAAATCTATAAGAGCAAAATACAACAGAATATGCGTCTTGCTGTACATTTCCTGCATTTGTGCTGCAGAGCAATCATGTCTATGGTGGACCATCCCTAGCAGAAGCCACAATGACTGTCAGAATAGATTCTCTCAGCTAAAGTTTGAAGTCCAGGTAAAAGAATATGGCTGAAGATTTTCCCCCAAACAAAGCTTTAAAAGGGATATGTCCCATAGTTATCATCAGCACTTGTCTCCTTTATTTGTATAGATTTGGATTAAACCAGCTTGCTTAAAATCTTGCAAAACTAATTTCTTCCTTCCAAAAGAGTTGAAATACCTTGTGCAATCTTTGCAGCATGTCTTTGTTTGCACATTTGGAGATTTCAGCCAGTAAACAGCCAGAGCCTGCAATTCTGTTGTTGGGAATCTTTTACGCGCCTCGTTCAAGTTCCTCTCATGTGGGTTTAGCATCCAACAGTCATATTGAACCCAGACAATTTGTCTAGCACATTAGTCTACTATAGACTCCCTTGAGTAAATCATTCCATAGTGCTCAATCCATCTCTCCAGTTGCTTCCCTTTATCAGTTATGATATTGCTATCTTTCAAATGAACTATCTTATTCTTTATCTTTCCAATAGCTTTTCTGATGCTTGCAACCATCCAGGGTCACCTGCATCAGCTGCTTGTTGGATGCTATCACAGAGACCAGCCAAAATTCTTGAGCACACTTCCTGGTGTCAGGATTTTTAACACCTTTGGACATAATCATCCCTGTGGGCCAGGGAAAACATGCCTTTGGCTGTGTAAAATCAATGCAGACACATGAAATTCTAAAGTGTCACAGGCTGCCATTTGGCAGCATTACCAACGGTCACTTTTTGTCAGTTAGTTTCCCCGGTAACCTGAACTCATAAACAGGTATTTGAATCAAAGGCCTCTGATTGGGTGACACCTGGAGTTTCCAGAACCTTCCCTGAATCAGAGGACCTTGTTGAAAACCGCGCAAATATGATAAGCATGTCATGAATGATTCATAAGAGTGCTCTATATAAGTAGAGCTCAGAGCTCACTCAGGGCTCTCTCTCTCTCTCTCTAGTAGGGGGCTGACAGCAGAAAGGTGTGGCTGCACAGAGCTGAGCTGAAGCACTCTTGTTGTGGCTGCATAGCAGCGTCCACCTGGCTGAAATCACTTCTGGTGTGGCTGCACAGCAGCGTCCACCTTGCTGATTCACTGAGCAAAATCACTCTTGGTGTGGCTGCCTAGGCAGCGTCCACCAGAGCTAAAATCACTGACAGCACTGCCACACCACTGCTGTGTCAGCAGCCCAGAGCGCCGCCTTTACCACCTGAGGCGCAAAATTTCTCACTGCCACCGCTCCCTAGCAGCTGCTCTCCCTCAGCGCTCTCAAAAAATCATCTCTTCACAGCGCTACCAGGGAGCAGCAAGCGGCCTCACGGGGAAGTGACCGGGTGGCGAACTGGCCCACCTCATGGTGGGTACTGCGTACCCGGTCACGGAACCTGAGGCCGCCATCTCGTCTTCACCAGCTGCTACCTACAACTCCACCGGATTGGACCTCGACTTACCTGATTGTGACTACTACTACCGGACTTGACACATAAACTCTACCCTCTAACACTGAACGGGACATTAGCCTGGGACACTGGGACCCTCTGTGAGGGAGAAGGGGGGTTGCTCCTCCATTGTTCATCCTCCCTGACAGGGGAGGGGAAGTACGTGGGGGGCCTGACCCCTGAGGCCGGGCCTGAAAGCTCAGGCTGGGATATTACTTTGACTATTTTAAAACCACATTTAATTAATAGCTCATATTGTTGTTATTATTCATTTATAGAGTATTGTTAGCATTTATTATAGTAGTAATGTTATCACAATCATTGTTTCTAATAAGGCGAAGGCTTGACCTTCCTCCCCCCTCTTACCTAACCCATCTCTATATATAAATATAAATAAATATTGCAGGTGTAGGCATAGCCACCCTGCCTCCCCAATCACTGTTCACCCTAAGGAACCTGAGGAAAAGCCGATTGCCTCCCAGGTATCCTCTAGTTAGGCTTACTGGAGTAGTGGGGGCCCCCCAAGAAGAGGGACAGCCCTGACAGCCTCCTAGCCCTAACCCCTTGGGGCAGGCTAGCACCCTGCCCCTGGTAGGGGGTGAGGCCAGCAACCTCACCCCTCCTTTCTAAAGGGAACAGTGGGGATCTAAAACCCCTTATTCCTGATTATACTTATCCATACTCACTATCCTATTTTACGTTTTTGCCTTCCGGTAAAATAAAACCTAAAGACATCTGTCAGGAATCAGCAAGGACACAATGTTTATTGTAAGTTTATAAGTTAGCCATTTAGAGTTGATACATTTTAAATTTGATGGTGTTCCTCAAATAAAAATTTTAGTTACTTTGTTTTAACTTTAACCCTTGTCCTGGTCTCATTGTCTCTGCCAGCCACTTCCTTCCAGGAGGCCTTAGCAGGAACCAGAGCGAACCAGGGTGGCACTCTCCTGTCTTGGGGTTGCAGCAGGGTTCTGGTTCGGGTCCTGGGACCTGTGAACAGGAGGTTCACGCCCTCCTTGTTCAGAGACTCATTTAGATACCCATATTAATAACCTGTCCGTCAAGAGAGTCCCGTCACCTGGAAATTATATGAGCAACTTTAAAAGCTTCTCTTAGGTTGCTGAGCAAATAGTGGGAATAGACTTGTCGGTGAACAGAGTGGATCTTTTCCATTCAGTGACTAGCAACAAAATCTAATAGTCTACGAAGTAGTTGACATTTTTCTTAGTATTCTTTCCAAAGCTCTTGATTAAAGAATTGCATATACTTGTCTTCAGAGTTACCATGCATCCAAAGCAGTTTCATGCATTCTGGCTATCTTTGTTGCTTCTTCATTAAAAAGCCATTTCTTGACCGTATCATTGATTTGGCACAAATCAGTATAAAGCTACATGGCAGTTTTATTATGGTGAATCTGCTTAGCTTGACATTTCACTTCGTAACAGACAAGAGTGACCTGTGGCACAGTCCGCACGTCAGTAGGATCATGTGTGCAAGATATCTTCCAAACATGTATATCTGCTGGTACCATCTCCATGAGGTTCTTCTTCTGAAGTTAGCAGCAAACAAGGTGTTGGTTGCTGATAAGCCTTGACTGACAAAGAAGTTGAGAATTCTCAGGCTGCTGTCATTCATTACCCAAAGCCATGCCTACCCAGAATCCCATGCCAGATCTCAGCACTGAATCCAACTCTTGCACTGAGGTCTCCAAATACTAAGATAGGTCCCTTCCATGGAACTTGGCCAATCATTTCTTCCAGTCTGCAGAGTTGGAGCACAGAAACTGCTGAGGTTGATGGAGGCTATGTCTACATTAGCCCTTTTGTCTGTCAAATTTTTCTAGTCAGGAATGTGAAAAAATGCACCCCCAACATAAGTTACAACAACAGAAGCATTAGTTTGGGCAACACTACATTGGTGGGAGACACGCTTTTGCTGTTGCAGCTACTGCTTTTCACTGAGGGTGGTTTAACTGTGCCCATGCAAGAGCTCTTCTCTGTCAGCATAGAGCAACTACACAGGAGACCTTACAGAGGTGCCACTGTACAGTCTCTAGTGTGGACATAACCTAACTCAAAATACCATATGTAAGAATACTGTAAACAGAGCTGCACACAATGATGTAAATTCATTTCTGATATCATTGATATTTGAGAGCTCTACTGTTTGTCTATAAACACCAAAATTTTCCAGGAAGTAGATGATGTTTTTATCTTTGGTGGCCATACAAATGAGATGGGAAGGATGCTTTCATAAGAGTCTAGATACAGAAACCACCTCCTGCTATCACCAAATATTACAATTCTCATTTAAATCCCGTTCAATGCTAAATCTCACACAGCCAAAAAACTTTGTAAAGTTGCATAGATGTGAAGACACCTAAACTCAAGTTACTGATGCTAAAGTCAGCATTAGAGATTGAATATTTGGTATCTGAACCTGTGCTACATGAACTGATAGTGACCTGACTTTCAATTTCTCCACACTTTCCCATAAAACAAAATTTCCTATTTTCACTTATTTAAAACTTTGCCAGCCTTTAACTATTTGGGCTGAAATTTCCAAAGCCATGTATCTTTTCTAGGCTACTTTATTTATTTATTTGATGTTTCAGCACAAATGGTATTTTTTGAGTAATTTGCCAACATTGCTGGCAGAAGGATCTTACTGTAGCTCAGTGACACACCTGAGCTAGAATTAGTTTAGTTAATTTAAATATCAAGAAAGTGAAGCTACTTCTAAGAAATTAATAAAAATAGGGGAGTGTGACCACTCTACTGCCAAGCCTGTAATGCAACTAAGGGCTTGTGTATGTGAGCCATAAACACCAGCATGCTATGGTGTTAAATCTACCCTGCTCCAAACTTCTGAGGCTTAACTATTCACATGTAAACATCTTGTTAGAACTCTCAGCTGTTCCAAAGAAGACTAGTTGAAAGTGCATAAATCAACAGTTAACATGCATCGGCTGAGTCTATGGCTACGTCTACACGTGAAACCAACATCAAAATAGCTTATTTCGATGAATAACGTCTACACGTCCTCCAGGGCTGGCAACGTCGACGTTCAACTTCGACGTTGCGCGGCACCACATCGAAATAGGCACTGCGAGGGTACGTCTACACGCCAAAGTAGCACACATCGAAATAAGGGTGCCAGGCACAGCTGCAGACAGGGTCACAGGGCGGACTCAACAGCAAGCCGCTCCCTTAAAGGGCCCCTCCCAGACACAGTTGCACTAAACAACACAAGATACACAGAGCCGACAACTGGTTGCAGACCCTGTGCCTGCAGCATGGATCCCCAGCTGCCGCAGCAGCAGCCAGAAGCCCTGGGCTAAGGGCTGCTGCCCACGGTGACCATAGAGCCCCGCAGGGGCTGGAGAGAGAGCATCTCTCAACCCCCCAGCTGATGGCCGCCATGGAGGACCCAGCAATTTCGACGTTGCGGGACGCAGATCGTCTACACGGTCCCTACTTCGACGTTGAACGTCGAAGTAGGGCGCTATTCCGATCCCCTCATGAGGTTAGCAACTTCAACGTCTCGCTGCCTAACGTCGAAGTTAACTTCGAAATAGCGCCCGACGCGTGTAGCCGCGACGGGCGCTATTTCGAAGTTAGTGCCGCTACTTCGAAGTAGCGTGCACGTGTAGACACAGCTTAACTGTCCATATAAGCTGTGTCTACACGTGCACGCTACTTCGAAGTAGCGGCACTAACTTCGAAATAGCGCCCGTCGCGGCTACACGCGTCGGGCGCTATTTCGAAGTTAACTTCGACGTTAGGCAGCGAGACGTTAGGCAGCGAGACGAAATAAGCTATTTCGATGTTGGCTTCACGTGTAGACGTAGCCTTAGAGTGCAGCAGCCTAGCACAAGGTAGAATCACAGCTCAACTTGTTGCAGTCTAGTTGACCATAGAGACAAGACTTGAGAAAGATAGCAAGCTGGTCAGTACATACTTCTGAATTTCTTTTCCTTACAGAAATGTATAGGTAGAACTCAGAACACAGAATTCCCACTCCACAGAAAATTACAAAATTTAGATTTAAAGTTCCATATTGGAATGAGAAATTGAAATTTACCTTTGAAAATTTAAAAACTAGAATCTGACACAGTCAAAGTAATTCCACTTTAAGGTTACAGCAAAACTTTTCAATCTAATCAACTCCATTTTTGTAATAATTAAATGTATAGAAGTCAAAGTGGTTTAATTATTATTATAATTTATATTATGTGCCTATTTTATAAACTGGTAGCTGCTTTTGAAACTGGTAGTCTGAATGGTACTTGGCGTGATCATTGGTAACTGATATTCTAACTGGTCATTTGTAATTAGTATTCTGCTTAGTTCCTGGTAACATCCTCTTGTAATTTGTTTATTACTATAAACCTAAAAATAAAGCTGTTAAACCAGGCAGCCAGCAAACTGGCCAGCAACTAAGGTACCCCTTCCCACACAAATAGCACCTACTTGCCTGTTCAAAAGCCTACAGCCAGCTGCCTGGGAATTTGGCCATCCCTGGGAGCCTGCTTACCTACCAGATGGATGAGGAGCCCGAAAACTGGACAGCCTGTTTTCCTGCAAGCCTGCCCACACACCAGCTGGCAGGAGGCTTGACAGGAAACCAGAGAGAGAGAGAGAGAGAAGCCAACTTGCCACCTTGCTGTCTGGTTCCTGTCAAAACATTGGACAGAATCAATGCATTCCTGTGGACATTTTTCATTTTACTGAATCAGCATTTCTGACAAGACTATTCTGTTGGAATTTTTTCTGACTAGCTCTAGTAGCCTTATCTTAGGTCTCAACTCCTCCCATGCCACACACACCTGTCAGTCCATTTCTCCATTGGGTACAGTTGCTCACTAGTGACTACGCTCTTTTGTCACTGTCTGCCATTTCTTCCTCTGTCTTCCTCATTTTCTTTTTCCTTCCTCAGGTACCCAGATAATGCTTGCTTAGCATGTCTCCTATCTTCTGTATGGTGCATGTGTCAGTACCCTGGACCCTTTTTTCTTTCATGATGTTTTCTCACGTGTCCTACACTGCCAGCTCCTTTATGCTCCAATTTGTTATTTTGTTTTTCCCTAAAATGCATAGTATTCTCCTCAGCCATTTTTGACAATCACTTTTTGTTCGCTGATCTCATAGTAGGCAGAATTTTAATTCTACCTCAGGACTTATCATGATGATGATTTTACCTTTTCTACCTGTGATATCCTACTCACTTTCTTTCATGAAGTTAATCTAACTGTATTCTGGAAACCTGGCATCTGCTCCTTTGCTTTGAGCTCTCTTCAGGAGGGCCCAGTGTGTTTAAGCATGTCTGCCATTTAAGTGAGTCACTTGTCAGGCAGCAAGTTACATTAAAGGCCTTTTTAGCACTTTGAAGTACTTACTTCTGTGCTGTGAGTAAAGAGGCTTACGAGATTTTTAGTTTCGCTTGGTAATTGAAAGTTCTAAACATATGACTAATTCATATTTAAAAAATAACCCTTAAAAAGCAAGGGATTTAAATTTTTAAGCATATCACCGATTAAAAATAGTTGTACTTTCACCTCTTTTTATGCTCCAGACTGGAGATGGGCATCATCTATAACACTTGAATTTCTTAACAATAGAGCTTCGATTCAGGGTTCTCCTTCAGTCCATTATAGATGTGGGAGGCAGACATGAAATCTGGGTTCTGATCTGGTGTTGTTATGGTATTCTAAAACAAATGGCTGGAAATGCTCAGATTTTGGGATATGTTGACATCTGTTTCTACTCCAGTTCTTAAGTACAATACTACTGAGTATATGCTGCAGGGGACAAAAAAATAATAAAAGAAATCCAACAGATGGTGGTGTTCTTTCTTCTTTTGTTGTTATCACAGCACAAAAAGTGTGCATGCTGCTTAACTGACAGCCGAGGTGGGGCCCACATAGCTGCAAGAGCAGGCTGTGCATACCAAGGCTTACGGACATGCTTGCCATCTAACCAATTTACACACGGCTTCTTGCAGTGCACACATCTGGCACTGCGCACCCAGCCATTCCCTTTGAAAATCCATGTATATCCATCTCTCCAGTTATACCCTGAATTAAACAGATCCTGGAACCTATGCATGCACATACAAACACTTCTAAAAAATTAGGCCTGAACATATATTCTGAAATTAGAATAATCTTTTAGCCCTTGTCTGAGACATGTTTATGGAAATCAATCTAGTCACTTAGTTGTTCTCGTTAAACTCACTTTAACTGCTGAACACCGAAATCTCATGTTAATGAGAAAACATTAGTTTGGGAAGTAGAGATGTGTCTACACCACAGAGTTCTGTTGACAGAAATCACTGTTAACAGATATTTCCCAACAGAACCTCTGTCTACAGAATACATCCACACCTAATACAGGCTCCCCCTGTTAACGCTCTCTGTCGGCAGAGCAGCCAGAATGCCCAGCCCTCTGCTGACAGAATAGCCAACCTGAAGCTCTGCAAACAGGACTGCGCACTGAACTGGAAGCCCTCTCCATCAACAGAGGGCTCCGTAGAGCGTCTACACTATTTTTTTGTCAACAGAATCTGTGGAGAGAGGCGCTATGCCTCAAACAGTCAAGACAGAGCTCTGCTAAGAAAACTGCTGCATTCTGTCGACAGACTCTTGACAGAACACATTTGCAGTGTGGACCCTCCCTAGCTTTGAAAACTCTGTCGTGTAGACCCATCTTAGGAATCTGAGTTTACACTGGCAACAGCTACCAATTGCTCTTTTCTTACCATTTTTCCTACTGGAGAACACAATTGCTCATATTCTATGGCTGAATGTTTCCCTCCTACTTAACATCCCTGCTTTCCAAACACAGAGCATCCTCTTTGTCCTGCAAGTAGCTGACTACCATCTTAAACCACCTCTTCCAAGACTAGTGCTTTGGACTGACCAGGATTAGCATGCTCATGTAAAACTGGAATAGACACCCTTATTCAGAGAAGGGCTGTTTGTTGTTTCACTAAATATCCTTCAGCAAACCTAGACAGCTGGGGCCACTCTAGAATCCTGCCTTTGGCAATGTGCTATCACTTAAGCACTGGGCTGCCACGTGTTTAAACAACTACCTCAAAGCTCAGTAGGAAATTAAAGAAGCAGGTGATCCATGAAAAGCTGGGAATTTCAGACTGCCTACAGGCCTGCAAGTAGCAGGTGTTTTATTACCTCCATCTGTTTGGTTTGGAGACTTCATGATAGAAGCAGCAACCATGTAAGTGAAAGCTTTTATTTTGATGTAAGGATCATCTTTTAGCCTTGACTAAGACATGTTTATAGAAATCAGTCCGGTCAGTTAGTTGTTCTCATTACAGTCACTGTTAACAACCCAGGCTATATGAAATGCAAACTGATTAACATAAATAGACATTGAGTGCTTTTCTAAGTAAGGTTGGATTCTGCTGGCAAATGTATTCATCCTCTCTCATACTGATGTAAAACAGTACTGGGGGAGCTAGTCTGACCTTCTATTTACTCAAGTCCACTCTTCAAATTCTCCACAGTTCTTGAGCAAAATTCCCATGCTCTTACCACACAGCTGCAGAAACATACTGAAAGGGGAACCCCAGTTAGGCTGGCTGGTTTAATGACAGTTAGGCTACAAGAGGCCTATTTTCAAAGCATAGCTTTTCGCCTTCACCTTTACCTTTTGACAGTTTGGACTTGATCCTTTTTAAAAAAATGGTAGCTTGTCTTTTCTTCAAATGGCATTTCCTTTAATCCTGTCAACACCACTTCTTACGAAAATGAGCTCATTACTTCAGCTACTCTCAGCTGATCATTAGCAAGCAGTTGCTATGCTGCTCTATTTGTTACATCTGGTTAAGTAATAATAGATATTATTGATTTCACAAAATCTGTTGCATAAATGTGTTGAATTATTAAAACAATTCCACAACTGGATGGACAGATTTGTTGTGTTTTAATGTTTATTTTATAGACTTTATAAAATCACATGACTTCAGCAAATCAGATAACTGACAAATTATTTCACCAGTCCTAGTATATAGTATACAGGTATTGTTCTTAGTATACAGTTCTTTAACTTGGCATTTTTGTATGCAACATATACATATATAGTACTAAAACGATTATCCTAATTTTCTTTGAAACACAGGCTAGGATTAGTGTAGGTGAATATATGCTATTGTTTAGTGCAATAGAGAACTATGTACCTGAGTTCAGTCATATTGTATTGTGATGTATTAATGCCATTAGTGTATTAATTCTTCCCAAAAGATCCCTTAGTTTATTGGCAATTTGCATACTTTAAACTAGCTTTTTATTGTAAGTCTAATACTGACATCTTTCTAGTTTTGCCAAAACTAAATCAAACATTTAAATTTCTGAGATGAATTGATTTTCCTGCAGCAGCTCCTTTTCTGAGATGAAACAAAAGAACAAGGTGTGTATGAGGTTTATGGGTTTAAAAACAGGATTTCAGTTCTTAAACACTTAAAACATTCATAATCAAAAACTTTAAAAAGGAATAAATCTAGAAACTCTAATGTTTTAATTCATTGGCTCTGACTTGGCTTTGGAGGAATGGCTGGGAGTGGAATTACTGGTGCAAATTACTAGTTAAATATTGTTTATATGTATGTTGGGCGGCAAGAAGTCTTTAATGCCTTGTAGCTTTTATATGCAGTATAGAAATGACCTTGATGCATACATCCAAAATATGACAAGCACTTGGAAGCGAACTAAGGGAGAAAGAGAGACAGCTACATAGATTCAAGCTGATGATCTATAAATGAAAGGCTATATAACTAAGGTAGCCGTGCTCCCCATAAGTGCTAGTGTTACTGAAGAAGGCTTGCTTTCTTGAAATATGTCCATTAAATCATCTGACTTGTTTAAACCCTAAAAAGACAGGGCTGCCCACTGTCTAGACACAGAAAAAAGCCTCAAAATATACCACACTCTTCTGCAAACATTCTCCATGAGTAAAGGTCCTGCTATGTTCCTAAAAGGACAATTTCCATTAGCCAAATACAAACAAGGAAAAAAATATATTAGCACAACTACCACACTCTCTAACGATTCTTTATAGGGCTCAAAGCTACCTGCTGTCTGATACATTGTAGGCTCCTGAACTCCCAAGTTAGTGCCCCAAGCCACTAGGATACTGTCGCAATATAATCTCTTGTAGTTCTTCTACTTTTTATGAAACACAGTACTTAAATAGTCACTGGAATTCTGGCCTCTCAGGTAAGTGTCCTTAACTACTAAGCTATAGAGTTTCTCCCTTGCTGTCTAGCCCAAAATGAATCAAACAGGCAATATGAACTGCTCCCTGTGTACTTTTTTTTTTTTTTTTTTTTTGGTATAGAAGAGTGTTTGAAAAGAATATTTTTACTACTACTTTGTTTAAGGTAGTTAATTTCTATTGCCTTAAGTGGTATGATGGGATAACTTTCTCAATAATTATGGAGCTAGAAGACTTCTGGTTCCCTTCATTGAAGAGGAGATTTCTGTATAAAAAAGGCTTACACTAAAGTCTGAGAGCCTTTTTGGAGGCTATTTTTATCTGCTAAGCTAATGGAACTGGCTTGCTGCAGTCACATGTCTTATTTCTAATGGCAAATAAATGTCAAAGCAAATCATAATTGTTGCTAAACTGGAAGATTTATTCCACAAATATAGCAGCATAAAACCAATAACCATTAACAGATGGGTGATGAAAATATGTGACTGTAAAACTGTTAAGTGGTGCCGAATAGAAAGTTTTGGCTGGACCAATTTTGGCATTCTTTTCCTGCCAGCAATTGCAGTACATACCATAAATGCTCACAAAATATGTATGACAATATACTCCCATCTATCATTTAAATTCCTATGTCTTAGTTGGGGAAAAATGTGGAGCTATAAGTCACTCTTTAAAAAAGAAAAAGCTTACTCTAGTAATCCCAGAGATACAACTTTTTTATTTTCTTTCAAATTCATTGTAGGCACCGTGCTTCAGTAAAGTGATTTATTATATAAAATCCAGAAAAGCAGCTTCTGTCTTAATGGATTGGATTGATTGTTTCTAGGCTGGTGGAAGCCAGGTGTTTGGAGTGGTGAAGCACTCGGCCTCCTAGCAGGGGAGAGTTGATTCTTAGTGTATCTCCTGCTGGGCATTCCAATCCAAGCCCTCCTGATCAGAGCCAGAAGAAACATGCAAGGTGAAAGCTGGTGCTACAGAACTGAGTGTTTAAGAAAGAAAGACAGCATGTGTTGGGGGAAGGGAATAGAGAGATGGTCCCAAAATGATAGTGGAGAAAGGAAAATTTCATAGACGAAGGAACAAAATGGGCATGTGGTAGAGGTAACTTATGTGTATTTCTTTATAAATAACTTAAATGTGAGTTTGACTCCCAAAAATGGTTTCCAAAATTAGGGATTATAATCTTAACTGTTTGTGAGTGTCGCTTAGTATATTAAAACAGGATCATTTCACCATTACTCTAACTTCCTCTCTCATTCCCCTCCCCTCCTTGTGTCTCAACCCATGCCATGATTGTAAACTCTGTGGAGCAGGGACCAAGGGTTTGTGTGTAGAGCACCCAATACCAAGCAGGCTTGGTCCCTACCTGAATACACGTGAGTTATATAAAATGTGTTTGTAAAATTAGACATTTCAATAGTACAAATACAGATTGACCTCTCCTCTCCTGATATTTATCAATGCCACTGGTTTCCATTTGAGAGACGTAAGCAGGATGCAGCTCCCATGAGGTGTGTGCCACTGCATGCTCTCCACAGCTGCTCCCTGGCTAGTACTTGAACTGGGGGACAGGATACAGGTGGGAATGTTACAGTCCCTCTTCTTTTAAAAAAAAAAAACTGGCAGCTGTAAGAAAATACATGTTCAGAGGGAAAAATGACACTTCATCTTGTTTCTTTCTCCCATCCCCCACTCCCACAATTCAAGCCCTTGGAACTGCCAAACTGGTTGTTAGCTTAACAGGGACACACCAAGTCACAGGAGGCCGATATTCTATTTTCTTACCCATCTTGGCCAGGAAAACAGCTTCCTCGCAGAGGGTGGATTTGCTGATGTAAAGCGGTCAGCAGTTTTGGCTCTCTGCTTCAGGAGGCTTCCCGAAAAGAAAAGAGCAAGTGAACTGAAAATCTGGCACTCATCTGCAAATTCACATCTGCCGTATGGAACTGTTTACATATTAATCTCTGAAGAATAATCTGATCCAGTTTGCTTGTTATAACCTGACATAAGTGTGTGCTATATTTAGCTTGGCCCAAGCATGAATTTTCTGGCATTCAAACCTACTGCATCATCTCTGCAGAGCATCTTCCAATACAGTTTTTTTTTTCCCATGGCACCAGCATCAGCCCTTTGGAGACCTATAGGAACTGCAAAAGAGATTATGAGATGGGAAATATGTGGTGCGAAGCAGGGAAGTGGTCTCTGGAATGCTATTCCCAAGAACCCTAAAAACAGCTGAAGCTTGCATTTTAGCCCCAGCTGAGAAGTCCTTTTGTTTAGCATGTAAGGCTTTACTTTGCCTTGGATGGTGATTGCATCAGCCAAAACCTTTGTGCATCATAAAGAATGGCAGGTGGCATAAGAAAGCAACACAGATATGCACATCTGTGCCTTGCTATATATACATTCAGCTGTCTAGCAAGTTAGAATTTTAGTTAAAAATTGCATTCAAGGTTTTGTCTAAGATCATTTTTCTACTATCAAATTCTCAGAGACCAACATGGAAGGACATGTAAGAAAAGGGAAAATAATTCCATGGAACATAAGAATGACCATACAGGGTCAGATCAGTGGTCCATCTGTGGCCCAGTATCCAAAGGGAATGAACTGAATAGGGCAATCATCAAGTGATCCATAAGTCTCTACTCTCAGCCTCTGTAAGGGCAAGGAACACCCAGAGAACACGGTTAACTGTCTGAGCATCTTGGCTAATAGCCATGGATGGACCTATTCTCCTGGAAAATATCTGACTCGTTTTTAAGCCATTTATAGTTTTGACCTTCACAACATCCCCTGGTAAATGGCGTGTTGCGTAAGGAAGCATTGTGTTTTGTTTGGTTTAAATCTGCGGACTGTTATTTTTATTGAGTGATCACTGGTTCTTGTGCAATGTAAAGGGTAAATAACAATTTCTTATTCATTTTCTCCATATCATTCATAATTGTACAGCCCTTTATCATATGCCCCCTCCCCCAGCTTTAGTCAACTCTTTTCCAAGCTGAAAAGTCCCAGACTTCTTAATCGCTCATCACACGGAAGCTCTTCCACATGCCCAGTCATTTTTGTTTCACTTCTTTGTGTCTGTCACTGTTCTAATCGATCTTTTTTGAGATGGGACGACAAGAACAAGCAAGCTTGAGCCCCTCCTCTCATTTCCATAAGAGCAAATGAAAAAATAATTCCACTGAAATCAACGATGTAGAATTAGAGAGCAGGAACACTCAGGTCCATCTACATCTACATCTACTATCATCTACAAGCTGCCCTTTTGGCTGGCTGCACTAATGTGTGCTGGACGAGCAGTGGGTACTCACCGATTCTATCAAGCCCTGCAAGTGTTAGCTGTGGGTCAGCACATTCTTAGCCCTTGATATAGAGTACAAGAAGTCACAAAATATTATTAAAGATACCATCCTTGGGAGTATTTCACCATAAAAATTAATTGCTTTTTAAAGAGTTTGTTATAGCTACATAAAAGGCAGTTTACAAACAGTGCTGAAAGAAGGCAGAATTGCTATATTTGCTAATAGCAATACAGATCTAAAGGAAATAAAAACTGATATATGTGCCTTTGGAAATCGGTGACATATAGCAGTACCCATTAAGGCTCATGGAGTGTGTGTCAGTAGCCAAGCACAGCAGCGTGAATGAAAATGACATATTGGGGTTTTGAACTCCATGCAGAGAAGGACAGTGCCCATAAACCCCCATTTCACAATAATGTTTTTGTTCACCATCAACAATCATTAGCTGCCTTGCTAGGTAACATGTTTTCCTTCTTTTGGAAGCATGCAGCACAGTATTTCTGAAGGAGTGGAGCCTGTTGATTCTACAGTGGATGGTACAATAGTTGCCGAATGGTAACTATGACAGTTGTACAAAACCATTTCCAACACACTGAAAGGCCCATCCATAAAGAAAATTGATTATTAGAAAGGTGTTCTCCCCCGTCTCTTTCCTTCTCCCTCACAGGTTACCGCCAAAAGAGTTTAAATTGAACTCCTGAGTTTTCCCCGGCATACTTACTGATGCATCAGATCTTGAAAGCTTATGCTAGACACTTTAGTAGGCAACATGGGCTAATTCAGATTTCAGCAAGCCTCAGTAAACAATCTGCCTCCAAGTGGTGAAAACCAGAAGAAAAATGAGAAGGTTAACACAAAAGTAATCTGAATGTTGTGTCAAAGCAAAGTTTAAGTTTGCTAAACATGTTCTTTGTGGTCTTTAGCATAGACTTCATACTGCTAACCTATTCAAATGAATTCAGCATAGACAGAAATGTTTATTGCCATGATTTGACACAGATTAAATTCAGCTTGACTTCCAAATAATAAAGTTGGATTAGATTCAACACGAACTAACAGAGATGACTGAATACTGTCAACAGGTGTCGAAGATTTCAAATTTTGAAAGGTGATTCAGTTCAACCATGTTCATGATGATTGAGACATAGTGTTAAGATTCCTTCTGGAAGCTAAGCTTCCAATTTCCTTACTTTAAAACTTTTATTAATTTTGACTAACATTCGTTTAACCTTTAAAAAGTTAAATATATTCACAACTGTAACTCTGTCTTAACATCTTTTGGGGAAGGAGAAAGGAAGATGTGCAATAGAGAGAAAGACTGGGAGTAGCTAGTGAACCAAATTCTGGTCAGGCTATACGTCAGAAGGAAATAAGACCCAGTTATGGCAGTGTTCTGTGTGTAATAGAACTTTTACTGAGCATCTCTGCAGAAAATCTTTCTGCGCTCAAGTCCTGTCGCCTGTCATAAAGATCTCCTGAGTGCTATCTGAATATAACACATCACCATTGACATCAACTGAGAAATCTGGAGCAATTCTGATTTACAATATGCTTTAACATCCCCAATACAAGCCACAGCTTCAGTTAAAATAGTTTGACCTTCAAAAAAACCTTTCTATATTTGTTATTCATATAGCACCAATTGCCATAATATTTCATTGCATGTGTACAACAGGTGAGAAAACCCATCTCTCCTTTCCTATCACATCTATCTCCCTTGCCATTCATGCTCTCTTTGGGTATGCCTGCAGTGCATTAAAAGGCCTCCGGATACATCGGGTCAGCAGACTCAAAAGTGCAGGGTTCAGGCTGAGAGACTGTAAGATTTCACAGCAGAAGCTCAGGCTGTAGCTTGGGTTCTGAGAGCCTATGAGTGGGGAAGATATTTCATAGACCTGCAGCCCAAATCCTGTGATCCCAAGTCACCTGCTGTAGGTATTTTAATTGCTGTATAGATGTACCCTGAAATTCAGTGCTCTGCGGGAGGGGGGCGTTTATCATATTACCCAAAGTGAGGCCTTTCCTGCTTCTTTTAGCAAGGCCTTGACTTACCCTCTTGAAGCAACTAAAGAAGTCATCCTTTCTCCTCATGATCAGAATTTCATACCTCTCTTGCCCCATTTACCTTTGCTCTCAGCCCCCTTCCCATCTCTCTTCAGGTCTTCTCACAAATTCATCAGATTTATGTTTCCACGCTGCCACCAGTCTCAGTCAGTTAGCAGTACTTATGTGCACTTTACTCTCCCACGCTAAAAAGGAAGATGATATGAAACCTAGAAGCTTGGCACAGACAGCACAAAAAATTAGAAAGATCCATACTGGCGCATGCCAGTTTCTTTTCAAAAGTCCTGGCCTACTGTCGGTATCAGCTGCTGACCTTTCTTTTAACCTACTACAGTGTTCCCTAAGCAGTGACAAGAAAACTCTGGAAACTGACCATTCCTGACTCTGTAAGTCACATTGGCTGCATCTGCACTAGCAAGTTCTTTTGAAAGATTTTTTTGAAAGAAGGAGGCTCTTTTGAAAGATCCAGTGGAATGTCTACACACACAAACAGTCCTTTCAAAAGTAAATCGAAAGAATACTCCTTTCGAAAAATCGCTCTTCCTTTCCCATGTCAGGAAGAGCGTCCCCTTTCAAAAGAAAACATGCATGTTCCACAGGCCCTTTTTTCCCTGAAAGAGCAGTCCACCTCTCAGAGGAGTTATCTAACCACTGGACTATGGGATATTCTGAGGTGAGTCTTTTACTAAAGCCATTGCATTTTAACAATTAGTATTAATTAAGGCAGAGAAAGAGGGAATCACTGTATAGTCCAGTGATCAGAGCACACACCCCTGGGAGAAGGCTATGAATTCCTGGCTGTGAATCACAAAATTCATCTTCTGCTTGTGAGAGAGGAGGGGCATTTCCCCTGGGTTAGTTTAGCCTAGTGTGCTGGATTTTGTGGCTGGCATACTAATGCATCACTTTCTCCTGTCTTTGCATATATAGCCGTTTCCCGCAAATACTAGCTAAGCAGTCCCCATAACTGGATAGGATATGGTTAGACAAGGGGCTGTGATTCTTCTAACACAACGTACTTGATTCATTGCCACTTAAGTTAATTAGCAGAATTTCAAATGCGAGTCTAGACTTGTTTTCCCTAGGCCAACACCTGGATCAGATGTCTGACCACACAGATATCTTGTCCTAGGTCTTGTCCTAGGGAAAACAAACACTTGTGGAACAAGTACTTTTTGTGATGGCACGCCTACACTGTAATCTTATATCAGATGAGTATACCAAAATCCACACCCCTGAGCCACACAGCTACACCAACCTCTGCCACAGTTTAGGTGGCAATATGCTCATGGGAAGGCTTCGCCCATCGACACAGCTCCCACCTCCCATCTTCATAATACCTTCATTGCTGCAGCATTTTAAATGTAGTTGTGCCCCAAGTGTCGAGACAAGCAGTTACAGCTGAATTAGTTAACTCCTTTTCACTGTCAAGAAACCACAAAACGTATTGACAGCTTGTCTTCACCGCTAAGACAACAACAAGGGACCCTTCATCTGCAAGGCACTAGATGTGCACCCTCTTCAGTTTTCCCTTTCTTCTGCCCACAAAGGCAACAGTCTCTCAGTGCTCAGTACAAACCCATTACAAGGCATCTGTCTTTCTGTGCACATATGATACCTCATTGAACCCTCATGGTAAAAGCCATTCTCACAATTCCCACAATACAACATTGGCTATGTCTACACTGGAAGCATCTGTCAACAGTAACATCTGTCAACAGAGTTGCATCCACAGAAACTCTATCAACAGGGTGAGTCTACTCGCAAAAGCAGATCGACAGAGCAGTCCCCTTTGCTGACAGAGAGCAAGCAGACTGTCCAGCCCTCTGTTGACAGAATGGCTGACCAGAAGTGCTGCATACAGGGCTGTTCAGTGAACCAGAAGCCCTCTCTGTCCACAGAAGTGTCTACACTGCACTTCTGTCAACAGAACTCTGTCAACAGACTTATTCCTCAAATGTTCAAGGGACAACACTGTCAAGACAAATGCAAAGTTCTGCTGAGACTCTGTCAACAACTCTTTGTGTGTGTAGACGCTCCCTGAGTTATGTCAACAGAAGGCCCCTTCTGTTTACTAAACTCTCCAGTGTACACACAGCCATAGAAAGTGACAACAGTCTTTACCTTCCCTTCTGAAAGGAGCCATCTGAACTCATCACCATGAATCAACAAGCAATGAGGAGCCTTGGAACAAGGGCTGGCTTTCTCGCCAATACCTGCATCTTACCAGGGAGTGCCTGCAGAGCATTGGATTCTCAGCAGATTGTCTCTCCCAGGCAGCTCTCACCTGCCCCTTATTTTGATCCTCCAATCTATGCTCTCAAGCAGCTCTGAATGATCAGGTCTCTCTCCCCATGAGAATTCCAAGTTCCCCCTTAAATGCCTAGTGTCACATTGTGTGATATTGAATTTAATTAATTCAAACTCATCCATCAAGTTAGAAATTTGAAATTAAAGAAAAATGAAAGTACTTTAGATAGTTAAGTGAGTAGGTAGTTCATCTACTATCAGGTAGATGAAATGGGATAAGGCGTTGATCTTTCAGAAGGCCCATGTTACATGCATGCAGTGGACTGAACAGCCAAAGCGCCACCTTGGATGGCTTGTGTCTGGTACCGTCATTTCTCTAACTATCGTAGATACGTGGTTCTATGGAGTAGTGGGAAGGTACTCACGACACCCCAATCTCAATCTTCCCCTGACGTACGTGGATCATTTTGTAATGAAATGAATGGGAAGGGAACCCTTCTGATTGTGAAAACAAGGTTCTATATTTGAACATTTCCCCCCTCATTTCCCCTGAGATTTCTAAGCTTCAGTAGGGATGAGAAGGGAGTGGCAGGCAAGTGGAAGGCAACCAGGAGCTGGGATGACTATTGTGGAAGTGCAGACTTAAGTGACGACTGAGCTGGATATAGTTTTGCTGTATCTTAAAGACTAACAAAAGAACTTATTAGGTGACGAACTTTATATATTATCTGATTTATCTGGTCAGATGTGTGTCTCCACATCTGAAGAAGTAGGTCTGCCCCACAAAAGCTCATCAGTTAATAACTTATTTTCTTGATCTTTACAGTGCTGCATGGTTGCCAGTTTGTTTTGTTAGAATACAGACTGGCACAGGTACCTCTCTGTTACTATAGTTTTATTGTGTTATTTTGCATACAGTCCTGGCAAAACTCAGGGCTAGCCAATGCTATTTGCACAGAAAATCCCCAGAGGATTTAAATCACAAGACAGCTACATGGTCAAATGCTTATTTGTCCAAGAAATTAAATTGTTGTATTGTGTTGGTGCTGCGACTGCTCTTCGGTTAATGTTAGTATAAAGGCAGAATGTTTGGCTATCCAAATGTTAAACATTTCCCTTACAAGAGTCAAACACCTGGGATTCATATGCACTTTTGTACTTTTTGTTCCATTGCCTGTAATGCCACTTCTATAATTTTATTTACTTACTTTCTTTTTTACAGGTTTGATTAATCCTCCTAGGTACAGCACACAGCAACAACATACTACCTTATTTACAAAGAGAACATCCAGTGCAGCAAGAAGCCAGTTGAGGAGAAATCTTCTCTCCTAATTATGTTGTTAAATGTAATGCAAAGAACACTAAGACCCATCATTTGCTTTTCTGAATTTTGAATAATGACCAGATTTATATGCATGCTGTTTCAATCTTTGTGTAATTATAAAAAGTATGTACACAGGATTATACGTGTTTACTTTTCAGTTAAGCACATTAATGCACCAAAGTAATTTATATCAAATGAATTATGCATTTCAAAAAGTGTTAATTAGCAAAAGGAATTCTGTAATTTCATTACGTTACTCTGCAAAAGGAGTCTACTGCAATGAAATCCAATTTATGCAGGTCTATGATATAAACTATAGGGTTCAATTCTGCAACCATTTACTACCAAGTAAAGAAAAGGCAATGGATTGAAAACATTAAAGAATGGACAGGGATGAGCTTTGCTGCAAATCAAGAATTGGCACACGACCGCCAAAGATGGAGAGAGACTATAAGGAACGTTGTCATGAAGGTGCCCCAACGACCTCGGTCAAGGAACTGATGATTATAGTGCTGCAGAAATACAACAAAAGCAATGTTCTATACGTGTCAATGGAACAACAGGATAAATGTTATCCATATGTACAAGCAATGAATTATTTATTATTAGTGTACAAATATGGATGGTGTTTTGCAGATAAAATTAATAGGCCCTTGCCTAAAGAACTTTCAGAAGAGTCCTGTATTGTGTTCATGGTTAGAGTCCACAGTGAGACTATTCAGCAGCTTTTGAGATTATGTTTTAGCACATGGTAGTATGGGAAGGACAGTGGTTTCAGTACCAGTTCGGAAAATACCCTTGTCACATGCACATTTTGTTGGTTGCTTTTTAATAGTAATTCAGAGCGCTAGTCAGAAATTTTCTACCAAAATAACAAAGAAAACATGCTTTCCCCAAAATGGAAACTTTTCCATGGTAATTTGACATTTTTGTCAATTTTGGGGGTTTTCTGTTCCAGGAAAAAATAAAATATTTTCAGTCAGATGAGCCTGAATTAACACACTAAATCTCAACTTCTTTTTCAACACAGCTGGGCATCAGTGTGGATCTGTCTGCACCACCATAGTGACTTATGGGCTTGGTTTTCCTGCAAGACTGCATCTCTCGTAATGCACCATGGTCTGTCCTCTGGCAGAGCTGCTGCACTGCATCTGGGCATGAGGACAAACGAGGATTTATTTCTTCACAGTATACTGCATATAAGGACATGTCCTATTTTAAAACTTACTACTTTTGATTTAAAAAGTTAGCTAACAGTAAATGAAATGTCTAAAGGCTGAGAGACTTAATTTCTCATTGTTCCCTTATTTCATTCCACTGTGAACTAAGTATATATCAAATAAATGCAGCATTTAATGTCACATTAAATGTGAGATTTAATCCCTCAAAGGTTTGTGAAGAAAAAAAAAAGATATGATTATATCAGTTTTATTACCATCATATCTTTCCATTCCATTAGTATCTCAGGAGGATGTTAAACAGCAGCCACTAACATGAGATATTTTTAGATGATCAATACCACAGTACAGGCCTACTCCATGATCCCTCAAGGTTACTGACTCTAGGCTACAGGCTCTAAAACCACCACCTCTCTTGGTGTGTGCCTCTCCTTCCTGGCCAATCTTTTTCCAGGATACACAGTTCCCTGCTTACACTGTAATATCCCTTGCAAGCCTGAATGCCTACAGAGTCCAGCACTTTACTGTGCACAACTTGAAGGCTATGGACAGGTGTAATGGCCAGCAGTTACAAGTTATCATAGAGACCTTTATAAGCAACCACATTTAGTCTAAAGCAGAAAGAATTAGAGAAGAAATATTTAACAAAAATATTCCTATAGGCAGGTTAAGAGCTTACCAGATGGCACCCATTGGTCCCATGGGGTCTTCATAGACTAAAATCCTCCTAACCCTTCCAGTCACAACTGGGGAGGTCCCAGACAATTGAAACTTGGACTCTTTAGTTTAAAGTCCTTTATCTATTGGTCTCTGAAGAATCCAATTTGAACAGGTAAACAAGACAATTTAGCTAATTATCCCCAACTGTTATTAATTCCAGGAGGAGCTGTGGTCACCATCCACCATGAAATTATATACTATTCCTGGTCCACAATGATGCATTCATTTAATATTGAACAGCACAAGTTTAAATAAAATCTCCCAAAGATATTGCAGAAATTTGCCACATCTATCACAATGAAGTCCAGATAATTTGCATCCAGGTTTTTAAATGACCTGGCAGAGAAACTTGCTGAACAATTAGGTTGATATTCCATAACTCTGGCAACACTGGAAGAAAGCTAATGTTGTGGCAATATTTTTAAAAGGTAAATGGATGTCGCAGGTAATTATAAACCTTTCAACCTGACAATGATTCTGGACAAGATAATGCTGAGCTTGATATGGCACTTGGTTAATAGAGAATAAAAGGAGGGTAATATAATTAATGCTGATCAATGTGTGTTTATGGAAAATAGTTCCTGTTAAATTAACTCTACCTTTTTTAATAAGATTTGATTGTGAAAGGTAACGGTATTCATGTAATAGCTTCTGTAAAGCATTTGACTTGGAACCTATAACATTTTGACTAAAAAACTATAATCATCCAAAATTAACATAACCCACATAAAATGGATCATATATTGGCTAACTAATGGGTTTAAAATGAAATAGTATATAAGGAATCATCATCAAGCACATGCACTGCTAGAGGGGTCCCAAAGGGTTTGGGTCCTAGGTCTATGCGATTCAATCTTTTTAACAATCACTTGGAAGAAAATAAAATCATCACTGATAAAGTTTTGCATAATATTGAGAGATGGTAAATAATGAAGAGGACAGACACTACAAAGTAACTGGGATCACTTAGCAAACTTGTCACTAACAGTATCTTTTATAATATGGCTGATTATAAATGTGTACAACAAACACCATAGGCCATATTTTCAGGATTGGGGGAAGGATTCTACACCAGGAAATAGGGAACTTTGAATAAGATTTGTTGCTCATAGTGGATAATCAGTTGAATATGAGCTCCCAGTGCATCACTGTGGCCAAACCGTGATCTTTAGATATCTAAAGAGGTAAATCTCAAATAGGCGTAGGGAGGTTATTATACATGGTATTTGCTGTTTGGTGCAAATGCTGTTGGAGAACTGTGTCTAGTTCTGGTGTCCTCAGTACAAGAAGAATTTTGATAGATCAGACTATGTCTAGACTAGAGGTTTGTGTTGACAAAATGGCTGTTTTGTTGACAAAACCCACTCAGGTGTCCAGATTCCAAAGGGCATTCTGTTAACAGTAAGCAGACAGAACACAGCACTTTTGTGGACAGCTGTACCTCGCTCGCCCTGAGGTGGAACACCTCTGTTAACAGATCTGTTGACAAAACGCTGGTCTCGATGTTCCCAGGGGAAGGCCTTCTTTTGACAGAAAGGGCTTCCAGGACATCACACAACCCAATCTCCTTTGTTTCTGGTTGGCCGTTTTGCCGACAGAGCGACCAGGCAGTCCGGCTGCTCAGTCAAAGAGTAGATCGCTCTTTTGATCTGCTATGGCAGTCTGGGCGCAACCTGTCGACAGAAGTTTTGTCGCAAAATATCTTCCAACAAACACTTGTGTTGACAAATTACTTTAGTCTAGACATAGCCTCAGAGAGTTCAGAGAAAAGCCAAGAGAATGAGTAAAGGATCAGAGACAATCTGCTACAGTGATACAGGCCTGCCAACGAGGCAGGAGAAGGGGGGAAAAGGGGCAACTGCCTCAGGGCCAGGTAATTCTAAAATATTTAATATATATCTATCTATCTTGTCAGAATCATGGATGTGCTGGAATCACACCAGAATTATACATGAATATGAAAATCTGGGAGACAAACCTGGCCCTGTTAAAGTCAATGGCAAAACTCCCGGTGACTTCAACAGAGCCAAGATTTCAGCCATGAAATCCTAGTACTGATTTTAACAGCTGACCAACAGGGGTGCTTATGGCATACACATACAGGGCCACCACTTACAACTTGACTCTCCCAGTCCTTCAATAAATACGCCTTGACTAAGCTTTTTCCTAGACTCTCCATAGCCAAGCAGCGTCACTGTGCTGGCATAACTTTACTGTTACTCACTTAAAAGTTATACTAATCTGCAGACCCGAGTAGCTGGGCAAATCAAGCTGGTTCACTTTGGCATTTCTGTGTATGTTCACAGTCAGAATGAGGCCCTATGAATTGAATGTGGTTGTTTGAGCCATTTCACTACTGAACATTTCACAATACAAAAACCCCTCATTTATTACAGAGTGATTGTCAGTCTCAGTGTCCAGAGAGGCTTGGGACTGAGCTAATAGGGAGATGCAATAATCAATCATTATACGTTAATTCCACTAGCATGAAGTTCTTGATTTCTTTTCTCCGATAAAAAAATGGCATTTTGTTTCCTCCATATGCTTTTGGGGGACTCATTAGTGCCTTTTATCATCTGCCTGCAAATGACTTCTCTCTCTCCATTTCACGCTTGCAAGATGGCCCTCTCCTCGCATGCAGATCCTAATAAAGAACCCAATGTGTTATTTTGGTGATGAAATGTATAAGGTGCCTTTAAATATGCATGCACATCTCTAATATAACCCATTCACCCTCTAATGGACCACCATCTGGATGCAATTTTTGTCAACCTAAAGAAAAAAATAAGTCGAGGAGTTGCACCGTAACGGGGAACCCAAAGGCTATATTTGAAAACGAGAGATGCGGGCCAAGGAGAGAGTTGTATGAGGGGAAACAAAACTGTGCAGCCTGTTTAATGGGGCATTACATATACTTTGTCCTTTTTTTCCTTTTGGCAAATGATATTTTTGTCAGACGAGGCTAAAAAGACACCACATTTAGAGTTAAAAGATAGCTGGAGTGAGTAATGCAGCATAACCTGCTGTGCTGACATTTAGTAGTTGCTCTGTGAGTACAGCAAAACAGCAGCTGAAAGGATTTCAAGGAAGTCCATTATAGTTACCACAGAGAAATGGGGAAACATTAAAAATGAGGCATTTGGCTTCACAATCAATTTTGCTGCAATATCTCTTCCATTAGATTCTCTGGGAAGCAAATCCAGCCCCCTCTCCCACCACTTTGGCAGGCCACAGCAGCAGAACCGGCCTAGCTCCAGTGTGCATAGGGGACACTGGGTGGCATGGATGCAGCTGGGGTAAGTGAGGTGTTTAATCCCTGTATAGAATGTAGCTACAGGGATGATTGCATACAGGGCACAGGTGGAAGCAACACACAGTTGGCCAGCACAAGGGACGATGCTGTGCAAAGGCCCATTGTTGCACCAATTGTCCTGATCTTAGAAATAAGGATGCATATTAAGCAATGCAATCTAGTCCTGCCATTGGTTGTGGGTAGTCACCACAAAGCTTTGCAGGTATTTTATTACTGATTAGGATTGTCCCCAAAACTACAGATTTGAACCAAAATTATTCTTTTCAGTTTCTTATCACTGCAATGAGGAACCAATAAGGCCAGATACAAGAGGAGTACTATAACCACCTGACATGATTCTGTGGAAGAAAAATTGTGTGTTTACTTTAAATGTGCCTCATTTAGTCTTAGCATAGTTAACAGAGTGCTCAGTGAATCCACCCCTCCGAAGAAGAAAATTTGCATTTTTATTTTCAGAAATTGTTCAAAATATCCTAAATTTTGTCTGACGTCCACTCCTTGAATGGGTTCAGATTTTTGGTACTTTACTAATAATCAATCAACTCAGCAGTATTTTGAAAAAGAAATCTAATAACTCTGATATAAAACAGCTACAATAGCTACCAAGTCAGTGATACAGATAGCAAATACAATAAATATCTTTGCCTGGGTGAATGCAGCTTGGTAATGTCAAATGTTGGTTAAGCCGTATCAGCATGGCTGACCTCAGGTGCATAGCTCAGGCACTCAGCTTGTGACCTTGGCTAAAGAAAAAGGGAAGTTGGGGGGCCTCTTTGACCATATGCAACAAACACGGAGCCTGGAGCAGCAGGAGCGGTTACTAACACATGACTTAAAGAATAAGATAATCAAGGTAAGGCGGGTGAGCCCTCCCCATTCCACATCCCAAATAAGGGACCGAGTGAAATGTGTTAAAATACCCTTCCCCTTGTATATCCCATATACAGGAAAAAGAGAAATATGTTAAAAATGATTGGCGTACAGGCATACATCACCCCAGGAAGTAGTGCCATCAGAAATCCTATAAAGGAGTATAACAGCAAGCCCTAGGGGAAGCCGAGTGCTGCTTGCGCCGAGGACTGAGCGCCCTACGCTGCTGCCCCCGCCCCGCCCCACCTGCTCACAAGTTAGATAGAGTAGTGTGCAAATATTTACCGGTACCACGAAGAAACCTGTATAAGTATAGCTCTAGCAACATAATGCAACTGTTTGTACCTGCTAAATTGCGTAAGTAAAAAATATTCTTTGTATTAAATTCATCTACATCTTATTTGGTCATTACCCTTATCCATTTTTTTTACCCACTACCCTGACAAGTAGTCAGAGGGAAAGGTACCTTTAACTGTGTATTGTGGTGTGTTTATGTCTTAGCTCACGAGCCTGGAAGGGCCACGTGTAAGGCTGAGGCAAAGAAGCCCCAGGACTCCTGAAAGGGCGCCGGCCCAATGACGGGAAAGTTCTGAAAGCAAGCTGCCTCAGCTGGGGAAGCGTGCCCTGCTGAACCTCCATGTTCTACAGGACAGAGTATTGTGTGTTTGTTTGTCAGTACTGACAGATGGGCTGCGGGTGGACTCACTACTGGGACCCCTTTTCAGTTAAGCCCTTTTTAGTTAACCCCTTATTCCAGCCTAACCCAGTTACAGAGCACTAGATGAACCTAGGAATCTGTGTGCGTGACAGCAGAACCCTAGACAGGTAAGAGGATGGGCACTAGCTTGTCTGTCTATGACCAGACCCGTTACAACCAGTCTTACGAATGCATAATACATAACTATCCAATATTACAAGAAATTTCTTGACAACTCCACAATTGCTTCAGCTCAGCAGTGACTGACTTCATGGAAACATTTATTAGCTAAACAAAAAGTCCCATGTAAACTAGAAACAACTACTATTCATCTTAAGGAAGGAAATAATCTGTCATGTTTTTATTTTTCTCTAGACAATTGATGCATGATTTCTCCCCAACTTCCCCTGTAAGGAGAACGTTGTAAGTAAAATCTGTGACAAGTTGTTTAGTTTTTAAAAAAAAACACTCTTCAACCACTACTCCCCTACTTCAAGACCTGAGAATGACATGCTCTTGAGGAACTTATATAGCAAAAAACAGGGCTTCTTGTCAAACACTATCTAGGTTTGAGGGCCTTGAAATTAGATTTAAGAGTGGAGGAAACAACTTTCCCCTCTTCCATTAAACTGTAGAGGCAGGCAAATATCTAACTTTACTGGGATTGGGATGTTTGCTGACTGTAAAAACGATATTTAACTACCCTTTTCCTTCTACACTGATGCAGAAATAGTCCTTTCTCCTACACGGCATCTAAATATTGCTGCTGTTGAGCTAAAGTCAGGAGAAACATCTAGTGCTTTCCACTAAAAGGGAAGACTTAATTTTTTATTTTCTATCTTCACTACTAACTCTCCTAATATTTGGTGCTTTTCCTCAGAGCCCTTACTCCTGAAGTTATGTGAATACTTAAGTACATATTTCTATTCTTTATGTTTGTGTACAAGCCCTTGAAAACCAGGAACAAAGTTTAACTTAAAACATTCAAATACAGAAGATTAATAGAGTAAGATTTTAAAAACTCGTTATTTTTAAACAACTCTTTGTGGGGTAGGATGAGCAAGAGTCATATTTTTCGAATATTTGGGTTTGGCAAAACTGCCTTTGCAGCCCAGAAACACAGATATTAATCTTATCTGTTAGAGAAACAACACTGCCTTTACTCCTATTCTTTTGGTGTAATCACAGACCACAGGATAACTGTGGGTACAGCTATACTTACTGAATGATCAACTCGATCACGGTCGATCTTAGGGGTTTACTTTAATGTGCCTAGTGGGGATGCGCTAAACTGAACCATCAGGGCTCTACCATCAACCCTGGAACTCCTCACCACCAGGAAGAGTAAGGGAAGTCAACAGGAGAGTTTCTGCCATTGACCTCCTACTATAGGGACAGCCAGAAAAATGGAGCTACGATACATCTACTTCAGCTACACAATTGTCATAGCTGGAGTTGTGTATCTTCAATCAATTTTTCGACCTAATATAGACCCAGCCTAAGAGTCACCAATGTGACGTGACCATGAAAAAAGACTAAAGCAACCCTAGGAGGCATCAGGCTAGGTATTTCCAACAGAGCTAGGGAAGTGATAGTACCATTCTACCAGGCTCTCAAGAGGCCTCGTTTTGTCTCCCGTGTTTTAAAAAAAGATGAACTCACACTGGAGCACATGGAGAAAAGGGCTAGTAGGATGATTAAAGACATGGAAAACATTGCTTATGGAAATAGATTCAAAGAGCTTTACTTGATTAGCCTAACCAAATGAAAGCAGAGGGGAGATGTGATTGTTCTCTATAAATATATCAGAGGAATAAATTCCAGCAAGGAAGAGGAGTTAGTTAAATTAAACGTGAATGTTGACACAAGAACAAATGAATATAAACAGGCCACCTACCAGTTTAGGTTTGAAATTAGACAAAGGTTTCTAACCATTAGAGGGGTAAAGGTCTGGAGCAGCCTGCCAAAGGACACAATGAGAGCAAGCAAAAAAACAAACAAACAAAAGAAAAATTAATTGGTTTCTTTACCATCTTCCAATCCTCTTCTAACAAAAAATTAAATTTGTTAAACAAAAGAACTTGATATAAAAATGTTACTTAAAGTTAAAAATAAGCACAAATAGTTTTTCTTGGCCCCTTGAAGGTGCCTGGTGCAGCCCCAGCTGGCCAGCTACCTGAGCCCCATGCCAGCCACCAGAACTGACCACAACAGCCACCCGCCTGCCTGAGACCTGCACTGCCAGTGCCACCCACACAAGCCCCGTGCCACCGGGGACAGCCAACCACCCACCCGCCAGCCACCCAGGCCAGCTGCGTGAATCCCGCTCTGCTGGGACCAGCTGCCTACCTACCAGCCACCCAGCCCCGCTGCAGGCCAATTGCCCAAGCTGCCCACCCAAGCCCCACATTTCTGGGGCCAGCCACCTGCCTGCCAGCCCAAGCTGCCCAAGCCCCATGCTGCTGGGGCTAGCTGCCTAAGCACAGCGACTCCCATAAGCCACCTGTCCACACGAGCCCTACAAGCCCCCCACTCAAGTCCTTCCCATCCCACAAAGCCAGGCACCACCAGCACCCCATTCTTACCCCATCCCCCTCACCCAAGCCAGACACCCTCAGCCTCCCATCTAACCCCATTCTTCTCCTCTCCCCCACAATCCTCCCCCTCATTCATTTTTGCAGAAGGCAGCTAGTTCTACATGGGTCTTTGTCAGCTGCCTGCTTTTTACAGTGGCTGCACCAGGTCATCCATGCAAAAAGGCAGGGGCTGAGAGCCAGAAGCAAAGGCCAGCTCTTTCTTCAGGTGGGGGGAATATTTGTGGGGGGCGGTCTGGGTCACCTTGTGCCCTCCCTCGAATTTCTTCACACACCCCGGGGGGGGGGCACACCCCCAGTTTGGGAAACCATGGTTTTGAAGCAGTATGCCTCTTGAACTCCTGGAGAGACAAGGCTGGTGACAGGACATATTTTACTGGTGACCTGAAGAAGAGCTGTACGTTAGCTTGGAAACTTGTCTCCTTCCCCAGTAAAGATATTACCTCAACCACATTGTCTCTTTAATGTTCTGGGATGGACACAGCTACTCCTCCACAGCATATAACACCTTAAACTCCTAGACTGTGTCTACACTGCACTGCCCTTCCGGAAGGGGCATGCTAATGAGTGAAGGGGAACATTCAAAGAAGACATGAATTTAAATATCTCACACCTCATTTGCATATTCCCAAGAGACCTCACTTCCAGAAGAGCCTTTCTGTAAGCAAAAGCTGATGTTTGGATGAAGTTCCTTTGGAAGGATACCCCGCTTCCTCAAACATTTGAGGAATAAGGGGTCTTCCAGAAGAGGGGTTTCCTTCTGAATGAACACTGTCTACAGAGCTGTTTTTGCTTCCAGACATGGCTCTTCTGGAAGTGAGAGCTCAGAGAACTATGCAAATGAGGCACAAGATATTTAAATCCATGCCTTATTTGAACATTCCCCTTTGCTCATCAGCATGTCCCTTCCAGAAAGGAGGTTCAGTGTAGTAGTAGTAGCAGCATCCTTCAGTCTACGTAGACTATGGATCGCGCCCTTCGTAGTTCCGTTTGGCATCCTCATTTGCAGCGTCGGCTGTGACTGTGAAGACCCACACGAGAGTGACAGTCCTTGCTGCATCTGTTGCATATGTAATGGGTGTCTGGCAGGTCCTTGCTGTGCTTTCTGTGGGCTCGCTTCTCCTTTGTTAGCTGTCTGATCCTCAACTCACCCCTCTGAAGGCCCTTGTATAGTTTCTGCCTCCATCCGCTGCAATCGTCTGCCAGCTCCTCCCAGCTGTCTGGCTTGATGTTTGCTTCCCTGAGGTCTCTCTTGCAGACATCTTTGTAGCGCAGCTGGGGGCATCCGGGAGGTCTTTTGCCAGAGGCTAGCTCGCCATACAGGATGTCTTTTGGGATCCTTCCATCATTCATCCTGTGGACGTGGCCAAGCCAGCGGAGCCGCCGCTGCCTGAGGAGGGTGTGCATAGTTGGGATTCCAGCTTGCTCAAGGACGGTAGTGTTGGACACTCTGTCCTTCCACGATATTCCAAGGATTCGCCTGAGGCAGAGCAAGTGGAAGACGTTCAGCCTCTTTTCCTGGCGGGCGTACAGGGTCCAAGTCTCACTGCCGTAAAGGAGGGTGCTGAGGATGCAGGCTCTGTAGACTTGCATTTTGGTGCGCGTGTACAGCTTGTTGTTATTCCACACTCTCTCGCTGAGTCTGGACAGAGTTGTGGCTGCTTTACCGATCCTCCTATTTAGCTCAGTCTCCAAGGACAGGGTGTCAGTGATGGTGGACCCGAGGTAAACGACCTCGTGGACTACCTCTAACGAATAGTTGTCAATGTTGATTGATTGAGAATCAGCAACATCCTGAGCAAGTACATTTGTCTTCTTTAGGCTGATGGAGAGCCCAAAATCCTTGCATGCTTTGGAGAACCGATCCAGCAGCTTCTGAAGCTGGTCTTCTGTGTGTGACACGACAGCAGCGTCATCTGCGAACAGCGTATCTCTGATGAGGACTTCCCACACCTTAGATTTAGCTTTCAGCCTTGCAAGATTAAACAGTTTCCCATCAGATCTTGTGTGCAAAAAGATGCCCTCTGTTGAAGATCCAAAGGTGTGTTTAAGGAGGAGTGCGAAGAAGATCCTGAACAATGTCAGAGCAAGGACACATCCTTGTTTGACACCGCTCCTGATGCTGAAAGCATCTGATAATGTGCCATCGTATTGGACGGTTCCTCTCATGTCTTCGTGGAAAGACTGGATCATCTTGAGTAACTGTGGCAGACAACCTATCTTGTGGAGCAGTTTGAACAGTCCATCCCTGCTGACCAAGTCGAAGGCCTTGGTTAGGTCGATGAAGGCAATATAGAGTGGCTTCCTCTGCTCCCTGCATTTCTCCTGCAACTGCCTGAGAGAGAAGACCATGTCAACGGTAGATCTCTCTGCACGGAATCCGCACTGTGATTCAGGATACACTCTCTCAGCAATCTTCTGGAGTCTGCCGAGGATGATGCGAGCGAACAGTTTACCAGTGATGCTTAGGAAGGAGATTCCACGGTAATTGTTGCAGTCGCTTCTGTCTCCTTTGTTCTTTTACAAGGTTATGATGTTAGCATCGCGCATGTCCTGTGGAACCTCTCCCTCTCTCCATCACAGGCACAGTAGCTCATGTAGGGGTTCCAGGAGAGAGTGTCTGTGGCACACTTGATTATCTCTGGTGGTATTTCATCCTGGCCCGGGGCCTTTCCTACTGCAATGTTGTCAATGGCTTTCTTCAGTTCATCCACAGTTGGTTCCTGATCCAGTTTTCCATTACTGGTAGGAGTTCGACGGCATCAAAGGCTGAGTCGACCACAATGTTCTCGCGTGAGTACAGCTCGGAGTAGTGCTTGACCCAGCGCTCCATCTGTTTGGCTTTGTCAGTGATGACTTCACCAGATTTGGATTTCAGAGGTGCCATCTTGTTCTGGGTGGGTCCTAATGCCTTCTTGATGCTCTCGTACATTCCCCTGAGGTTACCAAAGTCAGCACTGGTCTGGATGCTGCTGCATAGCTCGAGCCAGTAGTTGTTGGCACAGCACCTGGCCGTTTGCTGTACTGTTTTTCTGGCTGCTCTGAGCGCTTGCAGGGTATTCTGGCTCAGCAAACGTTTGTACTCCAGGAGTGCAGCATGCTTTTTTTCGATGGCTGGAATCATCTCATCGGAGTTAGCTTCGAACCAGTCATTTGTGTTTCTAGCTCTTCTTCCAAACACCAACAAGGCCGTGTTGTACATTGTATCCCTCAGATGCTGCCATCTGGATGTCACATCAGCACCCTCAGGCTTGCCGAGCAGATTCTCCTCGAGGGTCACTCTGAACTTTTCAGCTCTCTCTGAGTTAGGAGTCATTCTGGCATCGATGCAGGGCCTTCCAGTTGGTTTAGAGCAGTGCAGCTTCTTGGGAATCACCTTGAGTTTGGAGCAAACTAACGAGTGATCTGTATCGCAGTCAGCACTATGAGAGCTGCGTGTCAGAAGGACGTTTTTGAGGTGATCAAGTCTAGCAATGACCACGTCTAGTTGATGCCAGTGTTTTGAGTGTGGGTGTCTCCATGACACTCTGTGCTGTGGCTTGGTTTGGAAAAATGTGTTTGTGATGCACAGATTGTGGTACGTGCAAAGTTCGAGAAGACGCTGACCATTTTCATTCATTTTTCCCACACCGAAGTGGCCTAAGCAGGAAGGCCACGAGTCACAATCGGCTCCAACTCTCGCATTGAAGTCACCCAGAATGTACAGATGTTCACGAGCGGGTATTTGCGCTATGGCAGCACTAAGCACGTCATAAAACTTGTCTTTTACTTCCAGTGCAGCGTGTAGGGTTGGGGCATAAGCGCTGATCAGGTGGATAGGACTGGCACAAGTCTGAAGTATGACCTGAAGGAGTCTTTCTGATCCGCCCATGACTAATTCCACCATTTGTTGAAGGGTATTTCTGATGGCAAAGCCAACACCATGCTCCCTGGGTTCATCTTGGGCTTTACCCTGCCAGAAAAAGGTGTAGTCCTTTTCCTTTAGAGATCCCGTATCTGCGAGATGTGTCTCTTGCAGAGCAGCAATGTCAACTTGGAGCCTCTTCAGTTCCTCATCGATGACAGCAGTCTTTCGGGTGTCACTGATGTCCTGAAGATCTTCAGTCAGACCTGTCATCATGGTCCGCACATTCCAGCAAGCAAGCTTAAAACTTTGATGGTTTCCTTTTCTTGTTGATTTTCTTATTGGTTTGCCTGGTGCTCAGCTTTCAGGTCACTTATCAGGTTTGGGAACCTTAAGCCTCACACACCCAGTGAGGCAGGTGAACTGTGGTGGGACAGTACCCTATTGGCGTGGGACTGCCCAGCTTGAGGAGGGAGGTGACTGTCCAGTGAGATGCAACGATCTCTCCCACCGTCGGAGGCAACCCCTGGCGCTCGTTATCTACGCCAATCGAGCAAGAGCTTATAACTGGTATCTGTTACCTCCCGTGTTGGTTCAACGTTATTAGCGATGCTGGAGTACCTCTCCAGGCAAGAGCTTGGGCGATTATTGGGACCCTGGGCTGCCCAGATGCCAGTGTTCCCCTCTCAGCTTTACTGATATAGTCCAAAGGAGAAGATAACCTCTACGTCTGGTACCAGCTCAGCTGCAGGAGTTGCCGGGTCAATGACAGAAGTTGGCACAGAACCGCCTTAGGACTCCCCTCCGGATTTTCTGTCAGGGTTTACTCCCTCAGCCTTGCTCCTTTCCAGGATAACCCACAAGGCAGTAGGGTATGGAGAACGTGGGTATGGTCCCACTACCTCTTGCACCTCCCTGGTGCCACATGTCCCCAAAGCTCCCCATGACGACCTCCTCTCCTCCCCAGGACTCTCCTCCGCACCCCTCAGCCTCTCATCGGCTACCATCACCCCCAGATCCTCCCCCCCGTCCACTTTTCCCCCATCCACTCCCATGTCTCCCAACTGCACCACACTGCCCTCTATAAGTTCTCGTTGCCCCTAGGTCCCCTTTCCCCTGGCCTCTCCGCACCTGGCCACACGCTGCTGCAGCCCCACGTCCTCCAGGAAGATGCCAATCTTGCAGCCCAGCCGCACCCTGGGTCCCAGCCAAAGCTACCAACTCTTCATCTGGCTATGGCCGTCCCTGGAGCCCCACAGATCTGGTGCGGTGCGTGCATGCAGGGAGCACAGGACTGGGCCTGGAAGCCATGCAATCTGAGTCAGCACGCCGCAAGCAGCCTGCATGGGTGCTGCCATCCTCACAGCCATACCAGAAGCCCCCAAACCACTTACCCACCACTGTCATCCCTCGAACTTGTCCCCTCTGCTCCTCATGCTGCAGCGGGTCCCTTAGCTCCCCCTCCAAACTCCCCTCTCAAAACTCCCTCCTGTTAGCAACCACCCCAGTTGCATGTTCCCTGGTCGCTTGCCAGCAGGGCTTTAGAGCTCTGGTCTACCTGAGAGAGCCCCTCTGATGAAGTGCATCTGATGAAGCAAGTCTTTGCTCACAAAAGCTCATGCTCAAAACTTTTCTGTTAGTCTATAAGGTGCCACAGGACCCTTCGTTGCTGTTCCTTACAAGACTAGCCCTTCACTCAACTGGTGATAGCATCTAGCCCCATCCATCCATAATTATTCAAGATTATTTTCAATAAAATATTTCTACAGGCTCGGGCTCAGGAATCCTATTGTCAATTTCATCATGGTGTACTGCCTTCACCATAAAACCTGATAATCTGATCATGATCTTCATAGTGAGGTCAACGGAGCTCTACTCATGAAGCCAAAGGACTGGCTCAGACACCATAATAAGAGAACACATACAATACACATGAAAACCACAAGAGCAAAAATGCTTCCACAGTACTTCCAAAATGGTTGCATCAGCTGCCTGTCCTAAGCTGAAAACAGATAAACAGGCAAGTTGTTGAATGAAGATA